>NC_083602.1:71844599-72469599 GCF_029168945.1 Cannabis sativa
CAAAAGTTATGACGAAAACAAGTTTGATGCACAGGGGTATGCATTGCATACCCCTGCGCGCGCGGATGCAAGGAAAACGCCCAGGAAAGAGGCTGCAAGCAGCCTCATTTGACCAAGCATCTTGGGCGCGAGCTGCCCTTCAGACAAGATGCTGTCTGAGCGTCCGCGCGCGCGTGTGCATTCAAATCCTGATATTTTCGTTCAACTTCGAAAAATCATAACTAATTCATAAAAAATCCAAATTTGGTTCTGTAAAAGCCTAAATTTATTAATTTTTTGTCTACTTTCCAGAAAAAATAACTCCAGATCGAAATAAAAAATATTTCAGTAACATATATTGCGATTTCTAAACTATCATCAAATAAGCACATAAACCACATGAAACCATCCAAATCAACACATAACATCGTTTTAATTCGTATTTCATGAAAGTAAATCATTACCATGGCTTTGAGGCCAGTTTTTGGAAATATTTTACTAGGATCTAGATTTACTAACAAGTATGTTTCATTAACATCCTAATATGAATTCTAAAACAATGAAATAAACACATATAAAGTTTAGAAAACCTTACATTAGGTGCAACGGAAGATAATGACTCCTTCCGTTCAGATATCTAGCCCTTGATTCCTTTCTGTAGCAGAGCATTATCAATATCTGAACTTGGATCTCTTTCTCTCCTTCCTTTGATGCTGAATCTCCTTCTTGTTGGTTGATTTTCCATAGTCTTACACACTATGATTGAGATACCACTTGATGTCTGTGGGAACTCACTCATTCACTCATGGAATTCGAAATTTAGAGAAGAAAAGAAGAGAGAAGGTGATTTCGGCTATAGAGAATAGGAGGCTCAATTTCATCTGACAAAGGTAAGTGTGAATGAGAGCCATCACTATCTATTTATAGGTAACCACCTGGGTTTAGGTTAGAATTATTTGGCATTAAAATAATGAAAAAATAAATGATAAAACCCTATAAGTGTGGTCAGCCATGGGCTTGGATAATGGGCCTCACTTATGCAATTTTGCTGTTTTATCATTTCTGCATCTCAATTTCTCAAAAACGCCAATTTTCAAATTCAACCATTTAAATGTCAATTCTAATTATTTAATAACTAAAATAAATTATTAAATAATATTGTCGTTTATTTTAATTATTAATTAGACATATAAAGTCTCTTAATTAATAAATAAACCTAGAATCTCTTTTCTTTACAATTTCGCCCTTGCTTAGTGAAAATTCATAAAGTAGACATAGTCTAACTTTAGAATTATAATTGATTAATCAAAATCAATTAACTGAGTCTTACAAGCAGTATTGTCTCAACTAGTATGGGGACCATGGGTCTATATATCCGAGCTTCCAATAAGTAGCTCAAGAATTTATATCTTAAATTCACTGACTTATTAATTCTTCGTTGAATCCACGCATAGAACATAGAATTGCACTCTCAGTATATAGAACGCTCTATATGTTCCACGATATAGACACGTCATTAGTTATCCATTGTTATAACCCTAATGTGATCAATGATCCTCTATATAGATGATTTACATGTAAAGGGATTAAATTACCGTAACACCCTACAATGTATTTTATCCTTAAAACACTTAACCCTGTATAAATGATATTTCAGCTAAGTGAAATGAGATCTCCACCATTTATTTTCGTTTGGTTAAGCTCGAAGGAAATCATCCTTTACTTTCTATTCGCCAGATAGAAGCTATAGATTCCATGTTTATGTTAGCGCTCCCACTCAATTGCACTACCGTGTTCCCAAAATGTACGTATCACCCTGACCCAAAAGTAGGCTAACTAACAAATCAAAGAACACGAATAACACTCTTGAGATTGAACCTAATCATATCATGATTAAGATCATTTGATCTAGGATCAACAGGTGATATTGAATTGAATAGATATTACGGTAAATTCTAATATATCTAATCAAAGTTCAATATCGGTCCCTTCCGATGTATACTCCATTCATCTGATGCTTGTAAACTTTGCCAATGTCCTGGAAAGGACATAACACTTATCCAAGGTGTAAGAATACCTATCGCTGATTATACCATGTCAGTCTAAATCAAGTGTTCTGACAAATCAGGGAATAAACTTTCAAACATATAATTAAAATTATATTCCACTGTGTTGACAACACTATAATCATTAACAAATTGATATGTTCTGGACTTAGATAGAATTCATACATTATGTACATATAATCATGAAATAAATCATGTGAACCATGCAACATTAAATGTTATTTCTGATCTATATTAATAAGTAAATCTGATTATATTGAGATGAGTTTAATTTAGGGTATAAAACCCAACAATAAGTTCAAGCATACATTACTAAAAAGCAAGAGGTAAAAGATTGAACCACTTATTCATCATCATTGGGTCGGAAGTATTTCATGATGCTATCCATCTTCCTAAGAAGCAAGGCCTGACTTGTCTCCATTCTTCCCAAACGCAAATTGAATTCTGCCATTTCTGTAGGAGCAGAAGTTGAAGCAGATGCAGCAGCAGGATCATTTGTAAGACCAAGGGAAGCAGACCGAGCCTTTCTTTGAGCAGCTTTTCCTTGAGGAGGCTTCTCAGGAATTTTGAAAGTGGTTCCAACAGCAGGCATCTCAATTGATTCATTCTCAAGAATCAATTCCTCTTGATCAGATAAAATCTTATAGATTAAATGAGAAAAAATAAGATTGAGCCTAGGTTTCTTGCCCTTTCGAAGAGAAACAATTTGCTCCCATAACATTTCAGCCAAATCAATTTTAGCACCAATTGAAACTTTATACAAAAAGAAAGCAAGTTCAAGGAAACCAATTGGATAGGGCAAACCTCATGAGAGCAGCATGTTGATAGGTGAGTTGAGACATATGCATGGTGTCGGAGAGTTCAACATCATTATCACCAGTGAGATATCTGAACACCTTTTGACGATCAAACTCCACATCAGTTGGCTCAATTCCCATAGGCAGATTGAGGGCTTCAGCCACATCCTTCACAGTAAAGGAATACCAGTGTCCTCTGACAAAAACTTTGCCAAACATGAAAGAGTCCTCATCGAGAAACTCATCAGTGATGTTAGCATAAAATTCCTTCATAATTCTATCCACATAGACATCAAAACCGATCAAAGTATCTACCCATTGTCTTTCTTTCAACAAGTTATACACTCCAAAAGGCTTATGAGCAATAACATTGAAATTTTTCTCCACAGTAAAATTCCTATTCTCATAGAATTTCATATCTCTAGCATGATCATTATAACAAAAATAATGAGAGTGGGGCTTGAAGTTATCAAGAGAAATACTAGAGGGCCTCTTCCTTTTCTGAGGAAGAACAGGATTTGGAGAGACAATGGGCCTTTTTTCTTTGTCCTTCTTTGGAACTGCAGTAGGGACAAGAACAGGTTCTGTAGTGACATGATCAGCCTCTGATTCTTCACTCTCGGATGTAGAATCATCAACAGCAGGTTGATCTTTGGGCACAAATTCTTCACTTGAATCGGACAAACCCTCTGAATCATGACCCTCCTCACTTTCTTCTGGTTCAGAATCTGAGGATGACACGGAAGGGGGATTCTCCTTGAGATTTTCGGCCTTTGAAGATGAAGAAACCACCTTTTTCCCTTTGGATACAATTTTAGGTTGAATCACTTCGGGCTTTTGAGGAGTGGAAACCTTGGACCTTGTTCGAGAACTCACCGTGGGCAAGGTCACCAAGGCTTTATCGACAATAGGAGCACCATTCGAAGAGGAGGATTTCGACAATGTGTGATCGGATGAATGGGATTCATCATGATCACCAAACCCAGGTGTTGAAGAAGCAATAGGAGAAGCAACAACATGTGGAGATGCGAGATTTACCACTGATTTTCGAGCTTGGGTCTTCAATTTTCTGGCAGACTTCGACGGAGCAGAGGACGAACCAGAAGCTCCGGTTGCTGGTGCAAGCGGCGCAGGCGGGCTGATCGGAGATGCAGAGGCAGAGCCACGAGAGGGCTTCTTGGACGGTTGGGCATTCTTAATTTTGGCCATTTCTCTTTGAAACCCTAGAGCACAAACACTCTTACACTTTGAAAAATATTAGACCTTTGAGAGAGAAATAAAATAGAAAGAGAAGAGTGAGTGGTGATCGTGGGTGAGTGGGTAGTTGAGCATATATAACATTTGATTTTACTTACCCAAAATCAGAAAAATAACTGAAAAGGAAAGTAACTTCCTTACCTTTGAATCACGTGTGGAGAGAAAAAAAAGGAAACCAAAAAGGTTTTTCAAAAAAATGGTCAATGTTTCCTTAAATAGAAAAAAGAAACCAAATATCCCCACAAAATCTAAGAATTAAAGACCCCACCAAATCCGAAATTGCCACCAAAGAGGAAACCAAAAATAAATAATTATTTAAGAACAAGTTTCCAAAAAAAAAAAAAAACACCAAAATAAGACCAAATCTCCAAAATTAAAGGAAACACAAAATAAATAATACACTTAAACCATGTTTCCACAAATAAAAGAAAAAATATTTACAAAGAATCGAAATATGCCCCCCTTTTTCTTTAATTTTTTCAAAAAATGCCCCCCAAAAAAATTTTGCAAATAATGAACAAGAGAACACAAAGAGACACATAAAGCACTAATCACCACTTAAGAGCTAAAATAGTGTCTAAAAATATAATGAAACAAAACAAACTAAATAACAAGAAATTTTTAAGAAAGCTCAATTGACAAACTCGGTCACAACAATTTTTTTTTATTTATTTTTTTTTATTTTTTATTTAAAAGATAGAAAAAGAAAATAACCTTGATATTTTTGTAACTAAAATTCACAATGTCCACTTGTCTTTGTCCCTGATGAAAAAATCAAACTCATAAGAATAGTCAGAAATTATTTTATCAAGCTAATGAAGTAATAGAATGAGGTCATACCAGTTACACAGGAAAAATTGACTCAGTCACCAAGAATATTAAAGCGAATCAAACAGTATGTAACAGCTTCATAACACCATTTTTGAGGATAGAATTTTTTACCACAAACTGTGTCAAGCATAAGTGTGTGAAAGTGTAAGCAGGGAACATTGCCCAATATGTCAAAAAGACTTTTTCTGATAAATTGTAACCATAGGAGACACTGTCACACTACCTCAATGGTAGCCCTTTTCAATGGTAGCGTATCTTCTACATAACTCCTAATTACATAGTTCCAACTTACTCAGAGATGGCTTTCACACATTGAGATAGGTAGCTCTATTCTTCCAATTGAGCTTGAACACACAGTTTTTAAACAACATTATTCGAAAATGGTAGCTTACATAACACTGTTTGATGAACCCGAATATTCCTGTGAGGAGTGAACAATTTTCCTGATAAACCTGTATGACACCATAACATTACAACATTAGCAATAAAATAATGACTGTAATTCTTATAAGGTTGAGATTTTCTTCTAGGACAAGGACAAGACATTATGAAGTCTAAGACAACTCAAATATCAAGGATTAAGAAGAACAAAAACATTAAACAGTACAAACCCCTAAGGATTTCCTTAGAGAAATAAAACGGACCGAGTCAAGAGCTTTAGTAAAAATATCTGCAATTTGTTTGCTAGTTTCAACATATTCTAAGACAAGAATTTTATTTTCCACAAGCTCTCTAATAAAGTGATGACGAATCTCTATGTGCTTTGTGCGAGAGTGTTGAACAGGATTCTTAGAAATGTTTATAGCACTAGTGTTATCAGAAAAAATGGTTAAAGTTTTCAAATCAAACCCATAATCTGCCATCATTTGTTTCATCCATAACAATTGGGTACAACAACTACCCGCAGCAATATACTCAGCCTCAGCTATGGACAGAGAGATTGAGTTTTACTTCTTGCTATGCCATGAAACCAGATTGTTTCCAAGATAGAAACATCCACCAGTAGTACTTTTTCTATCATCCGCATTACCTGCCCAATCAGCATCACTAAAGCAAACAAGGTTAGAGTTAGTGTCTTTAGAAAACCAAATCCCAAAATCAATTATGCTATTTACATAGCGAATGATTCTTTTCACAGCAGAAAGATGGGATTCCATGGGATTTGCCTGATATCGTGCACAAACACCTACACTATAACAAATGTCAGGACGACTAGCAGTAAGATAAAGCAAACTACCTATCATACTTCGATACAAAGTTTGATCTACCTTTACTCCTTGTTCATCTTTGCTTAATTTCAAAATTTTGCTCATGGGAGTGTTGGTATGTTTGGCTTTCTCAAGACCAAATTTTGTCACCAAGTTCTTTGCATACTTGCTTTGAGTGACAAAAGTTCCCTCATCTGATTGCTTCACTTGAAGACCGAGAAAATAAGTGAGCTCACCTACCATACTCATTTCAAACTCCTTTTGCATTTGGGAAACAAAAACCTGCACTTCAGAGTTAGAAGTAGAGCCAAACACAATATCATCAACATATATTTGAGCAACAATTACATCAGAATTAATGTTTTTGATGAAAAGTGTGTTGGGTTTTATGCCCTAAATAAAACTCATTTCATATAATCAGATTTACTTATTAATAAAGATCAGAAATAACATTTTATGTTGCATGGTTCACATGATTTATTTCATGATTATATGTATATAATGTATGAATTCTTTTTAAGTCCAGAACATATGAGTTTGTTAAAGATTATAGTGTTGTCAGCACAGTGGAATATAATCTTTATTATATGTTCAAAAGTTTATTCCCACGATTTGTCAGAACACTGGATTTAGACTGACATGGTATAATCAGCGATAGGTATTCTTACACCTTGGAAAAGTGTTATGTCCTTTCCAGGACATTGGCAAAGTTTACCAGTATCGGATGCATGGAGTATGCATTGGAATGGACCGATATTGAACTTTGAATTAGATTTTGAAACTTACCGTAAACATCTATTCAATTCAATATCATAAGTTGATCCTAGATCACATGATCGAAATCCTGATATGGTTAGGCTCAATTTCAAGAGTATTATTCGTGTTTATTGATTTGTTAGTTAAGCCTAATCTTTAGTCTGGGCAATACGTACATTTTGGGAACACGGTAGTGCAATTGAGTGGGGGAGCGCTAACATAAATATGGAATCTATAGCTTCTATTTGGCAAATAGAAGTAAAGGATGATTTCCTTCGAGCTTAACCAAACGAAGATAAATGGTGGAGATCTCATTTCACTTAGGTGAAATATCATTTATACAGGGTTAAGTGTTTTAAGGATAAAATACATTGTAGGGTGTTACGGTAATTTAATCCTTGTACAGTGTAAATCATCTATATAGAGGATCATTGATCACATTAGGGTTATAACAATGGATAACTAATGACGTGTCTATATCGTGGAACATATAGAGCGTTTCTATATGACTGAGAGTGCAATTCCAAGTTCTAAGTGTGGATTCAATGAGGAATTAATAAGTTAGGGAATTTACTTGGTAAATTCGGTTCGACTTATTGGAAGCTCAGTTATATAGACCCATGGTCCCCATACTAGTTGAGGCCATACTGCTTGTAAGACTCAGTTAATTGATTTTAATTAATCAATTATAATTCTAAAAGTTAGACTATGTCTACTTTTTGAATTCTCACAGTTTAAGGATGAAATCGTAAAGAAAAGGGTTTCTAGGTTTAATTATTAATTAAGAGACTTTGTATGTCTAATTAATAATTATTTTAAATGACAATATTATTTAATAATCTATTTTAGTTATTAAATAATTAGTTTTGGCATTTAAATGATTAGAATTGGAAAGGTGGCATTTTTGGAGAAATAGAAATAAAATTGAGGAAACTGCAAAATCCAAGTGAGGCCCATTTCCTTCTATGGCCGAGCACTCCCTTTGTGTTTCCCAATTATTATTTTTATTTTTTAATTGTCATGTAATTGCTAATCAAAGCCTAGCTATAATAGGAAAGTGGTGAATCACACTAAATAAGGCAGTTAATCAATTACACAGTAAAAGAGGAAACTGTTTATTTGGAAAGTTGTGCTCTCCCTTTTCCCTATATAAAGCAGCCCTTGTTCTCTTCTCTTGCACATCATATGCTATCAGCCACAAAATTAAGAGAGAAAAGAGAGAAAAAAATTCGAAATCCTTGTGAGATGAGTAGTGCCCACACACATCAAGTGGTATCTCAATCATAGTATGGAAGACTATGGAATTTCTGCATCAAAGAAGGAGAAAAGAAGATCCAGGTTCAGATCTTGGTGATGCTCTGCTACAGAAAGGAATCAAGGGCTAGAGATCTGAACGGAAGGAGTCATATTATTCCGCTGCACCCACTGAAGGTTTTCTAACTTTATATGTGTTTATTTTCATTGTTTTAGAATTCATATTAGGTTGTTAATCCAACATACTTGTTAGTAAATCTAGATCCTGGTAAAATAATTTCCAACAAAGTGTTTTATCAACATTTTCTCTCTTGTAATCATGAGAAAGCAAAAATTCAGTTAGACGCTCATACCAAGCACGTGGTGCTTGTTTTAGACCATACAAAGCTTTGTCTAACTTATAGACATGATCAGGAAAGTGAGAATCCTCAAACCCTTTAGGTTGTTCAACATACACCTCTTCTTTTAACAGCCCATTCAAAAAAGCGGATTTGACATCCATTTGATACAATTTAATACCAAGAATGCAAGCTATGGAAAGAAGTAACCTGATCGATTCCAGTCTAGTTATTGGAGCAAATGTTTCATCAAAATCAATACCCTCAACTTGAGTGTATCATTGGGCAACCAACCTTGCCTTGTTTCGAATGATAGTGCCAAACTCATCACTCTTATTTTTGAAGATCCACTTGGTTCCAATGATGTTCACAAACGGTGGTCTTGGAATCATTTTCCAGACTTTGTTTCGAGCAAACTGATGTAGCTCATCCTGCATAGCAAGAAACCAATCTTCATCCATTAGTGCTTCTTTTACAGATTTTGGTTCTAAAGAAGAAATAAAACATAAGAATTGAATTATATTAGCATATTTTCTTCTTGTAACCATACTCTCATCCAAGTTTCCAAGGATGAGATCTGAATGATGATTCTTTTTAACCCTGGAGGATGGTTCCCTCTGTATTGGATCAGTGATTGAATTTAAAGGATACTCGGATTCTTTTGTTGTTGGGATTTCTGTAGCAACAGATTCCTGCACAGTAGCCTCGACAACTGCTTCTGTAGCTTCGTCAGGTTCCTTTTCCTCAGCAGCAGGCTTTCAAGCAGATCTTCAATCTGTTCTTCTGTAGAAAACTCAGACAAATCTTTTAGATCATCAACAACAACATTAGCAGATTCCATAACAGTTTGGGTTCTCATGTTATACACACGATATGCCCTACTATTTGTGGAATATCCTAAGAAAACACCTTCATCACTTTTAGCATCAAATTTACCAATGTAATCACGATCTCGTAAAATATAACAAACACATCCAAACACATGAAAGTGACTTACATTTGGTTTCTTACCTTTCCAGATTTCATATGGTGTTTTGTGAGTACCTGGACGTTAGAATACTTTGTTGATGGTATAGCAAGCAGTGTTAATAGCTTCAGCCCAAAGACGCCTCGTGAGTTTCTTGCTATTCAACATTACTCTACCCATTTCTGTTAGAGTACGATTCTTTCTTTCAACCACTCCATTTTGTTGAGGAGTTTTAGGAGCAGAAAATTTATGAGAAATACCGTTAGCTTTACAAAATTCATCATATATGGTATTTTCAAATTCCTTACCATGATCACTCCTAATCCTAACAATTTTACCAATGTTACAATCTTTTTCAACTCTTAATTTCAAACACAAAGATTGGAAAGCTTCAAAAGTATCAGATTTTTCTCTCAAAAAATCCACCCATGAAAATCGAGAAAAATCATCAACACAAACAAAAATATACCTCTTACCATTCAAGCTTTCTACCTGGATTGGACCCATTAAGTCCATGTGCAAGAGTTCGAGAACTCTAGAAGTATTCACATCTGAGACACTCTTGTGAGAAATTTTCAGTTGCTTACCTAACTGGCATGGTCCACATTTTACCAATGACTCTTTACCTAATTTAGGTAATCCTCGAACAATCCCTTTAACAGAAATTTTTTTCAGATTTTTAAAATGGATATGACCAAGTTTTTCATGCCATAGATCAGTAACATTTTCAATGACAGAATGACAAGTAGCATACGTAGTGAGAATATAACAATTATCACTAGATCTCAGCCCTTGTAAGACAATTTCATCAAGAATATTATATACATAGCAATGATTGCTATCAAAGCTCACAGTATAACCCTGATCACAAATCTGACTAATGCTAAGTAGATTAGCTTTTAGTCCTTCAACCAACATGACATTCTTTAGTTTAGGAAGCCCTTCGAACTTGAGAGTTCCCATTCCTATGACTTTTCCAGTAAGACCGTTACCAAATGTAACTTCTCCACAGTGCATTGGTCTTATGTTCACAAGAAATTCTTTTTCACCTGTCATGTGTCTAGAACAACCACTATCAAAATACCACATGTTAGAAGCAGCAGTTTTAAAACAAGTAGAACCTACCAAGCATTTGTTTTTGACAACCCTTTTTTTTTTCTTTGTAAAACATGTTTATTTCCAAGATAATTAGATTTAAACATGTTTTGCATGGTTATGCACTTAGGTCGAATGTGACCTTTTATTCCACAAAAATGGCAAATAGGAATGAAACGTCTTCCAATCCCTTTGAAATTGTCAAACTTACCGTGCCGCTTCTTTTCTGTAACAGCAAAGTGCTTTGCTGTAGAGACAGAAACCTGCGAGGTAGAAACAGTTCTTCCAGAAACAAAACTATTAGATTTAACAAAAGTGGTATTAGAATTAGGTTGATTTGGAACATAACCCATCCCCGCATGATTAGTTTGGCCAGATTTTTGATTTTTTTCAAAGATGGTGGAACCTGGATTTAGCATTTTAACATTCTTTTTAATGTTATCAATTTCCTTGGTTAAAGAAATAATCTTTGACTCTTTTAAAGACAGTTCAGATTCACAACATTTAAGTTTATCTTCCAACTCATTAATGTTGTTACACAAGACTTTATTATCTTTAACCAGGGAGCGATTTTCAGCACATGTTTCCAACCACTTACCAAACATTACCTTGTAAGATTCAGCCATAGAATTCTCATCAATTTCTGACTCATCTGATTCGGATCTAGATTCTTCCTTGTTGTCATCTGTAACGCCCCGATTTCCCGAGACGTCACACTAGCTAGTCCATTTAAAACCATTTAAGATAAAGACAATAAAAGACTTCCTTAATGAAAAATAACTAAGCATGAGATCTCATTATTTTTAAAACAAAACATTTATTTATTCATAACCTTAAAATACAAAGCTTTACAAAAACTATTTGAATCATAATCTTTAATGAAATATTTTTAAACCAAAACATCGTGACAATCCCCTAACATGAAATCCATGCCTCGAGCTCACCACCCTCACTGTATAGTTTTCCTTTACCTGCACACAGAGTACTCGTGAGCTAACGCCCAGTAAGAAGAGCTATGTAGGACATAACCCCCCCAACCAGATAACATAGTCATAAGTATAACAATATCAGAAGATCAAATCAATTCATACCATACTTGCATACATATAATGACATGTCATATCACACATTATTCTCACATACAATACAACATCATATCACAGTGTAATCTTAATGCATGCTATACTCACACAAATAACACATAGTATCTTATCGCACATTGTCCTCACATACGATAATCTACTCCCACTCATGTTGATCAGACATTAAGTGTAACTTGCCCTGCCTTGTGCTGTTCTCACACTCGGCATCCAATAGGGCAATCCCTTGTCACAAGTTGTACTCACCCATGATAGGATAACCTGCAAGTAAACTCATACAAGCAGCCAAAAATATATCTTGTAGTGCTATGCTCACACCAGCAGCAGAATACCTATCCTATACGTGCTATCCTCACACAAACAGTCAAAAGCCTTATCACTATCACACACTAATAACATTAGCATAAAACAATAATCTACCATAAAACATGTAAATACAAACCCATAATACAGTTGTATGTTTCAACATACACCCTGTGCACAGATGTCCACTCTTCTTACCTCAGTTGTTAAGAACACCTTCTTGCTACTCCAAGCACCTCAATGAATTTTCTTGTTGAGGACAAGATCCTCAAATCCCACTGCTTAAGACTTGTTATCTCGTCACTACTACCTATAACAACACATGGTTCAAGGCCCTAACATTAAAATTCGTACTCTTACAGTACAGCAGAAAGATCACTATTTTTGACCAACAACTATACTAATTCAAAGAAAGCTGTCTTCATAAAAATTATAGGAAATTTCATTATCTTTCCAATGATATAAAGATCACTAAAAATGGATTAAAATGGAGGGAGTTATGATTGTTTTACTGAAACTATTTCTGAGAAGAAATATGGAGTAACGAATTACACAACTTAGAAAAAATACAAACTTTTGACATTGAATGGTTCAGAACTAGAAGATAACATCTTCATCAAAGTTTTAGGAAATTAAATTACCTTTCCAATGATACCAAAATCTTTGAAATTGGAATTATATTCAAAGAGATATTACAATTTTACCAAAACAGTTTTGCAAGAACAAGATTCTAGAAACGAATCACATGATATTGAAAAAAAACTAACTTTTTGACATAGTATGACTTCGAATTAACAAACACTTTCTTCATAAAACTTATGGGAAATTGCATAAGCTTTAAAACAACATATAGATCATTAAAATGGATGAGAATTGAGAGAGTTATTGTATTTTAAGTGAAAGTACTTTTTTCAGGAAATATAAAGAAAACAAATTACAACCATAGCAGAAAGATGATAATTTTTGACTTAGAAGAACACCGAATTGGTTATTCCTTTATCGATAAAAATTTTAGATCATCGAATAAGCTTTCCAACGATACAAAAATTTCTAAAAACGGATCAATATCAAGAGAGATATCATCACTTTACTGAAACTTGTTTTTTTCTGAAAACGAAAAATATAATAGGTCTGAACCTTAGATAACATTTAGCATTATTGAGCAAGAAAATATTTCATACCTCTTCACAACTTTCTATTTGATGTCTCAAGCTCGGAAGCCTTGATTATAAATCCAAAACTTTAAGAATGAAGGTAGAAAAATAAGAAGAAGTGTGGAAGGTTTGAGAGGAGCAACAATGAAGAAGAATGAAGCTCTGACTAATTGGTTTGGAAAGGAAAACTAAAACTATGATAGTTTAGGGTTTGATAAAAAATATGCACTGAGTATGAGATACCATATTCTGATATGTTTAGGTTAACTAAAAATAATAATATATAATAAAATGCTAAAATATTATTAAATCAACAAATATCTAATTTTTAAATTTAAAAATAAGCCCTCTATCTCGTAACTTTAGGCTCAGTTTTTACCTAGAAAACTTCCGAATTATGATATAACTATTTCTACAAAATTTATAGATCTTTGAATTATCTTTCCAACGCCACTAGAATTACCTCAATCGGAGCTCTAAAACTCTAGATATGATCATTTTACTAAAACAGTTTTTAATCCTGCGAATTTATCCAAACCTACGAATTTTTTTAACATAAATTCCATTAATCCTCCTTGTCTACCATATGGACCCAACAAATATGTAGTTAACTTTTATCTTATTTGTCAAACTACAACACATATAACATATATAGCCTAATTTAAATATTGTTATTCCTTTATACATTACTTAAATAACAAAACATACTCCATCACAATAACTTATATATACGTGCTTTAAATACATAAATTTTGCAATAACATGCTCGTAATTTTATAAAAAAAATTCTTCTCTTATGAACATCCTTATATGCCACTTGAGAACACATTATACAATACAAAAATAACAAACAACAAGGAGTAGGGTAGAAGAACTTATGCAAACTTCTCTTTAATTGTTCCCATTCTTTCATTGAATGTTAATTTTTCTTTAACTTAATTTCCTCCATAAAGCTACAATTCCGTTATTATATTTTCGTAGCATAATTATTAAGAATGTTGCCCTAGACATAATGATCCAATATATCATCAACAAACCGATGTCATTCAACAGACCATATGTCTTCTATAAATTACATAAACTACATGTAAGCTAAAGATCGTTTAAGGTCTTCTTACACATGCGAGATACCCAACATATAGGCTTAGAAGCACACAAGTTAACATACTCTCAGGAATGAGCTATATGCATATCACTATAAAAGAAACATTTACTAATCCATCAAACTTATGAAATAGGCATAAAATTTACTATCAAAATCACTCTTTCTAAGAATAACTCGAGAACAAAATCGCTTAATCCAATTCTCATATACATTTTTCTTTTACTCACTTAATCATATACCATTAGTAACACCCCCGCTTCAAGCCTCTATTGGGCCCTTACACCTACAGAATGAATGACTCTTATACACGAGTACGCTACTCTGGCTACTGGTAGTACCAATCAATCAATTTAAGCCCTCTTCAACTGTGTAGTCCCATACCTACACAGCCTCAGAATCATCACACTTGACCTTCCCCAAGCGGTGTGGGATTGCACAGCTTACCCGGTATATTCCCTTACGAATCACGGGACTACTTACTGTCACAATCTGTTCTTCTATTATAACCTTAATGATTAGATTTCACCCTTAACCAAAATTCAACTTAATTATTTCTAATAAAAGAGTAGAGCTTAAAATTATCTATCCATTAACACTTAAAAAAAAATCAAACTTAAGAACGTACCAATAGGTATATATGTCTAATTTATTAAACCTGAAACATACACTCTCATTAGAAATACTAATATAACAACTAAATTCCTTTTTTTTTCCCTAACATACTCTATTCCAATCTGCTTATAACACAATTTCTTTTCAAAAATACTCTTCTTATACTCTATCAATACTATTCTAAGCAATTATCTCTATTCATTATTAGTAGAAATAAATAAAATACTTATTCTCATACAAATTGCATAACAAATAAAATTTAAAATATATGTATATTTTTATCGGGTATTACATCATCGATCAGGATATTATTCAAGCAAATGCTTTTTTCTTTTTCTTGCAAATTTCTTGACAAAACACTTGTTAGAACAACCTTTTCTTTTTCATCCTCACTACTCTCAGAATCATCACTCCAAGTAACATTTAATCCCTTTTTATTTTTCTTTAAGGTATTAGCACATTTGGATTGAGTGTGACTGAAACCTTCACATTCTCTGCATTTAATACCTTTTTTATTGCTAGATGAAAAAGGTTAGAGGGAATATTACCAGAAATGTGACCTTTTGGGCTTTTTGAAAAGTTCTTTTTATTTCCAGCAGATTTCATGAATTTTTGAAAAAAAATTTCCAACAGAACCATTACATCATTATTTTCATCATCAGAAATAATATTTTCAGAAGCATTAAAGGCAATACCTTTACTTTTCTCATTCGAGAGACTTTGCTTACTCTTTTTCTTGATCTGTTGATTCAACTCAAAAGTTCTTAAAGACACCATGAGTTCCTCAACCTTCATTTCGTCAAAGTCTTTTGCCTCTTCCATTGCAAGCAATTTTGTGTCAAACCTGTCAGGAAGAACTCGAACAATCTTTCGAACCAAGACAGATTCATCTAATTTTTCTCCCAAGGCAAAAAACTCATTAGAAATATCAGATAATCTTTCATAAAAATCATTTAAAGTTTCAGTTTCTGACATTCTCAATTCATCAAATCTAGTTTGCAACATGGTAAATCGTGATCTCTTTACATCAGCAGTACCTTCAAATTGAATTTGAAGGATTTCCCATGCTTCCTTTACAGATTCACAAGATGAGATTAATTTAATAAAGCCTTCACCAACACCATTAAAAATAGCATGTAAAGCCTTATTATTATAACCAGACAATTTTTCATCTTCAGTGGTCCAACTGAGTTCAGATTTTACCTGAGTATTACCTTTTTCATCATTTTCAGTAGGTTGAGACCAGCCTGTAAGAATAGCTCTCCATGCCTTCTCATCTTGCAATTTGATGAATGCTCTCATCTTGACCTTCCAATAAGGATAATTCGACTCATTAATTAGAGGAGGTCGAGAGATAGAACTTCCTTTTGCAAACAAAGACATCTCACACAAAACAAGTTAAACGGCATAACCTCAAGATCTCACTAAGAATTTAGTGACTTGCTCTGATACCAATTGAAATTCCGTATTTTAATATTCCTAGTTTGATTATTTAATTAAGTGATTAATTAAATGCGGAATAATGAAACTGTTGGAAATTATTTTACCAGGATCTTAGATCTACTCACAAGTATGTTGATTAACACCCTAAATATGAACTTTCTAAAACGATGAAATAAACACATATAAAGTTTAGGAAACCTTACATTGGGTGGAGCGGAATATAATGACTCCTTCCGTTCAGATACCTAGCCCTTGATTCCTTTCTGTAGCAGAGCATTATCAATATCTGAACATGGATCTCTTTCTCTGAATCTTTGATGCTGAAACTCCTTCTTGCTGAAAGTCTTTCTTCACGATCTTCCTCACTATGGTTGAGGTATCACTTGCTGTGTGTGGGCACTACTCATACACTAAGAATTTCGAAATTCAAGAGGGAAGAAAGAGAGAGGGAGTGGTCGGCCAGATAGGGAGAGAGAAGGCTCAGGTTTTTCTTTGAAGGAAAAATAGAAAATTTAAGTGTGTTTTTCTGAAGCCTTCACTATCTATTTATAGCATTCCACTAGGGTTAGGTTTGAATTATTTGGCATTAAAATAATGAAAATATCAGTTTAAATTCCCTACAAAAGTGGTCGGCCCTATACAAGTGGATTTGGGACTCACTTTTTACAATTTTGCAGTTTTATCTTTTCTACATCTGATTTTCTCAAAAACGTCAATTTTCTAATTCAACCATTTAAATGTCAATTCTAACTATTTAATAAATATAAATAATTATTAAATAATATTGTCATTTATTATATTTATTAATTGAACCATACAAAGTATCATAATTAACAAATATGGCCCTAAAACTCTTTCTTAACAATTTCGCCCTTACTTAGTGAAAAATTCACAAATAGACATAGTCTAATTTGAGAATTATAATTGATTAATTAAAACCAATTATATGAGTCTTACAAGCAATATTATCTCAACTATTGCGGGGACCATGGGTCTATATAACCGAGCTTCCAATAAGTAGATCAAGAATTTATTACTAAAATTCACTAACTTATTAATTCTTCGTTGAATCCACGCATAGAACGTAGAATTGCACTCTCAGTATATAGAATGCTCTATATGTTCCACCATATAGACACATCATTAGTTATCTATTGTTATAATCCTAATTTGATCAATGATCCTCTATATGAATGATCTACACTGTAAAGGGATTAGATTACCGTTACACCCTACAATGTATTTTATCCTTAAAACACTTAACCCCGTATAAATGATATTTCAGCTAAGTGAAATGAGATCTCCACCATTTATTTCGTTTGGTCAAGCTCGAAGGAGATCATCCTTGTAATGACCGCTCTATTAATGTGGATTAGTAAAGGCAATTAGCACTAATTTTTATCGTTTTAGTATAATTTATGAATTAATTTAATTGTGGACCCCAATATTTAGAAATAAATATTAGAGTTATAATTTCTCAATTCCGGAGATTTTATTAAACTCTAGGGGTATTATTTAGCTTATATGTGAAATATGTTAATTTTGTAATTTTTGCTTGGCGACAACGGAAAATGCGATGGATGGCTAGATTGATCACATGGGTAAGTTTAGAACTCTATTTCATAGTGGGAAATATTTTAGAGAAAATAAATTATCGGGATTGAGCGGGATTATGGATTTTGACCATTTTACCCCTAGCTTTAGAAATACCTAAGTTATATCTTTAAGGGCATTTTAGTCATTTGCTAATAAATGGAATAGGTGGCTGTCCCTTTAGTTGACACCTAGCATATTAAGTTAGAAAGAGTTAAGTTGATTAACTCATTTTCATTTGAAAATAAAGGAAATTAAAAGAAAAATCAAATCCTCTTGAACTCTCTCTTTCTTGCTTTCGGCTGGGACAAACCAAGGACCAAAACCAGAATTTTCTTCTCTTTTCTTTGGGATTAAGCAAAGATTCAAAGCAATTTCAAGTGAGGTAAAACCCTAGACCTTTGGTTGTTGTTTTTTTTAAGCTTTTAGTTAGGTTGAATATGTGATTCTTGGTGTTTGGAGCTGTTAGGTTTTAAAATGTTTGGGGTTCAAAAACTGGGGTTAGTTTGAGTTAATTTAAGTTCCTAGCAGCTGATATTGTTGATTGAGTTGAGCTTTGTGCAACCTTGAGCTTTGAATTCAAAGCTTTGGTCTTTAATGGCAAGTTGAGTATTGTTGGTTTAATCTGTGATTTATTGGTTGGAAATGGATGTTTATGCATTGTATAGGTATACTGGAGAGTTTGGTAAGGTTTGGGATTGAATTGAATTAAGGGGGATGTTTTTTGTGCTCCCAGCACAGAACCGGTCGACCGGTTCTGGGGGACCAGTGGCAACCGGTCGACCGGTTGGTGACCCAGAACCGGATTGCCGGTTGGGAACCGGTCTGCCTGTTGGGGGAAATTCCAGAACCCTAGTTTTGGCCAATTTTGAGATATTTAGGGTATTACCATGAGGTTTATCGATAGGGAAACTTTTAGTTTCAAGTTTAAGTCCCGGAAAGTGATTTAGCGAGTCACTCATCTGTATTACTATTATTGTGATTAGGGCGTCCATCTAGCACGTGAATTCCGTTCAGGTCGGCCAGCACACTTGAATTCGAAAAATAGGTAAGAACTGTGTATAATGTATGATGTGATCATCTGAATGTGTGTATATGTGTTTATATATGCATGCTTGAATTATGTTAAACACTACCAACACTTGTATGAATAAGTTATAGAGTGCATTGGTATAGTGATTATTGTGATTGTGAGTACGATACAGTGATACCAACATAAGCATGGAAAATTGCTAAGGTGTGTGGTACATCACTCAGTGTTACTCAGTGATCGGGATAAACCCTACCAACACTTGTACAGTGAGGTACAATGTGTATGTGGTATAGTGGTTGTACCCTGGTATTGAATGTTCATACTCATCTGTTAAGCTCTGTAAATAGGTGTATGGGCGCCTATTTACAGGTCGGAAATTATATGGTATGTTATATGCATTTCTTACTGAGTCTGTTGACTCACAGTTTCTGCTTCCATGTGTAGGTAAAGGAAAGGCGAAGGCTAAACAAGAATGAACCTGAGCTCGGTTGAGATTGTACATGTCAAGCGGCGCAACCTGGAGTGTTCGGTCTCGGGACATCTGGGAGTTGTATTTTGAAAGTCGTTGTGCGACCTAGAACTTGTGTATTTTGAATGTATAGTTTGAAAAGTAAATTTTACAAAGTTTAAAAACGGGATCCCGGAATTTGTAATTATTATATTATATTGCAAAGTTTAATGTTTAAAGCAAAAGTTTTAATTTGACACGTTTTTCGAGAAATTTTTTTGATTAGCAAAGATTACACAATAATTGAAAAAGCACTGTAGCGTGCCTTAGCATTAGGGCGTTACAATTTTGGTATCAGAGCTGCCAGGTTTGTCTACCAAAGCTTGCTATGACATGTACAATCTTCATCAGAGAAAGCTTGGTTCACGGTTCAGTAAGCTTGTACTTGTTTAGTATTTTAAATAAATGTGAATGTGAAAGCATGTTAGGAAGCATATTAGATTTTAATTAATTATTTAAAAAAAAAAGAAAAAAAGAAGTGTGTTGCCTTTTAAGTATTTAAAGAGCGGAGTTAAGTTTTGATCGCTGTCTAACCTGCTTGGCTTATGGATTCGCAAGCTAAGTCCTATTAAATGGACGCCCCGCGAAATACAAGAAGTCAGGGTGGCATGGTTGAGACCGGAGGCGGTCAGAGGAATCCTCAAAATCCTCGTGGTCGCGGCCGTGACCATGGCAGAGCTCAGGGTGGTCGCCCTGTAAATCCACCTCAAGCTCCTCCTGATTAGGAGCAAAGATTTGCTGAGATGCAAGATAGAATCCGCCAGCAAGATGAAGAGATTCAAAGGTTGAGGCAGCAGGGTCCTCCTGCCGTGCCTCCTCAAGTGGTTCAGGCCGTTGCAGTTCCTGCGGTGCCAGCAGAACAACCTGTTGTTGGCAACCGTATGGAGTCGTTGTATGAAAGATTCCAGAAACAGGCACCTCCAGTGTTTCTGGGAGGCCCTGATGTGATGAAGGCCGAGCAGTGGCTTTCAGTGATTGAACGCATCCTTAATTTTATGGGAGTGGTTGGAAATGACCGGGTGACCTGCGCCACTTTCCAATTTCAGGAGGATGCTCTCGTGTGGTAGGAGTTGATAACCCTCACTCGAGACGTCACGCTGATGACCTGGGAAGAATTTAAGGAGTTATTTAACTCCAAGTATTATAATGAAGCAGTCCGCAGTGCAAAGCGGAAAGAGTTCACTGATCTAGTTCAAACCGAGGGAATGTCGGTTACTGAATACACGACAAAGTTTGACCGTTTGGAAAAGTTGGCAGCGGGAATTGTGCCAACCGATTTTAGCAAGAAAGAAAAATATTTAGCGGGTTTGAGTGCAAAGATTCGGCATGATCTGGTTATTACTACTACTGAAGCAACTACGTATGCGGAGATGGTTGAAAAGGCTTTGAGAGCCGAGGGGGCAGTGAAATTCCTTCAGGAGCCCCGGGTGATTCCGAGTGTTGGTGGAACCCCCACTGTTCCTACTCCTGTTTATGGTAGGGATGGTGGTGACTCCACCGCTGAGCAGAAAAGAAAAATTGTTCCGGCTTCTGGTGGTTCGGGGCAAAGTAAGCGGTTCCGTGGGAACCAAGGCAGAGGTGGGCGCCAGGGTTATTCTTACCCTGAGTGTCCACGGTGCAAGAAACATCATCCGGGAGAGTGTAACCGGAAGACATGCTTTCTGTGTGGCATGGTGGGGCATTTCAAGAAAGATTGCCCCCAGGCAAAGAAAGAGGAGCCGAAAGCTGAGGTGAAACCGGTTCCTGCTCGTGTGTTTGCCATTACCCAAGCTGATGCTGCAGCCAGTCCTTCTGTTGTGACAGGTCAGCTTCCCGTCAACAACTTGTTATTTACAGTATTATTTGACTCGGGAGCTACACGTTCATATGTGGCTACAAGAGTGATTGACCTTTTGGGTAGGCCTTGTGATATTTTAGAAAGAGGGTTTGGAACCCTAATGCCTAGCGGGGAATTGGTTATCTCTAATAGGCGCATTAGGTCTATGCCAATTAGGATCGAAAATAGGGAATTGAGTACTGACCTCATAGAATTGAAATTAACTGAGTTTGATATTATACTGGGAATGGATTTCCTATCCAAGTATTCGGCCAGTATAGATTGTAGGCGTAAAATGGTGACTTTTCTGCCGGAAGGTGAAGATCCATTTGTTTATGTTGGATCAGTTCAGGGGTCTCGAATCCCGGTTATTTCTGTGCTGAGGGCTAGGGATTTACTATGCAATGGTTGTGTAGGATTTCTAGCGGTGGTGTTTGACTCCAGCAGACCTGAAACATTTGGGCTTGAGGTAGTCCGGGTGGTGAAAGATTTTCTTGATGTGTTTCCCGAGGAGTTGACGGGATTGCCGCCACAGCGAGAGATTGACTTTGTAATTGATTTGGCACCTGGAGTCGAACCTGTTTCTAAAGCTCCATATAGGATGGCTCCAGCAGAACTCAAGGAGCTTAAGTTACAACTTCAAGGGATGCTTGACATTAGGTTTATTCGACCCAGTGTATCGCCCTGAGAAGCTCCGGTTCTTTTTGTGAAAAAGAAAGATGGTTCCCTCAGAATGTGTATTGATTATCAGGAACTAAATAAGTTGACGATTAAGAACAAGTACCCGTTGCCCAGGATCGACGATCTGTTCGATCAACTTCAGGGAAAGACAGTGTTTTCGAAGATTGATTTGCGGTCTGGTTATCATCAACTTAGAATTCGGGAGGAGGACATACCTAAGACTGCTTTTAGAACCAGATATGGGCACTATGAGTTTCTAGTAATGTCGTTCGGATTGACTAATGCTCCTGCGGCCTTTATGGATCTCTTGAATAGGGTATTCAAGGATTTCCTCGATAACTGTGTTATAGTGTTTATCGATGACATTCTTGTATACTCTCAGTCAGAAGAGGAGCACGAGCATCATCTTCGAATGGTGTTACAGCGACTTAGGGATCACAAGCTGTATGCCAAGTTCAAAAAGTGTGAATTCTGGTTGTCTGAAGTGTCCTTTTTGGGACATATTGTTGGAAAGAATGGAATTATGGTTTATCCAAACAAGGTAGAATCAGTGAAGAATTGGCCGAGGCCCAAGTCTGTGACGGAAATTCGAAGTTTTCTCGGATTAGCAGGGTATTATCGGCGTTTCGTCGAAGGATTTTCTAAACTTTCTATGCCCCTAACCGAATTGACCAAGAAAAATCAAAGATTTGTGTGGTCAAATAAGTGTGAGTCAAGCTTTCAGGAGTTGAAGCAACGTTTGATAACAGCTCCGGTGTTAGCTTTGCCATCAGATCAAGAGAAATTCGTTGTTTATTGTGATGCATCCAGACAGGGTCTGGATGTGTTCTGATGCAAGCTGACAGAGTCATAGCCTATGCCTCTCGTCAATTGAAGGATTATGAGCAGTGTTACCCAACTCATGATTTAGAGCTCGCTGCTGTGGTTTTTGCTTTAAAGATATGGCGACATTATCTTTACGGTGAAAAGTGTGAGATTTATACTGATCATAAAAGTCTCAAATACTTTTTCACCCAGAAAGATCTGAATATGAGGCAGAGAAGGTGGTTGGAGTTAGTTAAAGACTACGATTGTGAAATACTGTATCATCCCTAGAAAGCCAATGTTGTGGCCGATGCTTTAAGCAGAAAAGGTCCCAGTCAAGTGTGTACTACGGTTATGATAGCCCCTCAACTAGCCTCGGAAATGGTTAGTGCAGGGATTGAGTTCGTGGTCGGGAAATTACATAATTTAACACTCCAATCTGATCTATTGGAGAGAATCAGAAAGGCACAACTGGAAGATCCCGAACTAGTTAAAGTTTGAGACAAAGTAGTGGTTGGTCGGCCTAAAGGCTTTTCAGTCTCGAGCAGTGGAATGTTGTTATATAAAGCTCGAGTTTGTGTTCCTAGTGTTGATGAGCTTAAGAAAGAAATACTGGATGAAGCTCACACCACGCCTTATTCGTTGCATCCGGGAACCACCAAGATGTATCAGGATTTGAAACCCTACTTCTGGTGGTATGGGATGAAAAGAGATGTGGTGGACTACGTGTCCAAGTGTTTAACCTGCCAGCAGATTAAGGCTGAACATCAGAGGCCGGCAGGGTTATTGCAACCTTTAGTCCTTCCAGAATGGAAGTGGGAGGACATCGCAATAGACTTTGTAACTGGTTTGCCTAGAACTACGGGGATGTATGATTCAGTATGGGTCATCGTGGACAGATTCACAAAGTCAGCTCACTTCCTACCAGTGAAAGTTACCTATTCAGTGGATCAGTATGCTGAATTGTATGTGAAGGAGATAGTTCGTCTCCACGGAGCCCCTAAATCTATTGTGTCAGATAGGGATCCAAAGTTCACATCGAAATTTTGGGTGAGTCTTCAGAAGGCTATGGGTACCAAGTTAAAGTTCAGTACAGCCTTTCACCCTCAGACTGATGGTCAGTCAGAAAGAACTATCCAGATTTTAGAAGACCTACTGCGAGCCTGTGTCATGGACTTTGAGGGTTCATGGAGTAAGTACTTGCCTTTAATTGAATTCTCCTACAACAACAGCTACCAAAGTACAATAGGGATGGCTCCCTATGAGATGTTATATGGTAGAAAATGTCGTTCTCCTATTCATTGGGATGAGACAGGAGAAAGGAAGTACCTGGGTCCAGAGTTAGTGCAGAGGACCAATGAAGCTATTGATAAGATCAAGGCTCGGATGCTTGCTTCTCAAAGCAGGCAGAAAAGTTATGCTGATCTGAAGCGCAGAGATGTTACATTTCAGGCAGGGGAACATGTTTTCCTGCAGGTTTCACCAATGAAGGGTATTAGGCGCTTCGGGAAGAAGGGTAAGTTAAGCCCTAGGTTCATTGGGCCATTTCAGATACTCGAGAAGGTCGGACAGGTAGCGTATCGGCTAGCCTTACCACCAGCATTATCAGCTGTTCATGACGTATTTCACATCTCTATGTTAAGGAAATACGTGTCGGACCCGACTCATGTCTTGAGTTATGAAGCCCTTGAAGTACAACCAGACTTATCCTATGAAGAGCGACCTGTTCAGATATTGGATAGAAAAGAAAAAGTTCTTCGGAACAAGACTATTGCACTGGTTAAGGTGCTCTGGAGGAACAGTAAGGTGGAAGAAGCCACCTGGGAATTGGAGTCAGATATGAGGACTCAACATCCAGAGCTATTGAGGTTAAGTTGGTGGAAATTATTTTACCAGGATCTTAGATCTACTCACAAGTATGTTTATTAACATCCTAAATAAGAACTTTCTAAAACGATAAATTAAACACATATAAAGTTTAAGAAACCTTACATTGGGTGCAGCGGAATAATATGACTCCTTCCGTTCAGATATCTAGCCTTTGATTCCTTTCTGTAGCAGAGCATTATCAATATCTGAACCTGGATCTCTTTCTCTGAATCTTTGATGCTGAAACTCCTTTGCTGATGATCTTTCTTCACGATCTTCCTCACTATGATTGAGGTATCACTTGCTGTGTGTGGGCACTACTCATACACTAAGGATTTCAAAATTCAAGAGGGAAGAGAAAGAAGAAGTGGCAGCTAAAGATAGGGAGAGAGAAAGGCTCAGGTTTTTCTCTGAAGGAAAAATAAAAAAATTTTAAGTGTAATTTTCCTGAAGCCTTCACTATCTATTTATAGCATTCCACTAGGGTTAGGTTTGAATTATTTGGCATTAAAATAATGAAAATGTCAGTTTAAATTTCCTACAAAAGTGGCTGGCCCTATACTAGTGGATTTGGGCCTCACTTTTTGCAATTTTGCAGTTTTACCTTTTCTGCATCTGATTTTCTCAAAAAACGCCAATTTTCTAATTCAACCATTTAAATGCCAATTCTAACTATTTAATAACTATAAACAATTATTAAATAATATTGTCATTTATCATATTTATTAATTGAACCATACAAAGTATCATAATTAACAAATATGCCCCTATAAACTCTTTCTTTACAATTTCGCCCTTACTTAGTGAAAAATTCACAAATAGACATAGTCTAATTTGAGAATTATAATTGATTAATCAAAACCAATTACATGAGTCTTACAAGCAATATTATCTCAACTAGTGGGGGGACCATGGGTCTATATAACCGAGCTTCCAATAAGTAGATCAAGAATTTAGCACTAAAATTCACTAACTTATTAATTCTTCGTTGAATCCACGCATAGAACTTAGAATTGCACTCTCAGTATATAGAATGCTCTATATGTTCCACCATATAGACACATCATTAGTTATCCATTGTTATAATCCTAATGTGATCAATTATCCTCTATATGAATGATCTACACAGTAAAGGGATTAAATTACCGTAACACCCTACTATGTATTTTATCCTTAAAACACTTGACCCCGTATAAATGATATTTCAGCTTATGTAAAATGAGATCTCCACCATTTATTTTCGTTTGGTCAAGCTCGAAGGAGATCACCCTTTGCTTACTATTCGCCAGATAGAAGCTATAGATTCCATGTTTATGCTAGCGCTCCCACTCAATTGCACTACCGTGTTCCCAAAATGTATGTATCACCCTGACCTAAAAGTAGGCTTAACTAACAAATCAAAGAACACGAATAGCCTTTCAAGATTGAGCCTAATCATAACAGGATTAAGATCATTTGATCTAGGATCAACTTGGCGATATTGACTTGAATAGATTCTACGGTAAGTTTAATTAAATCTAAGTCAAAGTTCAATATCGGTCCCTTCCGATGCATACTCCATGCATCCAACCTGAGCTTTACTTTAACCAATGTTCTGGAAAGAACATAGTATTTCTCCAAATACAAGTAAACTCTTGTTGTAGATTATCATATCAGTAAAACCCTATGTCTGATAAATCTAGGAAACTTTATTCACACAGTCATGTTTACTTTCTAATTTTTTGACGGCACAATAAACAGGATCAAGTATGTGAAAAGGGTTTCAGATGAATTTATACATTATGTACATATAATCATGAATTAAATCATGTGAACCATGCAACATTAAATGTTATTTCTGATCTATATTAATAAGTAAATCTGATTATATTGAAATGAGTTTTATTTAGGGCATAAAACCCAACAGATTTTGGGGACGAAATCCTTTTAACGGGGGGATAATTGTAATGACCGTTATAGTAATGTGGATTAGTAAAGGCAATTAGCACTAATTTTTATTATTTTATTATTATTTATGAATTAATTTAATTGTGGACCCCAATATTTAGAAATAAATATTAGAATTATAATTTCTCAATGCCGGAGATTTTATTAAACTCTAGGGGTATTATTTAGCTTATATGTGAAATATGTTAATTTTGTAATTTTTGCTTGGCGACAACGGAAAATGCGATGGATGGCTAAATTGATCACATGGGTAAGTTTAGAACTCTATTTCATAGTGGGAAATATTTTAGAGAAAATAAATTATCGGGATTGAGCGGGGTTATGGATTTTGACCATTTTACCCCTAGCTTTAGAAATACCTAAGTTATATATTTAAGGGCATTTTAGTCATTTGCTAATAAATGGAATAGGTGGCTGTCCCTTTAGTTGACACCTAGCATATTAAGTTAGAAAGAGTTAAGTTGATTAACTCATTTTTATTTGAAAAATAAAGGAAATTAAAAGAAAAATCAAATCCTCTTGAACTCTCTCTTTCTTGCTTTCGGCTGGGACAAACCAAGGACCAAAACCAGAATTTTCTTCTCTTTTCTTTGGGATTAAGCAAAGATTCAAAGCAATTTCAAGTGAGGTAAAACCCTAGACCTTTGGTTGTTGTTTTTTTTTTAAGCTTTTAGTTAGGTTGAATATGTGATTCTTGGTGTTTGGAGCTGTTAGGTTTTAAAATGTTTGGGGTTCAATTTCTGGGGTTAGTTTGAGTTAATTTAAGTTCCTAGCAGCTGATATTGTTGATTGAGTTGAGCTTTGTGCAACCTTGAGCTTTGAATTCAAAGCTTTGGTCTTTAATGGCAAGTTGAGTATTGTTGGTTTGTTCTGTGATTTATTGGTTGGAAATGGATGTTTATGCATTGTATAGGTATACTGGAGAGTTTGGTAAGGTTTGGGATTGAATTGAATTAAGGGGGATGTTTTTTGTGTTCCCAGCACAGAATCGGTCGACCGGTTCTGGGGGACCAGTGGCAACTGGTCGACCGGTTGGTGACCCAGAACCGGATTGCCGGTTGGGAACCGGTCTGCCTGTTGGGGGAAATTCCAGAACCCTAGTTTTGGCCAATTTTGAGATATTTAGGGTATTACCATGAGGTTTATCGATAGGGAAACTTTTAGTTTCAAGTTTAAGTCCCGGAAAGTGATTTAGCGAGTCACTCATCTGTATTACTATTATTGTGATTAGGGCGTCCATCTAGCACGTGAATTCCGTTCAGGTCGGCCAGCACACTTGAATTCGGAAAACAGGTAAGAACTGTGTATAATGTATGATGTTATCATCTGAATGTGTGTATATGTGTTTATATATGCATGCTTGAATTATGTTAAACACTACCAACACTTGTATGAATAAGTTATAGAGTGCATTGGTATAGTGATTATTGTGATTGTGAGTACGATACAGTGATACCACCACAAGCATGGAAAAATGCTAAGGTGTGTGGTACATCACTCAGTGTTACTCAGTGATCGGGATAAACCCTACCAACACTCGTACAGTGAGGTACGATGTGTATGTTGTATAGTGGTTGTACCCTGGTATTGAACGTTCATACTCATCTGTTAAGCTCTGTAAATAGGTGTATGGGCGCCTATTTATAGGTCGGAAATTATATGGTATGTTATATGCATTTCTTACTGAGTCTGTTGGCTCACAGTTTCTGCTTCCATGTGTAGGTAAAGGAAAGGCGAAGGCTGAACAAGAATGAACCTGAGCTCGGGTGAGATTGTACATGTCAAGCGGTTTTACGGACTCGGAGTGTCTGGCCTCGGGACATCTGGGAGTTGTATTTTGAAAGTCGCTGTGCGACCTAGAACTTGTGTATTTTGAATGTATAGTTTGAAAAGTAAATTTTACAAAGTTTAAAAACGGGATCCCGGAATTTGTAATTATTATATTATATTGCAAAGTTTAATATTTAAAGCAAAAGTTTTAATTTGACACGTTTTTCGAGAAATTTCTTTGATTAGCAAAGATTACACAATAATTGAAAAAGCACTGTAGCGTGCCTTAGCATTAGGGCGTTACAATCCTTTACTTACTATTCGCCAGATAGAAGCTATAGATTCCGTGGTTATGTTAGAACTCCCACTCAATTGCACTACCGTGTTCCCAAAATGTACGTATCACCCTGACCTAAAAGTAGGCTTAACTAACAAATCAAAGAACACGAATAGCCTCTTGAGATTGAACCTAATCATAATAGGATTAAGATCATTTGATCTAGGATCAACTAGGCGATATTGACTTGAATAGATATTACGGTAAGTTTAATAAATCTAAGTCAAAGTTCAATACCGGTCCCTTCCGATGCATACTCCATGCATCCAACCTGAGCTTTACTTTAACCAATGCTCTGGAAAGAACATAGCAGTTCTCCAAATGCAAGTAAACTCTGTTGTAGATTATCATATCAGTAAAACCCTCTGTCTGATAAATCTAGGAAACTTTATTCACATAGTCATGTTTACTTTCCAATGTGTTGACAGCACAATAAACAGGATCAAGTATGTGAAAAGGGTTTCAAATGAATTCATACATTATGTACATATAATCATGAAATAAATCATGTGAACCATGCAACATTAAATGTTATTTCTGATCTATATTAATAAGTAAATTTGATTATATTGAAATGAGTTTTATTTAGGGCATAAAATCCAACAGAAACTGGTACTGAAAACAGTTTTTTCGTAGTTACAGAATACAACTCTGTAACTCCAGAGAAACCCAGAAAAACAAACAGTGCATAAAAGTAAAAACACACAAGATTTTTGTACGTGGTTTCAACAATCCTTTCAGATTGTTACTAGTCCACGGGGCCACGCCCAGAGATAAGATTCATTAGATCGGTATCAAAAATACAAAGTAATTGACTTATGCATAAATAGACTCCCTCTTATTGTATGCCGCAAGCTTGATGTATTCCACCTACTAACCAAACCTTGATAAAACTCCAAGTGCTCGAACTCCCTTCGATCACCTTGAAGAGTGCTTGAATCCTCCCGATTCAAGGCTTAAAGGCTATCTCCCGAAAGCCTATACAACCATCTCCTGAAGGGTGTGTGCTTGTATCATCGCGATGCAAGACTTCAAAAGTAATCTCCCGAAAGCTTGTAAAACCCTTCTCCCGAAGGTGTGCTTGTATCCTCCCGATGCAAGACTTCAAAAGCAATCTCCTGAAAGCTTGTAAATATCTTCTCCCAAAGGTGCACTGATGTTCTTCTTCGTTGTAGACTTGAATACAGACTCAAGACAATACAAACAACAAATAAACAGAGTAAGAGTAGAACAACTCTTCTCTACATAACAAAGACACTCTTTCCTAAAGATTTGAAAGTGAATGAAAGAGATACAAAACCTAGCTGCTATAAGATGTATTTATAATGAATATACATCTTATTGACAGCTTACATTCGGTCTGAACAAGACCTCAGCCCACTAGAAACTTCCCTAAAATAATTCTTCAATCAATCCAAGAATTTCCGTTTCTGTACCTACAGAATCGTGGGCAGTAACTACAAGTTTCCTTTTATAAAAAAGGAAAGTTCAGCTCCGGTTTTCTCTTCAAGAAATCTGATCTAAGAAAATAGGAAACTCAACACAAGATCAGATTCAACAGCTGGTTAGATAAAAAAGAAATGGGTAACCAAACTTACCATTTTTACCTTTTTTCCAAAAATAGGAAAGCTAGACAACTTTCCTTTCAAGTTTGAATACACAAAATAGGAAACCATATTAAACACATACCAGCCGAAATTAATAGGAAATAATAAAATATTTTTGTCAATTAAATATGCCAAAAATGGAAGTAACAATCTCCCCCTTTGGCACTTTGATTGACAAAACATTTTATTATGAGAAAACCTGCATCAAGTGTTAGAAACCAAAGCAAATAACTTCTTAAAGATAAAAGAGTATAGAAAATACTCCCCCTGCATGAAAGCACTCTAACACATAAAACAAAGAACTTTTTTTAGACGGAAAAGCTTACAAACCGAAAACACAACTTTTTAAACGGAAAAGTGTTAAACCACAAACAAACAACTCCTCTTAAAACCAAGGGTCTAGAGTTATAACATAGAATCCAAACAATGAATCCAAAAAATAATACTACTCCCCCTTTTTGTCTATCAAGGAGCCAAAGATAACAAAAACAAACATGGACAAGGTCATAAGTTCAAGCATACATTACTAAAAAGCAAGAGGTAAGAGATTGAACCACTTATTCATCATCATTGGGTCGGAAGTATTTCATGATGTTGTCCATCTTCCTAAGAAGCAATTCTATATTTATAGTGGAGTAATCATGGAATTAATAAATAAGAGGTTATTTGGTTGATGAGACTCAATAAATAATCTAATTTAATGGAGCTTAGAACTATAGGTCCATGGTCCCCAAATTGCCACCTTGAAACACTATCAAGAGTATGGATAAAGAGTTGTATAAAGATATTCAAAAAAAATCTATTTTGAATTGGCAAAACAGTAATTATTTATTTTTTTAATAAATAAATAATTTTTTCAAATTAATTAAATAGGAAAAAAGACAATAATTCTTAAGACAAAATTTGTTGAGACAAGATTTGTCAAGAAAAAAGTTATTAGAACAAATATATCAACCTTGTCCTAAAAGACGGTGGTAGGCGCCTTGTTCCTGTCCCTATTAGATTTGTCTTTTTGGGTTAATTAATTCAATTAGATAAATATCTAATTTGAAAATAAGTTAAAGATATTTCAAGGTTGTTGAGATATTCTTTCATGTAGTTGAGAGATTCCATCATAAATATCAGTAACCGAATTTAGTTATAAATATTCATTTATTTAAACATTTAAATAATAATTTAATTAAAAGGATTTAACTACTATAAATAGGAGTCTAATTTGAGAAATAAGTGTTGGGTTTTGTGCCCTAAATAAAACCCTTTACAATCTGATTAGTTATCAATATAAGAAATTTGAAGTGATTTATGTTTGCATGAATTTTACATGCTTATGGTTTAATATGTTTATTATGTTTATACACAAAATCTGTTAAGTCCAGATCATATATTTATTCACAATTACAGTATTGTCAACACAGTGGAATGTGATTGTGATTATATGAATCAAAAGACTAAGTCCCTGTTTTATCAGTGTTTTGGATTTACACTGATGTGATAATCAGCGATGATGTGTACTTACACTTGGAGTAAGTGTAATGTTCTTTCCAGGACATTGGTAAAGTATACTAGTTTCGAATGTCTGGAGTATACATTGGACTGGACCGATATTGAACTTAGTTAAGATATTATAAACTTACCGTTATATCTTTCCAAGTCAATATCAGTAGTTTATCTTAAGATTAAAAGAATCTAAATCCTGATATGCTTAGGCTCAACTCAGGAGTGCTATTCATGTTCTTTGATTTATTAGTTAAGCCTACTTTTGGGTCAAGGTGATACGTATATTTTAGGAACATGATAGTATGATTGAGTGGGAGTGCTGAACATAAATATGGAATCTATAGCTTCTACTGGTGTATAGAAGTCAAGTGATGATTCCCTTCGAGCTTAGCTAAATAGAAGTAAATGGATGAGCTCTTGTTTAAGTGACTAATTCTTAGATCACTAAACATCATTTACAGTTAGCTAAGTGTTTTAAGGGGTAAAATACGTTGACGGGTGAGAACAGTAAAATTATCTCATCTTGATGTAAATCATCTATATAGAGGATCTTTGATCACAATAAGATTATAAAAATGGTTAAATGAGATGCATATCTATATCGTGGAACATATAATATGCTCTATATAAGTCTGAGAGTGCAATTATAAGTTCTAAGAGTGGATTCAACGAGGAATTAATAAGTAGGGATTTACTTAGTAAATTCGGTTCACTTATTGGAAGCTCAGCATATAGATCCATGGTGCCCATTCTAGTTGAGACTATACTGCTTGTAAGACTCAATATTTGATTTGTGATTAATCAATTATAATTCTAAAGTTAGACTATGTCTAATTTGTGAATTTTCACTAAGCAGGGGTGAAATTGTAAAGAAAAGAGATTCTAGGTTTATTTATTAACTAAGAGACTCTATATGTCTAATTAATAAATTAAATGACAATATTATTTAATAATCTATTTTAGTTATTAAATAATTAGTTTTGGCATTTAAAAGGTTAGAATTGGAAAATTGGCGTTTTTGAGAAAATAGAAATAAAAATTGTGAAAACTGCAAAATCCAAGTGAGGCCCATTAACACCTTGGCCGGCCACTTAAGCAGCTTTTTCCAATTGATATATTCATTATTTTAATGCCAAAAAATTGCTAACCTAAACCTAGTAGTTGCCTATAAATAGAAAGTGATGGCTCAGTTAAATAACAAGTTTTACAAGTTTTTCAAGCCTTCTGTCAGAAAATTGCTTTTTCAAAAAAACTGAGCCTTTCACTTCTCTCTCTATAGCCGACCCTATACCTCTCTCTTTTCCTCTTTATAATTCCGAACCTTAGTGATAGAGTAGTGCCCACACACAGCAAGTGGTACCTCAATCATAGATTGGAAGACTGTAAAGGATCACACACAAAGAGAAGGACATTCGGGCTTAGATCTTGATAATACTCTGCGATAGAAAGGATACAAGGGTTAGAGATCTAAGTGGAAATAGACATTATTTCGCTGCAACCAATGTAAGGTTTTCTTAACTTTATATGTGTTTAATTATCTTTTTAGTAAGTTCATATTTAGGATGTTAAACAACATACTTGTGAGTAGATCTAAGATCCTGGTAAAATAAATTCCAACAACTGGTATCAGAGCCATGGTAATTGATTTGCTTGCAAGAAATTTGGACTTTAAAACAATTTGTTTGTGTTTTGGATGGTTTCATGTTGTGTTGTGTGCTATATGATGATTGATTGATGTTTATGAATTTTTGTGAAAAATAATTGAAATTCTATTTCTAGAATTATTTTTTTTGGATAGTATGGAAAAAATTAAGCAATTTACTTTTTTACAAAACTCAATTTCGATTTAATTTGAATTAGTTATGATTTTTTGAAGTTTCGAAAAATATCAGGGAGGTGCAACCACCCACGCGCGCGGATGAGGGGCATCCCTCGGACAGCACGCGCACAGACAAATTTTTTGTCTGAAACCGAGCCTTGCGCGCGCGGAGAGGCCTGCATGCAGCCTCCTGCGCTGAGGTTTCTCGGTCAAGCACCTTCCCATGCGCGCGCGGGCAGTATGCACAGCATACTGTCCGTACAGCTCGCAATTTTTTCGTTTTTCTTCGTTTTTTCATGCTATTTCATGGAATTAACTTCCGATTTTTTGTGTAGCTTTGTATTTAGATTTTTATTTTTCAATTTTCAAATCTAATATTAGAAATAAATTAATTTGAATTTTATAAAATTAATCTTAGATATTAGTGTAATTTGAATTTGAAAACAAGTAAAAATCTATCTTGTTGCTTGATTTTTTATCTCATTTTTAGATTTGATTATATCTTATCTTATTTTTTAAATTTAAGGTCAGATATTATTATTTTTTTTTAAAATTAAATATTATTTTTAATTTGACCTTATATAAAGTTAAAATAAGATAACTATAATCATGATATTTTGAATAGAAATAAGATATTTTGCTAACTTTTAAATTTTGTTATTTTATTTATTTAAATTAAATCATAAAATCTGAAAAAAAAAATATTTATTTATCTTTTTTTAATTTTTATTGAATATTTAATTTATAAAATAACAATATTTTTTTAAAAAAAAAAAGTAGTTAGCAAATTTTTGAAATGATATTTAGGTTAGTTGAAACCTAATTTTTCAAAATTGTAGGTTTAATTTTAAATATTATTTTATTAATTTTTTAAAATTCGAAAATATATATTTTAAATTATTTAATTATTTTTTCGAAATTTAATTATTTAAAATTAAATAAATCCTACATCCAACTATCCAGTTAACCTTGTTGCAGGAGTATGTGTTTTAGCTTATGTGTAAGTTTTATAAAAACCTATTATTGCTTGATCTAAATTGCCATGGTTAACTTGTTGACAGATCCAATGATCTGATTTTAACCCATGGTTCAATTGTCAATAGGTCAAGTCAATAATTTGTAACAGGTAAATTTTACAATCTTCTTTCATCTGTGTATGACCTAGCAACATGATAGGATTCATCCAAATGTGTGTCTGTGTGAGCCTATATGTTTATTTTATTATATAGATGCATATAGGTTGTTGCTAAATAAAATGTCACACGGGTTCAGTATGTCGTACCCACTTCTATTGGCCCCCAACTCTCACACAAGGCCCAAAAGAGAGGAATTTAACCTTAAAATAAATGACTGTTATTAATTGAATAGGTCCAAAAACTAAATGGACCTAAATAAAATCTCACATGAACTACCCCAATTGTGAAGGCCCATTTGTCTGATTTGAATAACTGTGCTAGGTTAATTAAATTAGTTTAACCTAATAAAATTGATTAGCAACATAATTAATTTCATTTATTTTGGAATTAATTTGATATATCCCTTAAGTAATTTTTATATATAAATATTAAGAAAATTATTTAAGTTGTATTAATTTAAATTTTCACACTGCTATTTTCAAATTCTATAGAGAAAAAATAAAATTTATTTTTCTCTCTATTGTTCTTGCTCATGTGTTGAGAACTCAACAAGAACAAAGGTATACACTTTATCCTAATAGCCTACACTATTCCTTATGTGTGGTTGATCAATTTGAAAGATATTGGTGTGAGTCCGAATTGTTAATTCCTCATCAATTGGATTTAGGGATACAACATACAAGAAGTTTCAAGAATACCCTGATAGGCTTCAAGAGGTATACTCTAACTTATATCTTTTATTATTTTGATTTAATGTACACACATATAGAGATCCTATGGGTTATAGTATGATGATAATCAGATAATACGAAACTCTTCCGTTGCGTACCTAATTTAGTAGCATAAAACTAACATTCATATCATCCATAGAAGGCCCAGACTTGAGAAGAGGGAGCCAAAATAATCTTCAAACACAGTAGCAATACCTCTTGGAGTCTCAATCCAATTTGAATTTTCATCAAAAATCCCTCTAATAAGATTTTTCTTCTTCATATGAGAAACACTTTTATGAAAATAGGATGATTTTTTATCACCAGATTTGAGCTAAGAATAAACATAAGATTTTCTAAACATGTAAGCTAAACATGTATGCATGTATCATTATACTAATCTTACCTTGATTATGATTTCAAGTTTATCGATCAACCTAAGTAGAAACTTCTACTCGAGGATTTAAAGGTCATAAGTCACAATTTACTTAAAACTAGTAAGTGACTCGCTAATTCACTTTTGAGGACTTAAATTCAAAATTAAAAGTTTCTCTATCGATAAATAGCGTGACAATACCCTACATATGGATAAAACGTGAAAATTGAGGCTCCCAAAACTGCCCCAACCGGTGAACCGGATTCTCAAAATGGTGGACCGTTTTTTGGGATTCTTTCTGAGAAAATGGTTCACTTTTTGTTTTTGCAGAAAAACACAAAAAACACAACTCCAAGTTCAATTCTACCCCAAATAGAACCAAAACCTCAAAAACACCTAGAAACAACATAATAAACATATTTCAACTGAAAAATGCAACATCAATGAACTAAATCAAAACTTGTCATTGTTGAGCAAGCTTTGTATTTCAAAAACTCAAACTTCCTCAACACGCCACACAACAACAAAAAAGACCAACTAAACCAAACCCAAACAACTCAAAATAACCTCACGTAACAACCCCTAAATATTCCAAGTTCAAATAGAATCTAAAGCTCAAAATTGCATGCTCAAACTAAACTTTTCTTAAAAATTCAAAGAGAAAATGGACTTAAGGCTTACCTTGGCAAATCTCTTTATTAGCTACTGAAAATTCTGCTGAATTAAATTTGAATTGGTTGGAAAATGTTGGATTTGTCCCTGATTTTTCCTTGGGTTTCTTGGGCCAAAAAAAAAAGAGAAAGAAAGAGTCTTGTTTAAACTTATTATCATTTCTTTACAAAATCCTCTTTTATTTATAATCTAACTAAGATAAATCCGAATGAAATCTTAGGTAAAGACTCTAGAACTCCCACTAAATCCAAATAGTAAATTATAAGATAAAATAACCAATTTGCCATTTACTTCACTAAGAAGTAATCTAATAATTTAGGGGTAATAGTCCAAAATCATAACCTTGATTAATCTTGACATTCCAAATGTCTAATTATCTTGTCCCGCTAATTTTAAGATATTCAATCGTATCTAAATAACTCTAATGGCCAAATCGTAGTATTCCACTATTACCGAGCATAAGATATGAAAATAAAAAGAAATCATATATAACATGTATAATACACATAAAATTCAATAAAATCTCCATAATTGAGAAATTAAAAGAACCCTATTTTATAATGCTAATACTTGTTTTAGATGTAGTCAAAAAAAATGTGGTTTTGTTTTTTTTTTTTTTAAACAAATGTGGTTTTGTATTATTGTTAGTGGAATTAACTCCTTAATTTGTGCTGAATAATTTTATGTTTAATTAGTTCGATATTTTATTTAGATTGAGATTTGAGATGTCAAGGAAAATTTTAAAATACATCTCTTAAAATAAATTTATTGATGCACCCATTCGACATTTTTAGGACATTTTGCAAAAATTATGAGAAATTAAAAAAAAAATAACATGCTAAAAATAGAGTTCAAATTGTCTATTTCATATGCATATAAAATAAGCAACTGACTGAACACTACTTTAAGCGTTTTAATTTTTCTGAATTATTCAAAATTTTACATAGTGTACTAAATAACTATAATGTAAATAATTATGGAAAAAAAATATCTCAAATATCGAAATAGATAGAAGTGTTTCAGTGGACCCCTGCCCTATAAAAACACTCTATATAAGGCAAAAAAAAGTAGTTAAGTACAAACATAACCAGGATTTGTCCCAATCACAAAGAAGACAAAATCCAAAAACAAACAACACCATTTCATATCTATGTGCTATATTCCACACCTTTTTTTTCAACACAAAATTTTGAATGCCAATGGTAATTGAGAATTTTCTCTGTTACAATTCGGTCTTGATACAACCTGTGAAGGTGGATACTAGAGGCTGCCATAAAATATTATTAATACACTCTTAACAAATATAATTTATTTTTTCACAGCAAAAAACAACATAATTTTTTTAATTCAACAAATATATTATCTGAAATTGATATTATCTTTTATTTCTAGATTATAAATATAGCATATGATACCTTATCAGTATAAGTCAATGCAGAAACAATTTTCTGCACTAAATTTTTTCTCTAAATTGACAATGGCTCCACTAATGAGCCCCAACAGATTGGCATATTCCACATGCCTTATGAAGGTCCAGAACAAGAACAAGATTGATCTCTCTTACCAAAACATTATCACTTATCACAATGAAAAAATTGATCCCGAGCTCTATAAAAGACATCTAATTCATACTAGTAAATAAGCTCACACCTATTGACATGTTTATGGACACACTCTACCATCCCGGGTGAGACAAGTACCATCAAGCACTTTTTAGTCTGCCCCTGGTTAGCAACAGATACTTTCTTATTGCAAGTATGAGAACCCATGTAGTTTTGGTAATCTTTTCCTTGATCATCAAAAGCAATGCAGAACTCAAAACTGTCTTCAGGATCTGAGCCTGCAATCCCTTGAAAAAGCCAGATATCCCTTCCGATTTCCAAATGGCAAGGAAAACTGCAGGTAGTGTTTTTTGCGACTTAGGTCGGGGCTTACTAGCACCGCCATCATCGTCGTCATCTGGATCTGCAGCTTGTATCATCACTTTACACCTGTAGCCAGTAGACATTTTAATTACATCCATAATCATGTTTATGAGTAGTAACTATCACAGTTTGAGAGAACACTAATGCACCTGATTGCAGGATATGTGAGAAAGGTAGCAACACTCTTGGAGATTGCACCTACCAGAAATGCTGAAAATGCAGAAAGAGCTTCAGGAGATGAACCCTTGTCCCGTTTATCCAGCTTTTCCCCCAGATGTCTTTGTTTTAGTTGATCAAAAACTGTATACTGAAGATAAATTATGAATCAATATCCAATCTCCACCTAGTTTCTCTTTGATTAAATAGTGTTAAGTTATAGATGACACATGAAAATACTAAAACCTTGAAAGTTGAATTAAATAATCTACTGAATTCTTATCTTCTAAGCTTGAAGAATGCTAGAAACAACACACCTGAATAGCAGGGTTCGAAGTCAGTAACAGGGAGATTCCAAGTCCATCAAATGCATCACTCCAAGTTCCCTCTGTAAGCGTCTTCCACAGTCCTTTGGATTTTCCAAAGCTAGTTGTTTGCATCCTTGAGGCAGCTGTATCCAAGGGCTACACAGAAGTAAATGGTAAGTTGAAGAGTCTTAACACATTCATAGAAAAAAGAGTAGAGTCACAATCAACTGGCAACAACACAATGGAGTATCACCTAACACTCGAAAGGATGATCATACAGGACCACATAAAACATAGCATGCCAAACTACATCAATGCCAAATCACAATTTTCATTCCTTTCAAATTCTAATACCAGGTAATCAAGTAACTGCAAAACTTGCCACTCTTAATCTTAACACAGTGCCAGAACACATGACAGCATAAAGTTTGTGAATGGCAACGACAAACATTCATCATCATAATGAGTAATGACAATAGTAAGCCTTCTCACCTGTGTGACAATCGCTGTACAAGCCCCAGCAGCTGCAGCCAAAAGCAGGTTTGCCTTAGTTCCAATCTTTATGGCACCACTCTTTTTCAGATACAATCTTTTGAAGTAGCTGTATCCATAAAAGTAAACGAATTGTGCAATGAAGGACTGCAAGTTTTTAGTCCCCAGACCTTGATACAACGAAAGGACCTGCCGGTTAGATATGGCTTCCCACAACACATCAGAAAGGTTCCTACACAACCCAGAACAACTTCAGAGTCAGTATAAGCAAGAATTCAAACACAAAAAGCCATTTGAAGATTACCCTTTTGCAATTAGATACCTTAATTGTTAATAAAGTATTAGTAGTAGTGATCTTGATTCCTAAGGCCTTCTTCACCTATCAGCCAAAATGGTTCCCTAAATATTATAACTAAACTTCTTGACAATAATGAATTGACACAACAACCAACTACCAAGTCTCTCAAAAGTCAAGCCATTTTTATTATTAATAAAAAAAAAAAATCCCACAAATTTTAATTCTACTGTTACAATACAAATCAAAGAGAAATTGTGTCCTGTGAACCAATTAATCCACATATAAAAATTCTTGAGACCCAGTTCGATGGACTTTTGACTCGGATCAAGGACAACAGATAGAAATATATATCTGAATTCTAAAGAGAGAGACAGAGAGAAGGGGACCTGTATTTTCGGCGACCATGAGCTCCAACCTCGGCTTGGTATCTGGTTTTGCAGGTGTCGAGTGGGTATAAGAGGGTGGTGCTGACAAGTGATCCTATGGCACCCGAGGTCGCCTCTGATATCGATTCCAAATCAATACTACTCATCATCTTCAATTCTATCGAAACACTTTTCCTTTCTAGAATCGAGATGTTATATTTTTCTACACGTACACTATCTTGTATACAAATATATAAATATATATATATATATATTATATATGAGAGAGAGAGGGAGAGAGGGGGTGATTTACTAGAGAGATACGTCAGATGTTGTTTGGTATAAAAAGAAGTGGAATGGAAAGAAAATTTGATGAGAGAAGAGAAGAGAAAATGAAAACGACTCGTTTCGTTTCGTGGGAACTGGGAAGACCAGACCAATGGATTGGCGTTTTCTTGGGATTTGAAAAACGTGAAAAGCTTTCTCACCGTCCAGATCAACTCTTCTCCCACTTTCCTCGTCTTTCGTCCGCGCGGGTCCCATCTCTCAAACTCTATCAAACAAAAATTAGAATCCCAATAAATTAATAAAATGGCATACATAGAAAAAAAAATGTGTAATAAAATTATTTGTAAACAAATTTTATCTTGCTAATAAATGATAGGTAACCAGAATCTTTAAATTCAGTAAATTATCAATTTGATTAAAATAAAACATTATTAAGTAGTTATTTTATAAGGTATATTTAAATTATCATTTAAAATACATTGGCACACAAATTTCACACATACATATGGGTGCATTGTACCAAAAAACTTTTTCTCTCTGGAACACTCTGGTAGGTATGAGAACACTCTTCTCTTTTGATCGTGTTTTGGTCCCTGATATGGGGATTTTAGTCCACCCATACTGTTCATGTGGTGGTTTTCCTTCTCAATGTTTGTTGATTAGGTGTCTCCTAGTAATTAATATGGGTATTAATTTCTCTGAGTCTCTGGGTGTTTCTCTCTCCAATCCCATTTGTTTTATCTGGAACATTTATTGCATTTGGTATCATTTCCTCCCTCTCATCTTCTCCGATAGTCATTTCTCATTAAGTTTCTGCCATTTTTGCATTAAAAACTATCTTTTCACCTTCTATTTTGCCATTGGAAACCGTAAGATGGAGGCGGATGAAGATCATCAAAATCTTTCCCTAATGAAGGCTACTTCAGCTAATGCTAGGGTTATGATTATGGATTTCTCAAAAGTCATTTCTAGAGGATATTGGTTTTATCTATATAAGGCAAGAACCAGGTATAATTTTTTATCCTTATCAATCCTTAGCTTGTTCTCATTATCTCTTTTCTTGTACTTTTTGCTTTTTAGTATCATGGATGAATTTCTGAGTAGTGTTTCTAGTGCTCTTGTCTTACCTGCTGATGAAAATACCGTCTTCACTTATTATGCTAACCCCCCTAGTGATTTTCCAACTCCTATTAGTTTGTTGCTTAAATTACACACTGTTCGACCTTACAATAGGCCTTCCCTTATGAAAACTCTCTCTGGAATGTGGTCATCACTTTGTCGATTCCCTGTCTGTGTTTCTGAACATGCAGATGGTTTGTTTATGGTTACTTTTGGATGTGAAGGGGATAAGGGTAGAGTCCTTGAAGGCCAGCCTTGGCACTTTGCACAAAGTATAACTGTCTTTGCTGCTCCTAATCTTTCATTTCCTATCACCCCTGATACTTTACACTATGTGCCCTTTTGGGTGCAAGTGTATGGTATTCCTTTTATGTGTAAATCCTATGAGCTTGCTAGGTTTATTTCTTCTGAAATTGGGGATCTTATAGAAGTAGATAGGGACACTGTTAGAGAGGGTACTGGGCCTTATCTTAGACTAAGAATCCTCCTAGATGTTAACCTGCCAATTCGTAGGGGGATGAACATCAGGTTTATTCGAATGGGGAGGGAGTTCATTAAATGGATTGATTTTAAGTATGAACGTTTGCCCGATTTCTGCTTTTACTGTGGTCGTCTTGATCACACCAAAAAGTATTGTCATGCTTTTTTGCAAAAGTGTGATGAAACTATGTCTGAGCCTCTTTGTCCTTATAATATTCTGCTTAGGGGAAAAGAGAAAATTTCTGATAAGGGTGCTCCCTTTCAATACCCTCACCCACCTGCCATGACTATGTTAAATGTTCCTCCTGTCAATCTTAGTATCTCTGCTAGTGGCTCCTTGGATTTACCTATTAGGTTTCCTTCCTTCCTCAATTTCAATACTGCCTCTACTTTTCCATTTACACAGACCCTGCAAACTACTGGCATTATGATTCCAACTCCTCTTAACCCAAATGTGCGTGAGATGATTCCTCCTTTCAACCGGTCTGATCTTAGTTTGTCTCTAAGTAACTCTGCTTTTAGTCCTTATACCACTGATTCTGTGATTGTAACTGCCACTGCTCCTATGGTTAGCTCTGAGCTTCAGTTGGGAGGCTTTCAGCCTCAAGTTTCTGTTCCATCTGCTCAGGATGGGAATGTTTCTCTTCATTCCAATCCTATGGAGATGGAACAGGGTGCCTATGTGAGCCAGCCTGACTGCTCTGTTCGTGGTAAGGGTTTGGCCTCTGCTTCAGGGGTCAAACGACCTTCCTTTCAGCTGCATCAGGCTGTTGTTGGTGGATCTTTGCGATCTACCCTGAAGAGAGCTCGAGCTGGTGACAGTGATGATAGTTCCTCTGCTGCAACTTCTGAACCTGAACAGGCGGGTGATGCTGAGCACACCCGCCCAGAAAAATGAGTTTATTGAGCTGGAATGCACGTGGTTTGGGGAGTACACGTGCATTCAGACGGCTCTCCCTTTTGGTGAAAAATCAGCAACCTTCTCTCCTTTTTTTGATGGAAACTAGACTTTCTGTCCATGCAATGGATAAGTTTAGAGTGGGTCTTTCTTTTGATCATGCTTTTGAGGTCCCTAGGAAGTTTTTTGGGGGGGGACTTATGTTGTTATGGAAAGACTGTTTAGATGTTAATATTATTAACTTTTCATGTAATCATATAGACTGTATTATAACTTTTCCTGATAATGAAACTTTTCATTTTACTGGTTTTTATGGCTCTCCTGATGTTTCTCAACGTGTGTTTACTTGGGAATTGCTTGATAAAGTTTATTATAATGCTCCGAACCTCCCTTGGCTTATCATGGGGGATTTTAATAGCTATCTTTATTATAGTGATAAAATTGGTAGTGATCATTATAATATTGTAAATATGGATAATTTTTCTGCTTTTTTAAGTAAGTTTCATTTATCACCCCTTCCTTTTATAGGTAATAAATATACTTGGAATAATAATACTATTTTTGAAAGACTTGATTGGGCAATTGGTTCTGATTCTTGGTTTAATTCATTTCCTTCGGCTGTTCTTTATCATTTACCATATTATGGCTCTGATCATAGAGCACTGAAAGTAATGGTCAATCCAAATGTGCCCAACCGTAATCTTCATAGTCCTAAGCGATTTCACTTTGAAAATATTTGGCTTGAGAATCCGGATTTTTATACCACCCTTAATAGTGCTTGGTCCAATAATGATTCCACATTAGGTGCTTATCCTAGGTTCCTTCATTCTCAAAAAGCTTCTATTGATTCTCTTACTTCTTGGGGCAAGTCCATTAGAAAAGATTTTAAGCTTCGTATTTCTTACCTTCAGCAAGATATTGAGAGACTTCAGTCCTCTCACCATAGAGATAGGGATGCAATTTCTTCTATTAAACATGTTCAATCTCAACTTGATGCTCTTTTATATAAAGAGGAGATTTATTGGCGTCAAAGGGCTAGAGTTAGCTGGCTTAAGGCTGGTGATAGGAACACAACTTTCTTTCATAGGTATGCGTCTAAGAGAAAGCGTAATAATGCTATTCCTTTTCTTAGAGATGATAATGGTAATGTTGCAAGTAACTTAGAAGATTTGAGTGCTTTTGTTACTTCTTATTTTGAAGATCTTTTTCATTGTAATGGCTGTGATCCGGAGGCTGTAAATCAAATTTTAGATTGCCTTGGTCCACCTTTAGAGGAAATGGAGATTGATTTTTTGCAGCAGCCATTTACTTTTGAGGAAGTTAAAAAGGCTGTGTTCCAGCTCTCGGGAGATAAGGCCCCTGGTCTTGATGGACTTAATGCCTATTTTTATCAAAAGAATTGGGACACTGTGGGTAATGATTTAGTGAACGCTGTCCTGGACTGTCTAAATAATGGTGTAGATTTTTCTGAGGTTAATTCTACTTTGATTGTCCTTATTCCTAAAAAAAAGAGGGCTAGATCTCTTAAAGACTTTAGACCGATTAGTTTATGCTCCACTTTCTATAAGATTATTTCTAAGGTCTTAGCAAATAGATTGAAATTGGTTCTTCATAAAATTATCTCTCCTTTCCAGAGTGCTTTTGTGGCTGGTAGAGTCATTTTTGATAATATTTTGATTGCTCAAGAGGTGGTCCATGCTATTAATGGTAGAAAGAATGGTAAGAATGGTTGGGCAGCCTTGAAGCTTGATATGGCCAAGGCTTTTGACAGGGTTAATTGGCATTATTTGAAAAGTGTAATGTTGCATTTTAATTTCCCTGTTTCTTTTGTTTCCTTGATCATGAAATGTATTACCACTTCTAATCTTTCATTTCTGATTAATGGCTCAATCACTGGATCGGTTAAGCCTTCCCGTGGAATAAGACAGGGGGATCCACTTTCACCCTACATTTTTCTCCTTTGTGCTGAAGGATTGTCTTCCCTTCTTTGTGCTCATCAAAATTCTGGTTCTCTTAAGGGTGTAGCTATTTCAAGGAGGGCTCCTTCTATTTCCCATCTTCTTTTTGCTGATGATAGTCTCATTTTTTGTTCAGCTGATAGGGAGTCTTGTACTTCTCTCAGTCAAATTTTTAATCTCTATTCCCTTGCCTCTGGGCAAGTTATTAATTTTGCTAAATCCTCTATTCTCTTTTCCCCTAATACTCCTCAGGATGTCAGAAGTCTTTTCTTTACCACTTTTGACCTAGAAGATAGACCTTTTGTTAGTAAGTATTTAGGTTTGCCTCAATGCCTTGCTAGATCAAAGTATCAGTCTTTTGCCTTTCTTAAAGATAAAGTGTTGTCTGTGCTTACTAATTGGTCTGGTAAATGGTTTTCCAAGGCTGGTAAGGAAATTCTTCTTAAGGCTGTTATTCAGGCAATCCCAGCTTATGCTATGGCTTGTTTTAGGCTCCCTGTTAAATTATGTAAGGGAATCGAGACTGAGATGGCTAGGTTCTGGTGGGGTTCTTCAGGAAACAATCATAAAATTCATTGGAAATCCTGGAAAAAGCTTTGTCAATCTAAATGTATGGGGGGGTTAGGTTTTCGTTCATTAATTCATTTTAACCAAGCTATGCTTGCAAAGCAGGCTTGGAAAATTTTCAAGCAACCTGACTCTTTATTATGCCGTGTCCTTAAAGCTAGATACTTTCCCAATTCTTCTATTCTAGAAGCTGTTCCTGGTCATAACCCTTCCTATGCTTGGAGGAGCATTCTTTGGGGAAGAGATTTGATGGCATTGGGTCTTATTTGGAAGATTGGGGATGGGGAGAACATTTTAACTATTGGTGATCATTGGCTTCCCAATAACAAATATCTTTGCTATAAGGATGATCATGTGCCTCCTTCACCTAAGCTCTCTTTTTTTATTTCTGATTCTGGGTGTTGGGATTCTAGAAGGCTTAGGCAGTATTTTTCTGAATCCGATGTTCAGGATATCCTTAATGTTCCAATTACTGGGTTCTCTGGAAAAGATGAACTTATTTGGTCTAGAGCTGGTTCAGGTCTTTTCACTGTTAAATCAGCCTACCATTTGGCTCTCTCTTACCAAGATATTCCATCTACTTCGTCTGTCACTAATTCCAGGAAATTTTGGAATAAAGTTTGGTATTCTAAAGCTCCTCCCAAAATTAAACACTTTATTTGGAGAGTTGTGTCTCACACCATTCCTGTTGCTTCTTCTCTTTTTTCTCGTCATATTATAGATTCTCCACTTTGTTCTTTTTGTAAAAGTAATTCTGAGACAGTTCATCATGCTCTGTTGGGGTGTTCCAGATTGAAAAAGGCTTGGAAATCCTCTAGGTTTGCTGATTTTTATCTTAAATTTCAACATCTTGATATTACTGATTTTTTGTTAACCTCTTTTGAGATGTTAGATAAGGAATATGTTGGCATTTTGTTTTGCTTTCTTTGGGCATTATGGAATAACAGAAATAATTGCATACATCATAAGCATGCTATCCCTGTCTATGATACTTTTGATTGGAGTCTGAATTACTTTTTTCAGTATATGGATGCTCAGCAAAAAATTCAGCAGACTCATGTGTCGGCTCAAAATTCAAATAGGGAGTCGACAAGTACTTCTGGTTCTTCTTTACAGGTTTTTACTGATGCTGCCATTGATGTTCGTGGACAAAAGCATAGTTATGGTATTGTGGTGGCTAATGAGTCTGGTGCTGTCAAAGCTGGTGTGGCTAAACCTTGTATTGGGAGTATCCCTGCTGTTCTGGCAGAAGCTAAGGCCATTTATCATGCTATTCTTTGGGTGCAGTTACTTCATCTTCCAGTGGATACCTTAAAGACTGATTGTAAAACTATAGTGGATAAACTTAATCATTGTAATTGGAATGCTAGTCCTCTGGATGATGTGTTAGTAGGTATTAAAAACTTATTATCTTTCAGTCCTAACCTGAGAGTTGAGCATGTGTATCGAGAGTCTAATCAGTTGGCTCATTGGGTTGCAAAATTTGGGTTAGGACTAGATAATGAGATTGTGTGGAATGGTTCTTTGCCATCCATTTAACTTGTATGCTTTGTATTGCCTGGTTCTTTTAATGAAGCACAAGTTAATTTCAAAAAAAAAAAAAATTTCACACATACATCGCAGGCTTTGTTAGCATCTTTTTAAAAACTTTTAATAATATTATTTCTACCCCTAATGTTTTTTTATTCTTTTAAAGTATTAAATTAGAGTAAAATTTTCATACAAAATACCACTATAATATGGGAATCCCTTATTTATAAAATTCTTTTACAACACGTTACAAAACCGCTATTATAAAAGTAAGATTACATTTCCAAACAAAAGAAAAGGGTTGATTTTGCTTCCCGGAGCCAAGACACCACAATTGATATGTACATTGCTGGGAGACCTCTAACTCATGGTCGAACACAAATTCTAAACTCTTTACCTGCACCACGAAGCACCCGTAAGTCACAAGGACTCAACAAGAAAAGCTACTAAATCAAAAGTGATATAAAACACAAGTAGTCACAATGCGACATAATAATCGTACTCATAATTCATTACATGTTCAACATGAATATAAAATTTAACATCTATACAAACACATTATGAGAAAATGATAACAACCCTTACTCACCAACTTTATTATCATAATTAACAGATATTCACTCATTAGGTGATCACACAACTAACTAATTGCCTTATAAAACAATCCTATTCTAATGCTTCATAAAGCATCCTTACCACTCGTTATCCACGAGCTACTTATGTTACTATCATTGCCCGATAAAGCAACCGATAAGTAAGAAACCTATTCGCGGTTTTAAAGGAGTAATTACTCATTTCATTAACAGTAATGATCGTATCTTTATTCACTCATTAACTGTAATGACTGTATCTTTTCCTCAATCATAATCGACTCACAAACAATAATAATCGTTCCGCATCATTACCTCGATCATAATCTAGTCACAAATGATAATAATCGTTCCTCATTATTACCTCGATCATAATCGAGTCACAAACGATAATAATCCTCCTCAATATTACCTCGATCATAATCGAGTCACAGACAATAATAATCGTTTCTTACCAACACATTTAGCAGTGCATAAAGCTTTTCTTACCTCAAACCAATGTCTGGTGTGCGGGCTGATCTGGGTGGAACCATGCTCGACAATCCCAAGTCCTATGTCACGATAATGAAACTCGATTAACAACTTATCCAATTCCCGAAACAAACCCTAATTCATAACCGGACTAATTCTAACTCTCCACTGATTCAAAATAGGCTAAACAATTCCCAAATACCCAAAACCAGGTCCTGAAAAATACCCCAAGCCAAAAATCAGGTTCGGGAAAAAACTAGAATTTCCCCCTGCTGGCCAACCGATTAACCGGTTCACCAGCACCCTGAAAAAAACTGATTAATCGGTTTCTGGCAGGCATGGAAAATGCTGGTTTTTCACCCCGAAACCAAACTCGAGCTACACCAAACCTGCTCAAACCTTCCAGAACAGATTAATAATATAAAGTCAATATACTCAAACACCCAAAACTCAGAAATACCTCAAATTAAACAAAACAACATGCTTGAATCAAAACTAGGTTCAAAAATCAATTTTTTCTCAATACATGTTTAAACAGCCAAAGTAATTATCAATTCACAACAAACTAACCTTAAATTAGGTCCAAAGATAGGTTTTAAGCTCCAGTTTATCCCACAACCTCGAAACCTAAAGAAACCCTAACAACACCTAACTTAAAACCTTAAAAACTGAAAGAAAATGGATTGGAAAATTACCTCAAAGCTTAAGGAATCCTTAAACTAAGTTAAATTCTGCTAAAACTTGAAGAATTGGTGAAGAATTTTCCCCCTTGCAGCTGCTGGCCCTAGGTTTCGAAGAGAAGAAAAAGGAGAAGAGAGTTTAACCTATTTGATTTGCTATTTTCTTCCTTAATGATTTTCAAACTTAATTTGTTTAACTAATAGGTATATACATCAAATATAATTCCTAACTCAGCCCACTACTACAATATAAATCAAATAAAACAAACTAGGGTAAGTTGACTAATTCACCCTTAATTAAATGCTTAGGTTAAAATTAGTCCTAGGGGTATTTTAGTCATTTTCTAACTTTCTGATTTAACCTACATCTCAACTTTTAAACTTAGTCTGGTATAATTCCAATAAATCGTAACTTTTATCATCGTGACATTTCTAACCACTACGCCGAGTTTTTACAGCCGCCAAATCTAAAAATATTTATTCTAAAAATAGTATCCACAATACCCCCATAGTCTGATAAAATCTCCGCTTTTTTTATTCATTTACCCATATTTCCCTAATTAACTCGTAATTAGTTTAAGTAAGATTATAATCCTACTCTAATGCACACTTAATCACATATTTAATAAAATATGTCCAATGAAATATCATTATATTTATTGGGATATTACAACTATCCCCTCCTTATAAAAATTTCGTCCTCGAAATTTATTTAAACAACTCGGGTTACAGTTGCTGCAACTACGACTTTAACTTTCAAGTCACCTTTCAATCTTGTTGTTCTTCCACAACACTGTAACTAGCAATATAGTCTTTCTTTCGCAACACTTTCTCTTTTCTCTTTAAAAATCTGTACCGACTGTTCCTTATACGACAAGTCTGTTTGAAATTCAATATTCTCGTTGTTGGGTTTTATGCCCTAAATAAAATTCATTTCAATATAATCAGATTTACTTATTAATATAGATCAGAAATAACATTTAATGTTGCATGGTTCACATGATTTATTTCATGATTATATGTACATAATGTATGAATTCGTCTGAAACCCTTTTTCACATACTTGATCCTGTTTATTGTGTTGTCAACATATTGGAAAGTAAACATGACTATGTGAATAAAGTTTCCTAGATTTATCAGATACAGGGTTTTACTGATATGATGATCTACAACAGAGTTTACTTGCATTTGGAGAAATGCTATGTTCTTTCTAGAGCATTGGTTAAAGTAAAGCTCAGGTTGGATGCATGGAGTATGCATCGAAAGGGACCGATATTGAACTTTGACTTAGATTTATTAAACTTACCGTAATATCTATTCAAGTCAATATCGCCTTGATCCTAGATCAAATGATCTTAATCCTGTTATGATTAGGCTCAATCTCAAGAGGCTAATCGTGTTCTTTGATTTGTTAGTTAAGCTTACTTTTGGGTTAGGGTGATACATACATTTTGGGAACGCGGTAGTGCAATTGAGTGGGAGCGCTAACATAAACATGGAATCTATAGCTTCTATCTGGCGAATAGTAAGTAAAGGATGATCTCCTTCGAGCTTGACCAAACAAAAATTGTTGGGATTATGCCCTAAATAAAACTCATTTCAATATAATCAGATTTACTTATTAATATAGATCAGAAATAACATTTAATGTTGCATGGTTCACATGATTTAATTCATGATTATATGTACATAATGTATAAATTCATCTGAAACCCTTTTCACATACTTGATCCTGTTTATTGTGTCGTCAACACATTGGAAAGTAAACATGACTATGTGAATAAAGTTTCCTAGATTTATCAGACATAGGGTTTTACTGATATGATAATCTACAACACGAGTTTACTTGTATTTGGAGAAATACTATGTTCTTTCCAGAACATTGGTTAAAGTAAAGCTCAGGTTGGATGCATGGAGTATGCATCGGAAGGGACCGATATTGAACTTTGACTTAGATTCATTAAACTTACCGTAATATCTATTCAAGTCAATATCGCCTAGTTGATCCTAGATCAAATGATCTTAATCCTGTTATGATTAAGCTCAATCTTGAAAGGCTATACGTGTTCTTTGATTTGTTAGTTAAGCCTACTTTTAGGTCAGGGTGATACGTACATTTTGGGAACACGGTAGTGCAATTGAGTGGGAGCGCTAGCATAAACATGGAATCTATAGCTTCTATCTGGCAAATAGTAAGCAAAGGATGATCTCCTTCGAGCTTGACCAAACGGACATAAATGGTAGAGTACTCATTTCACATAAGCTGAAATATCATTTATACGGGGTCAAGTGTTTTAAGGATTAAATACATTGTAGGGTGTAACGGTAATCTAATCCCTTTACAATGTAGATCATTCATATAGAGGATCATTGATCACATTAGGATTATAACAATGGATAACTAATGATGTGTCTATATGGTGGAACATATAGAGCATTCTATATACTGAGAGTACAATTCTAAGTTCTATGCGTGGATTCAACGAAGAATTAATAAGTTAGTGAATTTTAGTGCCAAATTCTTGATCTACTTATTGGAAGCTCGGTTATATAGACCCATGGTCCCCGCACTAGTTGAGATAATATTGCTTGTAAGACTCATATAATTGGTTTTGATTAATCAATTATAATTCTCAATTTAGACTATGTCTATTTGTGAATTTTTCACTAAGTAAGGACGAAATTGTAAAGAAAGAGTTTATAGGGGCATATTTGTTAATTATGATACTTTGTATGGTTCAATTAATAAATATGATAAATGACAATATTATTTAATAATTATTTATAGTTATTAAATAGTTAGAATTGGCGTTTAAATGGTTGAATTAGAAAATTGACGTTTTTGAGAAAATCAGGTGCAGAAAAGGTAAAACTGCAAAATTGCAAAAAGTGAGGCCCAAATCCACTAGTATAGGGCCTGCCACTTTTGTAGGAAATTTAAACTGATATTTTCATTATTTTAATGCCAAATAATTCAAACCTACCTAGTGGAATGCTATAAATAGATAGTGAAGGCTTCAAGAAATTTACACTAAATTTTTACACTTTTCTTCTGACACTTCTGATTCAGAAAAAACTGAGCCTTCTCTCTCCCTATCTTTGGACGAACCCACTCTCTCTCTCTCTCTTCCTCTTGAATTTCGAAATTCTTAGTGTATGAGTAGTGCCCACACACAGCAAGTGATACCTCAATCATAGTGAGGAAGATCGTGAAGAAAGACTTTCAGCAAGAAGGAGTTTCAGCATCAAAGATTCAGAGAAAGAGATCCAGGTTCAGATATTGATAATGCTCTGCTACAGAAAGGAATCAAGGGCTAGATATCTGAACGGAAGGAGTCATATTATTCCGCTGCACCCAATGTAAGGTTTCTTAAACTTTATATGTATTTAATTTATCGTTTTAGAAAGTTCTTATTTAGGATGTTAATAAACATACTTGTGAGTAGATCTAAGATCCTGGTAAAATAATTTCCAACAAAAATAAATGGTGGAGATCTCATTTCACATAAGCTGAAATATCATTTATACGGGGTTAAGTGTTTTAAGGATAAAATACATTGTAGGGTGTAACGGTAATCTAATTCCTTTACAGTGTAGATCATTCATATAGAGGATCATTGATCAAATTAGGATTATAACAATGGATAACTAATGATGTGTCTATATGGTGGAACATATAGAGCATTCTATATACTGAGAGTGCAATTCTAAGTTCTACGCGTGGATTCAACGAAGAATTAATAAGTCAGTGAATTTAGGTTATAAATTCTTGATATGCTTATTGGAAGCTCGGTTATATAGTGTTGGGTTTTATGCCCTAAATAAAACTCATTTCATATAATCAGATTTACTTATTAATAAAGATCAGAAATAACATTTTATGTTGCATGGTTCACATGATTTATTTCATGATTATATGTATATAATGTATGAATTCTTTTTAAGTCCAGAACATATGGGTTGGTTAAAGATTATAGTGTTGTCAGCACAGTGGAATATAATCTTTATCATATGTTCAAAAGTAGATTCCCTGATTTGTCAGAACACTAGATTTTGACTGACATGGTATAATCAGCGATAGGTATTCTTACACCTTGGAAAAGTGTTATGTCCTTTCCAGGACATTGGCAAAGTTTACCAGTATCGGATGTATGGAGTATACATTAGAATGGACCGATATTGAACTTTGAATTAGATTTTGAAACTTACCGTAAACATCTATTCAATTCAATATCATAAGTTGATCCTAGATCACATGATCGAAATCCTGATATGGTTAGGCTCAATTTCAAGAGTATTATTCGTGTTCTTTGATTTGTTAGTTAAGCCTAATCTTTAGTCTGGGCAATACGTACATTTTGGGAACACGGTAGTGCAATTGAGTGGGGGAGCGCTAACATAAATATGGAATCTATAGCTTCTATTTGGCAAATAGAAGTAAAGGATGATTTCTTTCGAGCTTAACCAAACGAAGATAAATGGTGGAGATCTCATTTTACTTAGGTGAAATATCATTTATACAGGGTTAAGTGTTTTAAGGATAAAATACATTGTAGGGTGTTACGGTAATTTAATCCTGTACAGTGTAAATCATCTATATAGAGGATCATTGATCACATTAGGGTTATAACAATGGATAACTAATGACGTGTCTATATCGTGGAACATATAGAGCGTTTTCATATGACTGAGAGTGCAATTCCAAGTTCTAAGTGTGGATTCAATGAGGAATTAATAAGTTAGGGAATTTACTTGGTAAATTCGGTTCGACTTATTGGAAGCTCGGTTATATAGACCCATGGTCCCCATACTAGTTGAGGCCATACTGCTTGTAAGACTCAGTTAATTGATTTTAATTAATCAATTATAATTCTAAAAGTTAGACTATGTCTACTTTATGAATTCTCACAGTTTAAGGATGAAATCGTAAATAAAAGGGTTTCTAGGTTTAATTATTAATTGAGAGACTTTGCATGTCTAATTAATTATTATTTTAAATGACAATATTATTTAATAATCTATTTTAGTTATTAAATAATTAGTTTTGGCATTTAAATGATTAGAATTGGAAAAATGGCATTTTTGGAGAAATTGAAATAAAATTGAGGAAACTGCAAAATCCAAGTGAGGCCCATATCACCCTATGGCCGAGCACTCCCTTTGTGTTTCCCAATTATTATTTTATTTTTTAATTGTCATGTAATTGCTAATCAAAGCCTAGCTATAATAGGAAAGTGGTGAATCACACTAAATAAGGCAGTTAATCAATTACACAGTAAAAGAGGAAACTGTTTATTTGGAAAGTTGTGCTCTCCCTTTTCCCTATATAAAGCAACCTTTGTGTCTCTTCTCATGCATGAAAAGCCACGAAATTAAGAGAGAAAAATAGAGAGAAATTTCGAAATCCTTGTGAGATGAGTAGTGCCCACACACATCAAGTGGTATCTCAATCATAGTATGGAAGACTATGGAATTTCTGCATCAAAGAAGGAGAAAAGAAGATCCAGGTTCAGATCTTGGTGATGCTCTGCTACAGAAAGGAATCAAGGGCTAGAGATCTGAACGGAAGGAGTCATATTATTCCGCTGCACCCACTGTAAGGTTTTCTAACTTTATATGTGTTTATTTTCATTGTTTTAGAATTCATATTAGGTTGTTAATCCAACATACTTGTTAGTAAATCTAGATCCTGGTAAAATAATTTCCAACAACTGGTATCAGAGCCATGGTAATGATTTACTTTCATGTAATATGAATTAAAACGATGATTGCATGTTTCTGTGTTGATTTGGATGGTTTCATGTTGGTTTATGTGCTTATGTGATGAATGTTACTATTGTACGAAATTTTTCCATGAAATATATTTTTTCAATTTTTGAAAATATTTTATTTGGATTCCTTGTGAAAAATTGAGCAATTTTCGTTTTTACGGAACTCGATTCCGATAAAAATTGAGAAAGATATGAATTTTGGAAGATTGGAAATCATGGTTGCTGCATGCAGCCTATCCTGGCAGTTCCCTACAAATTGCGAATTTTTGAGGTTTTTTCCCCAAAAATCCAATTTTTTCATGGGATTGTTTCCCAAAATTTATTTTTCCAATTTTAAATATTTCTAAATTGAAATGTTTCCAATTTTAAATATTTTCAATTTGGAATTTTTCCAATTTTAAATATTTCTATTTTGGAATGTTTCCAATTTTAAATATTTCCTATTATGGTCAGATTTAAAAATTTGTTAACTTCTTTAATATTTATTTATTATTTAATTATAAGATTAGATATTTTGATATTTAAGATATTTTAAATTAAAAGATAACTTTGTCTTTTTATTTAAAATATTATATTAAAATTATCTTATATGACAAATTAAATAATTAATAAATTTGAAATTAACATAGATATTTTTATAGATATACTTACCATAATGTTTTTCAAATTCAAAATTTTTTATTTTGTTAAATATTTAATTATTTATAAATTATAAGTTTAAAAATGATATTTTTTTTTTCTATATATATATCATTTTTTTCCTTATTAGAAATTTATAAATCATATCTTAAATATTTAAATAACATAGATATTTTTGTAGAGATTTGAATATTGCTTAATTTGAGATATTTTGACATATAATTATGGTAATTATTATTTAACCAAATCTATTTTAAAATTGGTTTATTTTATTAAATTATAAGATCTGAAAGTGATATTGGAGATTCTTTCCTTTTAAATCATTGATCTTATTAGATATTTAATTTAATTTGATTCAAATAAACCTAGATATTTTAAAATTAGTTTCCTTTATTTGGTTAGTTTAAGAATAATAATTTAATTATATTAATATCTTGATTCACATCTGTTACATGGACAATGTTTGTTTATTTATATTGTTTATTCAAAACTTTTTAACAAACCTATTATTTATCTGATCTAAATTGCTATGATTAACTTGTTGACAGATCATGATCCAATGATCTGATTTTAATCATAGTCCAATTGACGATAGATCTTATAAATAATTTTTAACAGGTAAATTTTGTACTTCTTTCATCTGTGTAAACCTAGTAACATGATAGGGTCCATCCAAATCATTTGACCTGTGTGAGCCTATATGTTTGCTTTTGGGCTTAGATGCATATAGGAAGCCCATTTAAGTTTTTACTAAGTAAATGGACTAGGTTGCTAAAATAAATTTTGACATAAGGAAATTTATTTAGGCCCAATTAGATTTGGGCTTATTCAATGAATAACAATTGTTTATTTTAAGGTTAAATTCCTCTCTTTTGGGCCTTGTGTGAGAGTTGGGGGCCATAGAAGTGGGTACGACATACTGAACCCAGCTCCCCCTCACATGAACTACCCCAATTGTGAAGGCCCATTTGCCTTATTTAAATAATTGTATTATGTTAATTATATTAGTCTAACCTAATTAAAATTAAATTAGCAACATAATTAACTTTTAAAATATATGAAATGTATTTTTCATTGTAATATTTTAAAGTTAATTTTAGAAAAATACTTAGTCAATGATATATTCTAGATAGTTATTTCTAGTACTAGTTATTATTTCTAATATTAAATAGGAAAATATCATTGATTGTAAAATTAATTGTCTCATAATTAATTTTGGTACAATCTAAGTTTAGAATATTTTCCTAGTATTAAACTAGAATTAATAATTAAGTTTCCTCTTTACTTAATTATTTATTTCTTGAATTTAATACATTTAATTAAATTGAAAATTTCAATATCTAAGTTGATTTTCATCATGATACTTTAATATTGTTATTTTCATGTTAATTAAAATTGAAAATTATTTTAAGTTTGGAATCTTATTTCAGAATAACTTAAGTTTGAATAATTTTCAGAATATATTTTATTTTATTTTATTAATCATTTCCCAAAATTTCGAAATTACATTTCTTTAATGTAGAAATTTTGAATTTTATTTGAAAAATAGATTAAAGTTGAAAATTATTTATTTAATTTTGGACCAACTTAAATCAGTGACTTTTTCATTTGATGGTTAATTAAAATAAATGAACTAAAATATATAATAATTAGAAATTGAATTAATTAGTCTATGAAAAGTCTAGATAGTTGTTATCTGTTTTGCTTGAAGTATTTTTCTAGTGTATTTAATTAAATAGAAAATTAATATTTAAGTTGATTTTTTAATCATGATACTTAAATATTTGAAATTTTTCTTAGATATTTAATTAAATAAGAAAATTATATTTTTTGTTGAAAATTAATTTTTATTAATTAATTTTGGGCCAACATAAAATTAGAGTAATTTTCCAGGATTTATTTTTATTTTATTTTAAAGCACTTTCGAAAGTAGTATTCTTATACAGTTCATTTTTCGAAATGCAATATATATTTATAGAAAATTAAATTTGAGTTGTAAATTAATTTAAATTAATTTTGAAACAACTTAAATTGAATAATTTTCTAAATATTTATGGAAATTATTACTAAGATGGAAATAATTCATGTTATTTTCATATCCATCTAAGTATAATTTATAAATATTAAATTAAAATTTATATTTGAAATTTTTCATTCTAAATTGGAAATTTTAATTAAATAAATATATATTTAAAATAAATGGATTAAAATAAATATTAGAAGAAAATACAACCCTTCATTAAATAATGAGCTTTATTATAAGGATATTCGATCTCCATTGTTGGTTTTACATAGCTATTGTTTTAGTGAGTAATCCTCCCTAATGGAGGAACGTTCATTAGCAAGTTAGCACCGTTTAATCTCGAAAGATAAGTAATCTTGTAAGTTTTTTTATATAGTTTATGATCACCCTAATGGTGGCGACTATATAAGACTTGCAAGAATATGAAACAATGGTGGAAGCTCATAAGATAGAATAGCCTTGACTCTCGCCTAAACGGGACAACGCGGATTCACATCTTGATCGAATAAAAGGTTGCTAGAATGTTTGACATTTTAGATGAGCTGACAACTCTATTCAATAAATGATAGCTTTGACTCTCGCCTAAACGAGACACTGATATCATTTTGTTGAAAACCTTGGAAATTATTTAGGATTGTATGTTTTAGTATTTTCACTTGTCATTCCTACTTGCTATGTGCTTCATAATTTCTGAATTGTGTATGAATTTGTATTGAACCATGTTATTTTCTGTTATTAAATCGTAGTTTAATTTCGAATCTTCATTGTGTATCTAACTTGATTTTTTTTTTCTAATGAGATAAATCCCTAATGGATTTTCATCATTAGACTAACATAATAGTGTTAGATCTCGAAAGATAAATAGTGTATATGCAACATCTAGCTGTTCATCAATTGATGACACCTTAGACTAGTGTTTTACAATATGAAACAAGAAGATTGTATAAATAAGATTACTTTGACTCTCGCTAATCGGAGCATCGTTGGATTCTTATTTAAAACGAAAGTATCCTAATTCCTCTTAGCTTATTCATTTCGAATTAGCTTAATGACATATCATTGGATGAATGGTCTATAAATCATATAAAGTCTTATTTTCTCTTAAGAAATTAGATGACGCATATGATTATATTCCCGGAATTCTATCTCTAAATGATGTATATCCTCAATCTTAGAAATCTCCTATTTGTATAGGCAAATCATAGAGTTAGATTAGTAGTGGTGGTCCAAGAGAGAATTACTAATTATACAGTTACACTTTCACAAGTGTTTCATGACCATTTTCTTTCAATGGATTAAAACTGTATGAGTTTAGTATTCTGTGACCAGAATCCACTTGCACTATTCTAAGAACTCTTTGATGTAACTAAGCTTAAGTCATCAAAAGATACAACCACATATTTTATAAATCTATGGCATTTGTATCTTGTTCATAGTGGTTTTGACAAGATCATTCTCTGCAAAGAGTTAATATGCCTATATCCACTGAAAGTAATTTCATCTCATTCGCAGATGGATGTACATTCAGGGGTGGATATGAGTTTTCGTTGTATTCTTAAAACGATCACTCTAGATTTTACCTTATGCAAAAGAAATTTGAAATGTTTGACAAATTTCATGAATTTCTAGCAATGGTGAAGGTAAGTGGTTAAAGATCTTGCGAACTGATAGGGGTGGAGAAAAAGTTAGTAGATATGCAGTTCAAAGATCATTAATTTGATTTTGAATAATATCCAAACTTACCTCCCCAGAAATTCGAGTTGCATATTGATGATTAGTTACTAGTAGTTGCCTAAATCCTTCTATGGAAATAAAATTTCAGAATGATGCAATGGTTGTATACTTAATGTAAATCATTACTAGATTCATGGATGATCTAATCGAAATCTTAAGAAAAGCTAGAACTGCTAACCTTGGTTTGCATGTTTGTTAGCTATTCTAAGTGATTAGGGGTGGAGCATCCCGTAGTCATTAGATAAGAAAGTGTTTGTTTAAACAAATACTACTTTTCTAAGAAAATGACTAAGTCTGAAAATAAAGTAGCAAATAAAGGAGATATTTTTTCTTGATTCCATAAGTGTTCTATCATCTTATTCGTTACAAGATGATCCCACTGCCTCTGTTGTCTTAACACAACTGAAGAGGTCTATACCATTTAGTTTTCTTTGACATAGTTCACGGTACCTTGTTGTAGTGGGAGAGTTTCTAGGAACTCACCTTGTTATAACTTGGAAGATACTAGTGATTAAAATCTATTGTGAGTTTAAACAAGTAATGAATTGTCAAGATAAGAAACTAAGAAGAAAGCCAATAGAACTATGGTTTGATCCATTCACATGGAGTAACCTAAAGTTTTCTGTTACAAGGACATGAAAGGAAATTTTCGTTCATAAGTCTATTCAATGGACTTAACAAAACTTCCTGTTCCTAGTATAATAGGTTTGAGTTTATCTAAACCTATGGCTTGTGGTATACCTGGTTATTACTTACTCTAATGCAAGCAACTTACTTTAGTAAGATGCTGATGCATTTTCTTTCCAATGGAAATCTATAGAAGCTTCACAACTTCTTAGACATAGATTTTATTTATCTAAGGAAAAGTCTCAACTATTCCAGAGAAGATAAAGCCATGAAAGAATTTCTTAAATCAACAGTGAGAGGTCTCAGATATGCTTTAGTATGCCTTAGACCAGACACCTGCTGTTGAGTGGGAGTAATGAGTAAGTATCAGATTAATTCAGGAGAGGAACATTGGAAGACAATCAAGTAAATCTTAAGATTAAGAAGAGGAACTATATGTTAGTCAATAAGGGTGTTTGTTTAAAACTCTAAGACTACACCACATCAGATTTCAAGACTTGCCTTTGTGCTAGAAAGTCTGCTGATGAGATGGTGATTACTTTGGGGGTGGAGTAGTGATTTTGGAGAAGTGTAAAAACCTATCTGAAATCTCTTAGTCTACCAGAAAGAGACTGAATGTTAAAAGTTGCAGGAAAGATACTTTTTCAGTCTAAGGAAAGTTCTATACTTTTGTGGCAGTGTTCCAACTTGCCTTAACTACTAGCGTTACTTCCTGAATAACAAAAGAGTAGTTGCCCAAAAGTATAGAATCCAGTATCCCAAAAGAGTAGACATATAGAGAGGAATTTCACATTATCAAGGATTTTGTGATTAAGGAAGAGTAATGGTGGAGAAGAGATTGTGTTTAATTCAACCTGTCAGATCCCATTAGGAGGAGTTTACTACTATTAAACTTGATTGGTATATCAAGGTGTTAATGATTATTTGAAATGCACTTTTTTTTTATATTAGTGCAAGTGGGAGTTTGTTGGGTTTTATGCCCTAAATAAAACTCATTTCATATAATCAGATTTACTTATTAATAAAGATTAGAAATAACATTTTATGTTGCATGGTTCACATGATTTATTTCATGATTATATGTATATAATGTATGAATTCTTTTTAAGTCCAGAACATATGGGTTGGTTAAAGATTATAGTGTTGTCAGCACAGTGGAATATAATCTTTATTATATGTTCAAAAGTAGATTCCCTGATTTGTCAGAACACTAGATTTTGACTGACATGGTATAATCAGCGATAGGTATTCTTACACCTTGGAAAAGTGTTATGTCCTTTCCAGGACATTGGCAAAGTTTACCAGTATCGGATGTATGGAGTATACATTGGAATGGACCGATATTGAACTTTGAATTAGATTTTGAAACTTACCGTAAACATCTATTCAATTCAATATCATAAGTTGATCCTAGATCACATGATCGAAATCCTGATATGGTTAGGCTCAATTTCAAGAGTATTATTCGTGTTCTTTGATTTGTTAGTTAAGCCTAATCTTTAATCTGGGCAATACGTACATTTTGAGAACACGGTAGTGCAATTGAGTGGGGGAGCGCTAACATAAATATGGAATCTATAGCTTCTATTTGGCAAATAGAAGTAAAGGATGATTTCCTTCGAGCTTAACCAAACGAAGATAAATGGTGGAGATCTCATTTCACTTAGGTGAAATATCATTTATACAGGGTTAAGTGTTTTAAGGATAAAATACATTGTAGGGTGTTACGGTAATTTAATCCTGTACAGTGTAAATCATCTATATAGAGGATCATTGATCACATTAGGGTTATAACAATGGATAACTAATGACGTGTCTATATCGTGGAACATATAGAGCGTTTCTATATGACTGAGAGTGCAATTCCAAGTTCTAAGTGTGGATTCAATGAGGAATTAATAAGTTAGGGAATTTACTTGGTAAATTCGGTTCGACTTATTGGAAGCTCGGTTATATAGACCCATGGTCCCCATACTAGTTGAGGCCATAGTGCTTGTAAGACTCAGTTAATTGATTTTAATTAATCAATTATAATTCTAAAAGTTAGACTATGTCTACTTTATGAATTCTCACAATTTAAGGATGAAATCGTAAATAAAAGGGTTTCTAGGTTTAATTATTAATTGAGAGACTTTGCATGTCTAATTAATAATTATTTTAAATGACAATATTATTTAATAATCTATTTTAGTTATTAAATAATTAGTTTTGGCATTTAAATGATTAGAATTGGAAAAATAGCATTTTTGGAGAAATTGAAATAAAATTGAGGAAACTGCAAAATCCAAGTGAGGCCCATATCACCCTATGGCCGAGCACTCCCTTTGTGTTTCCCAATTATTATTTTATTTTTTAATTGTCATGTAATTGCTAATCAAAGCCTAGCTATAATAGGAAAGTGATGAATCACACTAAATAAGGCAGTTAATCAATTACACAGTAAAAGAGGAAACTGTTTATTTGGAAAGTTGTGCTCTCCCTTTTCCCTATATAAAGCAACCTTTGTGTCTCTTCTCATGCATGATAAGCCACGAAATTAAGAGAGAAAAATAGAGAGAAATTTCGAAATCATTGTGAGATGAGTAGTGCCCACACACATCAAGTGGTATCTCAATCATAGTATGGAAGACTATGGAATTTCTGCATCAAAGAAGGAGAAAAGAAGATCCAGGTTCAGATACTGGTGATGCTCTGCTACAGAAAGGAATCAAGGGCTAGAGATCTGAACGGAAGGAGTCATATTATTCCGCTGCACCCACAGTAAGGTTTTCTAACTTTATATGTGGTTATTTTCATTGTTTTAGAATTCATATTAGGTTGTTAATCCAACATACTTGTTAGTAAATCTAGATCCTGGTAAAATAATTTCCAACATATAGACCCATGGTCCCCCCACTAGTTGAGATAATATTGCTTGTAAGACTCATATAATTGGTTTTGATTAAGCAATTATAATTCTCAAATTAGACTATGTCTATTTGTGATTTTTTTCACTAAGTAAGGGCGAAATTGTAAAGAAAGAGTTTTAGGGGCATATTTGTTAATTATGATACTTTGTATGGTTCAATTAATAAATATGATAAATGACAATATTATTTAATAATTATTTATAGTTATTAAATAGTTAGAATTGACATTTAAATGGTTGAATTAGAAAATTGGCGTTTTTGAGAAAATCAGATGCAAAAGAGATAAAACTGCAAAATTGCAACAAAGTGAGGCCCAAATCCACATTGCATGGCCGGCCACTTTTATAGAAATTATCCTCTGATATTTTCATTATTTTAATGCCAAATAATTCAAACCTAACCCTAGTGGAATGCTATAAATAGATAGTGAAGGCTTCAGGAAAATTACACTTTTCATTCAGAAAAACCTAAGCCTTCTCTCTCTATAATTGGCCGCCCACTCTCTCTCTCTCTCTTCTTCCTTAAGATTTCGAAATACTTAGTGATTAGAGTAGTGCCCACACACAGCAAGTGATACCTCAATCATAGTGAGGAAGATCGTGAAGAAAGAAATTCAACAAGAAGGAGTTTCAGCACTAAAGAAGGAGAGAAAGAGATCCAGGTTCAGATATTGATAATGCTCTGCTACAGAAAGGAATCAAGGGCTAGATATCTGAACGGAAGGAGTCATTATATTCCGTTGCACCCAATGTAAGGTTTACTAAATTTTATATGTGTTTATTTCATCGTTTTAGAAAGTTCATATTTTTGGTGTTAATCAACATACTTGTGAGTAGATCTAAGATCCTGGTAAAATAATTTCCAACAACTGGCCTCAGAGCCATGGTAATTGATTTGCTTGCAATAAATTTGAACTTAAAACGATTGTTTGATGTTTTGGATGGTATCATGTTGTATTGAGTGTTATATGATGATTGATTGATGTTTGTGAATTTTCGTGAAAAATAATTGAATATCTGTTTCTGGAATTATTTTTATTGGATAGTATGGAAAAAATTAAGCAATTTATTTTTTTACAGAACTCAATTTCGATTTAATTTGAATTAGTTATGATTTTTTGAAGCTTCGAAAAAAAATCGGGATTGAGCTACAGAGACACGCGCGCGGAAATCATGCAAATTCCTCCCTGCGCCGTGTCTCCTCGCCCAAGCAACCCACCAGCACGCGCGGACGTGTATGCACAGCATACCGTCCGTACAGCTCGCATTTTTTTTTCGTTTATCTTCGTTTTTTCATGCTATTTCATGGATTTAACTTCCGTTTTTTGTGTAGTTCTGTATTTATACATTTACTATTCCTAATTCAATTCTAATTATCATAATTAAATTAATTAATTTTTTAAAAAATTTAATTCATGATATTAGTGTAATTTGAATTTGAAAAATAGTAAATATCTATCTTTTTTTGCTTAATTATCTATCTTATTTTTAAATTTGATTATATCTTATCTTATTTTTAAATTTAAGGTCAGATATTAAATTTTTTAAATTAAATTTTTTTAAATAATTTGACCTTATTTAAATTTAAAATAAGATAACTATAATCATGTAATTTTAAATAGATGTAATATATTTTGCTAACTTTTAAATTTTGTTATTTTATTTATTTAAATTACATTTAAAATCTGAAAAAGATATTTATTTATCTTTTTTAATTTTTTTATTTAATTTTTATTTATAAAATAACATTAAATTTTTTAAAAGTAGTTAGCAAATTTTGAAATGATATTTAGGTTGGTTGAAACCTAATTTTTCAAAATTGTAGGTTTAATTTTAAATATTTTTTTTATTAATTTCGAAATTTTTAAATTTTATTTTGTTTTATTATTTTCGAAAATAAATTTTTTTTATTTAATTAATTTTTCAAAATTATTTATTTAAAATTAAATAAATCCTACATCCAACTATCCAGCTAACCTTGTTGCAGGAGTATATGGTTTAGCTTGTTTGTAAGTTTTTAAAACCTATTATTGCTTGATTGCAAATAGCCATGGTTAACTTGTTGACAGATCCAATGATCTGATTTTAACTCATGGCTCCCTTGGTCAAGTAAATAATCTGTAACAGGTATATTTACAATCTTCTTTCATCTGCGTATGACCTAGCAACATGATAGGATCCATCCAAATTGTGTGCCTGTGTGAGCCTATGTGTTTAATTTTATTATAGATGCATATAGGTTGTTGTTGCTAAATAAAATATCATAGTTCTTGATAGATTTTATTTATGCCCATTTAGTTTTTGGGTCTATTCAATTAATAACAGTTGTTCATTTTAAGGTTAAATTCCTCTCTTTTGGGCCTTGTATGAGAGTTGGGAGCCATAGAAGTGGGTACGACATACTGAACCCAGCACCCCTTCACATGAACCACCCCAATTGTGAAGGCCTATTTGCCTCATTTGAAAAACTGTACTAGGTTAATTAAATTAGTTTAAACTAATAAAATTGATTACCAACATAATTAATTTCATTTATTTTGAAATTAATTTAAGAAAACCATTTAAAGAATTTTATTCTAAGCTAAACTATATGTATTTTCTTGTATTTAATTAAATATAGAATTATAACCATCTAGATTCTTTCTGAAGCTTAATTTAAATTTTTCATTAAATATTCCTATTTAAGTTGATATAACTAATCAACTTAAATCTGAATATCTTTTGGATTTAAAATTTCAAAATTAAGTTGAGGAATTTTAGGAATTGGTTATTAAGATTCTTTAGATATATTTTTTTTTAAGTTGATATCTTTTCGAATATTAACTTAAAATGGAATATTTTCAAATTAAGTGGTTACAACTTAATTTTTGATATTTAGTTAAATTTAAATTTGAAAATATTTAAGTTCTAGATTTTTTCTAATACAACTTAAATTAAATATTTTTTCAAATTTTGTGGAAAAGATACTTAGTCAAATAAGATATTTTCTAGATAGTTATTTCTAGACTACTTATTATTTCTAATATTAAATAGGAAAATATTATACATAGTGAAATTAATTATTTAAATTATTAATTTTGGTACAATTTATTTTAAGTATATTTTTTCCTAGTATTAAACTAGAGATTAATAATTAAGCATTCTCTACACTTAATTATTTATTTCTTTAATTTAATACATTTAATTAAATTGAAAACTAAATATCTAAGTTAATTTTCATCATGATACTTAAATATTTCTTTTTCATGACACTTAATTAAATAGAAAATTATTTTTAGTTGAAATTTATTTTTTTCAACTAAATTTAAATAATTTTCAAAAATATATTTTTTCTTTATTTTATTAATCAATTTTCGAAATTGTATTTCATAATGCAAGATGATTTTGAAGTTATCTTGAAAAATATATTAAGTTGTAAATTAATTATTTATTTTAATTAATTCTTGGACCAACTTAAATCAATGATTTTTTCATTTATTGATTAATTTAAAATAAATGAGTTAAAGTATATTATTAGAAATTGAATTAATTAGTCAAAGGAAAATCTAGATAGGTAATATTTTTGCTTGAAGTATTTTTTTAGTGTATTTAATTAAATAGAAAGTTAGTATTTAAGTTGATTTTCATCATCATACTTAAATATTTGAAATTTTTCTTATATAATTAAATAGGAAAATTATATTTTTTGTTGTAAATTAATTTATTAATTAATTTTGGGCCAACATTAAATTAGAATAATTTTTCCAGGATTTATTTTTATTTTATTTTAACAAGCAATTTCGAAAATTGTATTATTAAATACTTCAATTTTTTGAAGTGCAATATATATTTATGGAAAATTAAATTTTGAGTTGTAAATTCATTTAAATTAATTTTGTAACAACTTAAATTGAATATTTTTCTAAATATTTATTGGAAATTATTACTAAGATGGAAATAATTCATGTTATTTTCATATCAATCTAAATTAAAATTTATAAATATTAAATTAAAATTAATATTTAGAAATTTTCATTCTAAATTGGAAATTTTAATTAAATAAATATATATTTAAAAAAAATAGATTAAAATAAGTATCAATGAAAATACAACTCTTTTTAAATAATGAGCTTTATTATTATTAGGACATTCGATCTCCATTGTTGGTCTTACAATAGTTAAATGTTTTCAATATAACCTCGAGACGCTAGACTTCGTCCCCCTATGGATGGTTATTCGTTGAACGCATTTAACACCGTAAGATCTCATTTGATAAGTGTTTTGTAAGTTTTCGTCTCTATTAGACTGTCCCCTATGGTGACTACTTAGAGATAAACTTATAATACATGAAACAATGGTGGAAGCTCATAAAATGAGAATAACCTTGACTCTCGCCTACCGGGACAACGTTGGATTCTTATTTTGATCGAATAAAAGGTTGCTAGAATGGTCTGCATTTTAGATGAGCTGACAACTCTATTCAATGAATGATACTTTGACTCTCGCCTACCGGGACACTGTATCAGTTTGTTGGAAACCTTGGAAATTATTTAGGATTGTATGTTTTAGTATTTTCACTTGTCATTCCTACTTGCTATATGTTTAATAATTTCTGAATTATGTATGAATTTATATTGAACCATGTTATTTTCTGTTATTAAATTGTAGTTTAATTTCGAATCTTCATTGTTGGTCTAACTCGGTTTGTTTATCTAATGAGATAAATCCCTAATGGATTTTCACCATTAGACATACATAATAGTGTTAGATCTCAAAAGATAAATATTGTATATGCAACATCTAGATGTTCATCAATTGATGACACCTTAGACTAGTATTTTTACAATATGAAACAAGAAGATTGTATAAATAAGATTACTTTGACTTTCGCTAATCGAAGCATCGTTGGATTCTTATTTATAAACGAAATTATCCTAATACCTCCTAGCTTATTCATTTCGAATTAGCTCAATAACATATCATTGGATGAATGATCTATAAATCATTTCATGTCATTCTATTTTCTCTTAAGAAATTAAATGACATATGATTATAACCCGAAATTCTATTCCACAATGATATAAGTCCTCAATCTTAGAAATCTCCTACTTGTATGGCAAATCTGACTTAGAGTTTAAATTAGTAGCGGTGGTCCAAGAAAGAATTACTCATTTTATTTGGTATAAATTAAGTCTTTGATCATTGTAGGGTGTAACAGTAATCTAATCCCTTTACAGTGTAGATCATTCATATAGAGGATCATTGATCAAATTAGGATTATAACAATGGATAACTAATGATGTGTCTATATGGTGGAACATATAGAGCATTCTATATACTGAGAGTGCAATTCTAAGTTCTATGCGTGGATTCAACGAAGAATTAATAAGTCAGTCAATTTAGGTTATAAATTCTTGATCTGCTTATTGGAAGCTCGGTTATATAGACCCATGGCCCCCCACTAGTTGAGATAATATTGCTTGTAAGACTCATATAATTGGTTTTGATTAATCAATTATAATTCTCAAATTAGACTATGTCTATTTGTGAATTTTTTCACTAAGTAAGGGCGAAATTGTAAAGAAAGAGTTTTAGGGGCATATTTGTTAATTATGATACTTTGTATGGTTCAATTAATAAATATGATAAATGACAATATTATTTAATAATTATTTATAGTTATTAAATAGTTAGAATTGGCATTTAAATGGTTGAATTAGAAAATTGGCGTTTTTGAAAAAATCAGATGCAAAAGAGATAAAACTGCAAAATTACAAAAAGTGAGGCCCAAATCCACATTGCATGGCCGGCCACTTTTATGGGAATTATCCTCTGATATTTTCATTATTTTAATGCCAAATAATTCAAACCTAACCCTAGTGGAATGCTATAAATAAATAGTTAAGGCTTCAGGAAAATTACACTTTTCATTTAGAAAAACCTAAGCCTTCTCTCTCTATACTTGGCCGCCCACTCTCTCTCTCTCTCTCTCTCTCTCTCTCTCTCTCTCTCTCTCTCTCTCTCTCTCTCTCTCTCTCTCTCTCTCTCTCTCTCTCTCTCTCTCTCTCTCTCTCTCTCTCTCTCTCTCTCTTCTTCCTTAAGATTTCGAAATACTTAGTGATTAGAGTAGTGCCCACACACATCAAGTGATACCTCAATCATAGTGAGGAAGATCGTGAAGAAAGAAATTCAACAAGAAGGAGTTTCAGCACTAAAGAAGGAGAGAAAGAGATCCAGGTTCAGATATTGATAATGCTCTGCTACAGAAAGGAATCAATGGCTAGATATCTGAACGGAAGGAGTCATTATATTCCGCTGCACCCAATGTAAGGTTTACTAAACTTTATATGTGTTTATTTCATCGTTTTAGAAAGTTCATATTTAGGGTGTTAATCAACATACTTGTGAGTAGATCTAAGATCCTGGTAAAATAATTTCCAACACTCGTAACTCCATATATAGATCGTTTCTACCTCCTACTTCTGAAACATTGAAGTATATGTTGCAAACTCCAAATAAAGCAGGGAGTATGGCTAGCTGATAAGCTACCCGACCTACCCTTTCCAGAAACTCAAACGGACCGGTAACTTTAGGACTTAACTATTTTTTTCCAATTTATGAGTTCCCTTCATTGAAAACACTTGAGGAAAGGCATAATTCCCAACCTAGAATTCAATATCTCTATGCTTTGGATCAGCATAGCTCTTTTCTATGGGCTCACTCGTTCCTTGGACTACATCAGGTCCAAGGTACCTCTGCTCACCAGCTTCATCTCAATGAATGGGTGAACGACCTTTCTTTCCGTAGAGCATTTTGTACGGTGCCACACCAATAGTACTGTGATAACTATTATGGTATGAGAACTCAATCAGAGGAAAATACTTATTCCAAAACCCTCAAAGTCTAATACACACGCCCGTAGCATATCCTTATATATCCGAATAATTCTCTTAGACTGATCATCAGTCTGAGGGTGAAAGATTATACCAAAATCTAACTTGATACCCATTACTCGTTGCAAACTCTCTCAACACTTGGATGTAAACTTTAGGTCTCGATTTGAAACGACTGACCTTAGAGTACCATAAAGTTGAATTATTTCCTTGACATATAGATTAGCGCATTAATCCACCGTATACATTGTCCGCATTGATAAAGAAAATGTGCTGACTTTGTGTATCTATCCCCAATTACCCAGATAGAATCATAAAACCCTACTATTCTTGGTAATCCAACCACGAAGTCTATGGTTACTTTTTCTCATTTCCACTCAGGAATCTTTAGAGGTTGAAATATTTCCACTGATCTCTGACACTCTGCTTAAACTTGCTGACAAGTTAAACATTTGACACATATTTCACAATGTCATCTTTCATACTTGACCACTGGCTTTAGGCTTTTCATTATACTCGTGTAGTTCTAGATCACTTTGTTGGGTTGTCTTGATTCTCCCTAACAAATTAAATTTTATTGTAATATTGACTAACTTTAGAAAGGTTTTCTTCATTTCATAGACTTGCCCTAGACCCTTTTTCAACTTGGAGCATCCGCTACCACATTTTCTTTTCCAGGGTGGTAGAGAATCTCACAGTCATAATCTCTAACCAATTCCACTCATCGTCGCTTCCAATCCCATATCATGTGTAGAATACCACTATTCATAATCCTTCAATTGCCTAGACGCATAGACTATAACTTTCTCAGACTGTATCAAAATGTAACATAACCCTTGTTTATAAGCGTCATAATGAATTTCTCATCACTGACTGACAAGGTTAACATTGATGCGCTAATTAACTCCTGCTTCAATTCGCGGAAACTACTTTTGTACTTGTTAGTCCAAGCAAACATACAATTCTTTTGAGCTAATTCCGTTAAGGGTGTAGAAATCTTAGGAAACCCCTCAATAGACCTTCTGTAGTGCCCTGCTAATCCCAGGAAACTTCTAACCTCAGTTACAGACTTGGATCGAGGCCGATTTTGAACCGCTTCAATCTTTACTGGATCCACCAAGATACCATCTTTGTGTTGGAAATATTTTACAAGGATCTAGATTTACTACCATGTATGTTTCATTAACATCCTAATATGAATTCTAAAACAATGAAATAAACACATATAAAGTTTAGGAAACCTTACATTGGGTGCAGCGGAATATAATTCCTTTCTGTAGCAGAGCATAATCAAGATCTGAACCTGGATCTCTTTCTCTCCTTCCTTTGATGCTGATTCTCCTTTTTGTTGTTTGGATTCTTCACAGTCTTACACACTATGATTGAGATACCACTTGATGTGTGTGGGCACTACTCTATCACTCAAGGCTATTTCGAAATTGAATAGAAGAAAAGAGAGAGAGAGAGGGGCGGCTATGGCTTTTTCTGAAAGAAACAATGTGCAAGTCTCATAGTTTCCTGAAACCAACACTTTCTATTTATAGAATGCTATCTAGGTTTAGGTTAGAATTGTATGACATTAAAATAATGAAAAATATAAATGGTAAACCCTTTGCATAGTGGTCGGCCATATAAGGGAAATGGGCCTCACTTTGCAACTTTCCCATTTTTGTTATTTTTCAATCCCATTTTCTCAAAAATACCAATTTTTTAATTTAACCATTTAAATGCCAATTCTAATTATTTAATAACTAAAAATTAATTATTAAATAATATTGTCATTTAAAATATTTATTAATTTAGACATGTAAAGTCTCTTAATTAATAAATAAACCTAGAATCTCTTTTCTTTACAATTTCGCCCTTGCTTAGTGAAAATTCATAAACTAGACATAGTCTAACTTTAGAATTATAATTGATTAAACAAAATCAATTAACTGAGTCTTACAAGCAGTATGGTCTCAACTAGTATGGGGACCATGGGCCTATATTAACCGAGCTTCCAATAAGTCGAACTGAATTTACCAAGAAAATTTCCTAACTTATTAATTCCTTATTGAATCCACACTTAGAACTTGGAATCGCACTCTCAGTTATATAGAACGCTCTATGTGTTCCACGATATAGATACGTTATTAGTTATCCATTGTTATAATCCTAATTTGATCAATGACCCTCTAATAGATGATCTACATTGAATAGGCACTAAATTACCGTTACACCTTCAATGTATTTTATCCTTAAAACACTTAGCTCCGTATAAATGATATTTCAGCGAAGTAAAATGAGATCTCCACCATTTATCTCTGTTTAGCCAAGCTCGAAGGATATCATCGTTTCACTTCTAAATTCCTATAGAAGTTATAGACTCCATATTTATGTTAGCGCTCCCACTCAATTATACTATCATGTTCCCAAAATGTACGTATCACCCTAACCCAAAAGTAGGCTTAACTAACAAATCAAAGAACATGTATAATACTCTTGAGATCGAACCTAACCATATCAGGATTAAGATCATTTGATCTAGGATCAACAGGTGATATTGAATTGAATAGATATTACGGTAAATTTTAATATATCTAATCAAAGTTCAATATCAGTCCGTTCCGATGTATACTCCATACATCCGATACTGGTAAACTTTGCCAATGCCCTGGAAAGGACATAACACTTATCCAAGGTGTAAGAATACTTATCGCTGATTATCATGTCAGTCTAAATCCAGTATACTGACAAATCAGGGAATAAACTTTCGAACATATAATTAAGATTATATTCCACTGTGCTGACAACACTATAATCATTAACAAATTCATATGTTCTGGACTTAAATAGAATTCATACATTATATACATATAATCATGAAATAAATCATGTGAACCATGCAACATAAAAATGTTATTTCTGATCTTTATTAATAAGTAAATCTGATTATATTGAAATGGGTTTTATTTAGGGCACAAAACCCAACACTTTGTTCACCACATTCCCTAAGAAACTTACTTGGGGCAGCCAGAACTCACACTTTTTGAATCTAGCATAAAGCTTATGTTCTCGGAGACGTCACAACACCATCCAAAGATGTCTCTCATGTGTCTCATCCGGTTCATTAAATCTGTGAATACCGCCAGAACATTAGTTAATCCGAAGGACATCATCAAAATTTCATGGTATCCATACAAGGTACGAAAGGCTATCTTGGGGATATCCTCCTCTCGAATCCTCAACTAGTGATAACCAGATCAAAGATCGATCTTAGAGTAGACAGTCTTTTCCATAATTGATCAAACAAATCATTTATCTTTGACAAGAATACTTATTCCTTTCCGTTAATTTATTTAACTCCCAGTAGTCAATACACATCCATCCCATAACAAATCTCTTGCCTTGAGCACTGAGATTAATAGAATTCAAAATCCTTGAACCTTGCCCATGAACTCGAATTGGTCTTCACCCTCTGGTTCAAAAGTTTCCATCTTTCTTGTCAATCGATGATTACATTATACTTTGCAAGCTATTCATTCCCAATATAACATCAAATCCTCTAAATTTAGTTCAATCAAATCAACCGACAATTCCTTTCCCTCCACAACCACTAGAAGGGACCTAATCCACCTGCTGGAGGTAACCAATTCTCCAATAGGCAGTAAGGTACAAGTTCCTCTTAGTAAAACATCTTTATACAAATTTCTAATCGCTATACTCAACACATATGAATGCATTGCACCAGAATCAATTTAAAACAGTCAACAAGGTACCATTAATAAAAAAGCTAACTTGTCACGGTAGAAGGAGCAACATCGACCTCTGCCTGGGTCAAAACAAACACCCAAGCAGGAACTAAAGTGTTCTATTATGGTCGTTGTAACTATGGGTAATTTCTTTTCAAATAGCCCACTACCCCACACTGGAAGCAAGCTCTAGCTTAACACTTGCCCTGATAGCATCTCTTGTACCTCAGGTACTCTAGATAGGTTTGCAAATTTTCGTTTCCACCTCATCAAAATCCTAATGACCTTGGAATCCCTTATTTGGTCCCGTAGTTGACGGATCATTAGGCCGCTCTTACGATTGTTAGGGTTAGCGCCCTTACCAAAACTAACATTAGATGTTTGCTTCCATGAATCTCTTCTCATACTATGTCTCTTTTGAATTTGATCTTCTACGCCCTCAGCAGCAAGGGCTAGCTCAACTGCATGAGCATAAGTTCAGACAACACCTGGTTATTTGCAGCTATAATTACATCTCGAGCGATGTGTTCTTCCGATCCTTGAATAAACTTGGCCTCTATAACAGCCTCAGTGGCCATTTCATCTAAAGCAATCTTTGCTAACCAATCAAGTTTGGTGGCATATTCTGTCATTGCCTCATTACCCTAGGTTAGCCGCATAAATCTTTTTGCTTTAGCAGCTTGAATAAATTCGTTGTAGTATTTTTTCATAGAACAAAATTTGAAAAGCATCCGAAGTCATGTTATTCAGATCATGACCCTATGATACAATATCCCACCAGATGTAGGCATCTCTACGCAACATGTAAACGACACATCTAACCCAATCATTACTCTTAACCCGTATGAAAATAAAAATCGATATTATCAAATTCATCCATTGCTCTGCCTTGAGTGGATCTGCACCACCCTCGAACACTGGCAGATTCTGCTTCCTGAACTGCTTGTGCAACAACTCTAGCCAATTCTAGCATCCTATGGAACTACCAAAAGTGCCAAAGGATCATAATTAAAATTTGGAGCAGGCTGAGCTCGCTGCTCCCAAAATTCTTGAATTTGATCACCTTGCTGTCGGATGACCTCCTGCATCGCGGCACACATCTCCTCCCAGTTTGGTGGTGGAGGATTCACACCTTCACCGCCAACCCCAAGCCCAAAAAGCTCGCAGTTACCCCTACTAGGCCGCCTCAGGTGCATAATCTAATACACCTGCGACCCTAACTTTCCACCGTACAGTACATCTTAAATCAAAAGCAATGCTAATAAGTATTTCCATGTATACACATACACATCGACCCTTACTATGCTTTTCTAATAACTAGCATAATTCAAATAAGCACATAATTAACAAATAATCTAATAATTAGCACTTACTGAACCATGAGTCGAATGAGTCTTCACAGTCGATGTACATATCGATCCAATCTTTAGGATCTTTAAACCTTGGTCGCTCTGATACCATGTTGTAACACCCTAACTCTCAGGGGCGCCACATGTGTGTGTTTACAAACTTATCCCTGACTAATCTATTATCTTAGGAAAGTGGGGTTTAATTAAAAACCTTTTGATTAAATTAGAGTAAAACTTTCATACAAAATACCACTATAATACGGGGATCCCCTGTTTATAAAATTCTTTTACAACACATTACAAAACCGCTATTACAAAAGTAAGATTATACTTCCAAACAAAAGAAAAGGGTTGATTTTGCTTCCCGGAAGCCAAAACACCACGGTTGATATGTACATTGCTGGGAGACCTCTGACTCATGGTCAAACACAGATCCTAACCTCTTTACCCGCACCACGAAGCACCCGTGAGTCACAAAGACTCAACATGAAAAGCTACTAAATCAAAAGTGATATAAAGCACAAGTAGTCACAATGCGACATAATAATCGTACTCATAATTCATTACATGTTCAACATGCATATAAAATGTAACATCTATACAAACACATATGTTACACATTATAAGAAAATGATAACAATCCTTACTCACCAACTTCATTATCATAATAAATATATATTCACTCATTAGGTAATCACACAACCAATTAATTGTCTTATAAGACAATCCTATTCTAATGCTTCATAAAGCATTCTTACCACTCGTTATCCACAAGCTACGTATGTCACTATCGTTGCCCGATAAATTAACCAATAAGTAAGAAATCTATATACGGTTTCAAAGGAGTGATTACTCATTTTATTAACGGTAATGACTGTATCTTTATTCATTCATTAACGGTAATGACTGTATCTTTTCCTCAATCATAATCGAGTCACAAATGATAATTATCGTTATGCATCATTACCTCGATCATAATTGAGTCACAAACGATAATAATCGTTCCTCATTATTACCTCGATCATAATCGAGTCGCAAACGATAATAATCGTTTCTTACCAAGATATTTACAGTGCATAAAGCTTTTCTTACCTCAAACCAATATCGGGTGTGCGAGCCGATCTAGGTGGAACCATGCTTGACAATCTCGAGTCCTATGTCACGATAACAAAACTCGATTAACAACTTATTCAATTCTCGAAATAAACCCTAATTCATAACTGGACAAATTCTAACTCTCCATTGATTCAAAATAGGATAAACAATTCCCAAATACCCAAAACCAGGTCTTGAAAAATACCCGAAGCCAAAAATTACGTTCCAGAAAAACCAAGAATTTCCCCCTACTAGCCAACCGGTTAACCGGTTCTCCAGCACCCTGAAAAACCGATTAACTGGTTTTTGGCAGGTAGGGAAGATGCTGGTTTTTCACCCTGAAACCAAACTTGAGCTACACCAAACCTGCTCAAACCTTTCAGAACAGTTTAATAATATAAAGTCAATATACTCAAACACCCAAAACTCATAAATACCTCAAACTAAACAAAACACCACACTTGAATCAAAATTAGGTTCAAAATTCAATTTTTTTCTCAATACATGTTTAAACAGCCAAAGTAATTATCAATTCACCACAAACTAACCTTAAATCAGGTCCAAATATATGTTCTAAGCTCCAGTTTATCCCACAATCCTGAAACCTAAAGAAACCCTAACAACACTTAACTTAAAACCTTAAAAACTGAAAGAAAATAGATTGGAAACTTACCTCAAAGCTTAAGGAATCCTTAAACTAAGTTAAATTTTAATTAACTCGTAATTAAAAAATATCTATTCTAAAAATGGCATTCACGATACCCCCATAGTCCGATAAAATCTCTGTAATTAATAAAGTATGTTTTATTTATTCATTTACCCATATTTTCTTAATTAACTCGTAATTAGTTTAAGTAGGATCCTACTCTAATACTCACTTAATTGCATATTCAATAAAATATGTCTAATTAAATATCATTATATTTTTCGGGATATTACATAAATATTTTGTAATAACATTCTTATATACTAATTTATTGTTATGATTCTTTATCTTTTTTTATAGAATAAAAGTAAAAGTAAATAATATAGATTAAAATATTATTTCATTGATGTTGAATATTTTAAAAGTCATAAGCCAAAAATTGAAGAACTATAAAAAACTATACAATAAATTGAAAATATCATTAGCTAAATGTAATTGATACATGATTCTTAAAATAAATAAAGTGTCAAACTAATACAAACCATTAACGCTACTACAACTATAACTTATGCATCTTCTGCCGCATTTCTAACAGATAAGCAAGCAATATTAATCTTCCAGTTAAACAGGAAATAATATTAGAATCTAATTAATGTATATAAATAGTTACCTAATGATGATCACAATAAATATTATTTATATAAGGTCTTCCATAGTAAGATAATGAGGAATTTAGAAATCCTGTAATTTTATTTTAGAAAAAAATATATCAAAATACAAAACTTAATACAGTGTAGTCAACTTGATAGTATCATATACCTCACTTTAAACTAACCTTAGTGATAACTCCTTGTATTGCAATACAATCGATATTGCTTGTTAGAAAATTTTGATTGATACTACAATTTTCATTGCTTATTAGTTTCTTGGGAACCTGAAAAAAAGAACAAAAGCAACAAGAATATAACATTATGTTTCTATTAAAATAAGGGTAATTTGTGGCATAACCTCCTTAAGTGGCTAGGTTTTTGCAACTAACCCCAAATTCTAAAATTTTGGTGGTAAAACTCCCTAAACTCGTGTTCTGTTAGCAGTTTAACATTTTCATCCATTTTTAGTTGTTAACTGCCATAGTGGAATGTCTACGTGGACACAGTGTACACCTGGCATAATTTTATTGGTCCACGTAAATAAATATTTAAAAAAAATTAATTATTTTAAAAATAAAAATAAAAAATATATTTTTCTTTAAAAATTAAAAATTAAAAATTAAAAAAATAATTTTAAAAAAATATTAAAAAAAACCCTAACTCCCTAATTTACTCACGCCGTCCTCCTCCTCCTCCTCCTCCTCCTCCTTCTTCTTCTTCTCTGCTAAAAAAACCTAACCTAAACCTCCTTTCGCACAACCACCCAAATATAAAAAAAAAACCTAAAAAAAATCCAGAGTTTTGTGCTGTGTGAAGAACCATGCAAAATGATGGCACCATTCTATTGCGAGTTATCTGAGAAATATCCCTCTCTTTTGTTTGTTGTAATCGACGTGGATGAAATGTTGAATGGTGTTCTTTTCCTGTATAAGAATTTCGATTTTCTATATTAGTGCAACTAATTACTCATTGGGTAGAATGCCTTACCTTGGATCTCGATCTGTGGCAGTTAAAAAAGGCTTAAATATTTGTAACTTAATCTTCACCTTATAATCTAGTTTATCTGTTCAAATAGTGTAATTGTTGCATTAATTCCAAATGTTGGCTATGAGTTTCCTTAATTTAGTCATGATTTTGTACGGTGCAGGACTTCAACTCCTCGTGGGATATTAAAGCCACTCCTACTTTCTTCTTTCTCCGAGATGGTGAACAAATTGACAAGCTTGTTGGAGCGAACAAACCCGAGCTGCAGAAGAAGATAATTGCACTTTTACATTCAACCGCTTTGTGATGAGAAATGATTTGGTATCATGAAAAGATCCGCAGGTCTCCCTTTTGCCCTTGTGAATTTAGAAATGCTGTGTGTAGAATTTTGTTCGGCCTTAACTTGTAAAATGTAAATACTGATTGATCGCATGGAAATGGTTTATTTTGTTAAAGATTTTTGGGATATTTTGGAAACCTGCGAATCATTCTTACAAAGTTCTTTTATATTTGGGTGGTTGTGCAAAAAGAGGTTTAGGTTAGGGTTTTTTTAGCAGAGAAAAAGATAGAAGAAGAAGGAGGAGGAGGAGGAGGACGGCGTCAGGGAATCAGGGAGTTAGGGTTTAATTTTTATTTTTTTTAATTTTTTTTTAATTTTTAATTTTTTAATTTTTTTAAAAAATATTTTTTTTATTTTTTAAATATTTATTGACGTGGACCAATAAAATTGTGCCACGTGTACACTGTGTTCACGTAGACATTCCACCATAGCAGTTAACAACTAAAAATGGATGGAAATGTTAAACTGCTAACAGAACACGAGTTTAGGGGGTTTTACCACCAAAATTTTAGAATTGGGGTTAGTTGTAAAAATTTGGCCACTTAAGGAGGTTATGCCGCAAATTACCCTTATAATAATATTTGAAGAGCATTTATTTTGTTGAAACAACAATTTTTTAAAGAAAACTACTAACCTCCTTTGCATTTTGGCCACTTGACCCAACTTTAATATTTTGTTGTCTCTTTTTTCTAATAATTTGTTCAACTTTAGATTGTTTTCTCTTAGAAGGTGATCAACCTTTACTTCTCATTTTGAATGGGCTAAGAACCTTACAATTATTTTTTGAAATCTAATCACCATTTATGATATTAGAATTGGTCTCATCCCTTCTTCCACAAACATCATCAATTCGTAGTAACTTTGCCTTAAGATTATGAATTGCCTCCAATACAATATTGCATTTAGTCTCATCTCCTGCTGTCAAATCTACAACTGTACAAAATAAATTGCACATTTTATCAAATTGTTGTATTTCTAGCTTGTCACTCCAATTATCATAACTTATTTTGATCTTGGTATGATATCTTTTTACATCTTTCCTCCATCTCCTTAGAATGTATTTATCAAAGACTAAAAAAATTATCTTATGGATAAGGATTGAAAGTGCATGCCTACAAAATATTCCTTTAAACTCAAATAGTCCACAGTTGCTGCTAACTTCATTGTTCTCCTTATTGAAGCAAACTATGAAAGGAACACATTGCTTTTTCTCTCCAACTAACACATCTTCATCTACAATAAATTTTAAACTTATTTCATTGATGTCTTCACACGAAGAAATTTCACAGTAAAGTTTACCAGTAAACTCTTATTGAATCTCTTTGGATTTTGTTGTTGTATAAGCATATTGAAACTGATGCTCCATTTCAAACAAGGTGATGCAAGGAATTCGTGAATTAAATGAATTGAAATTTTCATAATTTTTCTTTTTATCTTTCCTCGCAAAGCATTCTCATATTGCTCTACAAATTGCTTCATGGTCGTTTTTGAATTTACGTACCCATCAAAGAATGCATGCATGCTTTCCCTACGCTGTGTGGTAGACATTCCAGCCCTAAAGGTATCTTTCATAAATACAGGAACCCAACGTTGCCTTTCATTATAAAGTGTCAATAACCAATCATTGGCTTCAAGCTCAAACTTCTTAATGATTTCATTTCGATATTCTTCAAATTCATTGTGTGTTATTAAATCATAAACAACACTAGATAGAGAACACTTAATAGAATGATGTTGAGCATACCCTTTTAGTTTTTCTGGTAGCTTTTTCAAAATGTGCCACAAGCACCAACGATATCGTGTATCAGGAAATATTATCTCAATTACATTGATCAGTAATTATGGCATGTGGAGCACAATTAGACATACATGCCAACCAAGACTTAAAAAGCCAAACAAAAGTCTCTGTATCCTAATTGGAAAGCAACACACATACTAACAATATTAATATTGATTGTCCATGATGATTAATCCCCACAAATGTACCGAAGGGTATGCCATATTTGTTTGTTAAATAAGTTGTGTCAAATGTCACAACATCACCAAACTCCTTATATGCAGCCGTACTCCTAGCGTCTACACAAAATATATTCTTTATTCGACTTTTTTCATCTAAATTCATTGTGTAGAAGAAACTTGTATTATCACTTTGTATACGCAAAAATAATTTTGAAGTGTAGCAGCATCTCCTTCCTTAAGTCGTAATCATCTTACTTTTCCAAGCAAGTTTATACAATTTTTTTTGTAGAAAAGGAACCTTATCATGTCCACTCATTTCAACTACCAAAGAGTTAAAAAATTTCTTCGGCCTTGTCCCAGCTATGTCATTGATTTCCAATTTTCTTTTCACATATGGTTGGATTATCCTATTCACCTTGTGCAACCGAACTTTTCTCGGTGTACTTAGTTCATGGTCATGATCCAACAAAACAAAAATCACTTGACATTTATTTTTTGAACATATATTCGCTCTAATTTTAGCTTGGCAATTTGTTTTTGTTGTCGAATACTTTCTAAAAGTATTACTACTCTTACATCTTGTCTTTCTATTATGTGAGTATGCTATTGCATTATATTTTAGCTCTCCATCATCTTCTTTTGTCGAAGTTCTTATACTTACTTCAAACCCCATTTGATTTCTATATTTTTTTATAGTACTCTAACAATTCATTAGTTGAGTCAAACATCATTCACACACTCCGCTCTATAACTTTATCATCCTATTACACATAAAATATATAAGATATAAAAACTTAAAAATCTTTCAACATATTTAATTATATTGAAATAGAATCTAAATAAAAATATAATAGAAAATATATGATTATTGAAAAATATAAGTCATTATTTACGTTAGAAGTTTCTTTTTTTCATGCTCATATTTTGATGATCAAGTAATTCTTTCTTCTTGATCTATTTCTAACATTGCTTGTTGATTACTCTCAGAATAAATTTCTTTAGAAATAGATGATTGACCCAATTTCATGAATAGTCACTGGAAACAGAATACAATTTTTAGTCATATAATGAGAACATTAATTTTCTAAACAAATAGTGTAAGTTCTAATTTAACAAAAAGCAAGAAATTAAAATTGTAGAACTCCTTATTTAAATAATTGAAAATTACATAAGTAATAAAAATAAACACATATAAAATACAAAAACAACTAAAGATAACATATTTATATAAAAGCAAGTGATTTAACAATAATAAATTCAAATAATAATAATAATAATAATAATAAATTACCAAGCCTTTGTCTATTAATTTTCTAGCTTAAGTCCAACACAACCAAAAAAGAAAAAAAAATAAATCTAACTTATAAAGAACATGTTTAAAGTCAGTCCTATAAACTTAAAGAAACACCATTATTAAGATAAAAATAAAATATAAAGGTATATGAATTTAAAGAGGTTGATCGTTATCCCCAAAATGATAAGTGTTAGTGGTATTTATAGGCTTATGATCAAGATCTTAAAATTGGTGGCTGCAAGAAGCGATGTTGTTAAGTTAGTTAGGCAATAATCAACTTAACCAACTCTCTTTTGGGCGAGATCTCCACGCTAGCATAAATATAGGTGCTTCTAGGAACGTGCATGAAAGCTTCTGGAAACACAGACCAAAACACTTGCTGAAGGAGCATCCCAAATAGGATAGAGTCAGCTGGAGTTGACTATCTGGAACTCCTTTTAGGAACTCCTTTCTCGAGGAAGGCTAGCTTTCCTGAAGACCTTTCTCGAAAGGACAAAAAAGCCTTCCAGGACATACTTCTACGAGTCAACAACTTTCTAGGAAAGATAAAGTCTTTTGGAGATCTTTTTATTTAGAGGAACTATTCCACAAATAAGACCTGAAAAATTAAGAGAAAAACAAATAAAAAAAGCAAAAGAAAATAATAAAAAAAAATATTCAAGTTTTTAGTCATTTTTTAATAATTTATTTATTATTTAAATCATTTGAAATAATTTTTTAATTAAAATTATGATTTGGATCAATAAACTTTGAATGCGTGACATTCTTGCTAACATATATTTATATTGGGTACCGAAGAATTCACAAAAATAGTGACTTTAAGGACTATTACTATCAATTTTCGAAATTAGAGATTAATTTACATCAAACATGAGTTTTAGGGACCACAATTTTCTATTGTTATTATTTTTTTCAAAACATATTGCATAGGCTAACATGGGCACAAGTGAAATTTACAAATTTCTCACAAACATGAGTTTTGAGTGTTTATATCGGATGCCTCATGAAGGTGGTCTCAAGTTATTTTTATTTAAATATCTAAAATAACTTAGTTTTATATTAATCGCATTGTTTGTTCCGGCTCATATTCTGATTTTGTATATCTTTAACTAGACAATTAGCTTGTTGAAGTTTCTTTGCGTCGACGATTGTCATAGTGTGATTTAGATCACTCTAAAAACATAGCACCAAGACTCTTTATTCAAGAAAATAAATAAATAATAAGCATTTAGCGATACTCTCTAAAAATATTACATTAAACTCTATGAAACTAGATACTTAATTAGAATAATAGCGATATTAACACATTCCTCATAAATAATAGCACCAAAACTCCGTACACCAGCCGGTAAAATGAAATGGAAACACCAAAACACTGTTTCTGAACTTTGGAAACACAAAAACGGAGCCACTTTCTCTTTCTCTCTCCTGAAGCTTGGTCTTTAGATTTCTTTACTAAAATAAAGCCCTCCTGCACAGTTCGAGCGCCACCACCGCTAGCCCTAAAGCCCAGGGTTTTGGGTGCTCCTCTTCTTCCCATTTCTTCACCCACTTTAACCCAACAGCTCGCTAGGGTTTCTTTCTTCATTTTTCAATCTTCAAATCAAAGGTTTGCTGTTTCTTTATATATTCTTTCACAACTTGGCCTTGGGTTTATGCCAAGCCTCATTTCTCGATTCTCTTTATAGTTTTCCTCTAATTTTTTTTTTAATCATCTTCCTCTCAAATTTATGCCTTTGTCCATTGATTTTCTTTCCAAGCTTAGCTTTTTTCCCTTCTTTTTCTTTTTTTTTGGTCTGAGATAGATAATATGCATATAGCTTCTATATAACGAGCTGTTACGATGTTGCCATTGTACTTGTTGATTTTTGGTTGGCGATGCTTCTGTGAATGTGATCTTTTGATTTTTTGTCATTGAGTAGTTAGGGTTTTGAGTTTTGTTCCTGCAGTTCCAATGGCGAGAGCTCCAGTCGGAACTGTAAACCCCGGTGCCCGAACTGGGGTCCGAATCGTCGTGGCTGGAGACCGTAGTACTGGAAAATCGAGCTTGATTGTCACTGCTGCGGCAGAGAATTTCCCTGTGAATGTTCCTCCACTATTGCCACCAACAAGGTTGCCTGAGGATTTCTATCCCGACCGTGTGCCCATCACAATCATTGATACTTCATCTCGGTATGAGTTTATTTTTCACGATAAGCCATAAGTTGGTTTCATGTAAAAATGTGATTCTAACTTTGATACGTCATTATAGAGAGATAGCTTTCGAGTGGATTCTTCCCCTTCTGGTTTATGTCATTTTGAATCCATATAAGCAGCTTATAGAATTAAGTTTCATTATATTATTCTGATTTGGCTGATGCGGAGATTGTAGAAAAAGTTGAATTTTTTAATCTTAATATTCTATTCATGGGACCCTATAAGGAAACTAGTTTTACTCTACACTGACCTCAATGAAAGTCCTTGAGTTTCTAAATTGACCATTTTGTTCTTTTCTTGGCAAAACTAAATAAGGGTGATTTTCATCTTTTAGTTCGTTCTTGCTGGATCTTCATTCTGGTCTTGAATGTTTGTTTATTTTACTTTCAATCAGTCCCGAGGATAATGGTAAAGTTGCAGACGAATTGAAGAGAGCTGATGCAGTTGTTCTTACTTATGCATGCGATCAACCTCAGACACTTGATCGATTGAGTACCTTCTGGCTTCCTAAACTTCGTCAACTAGAGGTTTCATTCTTTCTTGCATTGGCATCTATATATGTATATATATACATATATATATTTATTGTTTCACCAATATCTCAAAATAGTAGATAAATGAACAAACATTCTTCTGGAAAGAGTGGTGAGAAAAGGAGGAATAATTTGATTAACAAAATCCTTCAGATATTTTACATAGTAGATGGATGGTTTCATTTCAATGATGTTGCTCTCAATTGAAACTTCTCTGTATAAGTTTATGGAACTGCAGTATTGCTCATATAGAGTAAAAGTTAAAGGATAGCTTCACGTGCAGGTGAAGGTCCCAGTCATAGTGGTGGGTTGTAAACTAGATTTGAGAGATGAGAACCAGCAGGTGAGCCTGGAACAAGTGATGTCTCCAATTATGCAACAGTTTCGGGAGATTGAAACTTGTATTGAATGTTCAGCATTAAAACATATTCAGGTATGTACGCTTCGTTTTGGATATTTGTTTGTTAAATCATGCTAGTCAGTATGCTCTATTTTTTGACGCTTTTAATATGCCATTCTGGCTCACTCTTTTATTCATTTTTTTTTTATAATTTCCATTCTGATTTTACTGTACCATCAAAGTATATTTTTTCTCACAATTAGTAGTTGGAATATTTTGCATGACTTATACTAATTAATTAGTGAAAAGGGTCTGTTATTCAATACCGTAGGGCTGAGGTATTTTAGGAACTTGAAGTTCTATCAATTATTTTGTTATCAGGACATTCACAATTTAAACGGCGGACTGGATTATTTACTTTTGTAGATTCCTGAAGTTTTCTACTATGCACAAAAGGCCGTGCTTCACCCAACAGGTCCATTATTTGACCAGGAATCACAAACTTTAAAACCTCGATGTGTGCGAGCCTTGAAGCGAATTTTTATTCTCTGTGATCATGACAGGGATGGTGCTCTCAGTGATGCAGAGCTGAATGATTTTCAGGTTTTATATTTTTGTTGTTCACTTTTTAAGTCTAGGTTTCATTCTCTGTATGACTTGAAATTAAATAGTTGTTAAGGACCGCTATTTTAGTGTAAGTCGTGAATTCTAATTTCTAATCTACTCTTTTTAACAGGTTAAATGTTTTAATGCTCCATTACAACCGTCTGAAATAGTGGGTGTTAAGAGGGTTGTGCAAGAGAAGATTCCTGAAGGAGTCAATGAGCGCGGACTTACTTTGACAGGATTCCTCTTCCTACATGCACTATTTATCGAAAAGGGGCGTCTAGAAACAACTTGGACTGTTCTCAGGAAATTTGGATACAATAATGATATAAAACTTGCAGATGAACTCATTCCAGCTCCATCAAAACGAACTCCTGATCAGGTATATCATTGACTTTATAATTTGGTGGTCACTATGGGTGATGGCCTTTGATGTGTTTCTATTTTGGTATGATATCTTTTGTAGAAGTAAATCGGACACCAATATAGTTTTGGGAGATCCATTGCCAAGAATCTTACTGCCCTATGTTTGTTTATTTTGATGGTCTATTTGAGATTTGAAGGCAGTTTTATGTAAAACTTGTGTCTAGTTAGCTATATGTTTTTTTTTTCTTTTCTTGGAATGTACCAGCAAGGTGCATAAGCCATTTAAATGCTTTTTTGGGTTGAATTGGGATTGATTTTATGACACTCATATTCATGGTGTATAGCGGAGATGTTGTGCAAGCTTCATTAAATTTTACTTTATGGTTTTTATATTTCTTTTGTATCTCTACACTTCACATGTATTCATTTTACACTTTAGCAAACATTGCTATATTTAAATTGAATTATATGGTATTTTCTAAAAGTGCTAACAGTTGATCATCATATCTGCAGAGTGTGGAGCTGACTAATGAGGCCATTGAGTTCCTTAAAGGAATCTTTGAGGCATATGACAGTGACTTGGTATACCTTGCTCATCTTCTTGTACACAGCTTTTTTCGAGTTTATTTTTCTCTCTTTCAATGTATGTGCATTATGTTGTGTGAAGTAATCTTTTTCTTTTCTTTTTCATCCTACTAGTCAACTAAGCTCTTTTTGTTTTAATTATGACAATATTGTTACTATCAGGATGGGGCACTCCGACCTCGTGAACTCGAAGAAGTATTTTCTACTGCTCCAGAATGGTAGTTTACAGTTTTTTTCTCTTCAAAATATCTATTGGCTCCATTTCTTGATTTTTCAATATTAAATGTTTTTGAAGAATTTGGTCTTCAGAAGCAACATGCAATTGTGAATTTACAATGGATATTGTTATTTATGACGTGTTTCAAGTATCTAATACCTATCTTCTCAGAATATGAACTTTTGCAGACTGCTTCTTGTCTTTGGATGTTTGATAATGTTCTTCTTTTAAAATGCCAGTCCATTCAGTGAGGCCCCTTATAAGGATGCTGCAGAGGCAAATGCTTTTGGAGGCCTATCTCTTGATGGATTTTTATCCAAGGTACCATTTTTTTGGCTCATGGGTATTGGGAAGAGAAAAAAAGAGGAGAGGGGGGGGGGGGGGGTTGGGTGAGGTTTGTGGGTACTTTGGGGTTGGTTGAGTGTGCTTGGTCGTGGGATGTTGTTTAGAACTAATTAGATGTATTATTTAACTACTTCCAGGGTATTGACTCGGCACCTTTTCTACGTATTTGCATTTTAAAACTTTTGATCATGAGCAGATTAAAAGAACATAATACATGTGTTACAAAACATATTTGTATGCTTTCTCTGTTAATCGATGTCTGAAACTAGTGGAAACACTTGATCTGCAGTGGGCTCTCATGACACTCCTAGATCCAACTTTTAGCATGGAAAATCTGATATACATCGGTTATTCTGGTGATATTTCATCAACAATACGCGTGACTAGGAAGAGGCGTTTAGATCGAAAGAAGCAACAATCAGAAAGAAATGTTTTCCAATGTTTTGTCTTTGGCCCTAAGATGGCTGGAAAGTCTGCAATAATTGATTCTTTTCTTGGAAGGTCATCTTATGAATCATGTTTTTTATATTTTTACCCTCCCTTCTTTCTTTATTTGTCAATAAGATTTGCTGATTATTTTCTGAAAATGCAGGCCTTTCTCTGATACCTACAATCCAACCACAGAAGATCGGTATGCAGTGAATGTTGTTGATCAGCCTGGGGTATGTTTATTACTTGTGTGTGCAAGTCTTTTATGATTTTATTCAGTGAGCTTTTCCTAGTTCACATTTGTATACATATGGATTTATCTCTTTCTTTTGAAGTAGTTTTTATTGCCAGTTGTTTCTGGACATTCTTTGTTGGCTGTTGATTTTAAGAATTCGCAGTGCAACTGATTGAATGGAATCAGTTAGATTTTTATTGAAATTAGAACTTATATCACATGCTTTGTTGCTTTGTTTCCAGGGCACTAAGAAAACTCTTGTGTTGAGAGAGATTCCTGAAGATGGAGTTGGAAAACTGCTATCAAGCAAAGAATCTTTGGCTGCTTGTGATGTTGCTGTGTTTGTTCATGACAGGTAAGATATCATCATAATATTTGTCTTAGGGTGTGTTTGGAAAGCCACAATGTTATTGGAATTTAGTGTAATTCTGAGAAATTACAGAGTTTGGCGTGTTTGTTCAAGCAGGAAACTACACTGTAACTATGTAATTGGAAGTAATTGAGAGGTCTCTGTTACACTCTCTCTCTCTATGAGAATTGAGTATAATCACAAGTATTATTTTTAGATAATTTAATGTTATTTTTCTATGTAATTAATAACTAATTTGCCAAACATAAAAATAAGAATTCAAATGTAACTATTACTTGACATCCAAACACACTTTGTATAAAGTATTGTAATTACTATGTTGTGTAATTACTATCCTAGTAATTATACTATCTACTATCTAGTGTTTACACAATTACTTACAAACACACCTTTATAAGTCAAGGTTTTTGTTTACAAGATACAGCTTCTATTGAAGGCTCATGTAATAGCACTGCCATATTTGTTTACTTATTTTGGGGGTGGGAGTTCGTAACCTATGAGAAATTCTCTTCAAAGTAAAAGAAAATTTCTTTCTATAAGAATACTATGCTTTTGTTCCTATAACAAAATGTACTTGTTGAAGTAGTGAATAAAGATATCCGGGATACCAAATATATGACTTACATCCCAGTGTGAAATGGTGCAAGCACATGTCTCGTCGTATTAAATTATTTACTGTTGGTTAGGTTAGTTGTGATCATGCTTTGACATATTTATATGTTACTAATGATTGTTTTGCTCTGTAAATATTTACTGTTGTATTATGTTTATGTATTAAGTGTGTGTATATATATGTATATATTAATAAAGCCACTAGGTTTGGGAGGGGGGGTTGGGAATTGGGATTGAGACCAAGGTTCGGACGTTGGGTCTCTTGTATTGGACTCTTTGTCCCAATCAAGCACAAGTGTGCCTATGATAAAAATATGTAATGTGTATATAATTTTTATTTTTTCTAATTTGCCAGTTCTGATGAGTCATCATGGAAGAGGGCGACTGAGTTGTTGGTTGAAGTTGCTGGTCACGGTGAGGATACTGGATATGAGGTGCCTTGCCTCATTGTTGCAGCTAAAGATGACCAGGATTCATTTCCTTTGGCCATACAACATTCTACGAGGGTATAACATTTTGTTTTCATACGTTTATGTGTCAATTATATTGGATAATTATATTTGATTTTCTGTACCACTTACCTCTTGCTTTAACCTCAAGTAATCTACTTTAAAAAACTCATTTTTGCAGATTAGTCAAGATATGGGAGTAGAAGCTCCTATACCTATTAGCACAAAGTTGGGTGATTTTAATAACGTATTCCGCAAGATTATAACCGCTGCGGAGCACCCTCATTTGAGCATTCCTGAAACTGAAGCTGGGAGAACCAGAAAGCAATACCACCGGCTTATTAACCGTTCTCTGATGTTTGTTTCAGGTATGAATAGGATGATGGATTTGACCTTGACTACCTGTGGGGGCTCTTAAATCTTGAATGACTCATCAAAATAATATTTGGCTAATTGGGCTTGCTTTTAATTTTTTGTGGCATTTCCTTTGCAGTGATTTTTGTATGCAATCTTTTGCTAAGTGATTTTTTATTTATCTTAGTACATGTTGTTGATCTTATTTACTATTTTTGATACAGTTGGAGCTGCAGTGGCCATTGTTGGATTGGCAGCTTACCGTGTCTATGCTGCAAGAAAGAACTCGTCAAGCTAAAGGAGAAGGGCCGATTGTTTACGCGACAATTAGCTTTCTACGTTTGTTTTCACGTGCTTTGTCAAATACAATAGTTGTGAGAAGCTGCGTTATCTCCAGAAATCCCACTTTGATGGGTCACTTGAGACAGTTTATATGCATAGAATAATTCTGAAGTCCCATTCTATATATTTTTTTTCCATCCTTAATTTTTCTTTCCTACACTGTTTGTATTCTTTGTAGTGGTTTATGAAGATGACTATATATAAATTGATTGGTGATCATTGTTTCAACAGAGACATAAGCGTGCTTTCATTGTTGTGATTTAAGGATTTCTTGTAGGTGGATTTAGCTGATACCAATTTTGCTTGATCGAATATTTTTATGCCACATGGTTATATAAAGCACATATCAAATTAAATTGGTAGTGATTTTCATTTTCCTTGGCAATTTGATCTCAGAACTTTCTGTCTCTTCCTTTACACATTTACCCTATCACTATCCTTCTCCGATGACGGGCACTACTATGGTGATCGGTCCGGTACTTGCCACTGCCGCTGCTGTTCCCTCCTTTCTTTTCAAGATACTTACAGTAACTCTCAAAGAGTCGGATAGGTACCTGAAGTTTAAAGTCTAGGCTGAACAGAAACTCTATCTCTAACTCGTTCATTTCCTCTGTGCTCACACCACCCACTCGTGCATAGTACGCATTGTTGTCGCAGCTGAATAAACATGAAATTTATCTCAAATCAATCAATGACATATAAAACTCACTCCAAAGTCCAAAACAATCGGAGACGAAAATAGAAATAGAAAAAAAATTTTACAAACTAAAATTTGAAAAAAAATTAACGCTGAAATTTTTTGAATTTTTTATTTGTAAAAATATATTTTTAATAAATAAAAAATTTAGGTTGTAAAATTGTAAATAAAAACATAAAAAAAATATTTTTAAAAATTTCTCAAAATAAAATATAAGAATTATTTCACAAATACAAATAAGGGATGGATGGATTAACGCCACATGGAAAAATGTCATTTAATTTCTCAAACACAAATAAATAAATAAACTATCGTTAATAGTTTCTTAATTTTAATATTTTTCTCCTCAAAATTTCATACAAGGTTATAATTAAGTTTTAGCGAAATGTATATACATAATTGTTCTTAATATTCATATATTATTATTTTATGAAATATAAATATATGTCTTACTCATCGTCGAGGAATTTAGCAGCGACCATAAGTGCGGTGATGAAGAGGCGGTGAACGTTAAGAGAAGTGAGTGAAAAGTGAGGGCGATTGTGAAAATATCTGTGTATGTATATATAGGCCACCACGAAGCAGGAAGTGCTACACTTTGAGTACTTCAAAACGCGTTCCAGATACTGTCGTAGGCTTAACCTGGGTGCTTTGGACCCATGGAAGATCGAAATGGCCTCCTCATCTTTCAATCTCGATGCCCTTATTATCACCCTTTCGTTCTTCCTAATCCATTTCTCAAGCACACAACCAATCACCACTAAAGCTTGGGGAATAGTAGTTTCTGATGATGATGATGATGTCGTTTTCCCAAATTCATCCAACTCCAAAGCTCTGAAACTCTCTGATGACAACCCTAATATGCCGTGATCTGCTATTGCCGTTATTTCCAATTCCATTTGTATATCTAAAGAAACGACAATGTAGATTGACGTCGTTATTGTAGATAGATATGTGGTTTGGTTTGGTTATATATAGATACGTGTATGTTCGTTAATCGTTATGTTAAAGTAACATTATGATACTTTATTCTTTTCTTCTTCATTTGTGGAAGTTTTGCAAGTTGGAACTTAAATACCACTGTTATAATTAATAATAGAAAGAACAAAAAAGGGAGTTTCTAGAAAAGTTAAGAGCTTAAAGGCATGATATGCTATTCTCTGGGTTCATATGAAGGGATTCGTCAGCTCTTATCAGGAAGAAAACTATAGATGCGGACGGTGCAATATTATGTATTTACAAGAATATGCTATAGTGTATATTATAACTAGAGAACTAAGGTATTGTTCAACTTTTGTAAACATTTTATATTTTTTTTTACTTATTTAATAATATAATTTAAAATATAATATTTTTATGTGTACGTTATAAATAAAGTAATACTATTGTAATAAAAAAATTGTTATTTTTATAATATACGAAAAGATATTAAATTTGTGGTAAATATTAAATAGTGGACTTAACAAAGAAATAACATGTATTTTTATAATAAAATAAAAGAAAAAGAAAACAATCTTGGAATTTAATAATTTAAGCTTGTGACTGATGATGTAGTTATTTTTGAATTATTGTTTAAACGTTTTTCTTAACATACTATTTATAAAAGTTTTAACATTTTATTTTGTGGTGTCAGCGAAATGCTTTTGCTACAAAATTGAATGTAGGATGACAACTGTAAAATGGACTATCACAATATTATATATTTTCTAAAATTAAAAAAATGAGGATTTTATATAAAAAATATTAGTGATAGAATTTTTTTATATGAAATGTTTAGTAAGGGAATTTATTTTAATAAATTATGTAGATGTGAAATTTCTACCTTAAATTGTAATGATGAAAAGAAAATTATGATTCATGCGACTAATTATTTCTATAATTTATTTGTCTTACTGTTTTGTAGTAACTAAAATTTTATAAGCATTGTATGAAATTAGTTGAGCACTCGCGAGATAGTTATAAATATATTTTGTCTCATGCGATTGTTATAATTATTGAAAAATAAATTTTAATTTATGATTATTTTATTATTTTATAAATTTATATATTAAGTAATTTTTAATATTTTTATTAAATAAATAAAATATTATAAATTATTCTTTTGCTATTATTCAATTATTTCTAAATGAAAAATAGAATAATTTTTTATTATTTTATATGTGTAGTATTATGTATATTGAATTAAAATTAATAATTTAAAATAAAAAAAATCTATTTTTTATTTGTTAAAAAACTTAAAGGATTTTTTTATACACAATACAAATAATTAGTTTGTTTATAAAAGACTAAATAATGAAGAATCAATCACTATGAAATTATTATTATTATTATTATTATTATTATTATTATTATTTTAGAATGAGATTTTCTTTTAGTGAAATATTATGAGAATGTAATAATAATAATAATAATAATAATAATAATAATAATAATAATAATAATAATAATAATAATAATAATAATAGTGTAAGTTATAAAAAGTTAAAAAGACACTATTAATTTTATTAATAAGAAATGATTTGATGATATATATTATTTTTATTTTATTTTAATAATATATATTTATATATAATTGTTAAATCAAAATGAAAGATAGTTGATATAGGTTTGCTTAAATTTGTGTTGTTTTGAAAGTTAAAATAAGTTAATGGTATGTATACATTTATTATGTTGAAATAAGTTACTTAGGGAAAAAATGAAAAAAATGCTATATATTTATTTATATAACAATATATCATATATATTATAAGTTATTTATGAATTATATAAAAATGTAAAAGTAGATGAAAAGAGGTATATGAATTAATAAATCAATTACATTATTATTACATAATTATGATTATTATAAGAAATTTAATTTAAAAATAATAAAGAAATGTACAATAATTAAATAATTAAGAATATGATAATTTTTAGAATAATACATAATTTTAATTATATTTTTAAATTTAAAATGTAATATATCATATATATTTTATTCTAATTATAATAATAGTAATTAAACATCCAACTTAACATACAATTACATTTTTTTCTTTAAAAGAAAAAGAAGAAAACATGATTATACAATATAAAAATTACACATAGAATAAAGTCACACATACATGATAGCCTAACAATTTAGCTTGAAAATTCCTCTAATTTTTTGTCGAAGATTCCCTTGTTTGTGAATGAAACTTTGTTTAAATATATATATAGGGCCGTCTCAAATATTTTAGAGGCTCTGTTCTAATTTTAAAAATAGGCCCTTAACCAAAAAAAAAAAATATAAATTGTAAATAATATTTTTAAGTATTATCATATTACGAAAGTATATTTTACATAATTAAGCACCCAAAAACTCAAACAATTTTATTAAAATTGTTATTAATTCCAATACAACTTCAAGTCAATATCAACATTCTATTTAAAAAGGGCCATCCTTCGAACGCTTTTTGAAGCAAATTCATCAACCAACTCTTCATATTTTATCGTCTCCAAAACTTCATTTTCAATCGCTATCGATGCTAATCCATTAAGCCTTTCTTGTAACATGGTAGACCGCAAGTAGGACTTCAATAACTTTAACTTTGAAAAACTTCTTTCTGCAAAAGCAACTGTCACAGGAATAGTCAACAAAATTCTACATGCAATAATTGTATTAGGAAAATAATCTACGCCTTTCAATTCTTTAATATATCGATAGCTCTCATTTTCTCTCTAGGTAAGATTTGCCTTAATAGCTTCAACTCCACACATAATTCATTCCCATCAATATCAGATTGTTCATTATGTTTCAATGCGTTTTCAAATAACAACAACAAGACTTCAAATTTGCATTGTCTAACGATTGTAACCTGTCAGAAGTAAACAAGAAACCAAAAATATTTTCATATTCTTGATATTGTTCAAATCTCTTAGTAAGAGAAGCAATGGCTTGATCAACAAGGTAAAGAAAATAATTAATTCTAAAAGATTCCTCTCCAGATAACTCAACAGATGGGGTATTCAAATTTTCATCAAATTGTCTTTTTCTTCGAATTGTGCGCCTTTGAGGAAATACTGGATCGATATTCATTTCAATAGAAATTTCCTTAGCATTATCCAAGGCGTTATAAAAACCTGTTTCTCTGTATCCCACTAAAAAAGAAATTAACTCCTTTATTTTGTCCATAGCAATATCAATAAGCATATCCTTTGATTGTAAAAGCTTACTAACCAAATTAATTGCAGATAAGATTTCAAACCAAATAATAATTGTTATTAAAAACACAAAATCACCAAGTTCATTTATTGCTAAGGATTTTGCTTCACTTCTTATTTTAGAATCAATTTCATCCTTTTCCGACACTTCAAGTAAAACTTCTCTAAAATCTGACATTTGAGATCTTATAGCTTTAACACTTTCTACACGACTCTCCCAACGAGTGGATGACAATGATTTCGGAGTCAATCCTTTCACAAAATCATAATTATGTAATGCGTTTAACATGTTCTTTGATAACAGGATCAAACTCTGCCAACATGTTCTTTGATAACATTTGTAATGTTGGCAGAGTTTGGCAATTTTCTCTAGCTTTACTACACGATTCAGCCATGTCACACAAAATCAAATTAAGGCTATGACAACCACAAGGAGTATAAAAGGCTCTTGGATTTATGTCTAAAAATTTCTTTTGTACACCTTGATGTTTTCCTTTCATATTTGACCCATTATCATAACCTTGCCCTCGCACATCAAATATGTCAAGACCAAGTTTTTTTAGCTCATTTTGTAGCACATCAAAAAGTCCTTGACCAGTTGTATCATTCACATTTAAAAATCCTAAAAAAGATTCTTCAATGCTAAGAGAATGTGGAGAAACATCCACATATCTCAATATCAAGGACATTTGCTCTTGATGGCTAACATCAGGAGTACAATCAAGTATCACAGAAAAATATTTTGCTTGTTTAACTTTCTTAATGATTTCAGTTTTAATTGCAGAAGCAAGCAAAAGTATTAACTCGTTTTGGATATTATGTCCAAGATAATGAATGTGAATATTATCATTTGTAATGCGTTTAACATGTTCTTTGATAACAGGATCAAACTCTGCCAACATTTCAATTAAGCCCAGAAAATTGCCATTACTATTTTGATATAATTTCTCATTAGATCCACGAAAGGCCAAATTATGTTTAGCAATAAATTTAACTATTAAAATAATTCTTTGTAAAACTTTTTTCCAGTGATCTTTTTCTTTTTCAATTAGTCTTTGAGTCGATTTATCAATGGTTTGATTCTTTTGGAGTCTTAGACGCAATTCGTACCAAGTTGTCATATTTTTAACATGTTCCATGCTTATCTCATGCTCTCTAAGTCTTTCACCAATATGTATCCAGTCACTAAAGCCTTCATTTATTAATTGTCCTCTAACAATCCCTGTTTTAAAAACTTTGCAACAAAAACAAAATACTCTATCTAACTCTTTTGATTAAACAAGCCAATCTCTATCACATTTCTCTCCATTTGATAAAACTCTAGTATACAAATTACAGTGAATCGTCTAGAAAATTTACCTTTAGGACCAGCCATAATAGAACAATCTCTTTTTGGACCCTTCATCACTAATAAATCAATCATTTTTTAATCAAGAGCATCCCAATTTCTTGGATCAAATATATCAAGTAAATTTTTAAATGAGTTTGTTTGCTCTGCATTGTCATTATTATTATCCTCTAAAATTTTATTTTTGAGTGAATTATTCAAATGATCATCATCACAATTTTCAGAATCAAAATTTTGATTTTCCATATTATCATTTTCAATAGGCACATCACTTTTATTTTCCATTTTATTATTTTCAATAGGCATGTCACCTCTATTTTCCACATCATCATTTTCACTATGATTTTCAATAATAGGCAACATATTTTCAGAAATTTCAATATCAACAACATTATGATTATGATTTTCAAAAGAAACTTGTGGTTCTTTTATAATAAATTTATCAAGAGCTCCTCTTTGAGATTGAGTTAACTCCTCAATTTTTTTCTTTTTCTTACGCTTTTCATACCTAGACTCATATTTTTTAATTTTAGGAGACATAGTAAAAAAAATAATAACAACAACTAATATAATATTTCAAAGAACAATCAAGATAATAATAAATATTAATTTGGAAGTTCAAAAAGGGACGAAAAAACCTGATATTCGCTGCTAATTCCGTCTTCAAAGTTTAAAACTTCAAATTTAGAAAATTCACCATCACCAATTGCCCAATGCTCATTTAAAATTAACTTTTTGATTTATGCAATAATATTTATTACAATAAGTAAATGTACTAATAAACAGTAATTAACTATATAACAATTAATAATTAATCTCAATTAAAAAAAATTTTACAAAGATATGATTGATTGACAATATTAAACAAGGGTGAATTTACAACATATACATATTACATATTTTTTTTCCATTAGTTTCAGCATTAATTATATAAATAGATATATTTAGTTTTTTTTAAGAAATAAAAGATAAAAAGATAAAGAAGAAGAAACTAGCTAACTACTAATACTAACTACACTGTCAATTATAAAAATTAAGATATGAATATATATGATTGATAGTAGCTAGTAGTCTAGTAGATCAAATATAACAAAAATACAGATATGAAATTAAAAATAATAAACAATATAGATACATGAACAAAGAGTAAATATCAAATACATACCTTTCATTAACCATTGATAGATTTGTCTCCGAAAATTCCAATGAATAGTATTATTCTCTCAATTCTAATAAACAATTTTGATTTTTGATGTTGATTAAAAGCTTAAAATTGAATATATGTATATATATATAGTCATGTAGGTGAATATAAAAGGTTTTTTTTTTTAAAAAAAAGAATTAAATGGTATTAATTAATTTAGCACCGTTAGTTTCTAAAAATTAGGAAATCTAATTGACCAGGAAAAGTTTGTTTATAAAAGAAAAATCTATATTTGAAAATATTCAAAAACAAAATTAAAAGAACTTTTTTTTTTATTTTGCTGACCGAAGTAAGCTTAAAAAACCAAAATATATTGGCCTTAAAACTAATATACCTTTTTTTTGGGAAGAGTCTTGCTGACCGAAGTCAGCTTAAAAAAAAAAAGGAGAGATTAGAGAAAATTGGGCCCTTTTGTTGTGTGGGCCCTGTGCAATAAATCTGGTTGCACAGTTAAAGGGCCGGGCCTGTATATATACATACAAGTAAGAGGATGATTTCTTAAAACAATGACATGACTAATATAAACTAAAAACATGATGATCAATACTAAACTTCTATAAATACACTCGATACACACACATATTTTTCTTCGGTGTGATTATTATTACTATTGTTAAACTTCTTCTTCATAGACATTGTCTTTGTGATTGAGATGATAATGTTGATGATGATTTCTTCTTCATAGCCATGGCATTTTAATTTTTTCCTCCCATTGTTTTTGAAAATGAAAATAGAAAACACAAAAAGAAAGAGTTTTAAAAGATTGAAAGGGAGAGAGAGAGAGAGAGGAGTGTGAGGAGATCAAGTAGAGAATGAATTATATTTATAGAGAAACTATTGCATGAGTGTGAGATGTTATGTAGAAAAAAAAACTTGAAATGTAGGTAGGAAAATGAAAAGACTTTGAGAAATTGTAATAATCAAAGTGAAGTGAAAGAATCTCTACTTGATATATATTGTGTATAATTGATTAGTTAATGTTTTTTAATTTTTATATATATTGTTGTTACTAGAATTTCACAACACCAAGAAGTGTAATTTAGCTGGTAAAAGATAGAATTGTTTGAGAGATGATAAATGCGAGTATTCAACCTAAAACGGCGAGTACTCCAATAGGAATGCGATAACAGACAATAAAGCTGGAAAAAATACAGGAGACAATGAAATATAGTGGTTCAGTCAGATTTTGTTCTGCTTAGTCCACTGTAGCAAGGGATTCGTAGGTGCATTTTCATGGTGGATCACCCCTTTATATACAAAGCAGGTGCCCAATCGGTTACATGAGGATCACATTTATTGTTAATCCATTATTTACACATTAAATTGTCATGATTAAACTCAGACAACGTTAACATTAATAAGTATATGACAGTTACTGAACTCATCAACGTATGCGTCCTTCGCATCTGCGAGTTGACCGTTCGTGTTCCGTCTGTTGAGTTCATAAGGTCGCACGTATGTTTGGAACGTCTGCATCCTTAGGTGATCGCTCGATACGGACGTCGCATGCTGAAGTTGGTAGCATCTGGACATGCGAACTTACACTGGTCCGTTAGGGCTATTGGGTCATTGGGACCAAAACTGCATCATAGGGCATTGGCCTCCATACTTGCCGCAGAGGTATAGAGGGGGGCACTCGCACATGTTCTGACATATGCGAGTTGGGTCTACCCTGTATGATTACGGTTATGCGGTGTGAATTAAGTCGCATCCGCGATACCTCGCTGGTTTTATCCTGGGCGAGGTCTAAACTTCGAGAAGCCTCCCCTGGACATTTCAGCCTTCACTGGAAGTCTGGATACACGTGTCCTTCAAAGAGGGGTCTGGTCTCGAGTTTCTAAGTGAGAGAAATCTCACTATAACACATGCCCCTAGTTTCGCGATGTGACTTGAGCGGTCACTGAGGGAAACTACTGCTCGAGAGACAGGTGAAAGGTTGTCACGAGGAGGTGACCTTTTGGTTGTCCCATCGAGGGTTTCGAAAAATGACGGCTGTAATGATTAATTTTCATTATCTCTAGGATGCCACGTCACGAAACTCTTCGGTTCTCGTGTAGGCGTGGCCATAGCTGGCCGTTAGATTGGGCGACCTTAGGCATTCTGGTTGCCACGTGTCACAATCCCAATAAATAAGGGATAGGGGTATTTAAACGCTTTGATACGAATCAAATATCCCATTTTTCCCTCCTTTCTCTTAACTTCTCCCCAGTATATACAGCCCAGAAAAAGGAAATTCATTCCAACTTTTCTGCCATTTCCCACCGCATTCTCATTCTCGGAAGTGATCGAGAACAACCGCAGGAATCGAAACTAAAGGTTAGCTTCTAAATCCCTGCATTTTCGTTTTCTGCTCTTTGAAGAAAATGTGTTTCTGGTTTTGGGTGCTCATGGAAAACTCTTTTTAGGAAGGTATGCTAGTGGGTATTTATGTGTTTTGGTAAATGATACTGGGTAATACTCATAGTGTAGGGCCTGTAAATTGACATAATCGCAAAAAACTGATCACTACTGATTCACGTCTTCGAATGCTCGCGGATATTCGGATGAACAATTTGAATACTCGCGAGGGTTCGGTTGAACAACTCGAATAATCGCATGTTTCCAAACTTATCTCTGTTTAACTGTTGATTAGACCTTTTAGGATCTTTTCGTGTCGCGGGCTGAGTGGTAAGAGTATTAACTGCCTTTTCAAATGGTGGGTGTGTCACAGTATTCTAATGGCCATATACGCGATTATATGTCCCTTGAGATACTGTGATACGCCCAGCCATTTGCTGACGTGCGTTAATGCTCGAATGATCGTATTTTTTGGTTGGTAGGTTGTCTCGAAACGGTGGGTGTCTCCCAGTAACTTCAGGGTTATGCTCGAAAATGCATACTTCTTGAGTCACTGGGAAACTCCCAGCCGTTTCTGGAGGTACACCACACAACCGAGGATGCGTGAATTACTCGCCCAAAGATAGTTACGTTTCTTCTCGCATATCGATAGAAGGGTCAGTTTTCGCACAGAGTCTGACTTTCTTGTTGAATGCGACTTTTATAGTTTACTGCGGGTGAGATCACTTATCTTTATCTTTTCACACATTCATCACGCTGAAAAGATCTTGTATCTTTCAGATGAGCGATCTATCGGATAGCCAGCAGCTCGGATCAGGAGGTCGCGCCTTTGACGGGGAATCGGACCAGGAGAGGGACAGTTTTCTCCCTACGGACATCTCCGAAATGGAGGCTGCGGAGATAGAGTTAGGTCCTATGTCTTCTGTGGAGATCGAGAAGATGGTACGGGAGCTTACTGAACCTGGGGCAATCGACATCCGAGATAGCGAATCCACGGTGTCAGCTCGCGACTACCTCATCCATACGAGGCAGGCTCCTGACATCGAGGTCGAAGAGGTGGAGGAGGGATGGACTACTCCAGCCCGTGAGTCAGGTGGGGAAGAAGAGGAAGCGGAAGGGAGCGGGACGGACTCGGTTGACGACTCCCAACTGAACGAGCCTTTCTCATGCGAAGACCTAGTCTCGCGAGTCGTCAAATCTGACTTCACCACTTTCGTGAGGTTAAATCTGTTGCGGCTTGCGTTTCAAAGTCCCAAACCCTCTCAGAGAGCGCATCTTCCGTTCACCAACCCTGCGATCATCCCCACGGAGGACGTGGTCATCTCAATACCCATTCTTCGATGTGGTGTAACAGTCCCATTTCATCCTTTCGTCGCAGCCATTCTTAGACGCTATGATGTATCGCCTTTTCAGCTAACACCCAACAGTTATCGCACTGTTTTAGCCTTCTATGCGATGTACATGGAGTACGCCCATAGAGCTCCGTCAGTAGAGGAATTTAGTTATTTTTATGATATAAAGAGCGTGGGTCTTCATAATGGCTTCTTTTGCTTTAGTAAATGGGCGACTTCTGAAATCAACGGGGTTGAGGGGATGGTTTCGAACATGGGTGACTGGAAGTCAAAATGGTTTTATGTTTTTAAGGTTCCTGGGATCAGAACCGACTTTAATCGCAGACCCAGTATGTCGCATATTTGTTGACTTAGATAAAGTTTGTTACTCTGTTTTTCGAGATCTTTTGCTAACTCGTTCTTTTGTTGTCGTCGCAGATAGACCAGCTCGACCAACGCTTAACGCTCATAAGAAGGGGGTAGCTGAAATTCTTGGGAGTCTTCCGGTACAAGATCGCGACTGGCGATTGCTGTGTACGACTGCCAAATTGCGAGAACACAAACTGATCCCCGAGAACGCGAGTCTTCAACGGGAGCCAGTATATAAAGAACCATCTGAGAGACAGCAGGAGCGGATAGATAAACGGCTTTCCAAGCAAACTCCTCGAGAAACTTCAGGTAACTCGTCCTTTTGCTATAACGTGATAGGTAGAGTTGTGATTTTTACTTATCCGTCTTTTATGCTTGTAGACATGACTTTCACCGAAGTACGCACGTACGAAGATCAAGCAAAAGGGTGGGACACCGACATCTTCACCAGTCGTCGCACAGAAGAGGAAGAGCGATGTGATGACTTCGCTCGCTGCAGATTCCTCCAAGAAGTTGGCCAAGACCACTCAGGATAAGGGGAAGAAGGTTGTCATTGATTCTCCGGTTCGCCCTCGCGACTTCCTGGCTATGCAGGAAAAATTACTGGCCGAGATTCCTTATGAGGAACTTGTTTCTCGATCAACTGAACTGGCCGCACAATCTGTGGCTTTGTTTATGAAAGCCGTGGCCACGCCTTCGAAGGAAACTGACTCGCTGAAGAGGCAGAACGCCCATTTTCAGGAAAACATAAAGAGGCTGAAGCAGGAGGTGGCCAGGATGGAGGAACTTCACAAGGAGCTCGAGGAAGCCAACAGGGCCAAAGAACAGTTGGAGCTCGAGCTCAAGAAGTCGCAGGACACGATCGCTGAGATGGCTCGCGACTTAGAGGCTGAGAGAGAGAGTGGGAAAAAACAGTATGATCGAGTTTGTGTCGATTACATTTATACTACTCTCTCCAAGGTCCCTGACTTCGACTTCTCGCTGCTTGGAGATGAAGCTGCTGAAATGGCTGAAGCCTTTCGCTCGATGTCTCCTACCCGGACTCAAGGCAACCTTCCAGATGAAATCGAGGGAGCGCAGGCTGAGGAGGTCGAGAATGAAGTTGTGAGCAAGATCGTGGATGAGGCTGCTCCTGATGAGACTACTCCCGCTGCTTGATTATTTTCTATCTTAGTTTCACTTTTGTTTTGCTGTTTTTTTTTTATATATATGCGGTACGCGGGTACTCGCACTTTTGTACTTAAAGAATTTCCTCTTACTTTTTGGACAAATTTCTATCCTCGCGGGGATAGTATGCATTTTAATATTTACGCAGTACATGGGTACTTGCGATTTTATTTTCAACTTTGATCACAACTTGGTGTGACCGCGATTATATATATATATTTATATATGCGACTTTAATTACAAATTGGTGTAACAAAGTAGAAAAAACTTAACAGGCACTTTTATTCAAACAATCAGTAATACATGCGGGTATACATGCCCCTATACTTAGGAATTATATTGAATAATAAATGCCTAAGTATAAGTACTCGAATCAAAGGACGCGAATATTACTGATAATAGAATTTCAAGCTCTCGCTATTCCATGCTCGTGGGATCGCGGTCCCATCGAGTGTTGCGAGTCGATAAGTGGCATCACCAATTTGATCTGCGATCATGTACGGTCCTTCCCAATTGTCTCCGAAGACTCCGTGGGATTGGACTTTGGTGTTTGGCATTACTTTTCTTAGGACCAGGTCCCCTACTCGCAGAGGTTTTATCTTAACTTTCGAGTTAAAGTACCTTGCAGTTCGTTGTTGATAAGCCGCGTTTTGTAGTTGTGCTTTATCACGCTTTTCTTCTAAAAAATCAAGGTAAAGCAGCTGATTCTCGTTGTTCTGCGAGATATCCAAAGCGTCTCTGCGCAAGGATCCAGCCCCAACCTCTACTGGCAACATGGCCTCGCACCCATAAGAAAGTGAGAAGGGTGTTTCGCCAGTTGTAGATCGAGGGGTCGTGTTGTAGGACCATAAGACTTGCGGTAATTCATCCGGCCATGCTCCTTTGCGATCTTCTAGTTTTCCCTTTAGGGTGTGCTTAATTATTTTGTTGACTGCTTCAGTCTGTCCATTACTCTGCGGGTAAGCGACTGCGGAAAAGGCTTTTTTAATCCCCAAATCATCGCATAGCTGCCGCATTTCTTTACAATCGAACTGTTTTCCATTATCTGAAATGAGTGTGTGCGGGATGCCGAAACGGCAGATGATGGAAGTGTAGACGAACTCGCGCAACTTTACTGCGGTGATAGTCGCGAGTGCTTTTGCTTCAGCCCATTTTGTGAAATAGTCAACTGCGACTACAGCGTATTTGACTCCGCCTTTTCCCTTGGGTAACTCGCCAATTAAATCAATTCCCCATATTGCAAAGGGCCAGGGACTCGTGATAGAATGGAGGTTACTCGGAGGCTGGTGCGTGTAGGTGGCTATTCGCTGACATCTATCACACCTTTTTGCAAATGTGAGGGCATCTTGTCGCAGTGTTGGCCAGTAATACCCTTGCCGCATGATCTTTAAGGCAAGGGAATTGCCTCCAGTGTGATTGCCACAAATTCCCTCATGTACTTCTCGCAGTATATAACCGCAGTCTTCACCACTGATACACTTGAGAAGTGGTTGACTAAAACTTCTGCGATACAAGCTCTGGTCATATATCACATAGCGGGCTGCTCGTTGTCGCAATTTCCTTGCTTCTATTTTATCATTAGGTAAGACCCCCTTGTCGAGGTATGCGACGATAGGACTCATCCAGGTAATTTCCTGAGCCTCATCGATCTCCATGATTGTTTCTCGATCTATGGTTGGATGTGACAATACGTCTACCGGAATTACGTCGAGTAACTCGGCTTCTCTGGTGGAGGCCAGTCGGGCCAGGGCGTCTGCATGGGCATTTTGAGTACGCGGTACTCGAGATATAACTACATGTTTGAATTTCTGCATGATTTCACGGACGATGGCTAAGTATTTAACCAATCTTCCGCCTCTCGCTAAGTATTCTCCACTTACTTGACATACCACGATTTGAGAGTCGCTAAATGCTTGTAGGTATTCGACTTTCATCTCGAGGGCCAATTTCAGACCTGCGATTAAAGCCTCATACTCGGCCTCATTGTTAGATGCAGAGAATTCGAAACGTAGAGCAGCGTGTACCTTGAAATTGTTGGGACTGATTAACAATATCCCACTACCAGAACCCTCATTATTTGAGGCCCCATCGACATACAATGTCCATACGTCTTTGCCTGTCATGACGACGTCATTTCCACCGTCTATAACTGCTATCTCTGTTCTTGGTAGCTCAAGTATAAAATCTGCGAGGGCTTGCCCCTTGATCGCAGTTCTTGGTTTATACCTGATATCGAACTGACTCAATTCCATGGCCCACTTCAATATTCTCCCCGATGCCTCTGGCTTCGCTAAAACTTGCCTTAAGGGGAAGTTTGTCAGAACTTCGATGCTGTGAGCCTGGAAATAAGGTCGCAATTTTCTTGACGATATTATTAAGGCAAAGGCTAGTTTCTCCATCTGAGGGTAACGTGTCTCGGCGTCTAGTAATCGCTTACTGACGTAGTACACAGGGTGTTGATGTCCTTGGTCCTCGCGGACAAGTACCGAACTGACCGCATACTCGAAGACAGCTAAATAAATTGACAAGACCTCGCCGGGCAACGGTTTTGATAGAATTGGAGGTTGCCCCAGATGCGTCTTTAACACCTGAAAAGCCTGCTCGCACTTCTCATCCCATTGGAACCTCTTGTTACCCTTCAAGATCTGAAAAAACTCTTTACACTTGTCAGAGGATCTGGATATGAAGCGGTTTAAAGCCGCAACTTTGCCTGTGAGGCTCTGAACCTCCTTTGGCTTAGTCGGTGATGGCATTTCTACCAACGCTTTAATCTTCGCAGGATTGGCTTCTATTCCTCGTTGATTTACCATAAAACCGAGAAACTTTCCGGAGCCTACTCCAAAGACGCATTTTAAGGGGTTCAGACGCATCTTATATCTTCGCAATATGCCGAACATGGCTTGTAGGTGCGTGACATGATCCTTCGCATGTTGCGACTTTACGAGCATATCGTCAACATATACCTCCATTGTCTTTCCAATGAGGTCTGCGAACATCATATTCACTAGCCTTTGATAAGTCGCACCTGCGTTTATTAAACCAAAGGGCATTACCTTATAACAGTATAGTCCTCGATCAGTAATGAACGAGGTATGTTCTAGAGCCACTCGCATTCTGATTTTCTTCTTTGTCATCCGCTCGGGGATGACTTTCCTCGTTTCTTCTATACTTATCGAATTTTCCCCGTCTGATTAATTCTTCAATCTCGTCCTGCAAGACCCAACATTCAAGGGTAGTGTGACCGATATCCTTGTGGTACTTACAGAACTTCTTGGGGTCTCTTCGGTCGCGATTTCCCCTGATGGGGGGTGGCTTCTTGAAGACGCCGTTCCTTTCCTCAACCGCATAGATATGGTCTCGAGGGACGGCGAGTTCAGTATAGTTGACGAAGCGAGGTCCTCCTTTTCTTTTGGGCGAGGACTCCTTTTTAGGAGGCGACTTGGCCAACTTCGGGCTCCGCGGTTTGCGTGGACTGCGTCTTCTGGGGCTTCGGCCCCTGGAATTCTTTCCTCGCGGACTGCGGGATCGCGACCGCGGTATGGGTGATCGCCTCTTGTTCTTGCCCTTTTCCAATTCCGCCAGGGAGTTCTCGATTCTCTTATGAGGTTCGGCCATGGCGAAGAATTCTACCAAGGATTCTGGCCTTCGAGCCTGCAGCTCTTTCCAGAAGTCGGTTCTTGGCAGGACACCTGTTATTAACATGCAAACAAGCGAAGACTCGGGAGCCTTCTCAACTTTTGTTACCTCAGCGTTAAAACGCTTGAAATAATTCTGCAAAGACTCACCAGATTCTTGCTTGATGTTTGCCAAAGTCGTATAGGGTGGCCTATACGTCATCGTGGCCTGGAAGTGTGTGAGAAATAGATCGACGAAGTTCTCCCATGTCGATATCGATGCCTCTGGCAATTGGGTGAACCAATCGTGGGCATTTTCTTCAAGCGTAGCCGCGAGAATGCGACACTTCGCGAGTTGCGGCACCTGGTCCACTTCCATTATGGTGTTAAATTTCTCTAGGTAGTCTAACGGGTTAGATGTACCTTTATACTTGAGGGATTCAGATAAACGGAATCCCTTTGGAAGTTGGGCCTGTCGCACTTCTGCGGTAAACGGCGAGGTGCCGTGCAGCTTGTATACGGGCTTACGCTGCTGTTCGAGCATTTTCAAAGCTTGCAGAAGCATACTTTGATCGATTCCTCCTGTCGCAGGAGGTGGAGTCGCTACAACAGTGGGGCTCGCAGCCACTGCGGCAAGGTTTGAAGGGATGTTAATCCCTGTGGTCGCGATCGGCGCGATAGGCGGGTTGGCAATTGCGTTGACACCCTGATCGCCCGTATGGGGATCATGGAGTGTCTCCGTGTTGCGCGGGCCGCGGGAGCGCGCCCTAAAGACTGCATTGAGATGATCACGCAGATCACCTCGGTGTACACGGTAGCGTCCTCCTGCCGTGTTTGCACGGAGCCGGACCTCGTATATCCGCAGGTGCGGTTATGCGAGGATGAAGAGGCTGATTCTGCGTCGTTATCTCGAAGATGACGACTGCGAGGGTTGCGGCGCTCGGGATCCTCGTCGGTTCGCGTGCTCTGGTTAGGCAACCTTGCATATTGGTCTCTCGACGTCGGGTGATTCAAATCCAATATTTCAGGATCAGTTCTTCGCTCCCTGCGTACACGGTTAGTTTGACGTCGAGAAACTGTTACCTGAGGGTTTTCATTATGAGCGGCAGGGACCCGAGGAGGGTGTCGAGCGCGACTTTGTCCGTCTACCTCGGCTTGTAGTGCTCGCAGCTGATCCTGGATTGCAGCGTATTGATCAGTCGTGAGCTGGACTATTCCTTCGGACACGACCGCCGGGGTGACAGGGGGAAAGTGCATGGTTGCTGGCGGTGTGGATGTGCCTCCAGCTTGAGGACCAGTTGTTTCTGGAAACAGGTTGAGTGGTCTGATGTTGCTCCTCCCTACCCCGCCGTTGATGACGTCTACAGGCGGCACTCCGGTTCCAGGCAACGGTACGTTCATCGTTCCAATGTTGATGGATTCATTGTTAGCTCTGTTAGCGTGATTTCCAGCCATGTTGAATGATGTTCTTTGAGGTAAATAAAATCTTACAATCGATTCCCACAGACGGCGCCAAATGTTGTTACTAGAATTTCACAACACCAAGAAGTGTAATTTAGCTGGTAAAAGATAGAATTGTTTGAGAGATGATAAATGCGAGTATTCAACCTAAAACGGCGAGTACTCCAATAGGAATGCGATAACAGACAATAAAGCTGGAAAAAATACAGGAGACAATGAAATATAGTGGTTCAGTCAGATTTTGTTCTGCTTAGTCCACTGTAGCAAGGGATTCGTAGGTGCATTTTCATGGTGGATCACCCCTTTATATACAAAGCAGGTGCCCAATCGGTTACATGAGGATCACATTTATTGTTAATCCATTATTTACACATTAAATTGTCATGATTAAACTCAGACAACGTTAACATTAATAAGTATATGACAGTTACTGAACTCATCAACGTATGCGTCCTTCGCATCTGCGAGTTGACCGTTCGTGTTCCGTCTGTTGAGTTCATAAGGTCGCACGTATGTTTGGAACGTCTGCGTCCTTAGGTGATCGCTCGATACGGACGTCGCATGCTGAAGTTGGTAGCATCTGGACATGCGAACTTACACTGGTCCGTTAGGGCTATTGGGTCATTGGGACCAAAACTGCATCATAGGGCATTGGCCTCCATACTTGCCGCAGAGGTATAGAGGGGGGCACTCGCACATGTTCTGACATATGCGAGTTGGGTCTACCCTGTATGATTACGGTTATGCGGTGTGAATTAAGTCGCATCCGCGATACCTCGCTGGTTTTATCCTGGGCGAGGTCTAAACTTCGAGAAGCCTCCCCTGGACATTTCAGCCTTCACTGGAAGTCTGGATACACGTGTCCTTCAAAGAGGGGTCTGGTCTCGAGTTTCTAAGTGAGAGAAATCTCACTATAACATATATATATATAATTATAATTACTAATATTACTATTATTATGTGTAAATACAAATTTGTGGTATTAGAGTCGTTATATAATTTTCTTTTATAATTGAATATATATATTTTATTTTGAAAGGATTTGTAATTGAATATTTAATTATGTATACTATTACAATTATATATATATTAATAATAATATGTAATAAATATATAATAATAAAATTGTTGGGTTTTATGCCCTAAATAAAACTCTTTACAATCTGATTAGTTATCAATATAAGAAATTTGAAGTGATTGATGTTTGCATGAATTTTACATGCTAATGATTTAATATGTTTAATATGTTTATTACATTCATACACACAAAATCAGTCAAATCCAGATCATATGTTTATTCACAATTACAGTATCGTCAACACAGTGGAATGTGATTGTGATCATATGAATCAAAAGTTTTGGTCCCTGTTTCATCAGTGTTATTGGATTTACACTAATGTGATAATCATCGATGATGTGTACTTACACTTGGAGTAAGTGTTATGTTCTTTCCAGGACATTAGTAAAGTATACTAGTTTCGAATGTATGGAGTATACATTGGACTGGACCGATATTGCAACTAAGTTAAGATATTACAAACTTACCGTTATACATATCTTTTCAAGTCAATATCAGTAGTTGATCTTAAGATTAAAAGAATCTAAATCCTGATATGCTTAGGCTCAACTCAGGAGTGCTATTCATGTTCTTAGATTTATTAGTTAAGCCTACTTTTGGGTCAGGGTGATACGTATATTTTGGGAACATGATAGTATGATTGAGTGGGAGTGCTGAACATGAATATGGAATCTATAGCTTCTACTGGTGTATAGAAGTCAAGTGATGATTCCTTTCGAGCTTAGCAAATAGAAGTAAATGGATGAGCTCTTGTTTAACTGACTAATTATTAGATCACTAAACACCATTTACAGGTAGCTAAGTGTTTTAAGGGGCAAAATACATTGAGGGGTGAGAACGGTAAAGAAATCCCATCTCGATGTAGATCATCTATATAGAGGATCTTTAAATCACAATAAGATTATAACAATGGTTAAATGAGATAGTATATTGATATCGTGGAACATACAATATGCTCTATATAAGTCTGAGAGTGCAATTCTAAGTTCTAAGAGTGGATTCAACGAAGAATTAATAAGTAGGAATTTACTTGGTAAATTTGGTTCACTTATTGGAAGCTCAGCATATAGATCCATGGTCCCCATTCTAGTTAAGAATATTCTGCTTGTAAGACTCATTAATTGATTCGTGATTGATCAATTATAATTCTAAAGTTAGACTATGTCTAATTTTATGAATTTTCACTAAGCAGGGGTGATATTGTAAAGAAAAGAGATTCTAGGTTTATTTATTTATTAATGGACTTTATATGTCTAATTAATAATTAAATTAAATGACAATAATATTTAATAATCTATTTTAGTTATTAAATAATTAGTTTTGGCATTTAAAAGGTTAGAATTGGAAAATTAGCGTTTTTGAGAAAATAGAGATAAAATTTGATAAAATTGCAAAATTAAGTGAGGCCCAATACTACACCATGGCCGGCCACTTAAGTTGTTTTTTCAAATTAATATTTTCATTATTTTAATGCCAAATAATTCCTAACCTAAACCTAGTAGTTGCCTATAAATAGAAAGTGATGGCTCAGTCAAATTACAAGTTTTTAATAACCTTTTCTGACAGAAATTTCTCTCTTCAGAAAAACTGAGCCTTCCCCACTTTCTATACCTGGCCGAAATCCCTTTCCTCTTTTCTTCTTCATCTTTTTCGACCCTAGTGAAAGAGTAAGTGCCCACACACAGCAAGCAGTAACTCAATCATAGATTGGAAGACTGTGAAGGATCAAACTTGAAGAAGAAGGACATTCGGGCTCAGATCTTGATTATACTCTGCTACAGAAAGGATTCGAGGGTTAGAGATCTGAGTGGAAGGAGACATTAATTCCGCTGCATCAATGTAAGGTTTTCTTAACTTTATATGTGTTTAATTTATCGTTTTAGAAAGTTCATATTTAGGGTGTTTAAACAACATACTTGTGAGTAGATCTAAGATCCTGGTAAAATAATTTCCAACAACTGGCCTCAGAGCCATGGTAATTGATTTACTTACATGAAATTTGGACTTTAAAACGATTGTTTGTTTGTTTTTGGATGGTATCATGTTGTATTGAGTGTTATTTGATGATTGATTGATGTTTGTAAATTTTCGTGAAAAATAATTGCGATTTTGTTTCTGGAATTATTTTTATTGGATAGTATGGAAAAAATTAAGCAAGTTAGCCTTTTACAAAACTCAATTTCGATTTTATTTGAATTAGTTATGAATTTTTGAAGATTTGAAAAAAACGGAGCTGTGCTGAAATTTTCCAGCGATCGCGAAACTGTCCGTACAGTTCACAATTTTTTCGTTTTTCTTCAATTTTTTATGCTTTTTCATGGAATTAACTTCCGATTTTTTTTGTATAGTTTTGTATATATACTATTACTATTCCTAATTCAATTCTAATTATCATTTTGAATTAATTTAATATTTTTTAAATTTAATTCAAGATATTAGTGTAATTTGAATTTGAATAGAATTAGTATCTATCTTCTTGCTTAAAAATCTATCTTATTTTTAAATTTGATTATATCTTATCTTATTTTTAAATTTAAGGTCAGATTTTATATATATATATATATTTTTTAAAAAATTAAATCTTTTTTAGAAATTTTGACCTTATTTAAATTTAAAATAAGATATTTATAATCATGTAATTTTAAATAGATGTAAGATATTTTGCTAACTTTTAAATTTTGTTATTTTATTTATTTAAATTAAATTTAAAAATCTGATAAGATATTTCATTTATCTTTTCTAATTTTTATTTAATTTTTATTTTTAAAATAACATTAATTTTTAAAAGTAGTTAGCAAATTTTTGAAATGATATTTAGGTTGGTTGAAACCTAATTTTTCAAAATAGTAGGTTAAATTTTAAATATTTTTTAAATAATTTCGAAATTTAATTTTTTTTTTATTTTCGAAATTAAGAATATTTTTTTTAATTTTATTTTTCGAAAATTAAATTATTATTTTTTTAATTATCTATTTTTTTCGAAATTATTTATTTAAAATTAAATAAATCCTACTTCCAACTATCCAGCTAACCTTGTTGCAGGAGTATGTGGTTTTAGCTTGTATGTAAGTTTTTAAAACCTATTATTACTTGATTGCAAATAGCCATGGTTACTTTTTGCCAGATCTAATGATCTGATGGCTCCCTTGGTCAAGTTAATAATTTGTAATAGGTAAATTTTACAATCTTCTTTCATCTGTGTATGACCTAGCAACATGATAGGATCCATCCAAAGTGTGCCTGTGTGAGCCTATATGTTTATTTTATTATATAGATGCATATAGGTTGTTGCTAAAAAAAATGTCACACCCTGATAGATTTTATTTAGGTCCATTTAGTTATTGGACCTATTCAATTAATAACAGTTATTCATTTTAAGGTTAAATTCCTCTCTTTTGGGCCTTGTGTGAGAGTTGGGAGCCATAGAAGTGGGTACGACATACTGAACCCAGCACCCCCTCACATGAACTACCCCAATTCTGAAGGCCCATTTGCCTGATTTGAATAACTGTACTAGGTTAATTATATTAGTTTGACCTAATAAAATTGAATTAGCAACATAATTAACTTTTTAAAATATATGAAAATTTATTTTCATATTTTAAAGTTAATTTTAAGAAAAACACTTTTAGTTTAGATATTATTTCTAGACAAACTATTTGTATTTTTCTTGTATTTAATTAAATATAGAATTTTAACTAACTAAGATTCTTTCTGGAGCTTATTTAATTAAATATTCCTATTTAAGTTATAAATTAGTTGTATCAACTGATTTTTCTTATCTAACTTAAATTTGAATATTTGATTTAAATTTTAAATCAAGTTGAGGAATCCTAGGCATTAGTTATTAAAGATTCTTAAGATATTTTTTAAGTTAATATCTTTTCAAATATTAACTTAAAATGGAATATTTTAGATATTTTTTGGTTAATATCTTTTCAAATATTAACTTAAAAAGATATCTTCAAATTAAGTGGTTACAACTTAATTTTTGATATTTAATTAAATCTAAATTTGAAATTATTTAAGTTTTAGATTTTTTCTATATAACTTAAATTAGATATCTTTCAAATTTTTTGAAAAGATACTTAGTCAAATAAGATATTTTCTAGATAGTAATTTCTAGACTACTTATTATTTCTAATATTTAAATAGGAAAATTATACTTTGTGAAATTAATTATTTAAATAATTAATTTTGGTACAATTTTATTAAGTATATTTTTCCTAGTATTAAACTAGAAATTAATAATTAAGCCTTCTCTACACTTAATTATTATTTCTTGAATTTAATACATTTAATTAACTTGAAGAATCTAAATATCTAAGTTGATTTTCATCATGATACTTAAATATTTATTGATTTTTCATGACACTTAATTAAATAGAAAATTATTTTTAGGTTGAAATTTAATTTTTCAACTTAAATTTAAATAATTTTCAAAATATATATTTTTCTTTATTTTATTAATCCATTTCGAAATTTGCATTTTAATTATGCAATATTTTTTCGAATTTTAATCTTGAAAAATAGATTTAGTTGTAAATTAATTATTTATTTTAATTAATTCTTGGGCCAACTTCAATCAATGATTTTTTCATTTAATTGATTAATTTAAAATAAATGAATTTAAAATATATATATACAATATTAGAAATTGAATTAATTAGTCAAAAGAAAATCTAGATAGGTGATATTTTTGCTTGAAGTATTTCTTTTCTTTTTTTTTTATTATTTTCGAAAATTGTATATTTTTTTAATATATACTTTAAATTTTCGAATTCAATAAATATATTCTCAAAGGAAATTTTTAAGTTGCTAATTATTTAATTTAATTCAACTTAAATTAATTTCCTTAATATTTATATTTAAGATTATTACTAAGATGGAAATAATTAATTTTATTTCAATCACCATCTAAGTATAATTTTATAAATATTATATTAAATTCTTATTTTTGAATTTTAGTTCTTAAATAGAATTTAATGAGATTTATTTATTAGAATAATAAAGAAAATACATTTTAAAGAATGAGCTTTATTATTATTAAGATATTCGATCTCCATTGTGGGTTTTACATCGCGTTTGTTTTAGTGAGTAATCCTCCCTAATGGAGGAACGTTCATTAGCAATTTCGCACCGTTTAATCTCGCATGATAAGTGGTTTGTAAGTGTTTTATATGGTATAGATCACCCTAATGGTGTCGACCATATTTGACTTGCAAATTGCGAAACAATGGTAGAAGCTCATGAGATAGAATAGCCTTGACTCTCGCCTAAACGGGACAACGCTGGATTCCAATCTTGATCGAATAAAAGGTTGCTAGAATGTTTAACATTTTAGATGAGCTGACAACTCTATTCAATGGATGGTAGCTTTGATTCTCGCCTAAATGGGACACTGATATCAGTTTGTTGAAAAACCTTGGAAATTATTTAGGATTGAATTTTTTAAGTATTTTCTCATATCATTCCTACTTGCTATGTGCTTATAATTTCTGAATTGATTTTGTGTGTTAAACCATTATTAATTTCTATTTGTTGATTTCTATTATTTTGTAGTATCTTGTTTTGTCAAAATGAATCCCATGTTATCACTGTTGACTGATGTTGACCGAGATTTTCGGCAACTATTAAAATATAATTATAATATTGAGCTGCAAGAAAGTGAGATGAGGATTTTTACGTGGTTGGGGCGTTAATGAGCCTTAGTCCACGAGTCTTTGTTATTAATGGATGTATTTAATACAGATTCCACACTTGAGGGAATGTTACCCTTATAAATACAGAGAATGTTCTTGGTGAGTATTTGCTCTTCTTGCTCATATGCAACCCAAGATTCTCGATCCCATTAAATGAGTTTTGAGGGGGTATTTATAGTGTTTTGGTTAGGTAATCCCTAGAATTGTTCTTACAAAAGTATCTGTAAGTATCCATAAAGTTGGGTATTCCCAATGAATATACCATGGGTAATGCATGGTCAAATCCCTAGGTGCTGTAGGGTTTTTATGAGGAATGTCCTTTTTGCCTTGCGATTGATGTGACTCTTCGCAGAGTAGCCGTCGCTAGACTTAAATGATCATTACTGTGGCGCTGCTGTTTGGAGGTTGTGCCGTCAGACTTTATTGCGTGTTGCAGTCCCAACACGCTTCCTCCCATGCAGCATTAAATGCGACTTGATTGCTCAGGAGAAGCCTGACACTTCGCGGAGAGGCTTTATGCTATGCGAGCGTCCGGGAGCACCTTGTGCTCCGGGTGCCTCCTCCGGGAGCTATGCCCAGGGTGCTTCCTTGTGGCATACAAAGACTTTAACAAATATTTACAAGTAATCCGATCCACGTGTCCCTGTTCGATTGGTCCACGTATATTGGGTGAAATCAGGGGCAACATTTACCCCCCAAGCCTTGTTTACTTGGAAAATAAACCAAGGGTTGCTCAGGTGCCTCCGGTTGACTCCTCGGTTCCCTGGCTCAAGCCCAGAGCGCGTGGGGGCACATTTAATGATGACATTTAATGCAGCGATTCACTTTTTGCAGAGGCGTCTCCGGCCGCCTCCTCGATTTCTCAGCACGAGCTTGGGGCGCGTGAGGGTGCATCTAATGATGGCATTAAATGCAGCGATTCGCTTTTTTGCAGAGGTCGATTCGTTTCACGCCCTTTGATTGATGCGGCGCATTAATGGTGTCAGACGGATACTCAAACGTTTCCACCGCCTTTATGGCAACTCAATCTGACCCGTTGATCTTTGGGTATTTGAATCATGCATTTCCCCCACCGTACGATTGGTAGGTGGTGACGCCTGTTCCTCATGCACTTTTGCCTATAAAAGCCACCATCTTTCCTTCATTTCGGTTACTTTCCATTCCTTGCCATTTTTGCTCGAATTTCCCAGAGAGAAAATTCTTCAAAAACAGCACGAACCTTCTGAACACTTCGCCATTTTTTCCCAGTTTTTCCTTGTTTGTTATCATCAGTCCTTCTCGTCTTTACTCGACTAAACTCAGGACCCCCAGTTCAACACTTTACTGTAAGTTTCTTGCATCCTTTGGTAATGACATGCTTTTACTTGCTTTGTTTGTTTTTTCTGGGTTCGCATTTTGAGATTTCTGGGCATGCAAGTGTTTAGGTTCTTCAGGTGTTCTGTTTTGTGTTTATCGCTTTAGTTGTAGGACCGCCATTATTATGCCTCTGTTATTATCGTGCATTTTCGTTGAAGAAAACCATATGTTCTTCGTTCAACGGTTGCTTAGGGCATAGAATGGGGTCTTTTTCCTTCTGTTTCTCTTACTGTGTAAAACCACAATCTGCGATTTTACTGCACCCGACACTTGTTCAGGGAATCTTTCTAGGGTTTCCCATGTGACACGTGTCCGGAGGGGGCCTCTTTCCAGCAGTTAGGGGACCCCCACTCCCTTTTTCTTGACTTAGGGTTTGGTATGGGACCTAACTGCTGGAATTTTCTCTTTCCCTTTTTTTTTTCACAGAATACAAAATGTCTGCCTCTGGTTCGAAATCTTCAAAGAAGAGCGGGAAACGCATGGCCACTCTGGAGGAGGTTTCCCTGGGACCCGTTGCCCAGGAGGGGTATAAATCCCGATCGACCGGGTGGGAAGCGGCTGAGCTTCATTCCACCCTAACCTGTCCTCACCAGCTGGAGAATATTATGGACGTTGCTGGGATCAAACCTTCCACTTCAGGGACCTATCACCGGCCACCTCGCGACTCGGAGACGCCTAACCACAATTACGGCGGCTTCGGGGCCTGGAGCCAGACACACCTGATGGCCGGTGCCATGCTCCCTCTTCAAGACTATTTTGTTAATTTCCTTGTATTTGTCGGCCTTGCGCCATACCAACTCATTCCTCAAGCTTATCGCCTGCTTTCAGGCTTATTTATTTTTTATGCCGCCCGCGGATGGGGATCTCCCAGCCCGGCGGAAATTTTGTATTTTTATGAACTTGTATCCGTCCCCAAGAAAGGGGACAAACTTAAGGACGGTTTCTATGGATTCCGGATCCATCCCGCCAACGAGGTGGTGGTTCCGTATAATAGGCAGACTCACGTCAAGGAGTATCGCCATCGCTTTTTCTTTTCCTCCGGGTTCAGGGCAGTGGATCACCCGGAGCTCCTTACTGAGTGGGTGAGGATCCCACCCTATCAGCGGACGGCCCCTACCCAGACCTTCCTCCGGAGGGCCCAAGCCTTTGCCTCCTACGACCGCGCCGATCTCGATGTCGGGGGTTTGGTCACCACGGAGAACTGCAGGAAGGCCAAACTTATCCTTCCGCATCAATCCGTGGAGGACTCTAACCTCTCACGGGTCATCTGTCCCAATGTAAGGGCGCCGGTCGCGGAGAAGGCCTTCCGGGATGAGCTTATCGCCACGGCAGAGAAAAAGTACCAAGATTATCTCTACGGAAGGCCCGGGAGAAGGCATACTCTCGGGCCCGGGCGCCTGCGGGAGGGACTTCGCGTGGGGAGTCCGGTGGTGCGAAGGAGCCAGGCGATTGCTGGGAAGTCCGAGGCTAAATTTTTTGACAAGATTCTTCAAGAAGAGATTGGGGATCGTCCTGCCAGGAGGCCCCATCGTATTGAGGATTCTTCGGAGAGGCAAACCCCCCGGCCACAGCCTTCGGTCCCAGAGCCAAACTCGTGGGCTCCTGGTGCTAGCACCTCCGGTGCCGGCGGTAAGTCTCCTTTGATAATTTGTTATGTTCCTTCCTTTGGTGAATACGCCAGTCATAGGCCTGTAGGGTTCGACGAGCGTCTTCATAGGTTTAGGATGCCATCGACCCGGTGGGGGGATCGTTTGAAGGAATTTTATTTTTCAAACTTAGGAGATTTCCTAGGTCGATCCCGGATGGGCTCTGGCCCTCCGGAACCTATTCCCTTAGGTCCTTCAGCTTACATAACGTCCAGCTGGTTCCGGCCTTCGGATAGTTATCTCGGAGATGATGCTGCCAGCATTAAAGTTCAGGACTTTGCTAGGGCCGAATTAGGAAGTTCGGGTAGGAGTAGCTTATTTGTTGTATCTTGTATAAGTGGTTCCCCACGGACATCTAACACTTGCTTATTTTGTGAAACAGGTGTCTCCATGGATGCCATTTTGGAACAGCTTGCCGGAGTTCACACTCCCGTGGCTCCTCCGGCCTTTACCTCTTCCCCCCTGGCCCCTTCCCTGAAGGTCTCTTCCACCGCTCCCCCCGACACTATTGATTTAGTGGATGACGAGGAGGTGCTTCCGGGAGAAGGCCAAGGAAAGCAGTGGGACTTCTCCGAGGAAGTCGCCGAGGGTGCAGGAGAGCTCCGGGCCCTTCCGGAGGAGGCTGAAGAAGGCGAAGAGGAGCCTGAGGTGGCTCTGATTCGTAAGCGCAAGGGCAAAATTATTGCCCAGGACGAGCCCAAGAAGCCTCGGAGAGCCGACACTCCCGCCCATGGTCTTGACGGCGGGGTCTCCCCCATGGAAGAAAATCCTGCTCCTCCCAACATCGTGCTTACTCCGGTCCCGGGAGATGAGGTGAGGCAAGAGCTTCGGATAGACAAACATAACTATGCCATGGATGAGTACTCCCGGGGGTACGCCGAGGTGGAAGCCCTTAGGATGGTTTTGCGGGTTGAGGTAGAGGCGAGTATCAACAACCTGGAGTACCAGGATCCGTGGGACCTTAACCTGGACCCCCTATCGGACTGGTTCCGTCGCTTCCTTGGGCCCACCTTGGCTCCTTTTGCCGCGGAGATGACCGGCGAGTTCGCTTCTCAGCTCACTCGATGCGCGCCTAAGCGGTTCGCCACTTGTGCTTCCCTGAACTCCATCTTCCAGGTCCAGGACCTCAGCCATTCCCTCACCGTGGTAAGTACTTCGCAATTTTTGCTTTTCCCTTTATTTTTCTTCTTGGGAGGTTTTTCTTTCTTACACTCGTGTTATTGTTTAGCTTGCTGCTGAGGCTGGCCGCCTTTCCAAGAACATCATAAATCATGGTTTCGTTCTGTCCGACTTTGGGGACATGAACGATGTCAGGAAGGTCCTTCAGGACCTCACAGCGGAGAGGCAGATCTACCAGGAGGCTGCCGAGCGCCAAGAGGCGGCTGCCAAGGCCAAGGAAGAGGAGGCCAAACGGAGGGAGGCTCAGGCGGAAGCCATGATCCGGGACGAGGCCCAGCGGAGGGACAGGATGGAGGCCCAACACCAGGAGGAGCTGAGGGCTCAAAGCGAGGCTGCTGATAAGGCCAGGCGAGACCTCCGGGAGGCCAGGGAGGCTTTGGACGAGATGGTCGCCAAGGTGAGATCCTTAGAGGAAACTCACCAGGCGAACATAGAGTCCAAGGCCGCTCTAGCTGCGGAGCTGAAGGAGCTCAGGGACTTCAAATAACAATCCATCAAGAAGGCCAAAAGAGCCGAGCTCCTTTCTCTAGTTTCCTGCGCCCGGTGTCCGAAGTGCTTTGACGATGGGGTCTATATGGCTTGGTCCACCAACGACCAAAATATCAAGCTTACTTTTTATCCCAAACCCGAGGAAATGATTGCCAAATTCCGGGAAAAGAAGAAGAAGCTTGATGCCGTGTTAGAGGCACGTATCGGACCTCGCCTTCCTCCGCGCTGACTGAGCTGCTGTACAACCGACCCAGTATAACCAAGATTCCACCTGCTTCTTTTATTATTCTCTTTTTTTTTTGTACATATTTGCTGCTGCCTTAGAACAATATATATAGGTAGCAGTTTTTATCCGAAGGGGAGACAATTATATTTTAAGGCCTATCCCCGGGCCATTTATATGTATATGACCTGCCCTTTGGGCCAGGATATTTTATATGTGATCTTTCTTTTGCCACATACTTATGTTTTTTAACCTGTCCTTTGGATCAGGATTTTTATGCTTATGCTTTTTATTTTTGTGCATACTTTTTGACCTGCCCTTTGGGTCAGGATATTTTACTTAGTTTGTTTTTCTGTCTGTCCGTGCAGTATACCCTAGTACCCCCCTGAGTGGCATAGAAACTTTGTTTTTAAGGCACTCAGTTTTATTTAATATGTAGAGGAGGTATACATTTGGACGGTACAAACCCTTTGAACAAAGTCTAAGTTTTATTTCGCTACTGGTAATATTTTCTGAGGTGATCGGCATTCCAGGCTCTTGGGACGGTGGTTCCGTCCATTCTTTTTAGTTTGTAAGTGCTGGAGCCGATCTCGTCCTCGATCTCATATGGTCCTTCCCAATTTGGCCCAAGTACCCCCACTCCGGGTTCTTGGGTGGCTGGGAAAACCCTTCTTAGGACCATATCCCCAATAGCGAATTTTCTGTTTTTAACCTTAGAGTTAAAATACTTGGTCACCTTCTTTTGATAAGCAGCCATCCGTATTTGAGACTCATCCCGGAGTTCTTCGACTTGATCCAAAACCTCTTGGAGCAGTGCCTGATTAGTGGCAGGATCGTAAGTCGTCCTCCTGTGGGATGGGAATAATGTTTCCACCGGGACCATTGCTTCACAACCGTACGCCATTGAGAAAGGCGAGTGACCGGTTGTGGTTCTGGGGGTCGTCTGGTAGGCCCATAATACCCTTGGCAGTTCTTCGGGCCAGTTATTTTTGCAGGCCAGCAGCTTCTTCTTCAAGGTGACCTTTAGGATTTTATTGACCGCTTCCGCCTGGCCATTTGTTTGACGCCTGGCTACCGCGGAGAAGCTCTTCACTACTCCGTGTTGGTTGCAGAAGTCAGTAAATTCCTCGCAATCAAATTGCTTTCCATTGTCGGAGACTATTTTGTGAGGCAAGCCGTATCGACACACTATGTTTTTGATAACGAAGTCCAATGCCTTCTTGGCAGTTATTGTCTTCATAGGCTCAGCCTCTGTCCATTTGGTGAAGTAGTCTACTGCTACTATTGCATACTTTACCCCTCCTTTTCCTGTTGGTAGAGACCCAATGAGATCTATTCCCCATACCGCGAAGGGCCAGGGACTGGTCATCAGGGTGATCTCGTTTGGAGGGGCTCTCGGTATGTTCGCGTACCTTTGGCACGAGTCACACTTTTGGACATAGTCTATACAATCTTTTTTCATTGTTGGCCAGAAGTACCCTTGCCTCAATATTTTCTTTGAGAGACTGGGTCCTCCCGTATGATCTCCGCAGAACCCTTCGTGGACTTCTAGCATGATTTGTCTAGCTTCAGGGTCCGATACACACCTTAAATAAGGCATGCTGAGTCCTCGCCGGTAGAGAATTTGGTCCATCATTACATAACGATGAGCCTGATACTGAATCTTTCGAGACAGTGCCCTCTCTTGGGGCAACTCACCTGTTGTTATGTATTTTATGATGGGGACCATCCGGTGGAGTTACGGCCCAACCGTTAGTGTGGTCTCTTTTATTTTGATGCTTGGCTCTGCCAAGCGTTCCACTGGTACTACCCCCAGCTCTTCGATTTCGCTATCCGAGGCTAACTTAGCCAGACAGTCCGCGTGAGCGTTCTTTTCTCGAGGGATTCTTTCTATTTTATAGTCCGCAAACTCGTGGAGCAGTTCTCGGACTATTGTTACGTATGCGGCCATCCGCTCGCCGCGAGTTTGGTACTCTCCGGATACCTGGTTTACGACCAGTTGAGAGTCACTGTAGACTTCCACTCTTTTGGCCCCTACAGCTTTTGCCAACTTCAGCCCTGCTATCAAGGCTTCATATTCGGCCTCGTTGTTTGAAGCTGTGAAGTCAAATCGGAGGGCCGCCTGGAGCCGCAGTCCAGTTGGTGATATCATAGCCACTCCGGCTCCTGAACCGTTCTCATTAGAAGCTCCGTCTACAAATACCCTCCAGGTGGGGATTGGTGGTACCGGTGTATTCGCTGTTGCCTCAGCTTCGTTGCATTCGGTAATGAAGTCTGCCAGGGCTTGGCCTTTTATGGAAATCCGGGGGACTTAGTGCAAGTCGAATTGACTTAGCTCCATCGCCCACTTGAGGAGTCTTCCGGACGCTTCAGGTTTCTGGAGAACTTGTCGGAGCGGATGATTGGTTAGGATCTTGATCGGATGGGCTTGGAAGTATGGCCTTAACTTTCTCGACGCCATCAGGAGGCAAAATACCAATTTTTCAATGACCGGGTACCTTGTCTCGGCCCCTATCATGCGCTTACTGACATAGTACACGGGATGCTAAGTTTTCTCTTCCTCCCGGACCAGGGCAGCGCTGACCGCGTGCTCGGAGACGGCCAAGTAAAGAAACAAGTCTTCTCCAAGGACGGGTTTCGATAGGATAGGAGGTTTGGCCATGTGATCTTTTAGCCTCTTGAATGCCTCCTCGCATTCGTCCAACCATTCGAACTTTTGGCATTTCTTTAGCACGTTGAAGAAGGGTATGCATTTGTCCGTGGATCGTGAGATAAAATGACTCAATGCGGCTACCTTTCCGGTCAAGCTCTGCACGTCTTTATGTTTTTTGGGGGATGGCATATCCAAGAGAGCCGGGATTTTTTCCGGGTTTGCTTCAATCCCCCTTTGGCTGACTATGAAACCCAGGAATTTTCCTGACTTGACCCCAAAGGTGCACTTTTTTGGGTTGAGTTTCATACCGTATCTCTGGACGACTTCGAAACATTCTTCTAAGTCGCTTGCATGGCTGTTGCATGCTTTGGATTTGACGAGCATGTCGTCCACGTACACCTCCATGTTTCGTCCTAGGAGGCTCTTAAACATCCGGTTAACCATTCTTTGATAGGTTGCTCCAGCGTTTTTCAGTCCGAAAGGCATGACTAGGTAGCAGTATACCCCTTTATTGGTCCTTAAGCTAGTGCATTCCTGGTCTGCCGTATGCATTTTTATTTGATTGTACCCGGCATAGGCATCCATGAAAGATAACAGTTTAAATCCGGAAGTGGCGTCTACCATTTGGTCGATCCTGGGTAGCGGGAAGCAGTCCTTTGGACAAGCTTTGTTTAGATCAGTGAAGTCTATACAAACTCGCCATGTCCTGTTCGGCTTGGGCACCAGGACTGGATTGGCCAGCCATTCCGGATAGTACACGTCGCGGATCATGCCGCTGGTCAAAAGTTTGTCCACCTCTTTCTTTAGAGCCTCGGCCTTCACCGAGTCGAGCGGGCGTCTCTTTTGCTGTACAGGAGGCATGTCTGGGTTGACATTGAGTACATGGGTGATGACGTGAGGGCTTATGCCTGTCATGTCTTCTTGGCGCCATGCAAAGATGTCGATGGCGCCCTTCAGTGTTTTTATTATTTTGTCCTTTTCCTCCGGGTCCAGGTTCTTCCCTATCTGGAGTACTTTAGTGGAGTCGTCGTCGCACACTGGTATTTCTTCGACGTCCTCCATTGGTTCCGCGACCCTTTCGGATCCTATACGAGGATCCAACTCATCCTCTTCAGCTTTCTCTATCTCAGGGGACTCCCGGACCATAAGTACGGGTAGGTGGGTGGCAACATTGTAACATTGCCTTGCTTCCCCCTGATTTCCCCTCACAGTTTCGAATCCGGCTTCCTGGGTAGGGAATTTTAGGCACAGATGTCGGATCGAAGTGATTGCACCAAAGTCCACTAGGGCCGGCCGGCCGAGGATCGCGTTGTAGGCTGTCGGACAGTCTACCACCACGAAGGTGCAATATTTAAATGTGCTTTGGGGAGTATCCAGGCACAGAGTAACCGGGAGCCTTACTTTTCCCATCGGGATAAGCGTCATCCCGTTAAACCCCGTGAGCTGCGACCCACTAGGCGAGGGGTCCCGGTCGGTCAACCCTATCGCGGTGAAGGCTTCTTTGAAGAGCAGGTTCACGGAACTCCCATTGTCAATTAAGACCCTGGCCACCACTTTATTTGCGATGGGGGTCTCTATGACCAGCGGGTCGTGATGAGGAAAACGCACCGTCTTGGCGTCTTCTTCCGTGAACGTGATGGGTTGGTCCATCAGCCGGGGCCTTTGAGCTGGGAGTTGAGTAACTTCCCATATCTCATTGTGTTTCGCGGCCTCGGCGTATCGTTTTCGCTCCTTGCGAGTGTTCCCTCCGATATGGGGACCTCCAGAGATCATGGCCACCCGCCCGTTAGGCCGGGGCGGTAGCCCGGGAATATGCTGGGCGTCACCTGCGGGAGCAGCTGGAGCCAATACTCCTGCTGTACCCCCTGGTGTTCCCGGAGGCATACCCCCAGCCACCTGTCTCGGATTAAGGTGGGGCAACCTATTTTTGATCCACTCATAGAGGTGGCCCAAACAGATTAGATTTTCGATCTCGTCTTTGAGATTCTTACACTCATTGGTGCTATGACCAATGTCGTTGTGGTACTCGCATCTTTTGCTCGGGTCTCTCCGGGAGCTGTCTTTGTACAACGGTTGCGGTCTCCGGTAGTGCCTATTTTGCCTAGTGGCGAAGTACACACATTCCTGAGAGTCCGATAGCTCTGTGTACTGAGTATATTGGGGGGTGTACCCCTTTTTCTGGCGCTTCTCTCCCGTTCGGGTGCTGCCTTTGGACGACCTTTTACTCCTCGATCCACAGGCGGGGCACTCGTTAGGCTAGCAGTCGGGGCAGCCTGTGAAGGAGCTTGCCCATTCACCCCGGACGGGTTGCCAAAATGAGAAGATGCTGGCGCCAAAGCTTGGCCCTGGCTATACCCGGGGGTAGCAGAGAACTGTATGCCACTCACTTGTGGAGTCGCGGTCGGGGCAGTACCCGAGGGCGATACTTCGGGCATATACCCTGCTATTCCGGTGGGATAATAGCCTCCATAAGCCACGATTTGGGCTTCTTCGAGGTTGATATACTTTTGGACTCTTTTCTGGAAGTCCTGGAGGCTAGCAGCCCCTTCTTGCTGCAACTCATTCCAGAAGGGAGTCCCAGTACGGATTCCTGCTTGGAGAAGTGCAAGCTGTTGTCCGTCATCAACCTTCTTGGTCTTCGAGGCTTCCTCTCGGAACCTCTTGATGTAATTCTTCAAGGTCTCAGTGGGCAGCTGCTTGATATTGGTCAAGGCACTAACCTCCAAGTTAACCTTTCTGGCGGCGACAAACTGTCTCCGGAAGTTGGTCTGGAGCTTGTTCCAACAGCCCATGGATCCTGGTTCCAGCTTTTTGAACCATTCCTCCGCTGACCCACTCAGAGTGAGTGGGAAGCACAGACATTTAGCATCATTGCTGACCCGCATGACTGTCATGACACGGTTGAACCGCGACAGGTGGTCACTGGGATCGGAGTTCCCGGTATATGCCGCCATTTCGGGCATCTTGAAGTTTTTAGGGAGCTCCGCCTCCAGGATGTGCTTGGCACACAGCTCCCGATCCTCGCTGTCTGAGTCGGAGTCGTCTCCCTTCTTCCTCCGGGAGACTCAAGCAATGTCTTTTCGAAGTATGGCGAGTTCCGCCATAATCCCTTCGTTTAACGTACCCGAGGAAACCACGGGCCCGTATCTTTTTTGGTCAAGGCGATCCCGGAGGTCACCTTGATTCCCATTGATTTGATTTCTCAGATCAATGGGAGGACATCTCTGTCCTCTTCTCCCTCTACCCCCTGGTTCCTGGTGCACAGAAACGCTTTTTCGGTCCCCTCGATCCTGAGGGCCAAGACTCCCTTTTTGGGGCTTGCCCCTCTGCGGACCTTTCCCTCTAGGGAAATCTGAGCGGACCCTTCGCGGATCCTGCACCTTTTTCTTTCGCCCAGGGGTAGAAGTAGGGTTTTTTGTCTGATTTCCCTCAGCAGGATACCTTATAGGGCTAGGTTCCCTAGATTTCTGCTGCTGGGAATTAGGCGAAGACGTCGCTGGCTCCCTGTTGAGTCCAGCGGTCATTGCCTTGGGATGCACGTGAATGCCAGCTGCTTCCATGGCTTTCTGCATGGCTAGCATCACTTCCTGCATTTTCTGGTTTTGCGCTTTCTGAGCTTCGATCTCGGCTTCATGATCGATAGCTTTTTGTCTGAGAAGCACCAACTCTGAGTAACTTCCTTCATCATAGGAATACTCGTCGAGGTTCCCCTCGTAGTCCTCGTCGGGGACTATTTCTTCTTCTTCCTCGGACTCCTCCGCTACTCTTGAGGCTACATCTTCCTCATTTGGGTCTTGAGCATCTTCCAAAGGGCGAGGCTGACGTGTATTTCTTGTCTCCACCATTTTTGTGAAGTCAAATGCTTGTTGTGTAGCAGCTTTCTTTAGCTCTCAATGAAAGCACCAAAAGGTTGACCGAGATTTTCGGCAACTATTAAAATATAATTATAATATTGAGCTGCAAGAAAGTGAGATGAGGATTTTTACGTGGTTGGGGCGTTAATGAGCCTTAGTCCACGAGTCTTTGTTATTAATGGATGTATTTAATACAGATTCCACACTTGAGGGAATGTTACCCTTATAAATACAGAGAATGTTCTTGGTGAGTATTTGCTCTTCTTGCTCATATGCAACCCAAGATTCCCGATCCCATTAAATGAGTTTTGAGGGGGTATTTATAGTGTTTTGGTGGGGTAATCCCTAGAATTGTTCTTACAAAAGTATCTGTAAGTATCCATAAAGTTGGGTATTCCCAATGAATATACCATGGGTAATGCATGGTCAAATCCCTAGGTGCTGTAGGGTTTTTATGAGGAATGTCCTTTTTGCCTTGCGATTGATGTGACTCTTCGCAGAGTAGCCGTCGCTAGACTTAAATGATCATTACTGTGGCGCTGCTGTTTGGAGGTTGTGCCGTCAGACTTTATTGCGTGTTGCAGTCCCAACACGCTTCCTCCCATGCAGCATTAAATGCGACTTGATTGCTCAGGAGAAGCCTGACACTTCGCGGAGAGGCTTTATGCTATGCGAGCGTCCGGGAGCACCTTGTGCTCCGGGTGCCTCCTCCGGGAGCTATGCCCAGGGTGCTTCCTTGTGGCATACAAAGACTTTAACAAATATTTACAAGTAATCCGATCCACGTGTCCCTGTTCGATTGGTCCACGTATATTGGGTGAAATCAGGGGCAACAACTGAAAATAAGCTGAATGGATCTAACTTTAATAAATGGAATGAGAACATTAATATTGCTCTCATAGGAGAAAGTGCCTTGTTTGTTTTAACTGAGCCGTCACCTGAAGTGCCTGGGGATAATGCATCCAAAGCTGTGGAAGAAAAGTATGAGCGTTGGCAGAAAGCAAATGAGAAAGCTCTATACTTTATGCTTTCTAGCATGGTTGACACCCTCAAGACTCGGTTTTCTAAAACCGAGAAGGCTGCTGAAGTTATGACGAAGTTAAATGAGCTATTCGGTAAGGCATCACTTCAGTCACGCTTTGACGCGACTAAGAAGTACATTTATGCACGGATGGAACCTCATCAAAACGTGCGTGACCATGTTCTCCTCATGTCTAGTTATTTCCAAGAAGCCCAGGATCATGGTGCTGAAATGGACAGTGCTACTCAAGTTAGTCTTATCTTGAATAGCCTGACTCCAGCATTTCTACCATACACATCAAATTATGTCATGAATAAGAAGGAAATTGACTTTCATGAATTAGTCAATGACCTTCAAACTTATGAAAATTTGATTGGAGGACCCAAGAAGAAAGGGAGTAAACCTCACAATCCTGGGAATGGTAATGGGACGATGAAACCTGAAGCAAATGTTGCCTCTGCTTCAAAGCCCAAATCGAAGAGGAAGTGGCACAACACCAAGAAGCGAACAAAAGCCAATAAAAAGGCTGCTCCTTCCGGTGATGCTACACTTAAAGGAAAGTGTTTCTACTGCAATGAGAAAGGTCATTGGAAACCCCAGTGTCCTAAACTTCTTGCAAAGAAACAAGGTATTTCCATTTATAAACTTTAAGAGTTTTAGTGAATTATTATCCAATTGGATTTATGATTCTGGACTAACTTTGTTTATTTGTTTTCTTCTTCTTATAGGCCAAGCTACTTGAACTCAATTGAGTTGGATCAGAAAGCTGGACCAAGGGTGAAATCGTCCAGATGAAGATGAAGCTCTTAAATTTTTGAATTAATTGTTTTAGTTTAAAGACAATTTGGATTTCAAATTTTAGTTAGGGATATTTATCCCTGTTTTTCTCATATTGTTGCAATATTTTTTTTATTAATAAAGTTTTTTTTTTTTCGAAATCAATATTGCAATTTATGAGAATGAGCTTCATTTATTTTATCTTCATCAATTATTACCACATTATATTTGTATGTTCGTATGTGTAAGTGTTTTTATTATTGATGCAAATTCTATAATATTTACAACTCTTCATAGAGTTATATTAAATAAACACTAGAAATTATTTCTATGTTTATCAATAATTGTTAATTCTCATACAATTATTAAGAATTTGTTTAATAAAAGGATCTTATGATCTGATAGGGGTGGAGAAAAGTTAAGAAAACTATGCAGTTCAACGATCTTTTATATCTAATGAACTCTGGATAGTATTCAACTCCACATAAACTCTATCACACTAAGAGAATCATGATCTTTACAACCTTTAGGGGTGGATCATAATCTCTATATACTTAGGGGTGGAGGTTATCCATAGTACCCTATATGTATATTCTTAGGGGTGGAGTCCATTCCACAATTCCCTATGAAACACATATCTTGTTTAAACATGAAAGTAATATAATGAGTCAGCTATTGTCAATATAAATTCTTGATCTTGATTGTATGTTCCATTTCGTTTTTACTGTTAGAAGTAAAAGTTTGATACCTTTGAAAGTTCTTTGATAAAGTTTCACACTACCTTAATTGAGTGGGAGAATTTTAAAGTTCTATACCCATCTTCATTAGGTTGATAATTGTGATAGGTACTTAAGAACACTACTGAAAAGCAAATCTAACCATTCACATGGATAGGTATAGCTTATCAGAATTATGAGAATAAGATAAAGAACTCTAGTTCAGTCCATTTAAATAACTTGAACCAAGAATTCTTAATCCTCATAAAATTTGATGGTATCTTAATTTTGATTACTTTATCTCTGGCATGTATTTTTCACTTCAAATACTAGTCTGCTATGTTAATGACTTAGTCTTAACTCAAAGTTTCAGACTAATACAAAAGTCACAACTAGGTAACTCTCTAAACAATCAGAGGTTAAAAGTATTATTTAACCAGACATCTGCTATTGAGTGGGAGCTATCTGAGATGTAATCAAATAGGGAACATTAGAAGATATTCAAGAAGGATTTATGAAAGTGATCTATATGTTAGATATTAAGGAACTGTGTATCAGTTGTCTTTGTATCTCACCATCTAATTTCGAAATTCCATGAGATGGTGCTTACTTTGGGGGTGGAGGAATTATTGAATAATAATTCAAGCTCTACCAGAGAAGAACTATAACTTGGTCTATTCGAAAATACCAGAAAGTTATATCACTGAAGAAAAGTCTACACTGTATTATCTCAATTACATATTTTAAAATATGTCTTCTATTAATTCAGATGTACTTTTAAAACAGTAAAGATTTCAGTATCCCTTGATAAGTAAAGCATATAGTAAAGGATGTTTCATAAGTGTATTTATGAACTAGTTTCCAGAAGTTTGGGTGGATTCAAATATACTACACTTGATCTGAAGATCAAGACATCAGATTGACCTATTTGCACAATTTGTTTTATATTAGTGCAAGTGGGAGTTTGTTGGGTTTTATGCCCTAAATAAAACTCTTTACAATCTGATTAGTTATTAATATAAGAAATTTGAAGTGATTGATGTTTGCATGAATTTTACATGCTAATGGCATAATATGTTTAATATGTTTATTACATTCATACACACAAAATCAGTCAAATCCAGATCATATGTTTATTCACAATTATAGTATCGTCAACACAGTGGAATGTGATTGTGATCATATGAATCAAAAGTTTTGGTCCCTGTTTCATCAGTGTTATTGGATTTACACTAATGTGATAATCCGCGATGATGTGTACTTACACTTGGAGTAAGTGTTTTGTTCTTTCCAGGACATTAGAAAAGTATACTAGTTTCGAATGTATGGAGTATACATTGGACTGGACCGATATTGCAACTAAGTTAAGATATTACAAACTTACCGTTATACATATCTTTCCAAGTTAATATCAGTAGTTGATCTTAAGATTAAAAGAATCTAAATCCTGATATGCTTAGGCTCAACTCAGGAGTGCTATTAATGTTCTTAGATTTATTAGTTAAGCCTACTTTTGGGTCAGGGTGATACGTATATTTTGGGAACATGATAGTATGATTGAGTGGGAGTCCTGAACATAAATATGAAATCTATAGCTTCTACTGGTGTATAGAAGTCAAGTGATAATTCCCTTCGAGCTTAGCAAATAGAAGTAAATGGATGAGCTCTTGTTTAACTGACTAATTATTAGATCACTAAACACCATTTACAGGTAGCTAAGTGTTTTAAGGGGCAAAATACATTGAGGGGTGAGAACGGTAAAGAAATCCCATCTCGATGTAGATCATCTATATAGAGGATCTTTAAATCACAATAAGATTATAACAATGGTTAAATGAGATAGTATATTGATATCGTTGAACATACAATATGCTCTATATAAGTCTGAGAGTGCAATTCTAAGTTCTAAGAGTGGATTCAACGAAGAATTAATAAGTAGGAATTTACTTGGTAAATTTGGTTCACTTATTGGAAGCTCAGCATATAGATCCATGGTCCCCATTCTAGTTGAGAATATTCTGCTTGTAAGACTCATTAATTGATTCGTGATTGATCAATTATAATTCTAAAGTTAGACTATGTCTAATTTTATGAATTTTCACTAAGCAGGGGTGAAATTGTAAAGAAAAGAGATTCTAGGTTTATTTATTTATTAATGGACTTTATATGTCTAATTAATAATTAAATTAAATGACAATATTATTTAATAATCTATTTTAGTTATTAAATAATTAGTTTTGGCATTTAAAAGGTTAGAATTAGAAAATTGGCGTTTTTGAGAAATTAGAGATAAAATTTGATAAAATTGCAAAATTAAGTGAGGCCCAATACTACACCATGGCCGGCCACTTAAGTTGTTTTTTCAAATTAATATTTTCATTATTTTAATGCCAAATAATTCCTAACCTAAACCTAGTAGTTGCCTATAAATAGAAAGTGATGGCTCAGTCAAATTACAAGTTTTTAATAACCTTTTCTGACAGAAATTTCTCTCTTCAGAAAAACTGAGCCTTCCCCACTTTCTATACCTGGCCGAAATCGCTTTCCTCTTTTCTTCTTCATCTTTTTCGACCCTAGTGAAAGAGTAAGTGCCCACACACAACAAGCAGTAACTCAATCATAGATTGGAAGACTGTGAAGGATCAAACTTGAAGAAGAAGGACATTCGGGCTCAGATCTTGATTATACTCTGCTACAGAAAGGATTCGAGGGTTAGAGATCTGAGTGGAAGGAGACATTAATTCCGCTGCATCAATGTAAGATTTTCTTAACTTTATATGTGTTTAATTTATCGTTTTAGAAAGTTCATATTTAGGGTGTTTAAACAACATACTTGTGAGTAGATCTAAGATCCTAGTAAAATAATTTCCAACAAAAATATGTTGTTAAATTCTTTTAAAAATTCATCATAATTCTTTTTCAATAATTCTTATCAGTTACAAAATTTTAAATATGGATATTTTTTAGTTAAATATTAAATAGATATAAATTTAAATAACTAATAAAATGACTAAATAGAATTAAAAAAATATTACAACTATATAGTGAATTTTTTCTGAAAAATTATTATTATTGTTTTGACTTTTTGAAGGGATTATTATATCATTGTTGGCTTTTTTTTTTATTTAGTTTTGGTAATTAATTGTATTTTTACTTATTCGGTTAATACAAATATAAATATAATAGGTATTGTATTTAATTATCATTCTATTAGTATAAATTATTTTGAATGACCTTTGGTTTTTATAATACTTATTGATATTAATTGGACACATAATTTCTCTTTTACAAACTTAATTAAGTTATTATTGTTATTATTACTAATTTATAAATTATTATGGTGTAATTGAATGAAAAAGTAATTTAAAAACTAAATAAAAGTGAAAAATGGAGATAGCAAAGAATTAGAAAGAAACTTCATATAAGATGCCACCTAGAATGCTTTGTGCATTCCTTTATATTTATATATAGATAGGTTTTGATTTCCTCATTTTGGGGACAAATCATAACATGGATGAATGTATCTTCACATAAAATTTATATTCAACTTCTTAATTTGAAAAATTTATTGTAGAAAGACCCTATGAACTATTGAGATTGTTGAATTTAAGGACTTTTGTCCAGTTTTAGTAAAAAATTTTTAACATGGATGAAAGTTTAGGGGACATGATTTAATACGTGTCAAAGTTCGAGGGATATGATTGTAATTTGGTAGATATCAACGTCTGGGGAGCATGATTTAGTTCATAAACAATCACTGAAATAGTAAAATTGAATGAAATTAGATAAAAGTCCTTAAATCAAACAATCTCAATAGTATAAGAGGAATTTTTAACGGCAAAAAAAGTTCAGGGGGCATAATTTGGTACATGTTAAGTTTAGGGGGTAAAAATCCTAATTAACCAATTTTTTAAGCACCTCTGTTTTACTATAATGAGGTTGCTTCATTTTTTTTATTGTGTTTTGTTTTTTTTTTTAATTATAAGTTTTTATTATAAATTTTACTTTTATATAATCAAAACCAGTTTCTTGATGAAAAAATTAGTTTCTTAATGAAAAAACTATCAAGAAACCAATTTCTTGATTAAAAAAATAAGTTTCTTAATGAAGGATCTTTGTGATTGATTTTGATCGCATGAGAAACTAAGCAATTTGAATTGCAGGAGAGAGAAAAAAATCTTGTGTGGCTGGAGAGAATAGTTTAATTTCTATGTTTTTCTCGAGCACCTCTGTTTTACTGTAATGAGGTTGCTTCATATTTTTTTATTGTATTTTTTTTATTATAAGTTTGTCATATTATCTTTTTATTAGGTTCAAACTGGATTTATAGGTTTTTTTTATTATAAATTTTACTTTTATATAATCAAAACCAGTTTCTGAATGAAGAAACTAGTTTCTTGATGAAGAAACCAATTTCTTGATGAAAAAAATTAGTTTCTTGATGAAGGATCCTTGGTGATTGATTTTGATCGCATGAGAAACTAAGCAATTTGAATCGCAGGAGAGAGAAAAAATCTTATGTGGCAGGAGAGAGCGTGATCCTATTTTGAAAAATTGATTATCTTTTTAATGTTTTTTTAAGGCATTTTCTATTTAAATACCCATATTAATTAGTTTAGTTATAAAATGCCATATTTAATAGCATTAACTTTACATGCTATATTTTTTTTTGAGGGGAAGGTGCCCACTAAACAAAAAGAAAAACATTGAGCTTACAGGGGTCATCACCAATCCAAATCGCTACTTTGTCTAACCCCGTAGCCCAAGTTGCCAACTTATGTGCGAAAGTATTTGCTGTCCGGTTGACATGTGAGACATAGGTGTCGGGGAGGAGAGACAAAGCTGCCGTAATTTGATTAATTAGGTCACCAAAGCACGAAAGATCTTCTTTGAGACGCTCTAAAGCATCCGAGATAGCTTTACAATCTGTTTCCACACAGTGAATGGGGAAGCTTTCTTCAATACACCAATGCAAGGAGGCGATGAGAGACTGGGCTTCAAGTGTGGAGACGTCTCCTCCCCCTATATAAGGAGAAGCTACTGCAACTACCACCAAACCGTCACTATTTCGGATGACTCCACCAAAGCCAACTTTTGACGTACCCTTTGGAATTGCAGCATCAACATTCAGCTTTAGGCGACCGGGATCCGGAGGTATCCAGGATGAGACCGAGGGGGTCCAGTTCACATGAGGTTTTTGAGCTGATACTGATGATTTGTAATTCGTCAGAAAACATTGCGCTAGGTTCACTATAGCATGAGACTGGTCCTGTGATTTTCCTCTGAGAGCTCTGTTCCTGTTATGCCAAATAAGCCACCAACACAAAAAAAAGCATTCTACATCTTCCTTGGGTAAGGTAACATAAGTGGTGTAAGCAATATCATGGAAAGTAATAGTACAAGGAGAAGAAAAAATATAATCGTAAAAAATCGTACCTTTCCAGACTCTTCGAACACTCTTGCAGAAGAAGAGAGCATGAGAAACAGATTCAACATGGTTTCCACAGCGATCACAGGCTGGGGATTGGATAATTTTCCTAAAAGCCAGATTCCTATGGGTTGGAAGGGTAGAGTTGGAGGCTCGGAAAGAATACTTTACATGCTATATATATCAAAACTTTTATTTATTTTTCTACATTTTTGTAAATATCCCTAAATAAAATTATGCATTGGTTTGGAAGTGGTAATTGATTAGGTAGAGAAAATTGGGATAAGTTGAAAATTACTCTTTTTTACATTAACCAAATATAACTCTGGGACTTTCAACCAAATGAGAGATGTGTCTTCTACTATTCTCTCTCAGAGTCCAACTTTCTTTCTTTTCTCACTTTTCCTGATCCCTGTTGTCCATTTCCAATCCCCATTCGTGTTGACTTGTGTGTTCCTTTTGTCATTTGGTCTCTTTTTGAAGGTTAGTGGGATTGATGGTGTTTTCTTTTTGTCTTTTGGTCTCTCTTTTCGCTTGGTTGTGGGATTGGCTGGTTTTGACTTTGGTATTCCTCTGTGGGAGTTCGTTTGGTTAAGGGATTAGTAACTCCAGGTGTTTTTTTTTTGGTTTTAGACTGGTTAACTGTTTTTGCTTTGTGGGTGGTAGGTTGTGTTCTGTGGGGGTGTTTTGGTTTGTCGTGGTCGGTGCATTGTATTTATGACAATGGAAGAGGTTGTTGGGTCGGCTGGTGGAAAGCAGGGTAGGTGCCTCTCCTTATATGAGGTTTCCATTTCTCTTGCCCCTAGTGTTGTGACTACAAATGTACAATCAAAGCTGTGCTTATTTGGCAGAATACTTTCGTCAAGAACTTTTATTGACAAAGATGTGGAGCAAACTTGCTCAAATATGTGGAAGACTCGGGTTAAAGTGGAGCCTAGGCCTGCACATGGGTTGGGTTGGGCGGTTTTTGGGCGGTTTGGCGGTTTTTTTATTTGGCGGTTTTTTAAAGTCACAACCCATACCTGCCCAATAAAAGTTTGGGTTGGGCGGTTTTTTAGAGGGCGGTTTTATGCGGTTTTTTGGGCGGTTGGGTTGCTTAAAAATCAAAACTTCCAAAGTATATTGTCACAAGAAAAAAAAAATTAACTAAAAATTTATACCTGTTAATAACAATGCATAAAAGTCCTTAAGAAATTCATATCAATCTTTATAAACTCCATAACAAGGCATAATAATAATCATGAAAATTTCGTAACAATTCTAATAAATTCCATAGTACTACTCCATAACAATCTAGAAAAAGTCCTTAAAAAGTCCATACAAGTTCATAACAATCCAAAAAAAAAAGTCCATAATTTAAGTCCATAACACAATCTAAGTTCATAATAATTCATAAAGTCTCCATAATTAAAACAAAAGTGACTTCAAAAGTAGGCTCCAAATGAAATGCAACTCTGCAAAATAATAAAAAATTTTAATTACCATATAAATAACAACTTGATATTGATTAAATTACAATACATAATTATAATAACCAACCTTAATCTCTAATGAAACCATTTCAAACTTGCTACAACGCTATATATCATTTAGGATGCTCGCTAGGAGTAGTAATAATCTCTGGAAACGAATGAAATATATATCATAACAAGATAATTTTTTTAGCGTAACAGTAATAATAAAATTTATGTATAAGGAGTTTTCAAGATCAAATAGTATATTTTACCATTTTCAAGTTGTTCAGAAGTATTTAGTAATTCTTCTTCATCCATGTATTCCTTGACAATAATTGGTTGGTTGCTTTCACTATACCAATTCTTCAAACATATTAGACCCTCCACTGTCTTTGGTAGTAATGAGCTTCGAAATGGATCAAGAATACGCCCCCCAATTGAAAATGCAGACTCTGATGGCACAGTGGTAACAGGAATGGCCAAAACATCTTGAGCAATCAAAGATAATACCGGATACCTATTCGATTGTCCCGTCCACCACTTCAAGATATCAAAACGCTGACCCACAACAAAATCTTCAGTATCATCAGCCAAATATTTGTCAATCTCATTTCTATTTCTTTCACCATCATGTTGTCGTTTTTTAGACATAAACTTGGAGACAAGTCCCCCAGGTTTAGTTGTATCTCCTTCAACAGAAACTGGTAAATTAGAACTTATAGTTGAACTTGGGCCCACACCAAAGTGCATCTCATTGTAAAAATCAAACAGCTTGCGCAAATTCTCTTCAATTTTCTTAATCAACTTTGACTGCAATGATATATCATAGAAAGTTTCATAACAGTCAACCACAAATTGTAACTTGTACCTAGGATCAAGAACAGTAGCAATGATTAATGCACCATTAGCTGCCTTTGACTCTCCCCAATATTTATCAAATTTTCTCTTCATATTAGCAGCCATGGAGGATAGCATTCCATCTCTTGCCTCTGACAAAGTTATCAACTCATTCTGAATTTCGCAGATCTCTTGAAAATACAAGTTAGAGGTCACATAAGAAGACCCACTAAATTTCAAAGTGACTTCATAAAACGTTTTTAAAAACTTCACAAAGATCCTTGCATTTTCCCAATCATCTTCATTAGGTGGTCCTTCCTTACGCTTTCCATTATCCTCCTCAGTGAAATAATACCTATAATTTTTGTCAGTCTTATCCTGTCAAATGCCTTTTGGAACTTAAGAGCACACTCTAACATCAAATAAGTAGAGTTCCATCTTGTAGGCACATCTAAACACAATAGCCCCTTACACTCAATATCTTCAGCTTTGACACATTCTTTAAATGCCAACAACCTTGATGGTGATGATCTCACATATTTCACAGCATTTCTTATGGCAGCAATTGACTCATTTTTCTCCTTTAGCCCATCAGTTACTATCAGATTGACAATATGTGCACAACATCTTAAATGCAAGAACTCTCCATCCAAAATTATAGCATGCCTTTTGCTCTTGAATTTTCTCAAAACATACTCAATGGCAGTGCTATTTGTACTAGCATTATCAACTGTAATTGTTAAAATCTTATGAATCCCCCATTGATTAAGATAACTTTCAATCTCAGTCCCTATTGTCTCCCCTTTATGATCAGTGATTTGACAAAAGTTAATGATCCTTTTTTGTAACTTCCAATCACTATCAATCCAATGTGCAGTGAGACACATATAGTTTATATTTTGGATAGAAGTCCATGTGTCAGTAGTAAGAGAAACCCTTACTTTTTTCAAAACACCTCTAATCACTTCTTTTTCATCCAAGTACAGTTGATAAATGTCTCTAGAAATTGTCATACGGGATATAGTTTCAAGTCTCGGTTCTAACTGACGAATCAATTGCCTAAACCCTTCACTCTCCACATGCCTAAAAGGCAACTCCTTCAACAAAATGTATTTTTCAATAGACTGCCTACACTTTTGTTTATCAAATTGCACTGCAATCAAGTTCACAGTAACACCACCCTCTCCCTCTTTCTTAGGTTCGAAACACAAGATCTTTTATTTGTTCACCCTATTAAGATTCTTTGGACACCGATTCAAGTGATTCCATAAAGTACTAGTTCCGCAATTTTTAGGGTGAGCAGCATCATCCTTCCCACAAAAATTACATGCTGCCCTAGGATCCTCAAGATTACCACCCACAATTCTAGTAAAAAACTGCCAAATATCTGACTTCCCCTTAGGCTTCTTATTTTTCTCATTCCCCATTTCCTCTTTATCATTTTCTACTTCCTCTTCCACTTCAATATTAGGCATATCATTATCTTCTATAACCACATCTTGTATTTCTATATTAATATCCATAACTCCACCTAAATAATTAAATTAATTTTAGACTATGACAAAATAAATTTCATACACAAAAATAATCAAAACAAACACGATCAAAAATAAAAAAATAAAAACAAAAATTTCAGTTATTCAAAAATTTATTTTTATTTATATTTAAGTTTACAATTAAACATATAAAGCAAATTCATATAATTAATTAGAGAAAACACAAATCCTAAGAAAACATGTAGACAAGAGGCTCCCACAAACAAGAACACAGTGCCAAGAATATCCATAACTTTTTTTTTATGTTGTTGTAAATTTATTTCTTTTTTTTTGTGAAAATATATTAAAGTAAATAAAAAGTAGCTGAGTTCGATTGTTGAGTAACATAAAAAGTTACTGATGATCCAATCATTCCTCTTTCCCATTTCTTTCTTTCGGCCTTTTCTTCTTAATAAAAAAAAAATCAAGTGAGCCCAACACTTTTGATTGCTCTTGTTTGAGCTCTGATGTCAATTATTGTGATTTATTACTTGATTAAAAATAATGAAACACAAGACAATGCAATGTGGATTATAACAAGTGCAATGCTAACATGAAAATAATGAACTCAATTTAATACATATGCATAAATATAAAACAGAACACCAAAAACTTAACGTGATTCAAATAAGATGATGAAGATTACATCACCTGCCTACTCTTCAGCTAGAACAACCCCAGTAGCTTTAGAATCTTTATTGAGCTAAGAACAGAGGTGTATTATAACCAATATTCACAAAGAGTACTCGGACTCAAACTCAAAGAAGCCTTTTCGATATATATATATATATTTATTATATTTTGGTGTGATTTAAAATCCTTCACGCATTCCACTTTGAATAACTAATGGTTGTTTCACAAAATCCCTAAATCTCAGAAAGTAAGAGATAAAATGTATACCTGGGCTGGGTGGGTGAACGTCCCGGGCTGGAAGTGGCGGCGGCGACTATCGACGGTCCAACGAAGAAGGGGGGGGGGGCGACGACGAGCGGAGAATAAGGGGGAGGGGGACGCTGGCGTGCGGCTGTGAAGAAGGGGGAAGACGATTTAGGGATTTAGTTTTAGGTTTTTTTTTTGTTTTAGTTTCTTTTAGGCAGGTATAAATTAATTTTTTTTTAAAATAATAATAATAATAATATATTACGGGTACGGGTTGAACCCGCCCGTTTATAGGCTAACCCGTACCCGCCCGCCAAACAGCGGGTTAAAATTTAACCCAATCCAATTTTTGCGGGTTTTTAATGGGCGGTTTCCATACGGGCGGATTCTAATGGGTTAGGCAGTTCCCACAGTTTAGCGGTTTTTATGTTCAGGCCTAGTGGAGCCAACTGAGGGTACTCTGGCTGGCTCCAACACTTTTTGGTTTATATTTGAAAATGGCTCGGTCAGTAAACGGATTTTGGAGCATGGTTCGTGGTGCGTCAAAGGTGAAATGCTGGTGCTCCTATTGTGGTCGTCGGGCTTTGGAGTCAAGGAACTAGCTTTTAACTCGATCCGGATCCAAATTCATTTCCTGCCTCTTGACTACTACTCGAGAGTGAATGCAAAGGTATTGGGGGCTTTGGCGGGTAAAGTTGTGTTCATTGAGCTTGATGAAGCCAAGCCGGTCACTTGGAAACATTGGATTCGGGTGCAGGTGCAAATGGATGTTAACAGGCCCCTCTGCTGTGATTGTTATTTTAAACTTGCCAATGGAGATAATAAATGGATTCAACTCAAGTATGAAAAGCTGGGAGGTTTTTGCTACATGTGTGGTATGCTCCGTCACCAACGCATGGATTGTAGCCTTGCATCTCCCGTCACGGTGCTTAATGACAGAGGAACTCCGTTCCCTCTATTTGGACCATGGCTGAATACCCATTCAAACTATGCCAGTTGTTTTTCTGGTAAAGTGGGAGGCTTGGCTGGGGCTGTGGAAGAGATCATTGATGATAAAGTGGTAGAAGATGAAAGGGCTGGGGGAGAGTTAGTGTTGGTCAGAGGTGCATCTCCGTTACCGGAGCCGGAGAAGGGAGTGTCTGCACTGAATGTCGATGTTTCCCCATTTCCTCGTGCTGACACCTCGAGATCTATGCACGGACGATTTCCGAGGGGTAGGGGTGGTTGTCAGGCTCATAAGGTGTGGAACCTGAAACCTGCTGGGGTGGCGGTGGACTCAGTTGCCATTTTGGGTGTTCATTCCCTTTCCTCTTTTCTGAACATTGAAAAGAGGCCTAAAATGTTGCCTTCTTCAAAAGAAAATTTGAATTTAATTAGTAAGGGGGTAGCAAGGTCAACTCTTTGACTAGGGTGGGAGTCTAGCTGGATTTTAATCCTATTGGGTCGGTGCACACTATGGAAAGTAATAAGTTAAGTGGGCCTTGTTTTAAGACTCGTGAAGGGCTTATTGGGCAAGGAAATGGGCTAAAGCTTATTGAAGAAAAAGGCTTTTACTGGGTGTGTTGAGACCGTGGGGAATATTGGGTGTGGTGACACCAGGCTTTGTGGTAATGAGGTGCCTCGTGGGCCGAAGCCAGGGGTCATTTATGTAACATTAATGGGCCTTTTCCACAAGAGGAGCCGTTTATCTCTAGTATTCAAAAGGTGGGGCCGGGGCTGATCAACCATGTTTTTGACCACTTAGTTGAGAGGGCCGTGGAGAATAAGGGCCTCTCTTGTGATGGGGAAGGTAGTTCAAAGCTGTTTGTCTTCGGCCAGGATCATTCTGACCATTTAGACGAAATGAGGTTTCTTTCCAAATTTTTTTAAGCTCAAGAGGGATATCTTCAAGAATTGGCTGCTTTTGCTCCACAAGGGCCAAATAAGAGGAAATCATGCCATGTTGATATTGGGGTACAACCGACATCGGAAACCAATGAAAGAACCACCCCAGTCAAGAAGAGGAGAATAGATGTCGAGTCTCACTCGCTGAAATTAGTGCGTAAATGGAATATGAGAAGAGTGAAATGTGTGGTCTGAGAATTTCCCCGTGGTGTTGGGCTAGAGGACATGAGCCGAATTTTTCTTGTGATCATGCCAGTCCTAGTGACTCGGATGAGGCGTCCTCGGGTGATGAGAGTGCTCCTATGTCCATAAACCAATACTCTGCTGGTGGCTCCCAGCACGTGGACAAATCTATTTTTGCTGGCCAATCCAAGCCTCTCACGGCCTGGAAGGATAGAACTCGGATGGTCGATATTATTATTCCGAAGAAGTCTCAAGTTCATATTGAGGACATAGGCTCTGCTATGGGGGCCTCTATTGACTTGGTTACCCCTGTGGAGGAGGTGGACAACCCTCCTCCACAGGCGTCATGAGAGGCGTTGCTTAGAACTGTAGAGGGTTGGTGTAAAGACCGCTTAGTTTAATTTGAAAATTAGCAGTTAATCATGTTTAATTATGAAAAAATTATTTATAGCTATTTAAATAATTATTATACTGTTATTATTGAATTCAGAGATGCATTTTTATGTCATTTAGCAGTCTTCATAATTTTGCATTTCCGGTGCCCGGTAACATGGAACTCGGTGTTTGGCTCAGTAAAATCACAACTTATTATGTTAGTAGTTTGGGACGGTTTATTAGACATTGGGAATGTCGGGAATGGCCGGGAATTTAGAATTTCCCAAAAATACCCCTTTAGTGTTATTTATATGATTTTAGTGTGAAGGGGCAAAATGGTCATTTTGCCCCATTGTTAGTTTGTCTTTTTGTGGCTTAATAAATGAGAAATATGTGTTTTATTTGATGTTATATTGGCTAAAGTAAAGGGTTATGTGGCATTTCTTTCATTTTTCAAAGTATCAAAAAAATTACAAAGTTAAAGAAATCAAAGCTTTTCTCTCAAACCTCTCTCTCTTTTTCGGCCCTCTTGGAGCATCAAGAACTAGCCAATTTCCTTGGTGATTCAAGCTCTATTTTGCAAAACTCTAGTGATCTCAAGTTGTTGGTATGTTTCCCTTAACTTTCCTTTAAGTTTTATGTGAATTTGAGTAAGTTTAATAGGTTGCATGCTTAGTTTTGTTTGGATTCTTGCTGCTGTATGTTGTTGTTATTTTCAGAGATTTAAGCTTGTTTATTTGAGTTAATTTGAGCTGTTTGTGAAGCATGATTGATAGGTTGAGTAAAGCTAAGGTTTTTCTATGCAAAAGTTTAGTTTTCAAAGAGAAAATGGAGAATTTGGTGGCTGTGAGTATTGCATGAGTTTAAGTTTGTTTTCTGCAGTGTTTTTATGCATGCTTATGTAGTTCTAATCTAGTTTTGAGGGTTGTAAGTGAGCTTTAGCCAAGTTTGAGTTTGAAACTCAAAGCTTGGAGCTCTCATGGCACTTTTTGTTTCTGTGCAATCTGGGTGAGTTTGATGCTTTGGAATTGTTCTATAGGATGTTTAGAACAGGTCTGAAAGGTCTTGTGTGATTTGGGTTGGATTTAATTGAGTTGTGAATTTTCGAAATGCTCCTGCGAGGAACCGGAATTCCGGTTGTGCAACCGGAATTCCGGATGAGGGTTCAGGAATTCTCAGAACCGAAATTTTGGTTGCAGAACCGGTCTACCGGTTGGGGAATTTTCAAGAACCCTAGTTTTCCTCGTTTTTATGTTATTTGGGGTATTGCCATGCTTTTTATCGATAGGGAAACTTTTAGTTCCTAGTTTAAGTCCCCGGGAAGTGATTTAGCGTATCACTTATAGTGTTGTGATTTTTATGGTTTAGGAGCACATGTCCGCCGCGAGATAGTTCCGGTCGGGTTGTGCCTAACACACCTGAATTCGGAATCCAGGTAAGATTAGTATAACAGTATGCATATGTAGATTACATGTTTAGCGTGCATGTAGGAAGCCTGTTAGATTACATTAGATATGTATGTTGGCTTCGAACCATCCAACTGTGTCACGTCGGTACAGGCTGGAGTATGACCAGCAGCCGGAGTATGACCGGTTCGACCGATTAGGCTGACACTGTATCACGTCGGTACAGGCTGGAGTATGACCAGCAGCCGGAGTATGACCGGTTCGACCGATTAGGCTGATACTGTAACACGTCGGTACAGGCTGGAGTATGACCAGCAGCCGGAGTATGACCGGTTCGACCGATTAGGCTGTTACTTGTCAATAGTACCGTCCCTATGAACGTTCAGAACTCAGTACCGTGTTGGACACGGCAGTTAGGGGGACTCAGTACCGTGTTGGACACGGCAGTTAGGGGGACTCAGTATCGTGTTGGACACGGCAGTTAGGGTTATGGTCAGGGGTATGGGCGTCTGATCATGACCGGGATTTATGTATGAGTATTATTATGCTTTTCTTACTGAGTCTGTCGACTCACAGTGCTATGTTTATGTGTAGGTAAGGGCAAGGCTAGAGCTGATGGGTCGTGAGCGAGCCGGTGAAGATTGTACATGTCGGGGCGGTTAGGCCTGGAGCGTACGATCATCGGGACAGCGAGGCTATTTTTGTAATTAGTCGCTAGGCGACAAGTATTTTGTATAATCAGTAAACTTTTATAAATGGTTTTGTAATCAGCATCCCGAGTCTTTTGTATAAATATTTTACAAGTTTAATTAAAAACCAAAAATTTTAATTAATCACGTTTTCCATAAACCTCGTTGATTAGCAACGAGGTGCACAGTATGTTTAAAAATCACGTAATATGCCTATGCTAGTTAGGGTGTTACAGTTGGGGTAGACCTCTACAGTTTTGGAAATCAAAGCCCTGGTTCGGTCTTGCTCGCCAGATTTCATATTCATATCCGAACTAAAAGCGATCCTAATCATTTGGTACGTTCTCTGAAAAACCTTCACTTTTATTTTAATATTATTGTTCCTGCGGTTGGTGGTGCAGGTGGCCTTCTTTTGGCTTGGAAGGCTGGGTTCACTTTTGAAACTGTCTGTGTCTCTAAGAATCAGTTATCTGGTATTATTTATTCGGACCAGGAGCATCACCCTTGGTTGTTGTCCTGTGTCTATGGCCCCCCGTATTTTCATGAGAAGAAAAGTTTCTGGTCGAGGATGATGGAGACTGGGCAAAAATTTGGGGGGCCTTGGTTGATTCTCGGAGATGTTAATTTTGTTCTGAATTGTTCGGAAAGGAGGGGTTCGAAGGGGAGAGACCAATTCTTATCTTTTATTTCGAATTTAATCAATAGTGCTGGTTTAATTGATCTGCCTGTCAAAGGTGACTGCCTTACTTGGGATAACCATCGCAATGGCAATGCTCATGTTAAATTGGCACTTGACAAGGCTTTGGTGAATGGGGATTGGCTTGGTCTTTTCCCGAAGAAGGTGGTCAAATTGTACCATACGTGCAACTCGGACCACAGGCCCCTTTGTATCAGTACTGTGAACTAAGATGTTAAACATTTTAGGCCTTTTCGGTTTGAGGCCTGGTGGACAAGGGACCCTCAGAGCGATTTGATTGTGGAGAATGTTGGAAATATTTTACCAGGATCTAGATTTACTACCAAGTATGTTTCATTAACATCCTAATATGAATTTTAAAACAATGAAATAAAGACATAAGAGTTTAAGAAAACCTTACATTGGGTGCAGCGGAATATAATGACTCTTTCCATTCAGATCTCTAGCCCTTGATTCCTTTCTGTAGCAGAGCATTATCAAGATCTGAATCTGGATCTCTTTCTCTCCTTCTTTGATGCTGATTTTCCACAGTCTTACATACTATGATTGAGGTACCACTTGATGTGTGTGGGCACTACTCTATCACTCAAGGGAATTTCGAAATTAGAAGAGAAGAAAAGAGAGAGAGGGGCGGCTAGGCTTTATCTGAAAGAAACAAAATGTGCAAATTCATGAGTTTCCTGAAGCCAACACTTTCTATTTATAGAATGCCCTCTAGGTTTAGGTTAGAATTGTATGGCATTAAAATAATGGAAAAATAAAATGGTAAACCTTTTGCATAGTGGGCGGCCATATAAGGAAATCGGGCCTCACTTTGCAACTTTCCCATTTTGTTATTTTTCTTTCCCATTTTCTCAAAAATGCCAATTTTTCAATTTAACCATTTAAATGCCTATTCTAATTATTTAATAACTAAAAAATTAATTATTAAATAATATTGTCATATAATATATTTATTAATTTAGACATATAAAGAATCTTAATTAATAAATAAACCTAGAATCTCTTTTCTTTACAATTTCGCCCTTGCTTAGTGAAAATTCATAAAGTAGACATAGTCTAACTTTAGAATTATAATTGATTAATTAAAATCAATTAATTGAGTCTTACAAGCAGTATGGTCTCAACTAGTATGGGGACCATGGGTCTATATAACCGAGCTTCCAATAAGTCGAACCGAATTTACCAAGTAAATTCCCTAACTTATTAATTCCTTATTGAATCCACAATTAGAACTCGGAATTGAACTCTCAGTCATATAGAACGCTCTATATGTTCCACGATATAGATACATCATTAGTTATCCATTGTTATAATCCTAATTTGATCAATGATCCTCTATATAGATGATTTACACTGTAAACGGATTAAATTACCATAACACCCTACATTGTATTTTATCCTTAAAACACTTAACCCTGTATAAATGATATTTCAGCTAAGTGAAATGAGTACTACCATTTATTTTCGTTTGGTTAAGCTCGAAGGAAATCATCCTTTACTTTCTATTCGCCAGATAGAAGCTATAGATTCCATATTTATATTAGCGCTCCCACTCAATTGCACTAACGTGTTCCTAAAATGTACGTATCACCTTGACCCAAAAGTAGGCTTAACTAACAAATCAAAGAACACGAATAACACTGTTGAGATTGAACCTAATCATATCAGGATTAAGATCATTTGATCTAGGATCAACAGGTGATATTGAATTGAATAGATATTACGGTAAATTTTAATATATCTAATCAAAGTTCAATATCGGTCCCATCCGATGTATACTTCATACATCCGATACTGGTAAACTTTGCCAATATCCTGGAAATGACATAACACTTTTCCAAGGTGTAAGAATACCTATCGCTGATTATACCATGTCAGTCTAAATCCAGTGTTCTGACAAATCAGGGAATAAACTTTCGAACATATAATTAAGATTATATTCCACTGTGCTGACAACACTATAATCATTAACAAATTCATATGTTCTGGACTTAAATAGAATTCATACATTATATATATAATAATGAAATAAATCATGTGAACCATGCAACATAAAATGTTATTTCTGATCTTTATTAGTAAGTAAATCTGATTATATTGAAATGAGTTTTATTTAGGGCATAAAACCCAACAAACTCCCACTTGCACTAATATAAAACAAAATGTGCATTTCAAATAATCTCAACACCTTGATATACAAATCAAGTGTAGTACTAGTAAACTCCTCGTAATAGGATCTGACAGGTTGAATTAACCACAACCTTTTCTCCACCATTACTATTCCTTAATCACAAAATTCTTGATATTGTGAAATTCCTCTCTATATTTCTACTCTCTTGGGATATTGGATTCTATACTTTTGGCAACTACTTTTTGGTTATTCAGGAAGTAACACTAGTAGTTAAGGCAAGTTGGAACGGTGCCACAAATGTATAGAACTTTCCTTAGACTGAATAAGTACCTTTCTTGCAACTTTATTATTCAGTCTCTTTCTGGTAGACTAAGAGACTTCAGATAGGTTTTTACACTTCTCTAAAATCACTACTCCATCCCCAGAGTAATCACCATTTTATCAGTAGACTTTCTATCACAAAGGCAAGTCTTAAAATCTGATGTGGTGTAGTCTAAGAGTTTTAAACACACCCTTATTGACTAATATATAGTTCCTCTTCTTAATCTTAAGATTTACTTGATTGTCTTCCAATGTTCCTCTCCTATATTAATCTGATACCTACTCATTACTCCCACTCAACAGAAGGTGTCTGGTCTAAGGCATACTAAAGCATATCTGAGACCTCTCACTGTTGATTTAAGAAATTCTTTCATGGCTTTATCTTTTCTAGAATAGTTGAGACTTTTCCTTAGATAAATAAAATCTATGCTTAGAAGTTGTGAAGCTTCTCTAGATTGCCATTGGAATGAAAATGCTTCAGCATCTTACTAAAGTAAGTTGCTTGCATTAGAGTAAGTAATTACCAGGTATACCACAAGCCATAGGTTTAGATAAACTCAAACCTATAATACTAGGAACAAGAAGTTTTGTTGAGTCCATTGAATAGACTTATTAACGAAAATTTCCTTTTATGTCCTTGTAATAGAAAACTTTAGGTTACTCCATGTGAATGGATTAAACCATAGTTCTCTTGGCTTTCTTCTTAGTTTCTTATCTTGACAATCCATTACTTGTTTAAACTCACAATGGATTTTAATCACTTGTGTCTTCCAAGTCACAATAAGGTGGATTCCTAGAAACCCTCCCACTACGACAAGGTACCGTGAATTTTGTCTAAGAAAACTAAATGTATTGATCTTTCGGTTGTGTTAAGAAGAGGCAGTGGGATCATCTTGTAACGAATAAGATGATAGAACACTTATGGAATCAAGAAAAAAAATATCTCCTTTATTTTCTACTTTATTTTCAGACTTAGTCATTTTCTTAGAAAAGTAGTATTTGTTTAAACAAACACTTTCTTATCTAATGACTATGGGATGGTCCACCCCTAATCACTTAGAATAGCTAACAAACATGCAAACCAGGGTTAGCAGTTCTAGCTTTTCTTAAGATTTCGATTAGGTCATCCATGAATCTAGTAATGATTTACATTAAGTATACAACCATTGCATCATTCTGAAATTATATTACCATAGAAGGATTTAGGCAATGACTAGTAACTAATTATCAATATGCAAATTGAATTTCTGGGGAGGTAAGTTTGGATATAACTCAAAAATCAAATTAATGATCTTTGAAATTCATATCTACTAACTTTTTCTCCACCCCTATCAGTTCGCAAGATCTTTAACCACTTACCTTAATGGTTTTTCACCATTGCTAGAAATTCATGAAATATTTCAAACATTTCAAATTTCTTTTGCATAAGGTAAAATCTAGAGTGATCGTTTTAAGAATACAACGAAAACTCATATCCACCCCTGAATGTACATCCACCTACGAATGATGATTATACTTTCAGTGGATATAGACATATTAACTCTTTGCAGAGATTGATCTTGTCAAAACCACTATGAACAAGATACAAATGCCATAGATTTAAAAAAATGTGGTTGTGTCTTTTGATGACTTAGGTTTAGTTACCAAAGAGTTCTTAGAATAGTGCAAGTGGATTCTGGTCACAGAATACTAAACTCATACAGTTTGAATCCATTGAAAGAAAATGGTTATTAAACACCTGTGAAAGTGTAACTGTATAATGAGTAATTCTTTCTTGGACCACCACTACTAATCTGACTCTAAGTTTGATTTGCCCATACAAGTAGGAGATTTCTAAGATTGAGGATTTATATCATTTTGGGATAGAATTTCGGGAATATAATCATATGCGTCATTTAATTTCTTAAGAGCAAATATAGAATGACATGAAATGATTTATAGACCATTCATCCAATGATATGGTATTAAGCTAATTAAAAATGAATAAGCTAAGAGGAATTAGGATAATTTCGTTTTAAATAAGAATCTAACGATGCTTCGAGAATCAAAGTAATCTTATTTATACAATCTTCTTGTTTCATATTGTAAATACTAGTCTAAGGTGTCATCAATTGATGAACAGCTAGATGTTGCATTTATAATAATTATCTTTCGAGATCTAACACTATTATGTTTGTGTAATGGTGAAAATCTATTAGGTTTATCTCATTAGAACAACAAACCAAGTTAGACCAACAATGAAGATTCGAAATTAAACTACAATTTAATAACAGAAAATAACATGGTTCAATATAAATTCATACACAATTCAGAAATTATTAAACATATAGCAAGTAGGAATGACAAGTGAAAATACTAAAACATACAATCCTATATAATTTCCAAGGTCTTCAACAAACTGATATCAGTGTCCCGTTTAGGCGAGAGTCAAAGCTACCATCCATTGAATAGAGTTGTCAGCTCATCTAAAATGATAAACATTCTAGCAACCTTTTATTCGATCAAGATTGGAATTCGCGTTGTCCCGTTTAGGCGAGAGTCAAGACTATTCTATCTTATGAGCTTCTACCATTGTTTCATACTCTTGCAAGTCTTATACAGTCGCCACCATTAGGGTGATCAATACTATATAAAAAACTTACAAAAATACTTATCTTTCGAGATTAAACGGTGCTAACTTGCTAATGAACGTTCCTTCATTAGGGAGGATTACTCACTAAAACAATAGCTATGCAAAACCAACAATGGAGATCGAATATCCTAATAATAAAGCTCATTATTTAATGAAGGTATATTTTCTTCTAATATTTATTTTAATCAATTTATTTTAAATATATATTTATTCAATTAAAATTTCAAATTTAGAATGAAAAATTCTAAATATAAATGTTAATGTAATATTTATAAATTATACTTAGATGGATATGAAAATAACGTGAATTATTTCCAATAAATATTTAGAAAATTATTCAATTTAAGTTGTTTCAAAATTAATTTACAACTCAAATTTAATTTTCTATAAATATATATTGCATTTCGAAAAATGAAGTATATAAGAATACTATTTTCGAAAAAAATGCTTTAAAATAAAATAAAAATAAAAATAAATCCTGAAAAAATGATCTTAATTTTATGTTGGCCCAATATTAATTAATAAAAAATAATTTCAACAAAAATATAATTTTCCTAGTTAATTAAATATTAAAGAAAAATTTCAAATATTTAAGTATCATGATTAAGAATCAACTTAAATATTAATTTTTTATTTAATTAAATACACTAGAAAATACTTCAAGCAAAACAGATAATAACTATCTAGACTTTCATTGACTAATTAATTCAATTTCTAATTATAATATATTTTAGTTCATTTATTTTAATTAATCATTAAATGAAAAAAATCATTGATTTAAGTTGGTCCAAAATTAAAATAAATAATTTTCAACTTTAATCTATTTTTCAAATAAAATTCAAAATTTCTGCATTAAAGAAATGCAATTTCGAAATTGTGGGAAAAAGATTAATAAAATAAAATAAAATATATTTTGAAAATTATTCAGATTTAAGTTATTCTGAAATAAGATTCCAAACTTAAGATAATTTTCAACTTTAATTAAATAACATGAAAATAACAATATTTAAGTATCATGATAAAAATCAACTTAGATATTGAATTTTCAATTTAATTAAATGTATTAAATTCAAGAAATAAATAATTAAGTATAGAGGAAACTTAATTATTAATTCTAGTTTAATACTAGGAAAATATACTAAACTTAGATTGTACCAAAATTAATTGTTAAACAATTAATTTCACAATCAATGATATTTTCCTATTTTAATATTAGAAATAATAACTAGTATAGAAATAACTATCTAGAATATATATCATTAACTAAGTGTTTTTCTAAAATTAACTTTAAAATATTAAAATAAAAAATAAATTTCATATATTTTAAAAGTTAATTATGTTGCTAATTTAATTTTAATTAGGTTAGACTAATATAATTAACCTAATACAATTATTTAAATAAGGCAAATGGATCTTCACAATTGGGGTAGTTCATGTGAGGGGGAGCTGGGTTTAGTATGTCGTACCCACTTCTATTGACCCCCAACTCTCACACAAGGTCCAAAAGAGAGGAATTTAACCTTAAAATAAATAATTGTTATTCAATGAATAAGCCCAAATCTAATTGGGCCTAAATAAAATTACTTATGTCAAATTTTATTATAGCAACCTAGTCCATTTACTTAGTAAAACTTAAATGGGCTTCCTATATGCATCTAAGCCCAATAGCAAACATATAGGCTCACACAAGTCAAATGATTTGGATGGGCCCTATCATGTTACTAGGTTTACACAGATGAAAGAAGTACAAAATTTACCTGTTACAAATTATTCATAAGATCTATTGACAATTGGACTTTGATTAAAATCAGATCATTCGATCTGTCAACAAGATTATCATAGCAATTTAGATCAAATAAATAATAGGTTTGTTAAAATTTTTTTTTGAATAAACAATATAAATAAATAAACAAACATTGTCCATGTAATAGATGTGAAATAAGATATTAATATAATTAAATTATTATTCTTAAATTAACCAAATAAATTTTGAAAATTTAGGGTTGTTAAAACAAACCTTAAAATCTCAAAATAAAGGAAACTAATTTTAAAATATCTAGGTTTATTTGAATCAAATTAAATATCAAATAAGATTAATGATTTGAAAGAAAGAATCTTCAATATCACTTTTAAATCTTATAATTTAATTAAAATAAACTAATTTTAAAATAGATTGGGTTAGATAATTATTATTTTAGGAATAAAATAATAAATAAATAATAATTACCATAATTATATGTCAAAATACCTCGAATTAAGCAATATTCAAATTTCTACAAAATATCTAACTTATTTAAATATTTAAGATATCATTCATAAATTTCCAATAAGAAAAAAAATGATATATATAGAAAAATATCATTTTTAAACTTATAATTTATAAATAATTAAATATTTAACAAAATAACAAATTTTGAATTGTAAAATATTATGGTAAGTGTATCTATAAAAATATTTATGTTAATTTCAAATTTATTAATTATTTAATTTGTCATATAAGATAATTTTAATATAATATTTTAAATAAAAAGACAAAATTACCTTTTAATTTAAAATATGTTAAATATTAAAATATCTAATCTTATAATTAAATAATATATAAATATTAAAGAAGTTAACAAATTTTAAATCTTACCATAATTGGAAATATTCCAAATTGGAAAAATCTAAAATTGGAAAAATTGAATTTTGGGAAACAATCCCATAAAAAATTGGATTTTTAGGGAAAAAAACCCCAAAAATTGCAATTTTTGGGTTGACTGCTAAGACAGGCTGCACGTGCAGCCCAAGAAGGCTACACGCAGCCTTGGGCGGGCGCGGAGCTGGAGGGAACGTCGAGTAAACTTGGCGCCTGCAGCATGCGTGACCGAGAAAACTTGGTCAGCTGCAGGGTGCGTCACGGGCGTGTTGAAGGATTCACGTGCGTGGATGGGGCTTTTAGACCGAGTGCCTGGTGCTCACGAGCTCCCACTCGAAAACCTTGAATCCTGATTTTCCAAAATTCATAACTTTCTCAATTTTTATAGGAATCGAGTTCTGTAAAAAACAAAATTGCTTAATTTTTCACAATCCAAATAAAATATTTTCAAAAATAGAAAAAATATTTTTCATGGAAAAAATTCGTACAACACATACATCCATCACATAAGCACATAAACCAACATGAAACCATCCAAATCAACACAAAACATCGTTTTAATTCATATTTCATGAAAGTAAATCATTACCATGGCTGCAAAAGCCAGTTGTTGGAAATATTTTACCAGGATCTAGATTTACTACCAAGTATGTTTCATTAACATCCTAATATGAATTCTAAAACAATGAAATAAACACATAAGAGTTTAAGAAAACCTTACATTGGGTGCAGTAGAATATAATGACTCCTTCCATTCAGATCTCTAGCCCTTGATTCCTTTCTGTAGCAGAGCATTATCAAGATCTGAATCTGGATCTCTTTCTCTCCTTCTTTGATGTTGATTTTCCACAATCTTACATACTATGATTGAGGTACCACTTGATGTGTGTGGGCACTACTCTATCACTCAAGGGAATTTCGAAATTAGAAGAGAAGAAAAGAGAGAGAGGGGCGGCTAGGCTTTTTCTGAAAGAAACAAAATGTGCAAAGTCATGAGTTTCCTGAAGCCAACACTTTTTATTTATAGAATGCCCTCTAGGTTTAGGTTAGAATTGTATGGCATTAAAATAATGAAAAAATAAAATGGTAAACCTTTTGCATAGTGGGCAGCCATATAAGGAAATTGGGCCTCACTTTGCAACTTTCCCATTTTGTTATTTTTCTTTCCCATTTTCTCAAAAATGCCAATTTTCTAATTTAACCATTTAAATGCCAATTCTAATTATTTAATAACTAAAAATTAATTATTAAATAATATTGTCATTTATTATATTTATTAATTTAGACATATAAAGAATCTTAATTAATAAATAAACCTAGAATCTCTTTTCTTTACAATTTCGCCCTTGCTTAGTGAAAATTCATAAAGTAGACATAGTCTAACTTTAGAATTATAATTGATTAATTAAAATCAATTAATTGAGTCTTACAAGCAGTATGGTCTCAACTAGTATGGGGACCATGGGTCTATATAACCGAGCTTCCAATAAGTCGAACCGAATTTACCAAGTAAATTCCCTAACTTATTAATTCCTTATTGAATCCACACTTAGAACTCGGAATTGAACTCTCAGTCATATAGAACGCTCTACATGTTCCACGATATAGATACATCATTAGTTATCCATTGTTATAATCCTAATTTGATCAATGATCCTCTATATAGATGATTTACACTGTAAACCGATTAAATTACCATAACACCCTACATTGTATTTTATCCTTAAAACACTTAACCCTGTATAAATGATATTTCAGCTAAGTGAAATGAGTACTCCACTATTTATTTTTGTTTGGTTAAGCTCGAAGGAAATCATCCTTTACTTTCTATTCGCCAGATAGAAGCTATAGATTCCATATTTATATTAGCGCTCCCACTCAATTGCACTACCGTGTTCCCAAAATGTACGTATCACCCTGACCCAAAAGTAGGCTTAACTAACAAATCAAAGAACACGAATAACACTGTTGAGATTGAACCTAATCATATCAGGATTAAGATCATTTGATCTAGGATCAACAAGTAATATTGAATTGAATAGATATTACGGTAAATTTTAATATATCTAATCAAAGTTCAATATCGGTCCCTTCCGATGTATACTCCATACATCCGATATTGGTAAACTTTGCCAATGTCCTAGAAAGGACATAACACTTTTCCAAGGTGTAAGAATACTTATCGCTGATTATACCATGTCAGTCTAAATCCAGTGTTCTGACAAATCAAGCAATAAACTTTCGAACATATAATTAAGATTATATTCCACTGTGCTGACAACACTATAATCATTAACAAATTCATATGTTCTGGACTTAAATAGAATTCATACATTATATATATTAATGAAATAAATCATGTGAACCATGCAACATAAAATGTTATTTCTGATCTTTGTTAATAAGTAAATCTGATTATATTGAAATGGGTTTTATTTAGGGCATAAAACCCAACAGAGAATGCCTGGGGCTCGGTGTACCATAGATGGGCTCTGACTAGGATTTTCAAGAAAGTGGGGGCACTCGTATTGCCCTTAGTAAGTGGAGTATAAGCCAATTTGTAAAATTGGATAACCGTATTGCCCAGTTGGAAGACAACCTGAACTTCATCTAGGGTCTCCAAACTGGGGAAAGGGCTTAGACCGAAGAAGTCGAAGCCAGATCGGACCTTAACAAGGCTGTAAGACGAAAGGCTCTCTACTGGTGCCAAAGGTCCCGAATTTCCTGGATTAAGGAGGGGGATAAGTGCTCGAAGTTCTTTTTCACCACTGCCACTATCAAAAGTAGAAGAAATGAGATTGAGGCGATCATGAACAGTGATAGGGTGTGGCTGAGTAACATAAGTGAAATTGGTAGGGAATTCTCGGAGTTCCTGGGAAACATTTTTAGAAACTCGGCCTTGGGCCATTAGAGAGCCTGGACCATCTAATCTTTGACCACCTCTCCCTCTGGGAGCAGAATGACTTGGTCATCATTCCTAGCTCTAATGAAATCAGGAATACTCTTTTCTCCATGGGTAGTCTTAAAGCCCCGGGTCCTGATGGTATGTCTGTGCTTTTCTATAAGAATTATTGGAATTTGGTTGGTAAGGATTTCTGTGAAGCGGTGGAAGATTTCTTCCTTTCTGGCTCCATAGACAGAGGCATTAATGCTACCAATGTTATGCTAATTCCAAAGGTGAATAATCTGAAGAAAGTCTCTGAGTTTAGTTCTATCTCCCTATGCAATGTAGTGTACAAGGTCATCTCGAAGATCATTGCAAATAGAATTCGTTGGGTGCTTCCCAGATTAATCTGCCCCACTCAGGCGACCTTTGTTCCAGGCCGTAGTATCAATGACAATAATGTCTTAGTCTAGGAGATTATTCATTCGTCTAAACACAAGAAGGGTAAAGAAGGCGTCTTTGCCATCAAGATTGATCTGGTGAAAGCTTATGATAACTTAGCTGGAACTTCAATGACCATGTTCTCAGCAGCTTCAAAGTTCCAGACCGTTTTCGGAAGTGGGTTACCCAGTGCATTACTACTGCTACCCTCAATATCGACCTGAATGGGGGTAAGGTTAGCAGTCTTACCCCGGACTGTGGGTTAAGACAAGGCGACCCCTTATCTCCGTACCTTTTTATCTGGGCTGCTGACATTCTCTCGCGGATTTTGGAAAAGGCCATTGAGGTTGGTGATATTAAAGGTATCAGGCTGGGTAGAGACGACCCTAGGTTATCTGACCTGTTCTTCGCTGATGATCTTATTCTCGTGGGCAGAGTGACTATCAAGGAAGCCAAAGGTTATTGGAACTATCTTGAGAAATTTTGCCGGTGGTCGGGGCAATCTGTGAATAAGCTAAAAACTTCTATCTTCTTTAGTAGTAACACCAGTGAAGGGATGAAAAAGGGTATCTTACAGGAAGTGGGTCTTAACTTGACGACTACAAACATCAATTACTTGGGTCTCCCACTCTTTAGATCCAAGAATAAGGATATTGACTTCAATTTCATTATTGAAAACCTTGTCTCAAAGTTGCATGGTTGGAAGATGAAGCTGCTGTCCAAAGAAGGTCGGGCCACGCTTATTAAATCTGTGGGGCTGGCTTTGCCTGTGTATACTATGCAGACTACGAAGCTATCCAAAAAACTTTCTACGAGAATTGATGGCATGGTGAGGGATTTTTGGTGGGGTTATGAACTAGGTAATCGTGGCTTATACTTGAAAGCTTGGGACCATCTTTGCCTCCCTAAATCGCCTCGGGATTCGGGTCTCGCAAGACTATGGAATTAAAGCCTGTTGGGAATATTTTACCAAGATCTAGATTTACTAACAAGTATGTTGAATTAACATCTTAAATATGAATTCCCTAAAACAATGAAATAAACACATGAGGGTTTAAGAAAACCTTACATTGATTGCAGCGGAATAATATGACTCCTTCCGTTCATGATCTCTAGCCCTTGATTCCTTTCTGTCGTAGAGCATTATAAAGATCTGAACCTCGATCTCTTTCTCTCCTTCGGGTTTGGTTACCACCGTCTTACTCACTATGACTAAGTACTTGACTTGCTATGTGTGGGCATGGCACTCATTCACTCAAGGCCGAACTAAGAAGAACAATGAAGGAGGCGAAATCTCTATAGAAGGAACTCTCTCATCTAGGTTTGGTTGAAAAGTCAAGTTGACATTAATTCAAGTGGATGAGATGAGAGCATCGTGTTCCTTTTATAGTGTTTCAACTAGGGCTTAGGGTTGAATTAAATGGATTAAAAAAGAATAAAATATTGGGCAAAGAACATATGTGACCGTACACTTCAAAGGGACCCATCTCTAGTTACAATTTTGCCACTTTATTTCAACCACTTATTCTTCTTTTCAATAAAACTATATTTTCCAATTCAATCCTTATAAATACCAAAACTATTTATTTAATAATTATAATTAATTACTAAATAAAATTGCCATTTATGTAATTTATTAATTAGACCATACAAAGTCTCTTAATTAACAAATTGACCCCAAAACCTCTTTTCTTCACAATTAAGCCCATGCTTAGTGAAAATTCTTAAATAAGACATAGTCTAATTTTAGAATTATAATTGATTAATTAAAATCAATTAACTGAGTCTACAAGCAGTATTATCTCAATTAGTGAGGGGACCATGGGCCTATATAACCGAGCTTTCAATAAGTAGATCTAGAATTCACCAAGTAAATTCTCAACTTATTAATGCCTCATTGAACCACTATAGAACTTGGAATTGAATACACTTTCAGTTATATAGAACGCTCTATATGTACCACAATATAAATACGTTATGATTATCCATTGTTATAATCCTAATAGTCAAGGATCCTCTATAGATGATCTACACTGAATAGGGATAAATTTACCGTTCTACCCTTCAATGTATTTTATCCTTAAAACACTTAGCTACCTATAAATGATACTTCAGTAAACTAATATAATTACTGAAATGAGGCCTCAATCATTTATCTCTATTCAGCCAAGCTCGAAGGAAATCATCATTTCACTTCTAATTACCTATAGAAGCTATAGATTCCATATCTATGATCAACGTTCCCACTCAATTGTACTATCATGTTTCCAAAATGTACGTATCACCCAGACCATAAAGTAGGCTTAACTAACAAATCAAAGAACAAAAATAACACTCTTACGATCGAACCTAACCATGTCAGGATTGAGATCCATAGAACTAAGATCAACCATTGATATTGGCTTAGAAAGATATAACGGTAAGTTTAGGATAACTTATCTAAGATCAATATCGTACCTTCCAATGTATACTCCATACATCCGATACTGGTAAACTTTGCCAATGCCCTGGAAAGGACATAACACTTATCCAAGGATACCCTATCGCTGATTACTATGCCAGTCTAAATCCAGTGAACTGACAAATCAGGGAATTAAACTTTTGAACATATAATCATGATTATATTCCACTGTGCTGGCGACACTATAAGCATGAACAAATACATATGTTCTGGACTTAATAGAATTTATACATAAAACGACCATGAAATAAATCATGTGAACCATGCAACATAAAATGCAGTTTCTAATCTTTATTAATTAGTAAATCTGATTATATTGAAATGGGTTTTATTTAGGGCACAAAACCCAACAAACTCCCACTTTCACTAATATAAAACCAAAAGTGCATTTCAATTAATCTCAACACCTTGATATCCAGATCAAGTGTAGTTTGTATTATACTCTCCATAATAGGATCTGACAGGTTGTATTCAATACAACTTTTCCTCCACCATTACATTTCCTTAATCACAAAATCCTTGATATTGTGAAATTCCTCTCTATATGTCTACTCTCTAGGGATATTGGATTCTTTACTTTTTGGCAACTACTTCTGTGTTAGTCAAAAAGTAACACTAGTAGTTAATAAATGTTGGTACAATGCCAAAAATGTATAGAACTTTCCATAGACTGAATAAGTATCTTTCCTGCAACTTTAATATTCAATCTCTCTGGTAGACTTAGAGACTTCAGATAAGTTTTTACACTTCTCCAAAATCACTACTCCACCCCCAGAGTAATCACCATCTCATCAGCAGACTTTCTAGCACTAACGCAAGTCTAGAAATCTCATTTGGTGTAGTCTAAGAGTATTAAATACCACCCTTATTGACTAACATATAGTTTCTCTTCTTGATCTTAAGATTTACTTTATTGTCTTCCAATGTTCTGTCTTGGATGAATCTGATACCTACTCATTTCTCCCACTCAACAACTGGTGTCTGGTCTAATGCATAACAAAGCATATCTGAGACCTCTCACTATTGATCCTAAGGAATTCTTTTCTTGGCCTTTATGTTTTCTGGAATAGATGAAACTTCTCCTTAAATAAAGGAAATCTATGTCTAGAAGTCGAGAAGCTTCTATAGATTGCCATTAGAAAGAATGCTCCAGCATCTTACTAAAGTAAGTTGCTTGCACTAGAGTAAGTAAATTACCAGGCATACCACAAGCCATAGGTTTAGATAAGCTCAAACCTATAATACTAGGAATAGGTTGTTTTGTTAAGTCCATTGAATAGACTAACTAGCAAAATTTCCTATCTTGTCCTTGTAATAGAAAACTTTTGGTTGTTTCATATGAATGGTTTTCAACCATAGTTCTCTTGGGTTTACTTCTTAGTTCCTTATTCTGACAATCCATTACTTGTTTAAACTAACAATGGATTTCATCACTAGTTTCTTCCAAGTCATAACAGGGTGAGTTCCTTGAAACCCTCCGACTACGATAAGGTACTGTGACTTTTGTCTAAGAACATAAGTGGTATTATCCTCTTCGGTTGTGTCTAGAAAACAGCGGCAGTGGGACCATCTTATAAGATGATAGAACACTTTTGGAATCAAGAAAAAAATATCTCCTCTACTCTGCTACTTTGTTTTCAGACTTAGTCATTTTCTTAGAAAAGTAGTATTTGTTGAAACAAATACTTTCTTATCTTAATGACAATGGGATGGTCCACCCCTAATCACTTAGAATAGCTATCAAACATGCAAACCTTGGTTAACAGTTCTAGCTTTTCTTAAGATCACGATTAGGTCATCCATGAATCTAGTAATTGTTTACACAACCATTCCATCATTCTGAAATTTTCCTATCACTAGGGTATTTTCCTAGAAGGACTTAGGCAACTGTTAGTAACTAATCATAGACGTTATACTATAATCAATATGCAAATCAAATTTCTGGGGAGGTAAGTTTGAATACAATTCAAAAATTCAACTTAATGATCTTTGAATTGCATATCCAAATATTTCTCCACCCCTATCAGTTCACAAGATCGTTAACCACTTACATTTTTTTCAACATTGCTAGAAATTCATGAAATTTCTCAAACATTTCAAATTTCTTTCCACAAGGTAAAATCTAGAGTGATTGTATTAAGATTGTAAGGAAAACTCATATCCACCCCTGAATGTACATCCATTAATGAATATAGATGATCTTACTTTCAAGTAGATATAGGCATTTTGACTCTTTCTAGAAAATGATCTTGTCAAAACTACTATGAACAAGATGCAAATGCCATAGATATATAAGAATGTGGTTGTCGTCTTTTGATGACTTAGGTTTAGTTACAATAAAGTGTTCTTAGAATAGTCCAAGTGGATTCCGATCACAGAATACTAAACTAAAATTCCATAAATTAACATACAATTTGTATCCATTGATAGAAAATGGATATTAAAAACTTGTGAAAGTTGAACTGTGTTGTATTCTGGAAACTGAAATAGAATTTCTATTTGGAATCTAAAATTTAAAGTCAAAGACTTAAATTTATACACAATATTTCTTGAGTTATTATTCTCTCTTGGACCACCACTACTAATCTAACTCTAAGTCTAATTTGCCTAAAGTAAACATATACAAGTAGGAGATTCTAAGATCGAGGATTTATATCATTTCGGGATGGAATGTCGGAAATATAATCATATGCGCCATTCAATTTCATAAGAGAAATTAGAGTGACATCATAAGCAGATGATTTATAAACCATTCATCCAATGATATACTATGTAAGAAAATTCGAAATGAATAAGCTAAGAGAAAAAATTAGGATAATTTCTATTAAAATAAGAATCCAACAATGTCCCGGTAGGCGAGAGTCAAAGTTATTCTTATTTTACACGAAATTTACAACTACAATTAATAACAAAAAACAACATGGTTCAATATAAATTCACACACAATTCAGAAATTATCATACAAGTAACAAAGACATGTGAAAATACAAAACAGGCACATCTTAAATAATTTCTAAGGTTTCCAACAAACTGATACAGTGTCCCGGTAGGCGAGAGTCAAAGTATCATTCATTGAATAGAGTTGTCTGCTCATCTAAAATGGAAACCATTCTAGCAACCTTTTATTCTATCAAAATAAGAATCCAACGTTGTCCCGGTAGGCCAGAGTCAAGGTTATTCTTATTTTATGAGCTTCTACCATTGTTTCATACTTCATAAATTTATCTCTAAGTAGTCACCGTAGGGGAGAGTTTAATAGAGACGAAAACTTACAAAATACTTATCATAAGAGATCGTTACGGTGTTAAATGCTTCAACAAATAACCATCCATTAGGGGGACGAAGTCTAGCGTCTCGAGGTTATATTGAAAACAAATTAACCATGTAGGACCAACAATGGAAATCGAATATCCTTATAGCTAAAGCTTATTATTTTAAAGAGATGTATTTTAATTTGATACTTATTTTAGTCTATTTATTTTAACATATATTTATTTAAGTAAAATTTCTAATTTAGATAACTCTAAATATAAATTTTAATTTAATATTTATAAAATTATACCTTAGGAAGATCTGAAAAATAAAAATAAATTATTTTCCATCCTTAGTATTAATTTTCCAATAAATATTATGAAAATTACTTAATTTAAGTTGGTCCAAAATTAATTAGATTATTAATTTTCAACTCAAATTTAATTTTCTATAAATATATAACTGAATTCGAAATCCAATGTATAAAGATACATTTTTCAAAATTCATATAAAATAAAATAAAATAAATCTGGAAAAGTTATTTTAATTTATGTTGCTCTAAAATTAAATAAATTAATTTTTAACATAAATATAATTTTCATATTTAATTAAATCTGTTAAGAAAAATATCAAATATTTAAGTGTCTAGAATATAATCAACTTAAATATTAATTTTCTTATTTAATTAAATATATCTAGAAAAATACCAAAAAAAGTCTACCTAAAAAATATCTATCTAGATAATTCATAAACTAATTACTAATTTTCTAATTAAAAATAATATATTTTAGTATATTTATTTTAATTTAAATCATTAATGAAAATTACTTGATTTAAGTTGATCTAAAATTAATTTCCAACTTAATCTAATTTTCAAAATTAAAAAATTTCGAAAATATGCATTTAAAATAAATAAATGCAATTCAAAATTAGGTGGGAAAATGATTATTAAAATAAATTAAAATATATTCTGAAAATTATTGTAATTTAAGTTGATCTGAAATTGAAAAATTTCCAACTTAAATATAATTTTCTATTTAATTAAATTCATTAAAATAGAAATAATTAACTATCTTGAATAAAATCAACTTAATTATTAATTCTAATTTAATATCTAAGAAAATATTCTAATTTAAGTTGATCTAAAATTAATTAAATAATTAATTTTCAACATAAACATATTTTCTAATTTAATTAAATTTCATGAAATAGAAAGAAATAATTAAGTATCTTGAATAAAATCAACTTAATTATTAATTCTATTTAAATTCTTAGAAAAATATTCTAATTTAAGTTGGTCCAAAATTAATTAAAAAATTAATTTTCAAGTTTAAATATATTTTTCTACTTAATTAAATATTAGAAAATATAAATTAGTTACTAGCAATTTCAATCTAGAATATTTCATTAAACTAAGTGTATTTATCTAGATTAATTTTAAAATAATCCAACAAAAAATTAATTTCATTTATTTTAAAATTAATTATGTTGCTAATTCAATTTTAATTAGGTTAAACTAGTATAATTAGCCTAATAAAATTATTTAAATAAGGCAAATGGGTCTTCACAATTAAGGTTGTTCATGTGAGGGAGGGCTGGGTTCAGTATGTCGTACCCACTACTATTGGCCCCCTAACTCTCACACAAGGCCCAAAAGAGAGGAATTTAACCTTTCATTAAATAATTGTTATTCATTGAATAAGCCCAATACTAATTGGGCCTAAATAAAACTATCATGTGTGACATTTTATTTTAGCAACCTAGTCCATTTATATATCTAGAAATAAATGGGCTTCCAATATGCATCTAAGCCCAAAGCAAACATATAGGCTCACACAGGTCAAATTGATTTGGATGGGCCTTATCATGTTACTAGGTTTACACAGATGAAAGAAATACATAATTTACCTGTTACAAATTATTTATAGAATCTATTGACAATTGGACTATGATTAAAATCAGATCATTGGATTTGTCGACAAGTTAATCATAGCAATTTAGATCAAATAAATAATAGGTTCGTTAAAAAAAAGTTTTGAATAAACAATTAAATAAATAAACAAAATATCCATATAACAATATGTGAATAAGATATTAAAATCTTAAATAATTATTTTAAACTAACTAATTATTTTGAAAATTTAGGGTTGTTGAAACAACCTTAAATATCTCATCAAAATTTAAAATTCAAAATTAAAACTAATTTAAAATATCTAGGTTTATTTGAATTATTTTTATCAAATCAAATTATATATCTAATAAGAGAAATGATTTGAAAATAACCAAAAAGATATTTTCAATATCACTTTCTAATCTTATAATTTAATAAAATTAAAATAACAAAATAAACCAATTTTAAAATAGATATGGTTAGGCAATTATTATTTTAAGAATAAAATAATAATTATCCTAATTATATGTCAAAATATCTCAAATTAAGCATTATTCAAATTTCAACAAAATTATCTAGGTTATTTAAATATTTAAAATAATATTTACAAATTTCTGATAAGTAAAATGATATAAAATATAATTTTTCTAACTAATAATTTATAAACAATTAAATATTTAACAAAATAACCAATTTTGAATTTAAAAATATTATGGTTAGAATATCTAGGTTAATTTCAAACTTATTAATTATTTAATTTATCATATAAGATAATTTTAATATAATATTTTAAATTAAAAGATAAGGCTATCATATAATTTAAAATATGTCCAATATTAAAATATCTGATCTTATAATTAAATAATATATAAATATTAAAGAAATTAACAAATTTTGAAAATGGCGAAAATTCGAAAAATTGGAAAAATCCCACAAAAATAGGGTTTTGGGGTGTTGCTGCCAGGAAGGCTGCACGTGCAGCCTAGCAAGGCTGCAATCAGCCCCATACGCGCGCGGAAACTGGAATCTGCAGGGTCCTCCGCCGAGTTTCCTCGACACTTGCAGGGTGCTGTATGGGCGAGCTGCAGCTAGGCATGACACGCTCGTGTCTGAGCGAGGGGCTGACCGAGGAATTCAGACAAAAGGCTCTTTGATCCGCGCAGATCACCTTGTCTGAAGCCCTGTGCACGCGTACGATCAGCATCTCGACACCCATTCAACCCGATTTTCAAAAATTCATAACTCCTTCAATTTTTATCGGAATTGAGTTCCGTAAAAACCAAAATTTCTTAATTTTTTACAAGGAATCCAAATAAAATATTTTCAGAAAGAAAATAAAATTATTTTCATGGAAAAATTTCGTAATTCACATACATTCATCAAATAATCACATAAACCAACATGAACACATCCAAATAAACATACAAATAATAATCATCGTTTTAAATCCATATTTCATGAAAGTAAATCATTACCATGGCTCTAACGCCAGTTGTTGGAAATATTTTACCAGGATCTGGATTTACTAACAAGTATGTTCAATTGACATCCTAAATATGAATTCTCTAAAACAATGAAATAAACACATAAGGGTTTAAGAAAATCTTACATTCATTGCAGCAGAATAATATGACTCCTTCCGTTCATGATCTCTAGCCCTTGATTCCTTTCTGTCGCGGAGCATTATAAAGATCTGAACCTAGATCTCTTTCTCTCCTTCGGGTTTGGTTACCACCGTCTTACTCACTATGATTGAGTACTTGACTTGCTATGTGTGGGCATAGCAGTCATTCACTCAAGGCTAAAGTAAGAAGAACAATGAAGGAGGCGAAATCTCTATAGAAGGAACTCTCTCATCTAGGTTTGGTTGAATAGTCAAGTTGACATTAATTCAAGTGGATGAGATGAGAGCATCATGTTCCTTTTATAGTGTTTCAACTAGGGCTTAGGGTTGAATTAAATAGATTAAAAAAGAATAAAATATTGGGCAAAAAACATATGTGGCCGTACACTTCAAAGGGACCCATCTCTAGTTACAATTTTACCAATTTATTTCAACCACTTATTCTTCTTTTCAATAAAACCATATTTTCCAATTCAATCCTTATAAATGCGAAAACTATTTATTTAATAATTATAATTAATTACTAAATAAAATTGCCATTTATATAATTTATTAATTAGACCATACAAAGTCTCTTAATTAACAAATTGACCCCGAAACCTCTTTTCTTCACAATTAAGTCCTTGCTTAGTGAAAATTCTTAAATAAGACATAGTCTAATTTTAGAATTATAATTGATTAATTAAAATCAATTAACTGAGTCTGCAAGCAATATTATCTCAACTAGTGAGGGGACCATGGGCCTATATAATCGAGCTTTCAATAAGAAGATCTAGAATTCACCAAGTAAATTCTCAACTTATTAATTCCTCATTGAACCACTATAGAACTTGGAATTGAATACACTTTCAGTTATATAGAACGCTCTATATGTACCGCGATATAGATACGTTATGATTATCCATGTTGGAATATGTTTTACCATGATCTAGATTTACTACTATGTATGCTATTTAACATCCTAAATATGAATTTCTAAAACAATGTAAATAAACACATATAAAGTTTAGGAAACCTTACAGTGGGTGCAGCAGAATATTAATGGCTCCTTCCACTCAGATTTCTATCCCTTGTATCCTGTCTGTAGCAGAGTATCACCAAGATCTGAGCCCGAATGTCCTTCTCTTGATTTTTGATTCTTCACAGCCTTACACACTATGATTGAGATACCACTTGACGTGTGTGGGCACTCACTCTATCACTCAAGGTATGAAAATAATATGAAGAAGGAAGAGAGAGGTTGGTTCGAATATAAGTATAGAATAGATGGCTCAATTTTTCCTGAAGGCAAGAAATTTCATCATCTTTTAAGTGTGAGCCATCACTATGTTGGAAATTATTTTACCAGTAACTTAGATCTACTCACAACTATGTTGATTAACATCCTAAATATGAACTTCTAAAACGATTATAAATAAACAAATATAAAGTATGAGAAACCTTACATTGGGTGCAGCGGAATAATATGTCTCCTTCCACTCAGATCTCTAACCCTTTTATCCTTTCTGTCGCACAGTATTATCAAGATCTGAGCTCGAATATCCTTCTTGTTGAATTGCTTTCTTCACGATCTTCCACACTATGATTGAGGTACTACTTGCTGTGTGTGGGCACTACTCTATCACTAAGAGGATTCGAAACAATCAACGAAGAAGAAGGAAAGAGAGTGGCGGCTAGGTTTAGTGTGATGGCTCAGGTTTTTCTCTGAAAGGAATAAGATGCAAAAGTTACTTTTTCAAAATCATCACTATCTATTTATAACATGCCACATAGGGTTAGGTTTGAATTATTTGGCATTAAAATAATGAAAATATTAAATGATAAAGCCTACATAAGTGGCCGCCCATGGCTAGTGGATTTGGGCCTCACTTTTACAATTTTGCTGTTTTATTATTTCTGCATCTCATTTTCTCAAAAATGCCAATTTTCAAATTCAACCATTTAAATGTCAATTTCAACTATTTAATAACTATAAATAATTATTAAATAATATTGTCATTTATTATATTTATTAATTATACCAACCAAAGTATCTTAATTGACAAATATACCCTAGAAACTCTTTCTTTACAGTTTCGCCCTTGCTTAGTGAAAAATTCACAAATAGACATAGTCTAATTTGAGAATTATAATTGATTAATCAAAACCAATTAAATGAGTCTTACAAGTAGTATTGTCTCAAGTAGTGTGGGGACCATGGGTCTATATATCCGAGCTTCCAATAAGCAGATCAAGAATTTATATCTTAAATTCACTGACTTATTAATTCTTCGTTGAATCCACGCATAGAACTTAGAATTGCACTCTCAGTATATAGAACGCTCTATATGTTCCACCATATAGACACGTCATTAGTTATCCATTGTTATAATTCTAATTTGATCAATGATCCTCTATATAGATGATCTACACTGTAAAGGGATTAGATTACCGTGACACCCTACAATGTATTTTATCCTTAAAACACTTAACCCTGTATAAATGATATTTCAGCTAAGTGAAATGAGTACTCCACCATTTATTTTTCGTTTGGTCAAGCTCGAAGGAAATCATCCTTTACTTTCTATTTGCCAGATAGAAGCTATAGATTCCATATTTATGTTAGCGCTCCCACTCAATTGCACTACCATGTTCCCAAAATGTACGTATCACCCTGACCCAAAAGTAGGCTTAACTAACAAATCAAAGAACACGAATAACACTCTTGAGATTGAACCTAATCATATCATGATTAAGATCATTTGATCTAGGATCAACTAGGCGATATTGACTTGAATAGATATTACGGTAAGTTTGATAAATCTATGTCAAAGTTCAATATCGATCCCTTCCGATGCATAGTCCATGCACCCAACCCAAGCTTTACGTTAACCAATGCTCTGGAAAGAACATAGCATTTTACCAAATGCAAGTAAACTCTGTTGTAGATTATCATATCAGTAAAACCCCGTGTTCTGATAAGTCTAGGAATCTTTATTCACATAGTCATGTTTACTTTCCACTGTGTTGACAACACAATAAACAGGATCAAGTATGTGAAAAGGGTTTGGATGAATTTATAAATCAAATAGACAAGCAATTGATAAGATGAACCAAAACATACAAATGAATGAAAAATACTTTTGTTTCTTTATTGATATTGAATAAAATGGATTACATTGAAATGGAGTTTTATTTAGGGCATAAAACCCAACATTCTGGACTTACCAGATTTTGTATATATTAAACCATAAATATGAAAACTACATGTAAACATAAATGACTTCTTGTTGGGTTTTGTGCCCTAAATAAAACCCATTACAATCTGATTAGTTATCAATCTAAGAAATTTGAAGTGATTTATGTTTGCATGAATATTTCATGCTTATGGTTTAATATATTTAACATATGCACAAAATTAGTTAAGTCCAGAACATATATTTATTCACAATTACAGTATTGTCAACACAGTAGAATGTTATTGTGATTATATGATTCAAAACACTAAGTCCCTGTTCATGAGTGTTTTGGATTTACACTGATGTGATAATCAGCGATGATGTATACTTACAATAGGAGTAAGTGTTATGTTCTTTCTAGGACATTGGTAAAGTGTACTAGTTTCGAATGTATGGAGTATACATTGGACTAGACCGATATTGAACTTAGTCAAGATATTATAAACTTACCGTTGTATCTTTCCAAGTCAATATCAATAGTTGATCTTAGATTAAAAATATCTAAATCCTAATATGCTTAGGCTCAATCTCAGGAGTGTTATTCATGTTCTTTGATTTATTAGTTAAGCCTACTTTAGGATCAGGGTGATACGTATATTTTTGGGAACATGATAGTATGATTGAGTGGGAGCGCTGAACATAAATATGGAATCTATAGCTTCTATTGGTGTATAGAAGTCATGTGATGATTCCCTTCGAGCTTAGCTAAATAGAAGTAAATGGATGAGCTCTTGTTTCAGTGACTATTTCTTAGATCACTAAAACATCATTTACAGGTAGCTAAGTGTTTTAAGGGGCCAAATACATTGAGGGTGAAAACGGTATATTTATCCCATCTCGATGTAAATCATCTATATAGATGATCTTTAATCACATTAAGATTATAACGATGGTTAAATGAGATAGCATATCTATATCGTGGAACATATAGAATGCTCTATATAAGTCTGAGAGTGCAATTCCAAGTTCTAAGAGTGGATTCAACAAGGAATTAATAAGTTAGGGAATTTACTTAGTATTTCGGTTCGGCTTATTGGAAGCTCAGCAATATAGATCCATGGTCCCCATTCTAGTTGAGACCATACTGCTTGTAAGACTCAATAATTGATTTATGATTAATACATTATAATTCTAAAAATTAGACTATGTCTAATTTGTGAATTTTCACTAAGCAGGGGTGAAATTGTAAGGAAAAGAGATTCTAAGTTTATTTATTAATTAAGAGACTCTATATGTCTAATTAATAATTATATTAAATGACAATATTATTTAATAATCTATTTTAGTTATTAAATAATTAGTTTTGACATTTAAATGGTTAGAATTGGAAAATTGGCATTTTTGAGAAAATAGAAATAAAAATTGTGAAAACTGCAAAATCTAAGTGAGGCCCACTAACACCTATGGCCGGCCACTTGTTTGGCTTTTTCCAATTAATATTTTCATTATTTTAATGCCAAATAATTACTAACCCAAACCTAGTAGTTGCCTATAAATATAAAGTGATGGCTCAATCTATTTTATGAGATTAAGAGTTTCATAAAAGTTTTTGTCAGTAATTCAAGAGATTGCCTTTCAGAAAAACTGAGCCTTCCACTTTCTCTCTATAGCCGACCCTCTCTCTCTCTCTCTCTCTCTCTCTCTCTCTCTCTCTCTCTCTCTCTCTCTCTCTCTCTCTCTCTCTCTCTCTCTCTCTCTCTCTTTTCTTCTTCATAATTTCGAAACCCCCTAGTGATAGAGTAGTGCCCACACACAGCAAGTGGTACCTCAATCATAGTTTGGAAGATCGTGAAGGATCAAATTCAAAGAGAAAGACAATCGGGCTCAGATCTTGATAATACTTTGCGACAGAAAGGATACAAGGGTTAGAGATCTGAGTGGAAGGAGATATATTATTCCACTGCAACCAATGTAAGGTTTTCTTAAATTTTTATGTGTTTATTATCGTTTTAGAAAGTTCATATTTAGGATGTTAAACAACATACTTGTTAGTAGATCTAAGATCCTGGTAAAATAATTTCCAACACTTCTAATCTTTCATTGATAACAAATCAGATTAGATTGAAATAGGTTTTATTTAGGGCATAAAACCCCAACAATCCATTGTTATAATCCTAATCGTCAAGGATCCTCTATAGATGATCTTCACTGAATAGGGATAAATTTACCGTTCTACCCTTCAATGTATTTTATCCTTAAAACACTTAGCTACCTATAATTGATACTTCAGTAAACTAATATAATTATTGAAATGAGGCCTCAATCATTTATCTCTATTCAGCCAAGCTCGAAGGAGATCATCGTTTCGCTTCTAAATACCTATAGAAGCTATAGATTCCATATCTATAATCAGCGCTCCCACTCAATTGTACTACCATGTTTCCAAAATGTACGTATCACCCAGAAACGAAATCACAATTATTTTTTACGAAAATTTCACAAACATCAATCAATCATCAAATAACACTCAATACAACATGATACCATCCAAAGAACATACAAACAATCGTTTTAAAGTCCAAATTACATGTAAGTAAATCAATTACCATGGCTCTGAGGCCAGTTGTTGGGAATTATTTTACCAGGATCTTAGATCTACTCACAAGTATGTTTATTAAAATCCTAAATATGAACTTTCTAAAACGATAAATTAAACACATATAAAGTTAAGAAAACCTTACATTGATGCAGCGGAATAAATGTCTCCTTCCACTCAGATCTCTAACCCTTGATTCCTTTCTGTAGCAGAGTATAATCAACATCTGAGCCCGAATCTCCTTCTACTTCAAGCTTTGATCCTTCACAGTCTTCCAATCTATGATTGAGTTACTGCTTGCTGTGTGTGGGCACTTACTCTTTCACTAGGGTCACGAAAAAGATGAAGGGAAAAGAGAGAGAGAGAGAGATTTCGGCCAAGGTAGTGAGTGAGGAAGGCTCAGTTTTTCTGAAGAGAGAGAATTCTGTCAAAAAGGCTAATGAAAGCATGTGTTGTGAATGAGCCATCACTTTCTATTTATAGGCAACTACTAGGTTTAGGTTTAGAATTATTTGGCATTAAAATAATGAAAATAATAATTTGAAAAATCTAATTAAGTGGCCGGCCTAGGTGTTGTAATGGGCCTCACTTAATTTTGCAATTTTATCAAATTTTATCTCTATTTTCTCAAAAATGCCAATTTTCCAATTCTAACATTTTAAATGCCAAAACTAATTATTTAATAACTAAAATACATTATTAAATAATATTGTCATTTAATTTAATTATTAATTAGACATATAAAGTCCATTAATAAATAAATAAACCCAGAAAACTCTTTTCCTTACAATTTCACCCCTAATTAGTGAAAATTCATAAAATTAGACATAGTCTAACTTTAGAATTATAATTGATCAATCACGAATAAATTAACGAGTCTTACAAGCAGAATGTTCTCAACTAGAATGGGGACCATGGATCTATATGCTGAGCTTCCAATAAGTGAACCAAATTTACCAAGTAAATTCCTACTTATTAATTCTTCGTTGAATCCACTCTTAGAACTTAGAATTGCACTCTCAGACTTATATAGAGCATATTGTATTTTTCACGATACCAATATACTATCTCATTTAACCATTGTTATAATCTTATTGTGATTTAAAGATCCTCTATATAGATGATTTACATCGAGATGGGATTTCTTTACCGTTCTCACCCCTCAATGTATTTTGCCCCTTAAAACACTTAGCTACCTGTAAATGGTGTTTAGTGATCTAATAATTAGTCAGTTAAACAAGAGCTCATCCATTTACTTCTATTTGCTAAGCTCGAAGGGAATCATCACTTCACTTCTATACACCAGTAGAAGCTATAGATTCCATATTTATGTTCAGCACTCCCACTCAATCATACTATCATGTTCCCAAAATATACGCATCACCCTGACCCAAAAGTAGGCTTAACTAATAAATCAAAGAACATGAATAGCACTCCTGAGTTGAGCCCAAGCATATCAGGATTTAGATTCTTTTAATCTTAAGATCAACTACTGATATTGACTTGGAAAGATATATATAACGGTAAGTTTGTAATATCTTAACTTAGTTGCAATATCGGTCCAGTCCAATGTATACTCCATACATTCGAAACTAGTATACTTTACTAATGTCCTGGAAAGAACATAACACTTACTCCAAGTGTAAGTACACATCATCGCTGATTATCACATTAGTGTAAATCCAATAACACTGATGAAACAGGGACCAAAACTTTTGATTCATATGATCACAATCACATTCCACTGTGTTGACGATACTGTAATTGTGAATAAACATATGATCTGGATTTAACTGATTTTGTGTGTATTAATGTAATAAACATATTAAACATATTAAACTATTAGCATGTAAAATTCATGCAAACATCAATCACTTCAAATTTCTTATATTGATAACTAATCAGATTGTAAAGAGTTTTATTTAGGGCATAAAACCCAACACCTAACCATGTCAAGATTGAGATCCATAGACCTAAGATCAACCATTGATATTGACTTAGAAAGTGTTGGAATTTATTTTACCAGGATCTTAGATCTACTCACAAGTATGTTGACTAACACCCTAAATATGAACTTTCTAAAACGATGAATTAAACACATATAAAGTTTGAGAAACCTTACATTGGGTGCAGCAGAATTAAATGACTCCTTCCGTTCAGATATGTAGCCCTTGATTCCTTTCTGTAGCAGAGCATTATCAATATCTGAACCTGGATCTCTTTCTCTGAATCTTTGATGCTGAAACTCCTTCTTGCTGAAAATCTTTCTTTATGATCGTCCTCACTATGGTTGAGGTATCACTTGCTGTGTGTGGGCACTACTCATACACTAAGAATTTCGAAATTTAAGGAAGAAGAAAGAGAGAGTGGGTTCGGCCAAAGATAGGGAGAGAGAGAGGCTCAGTTTTTTCTGAATCAGAAGTGTCAGAAAAAAAGTGTAATTTTCCTGAAGCCTTCACTATCTATTTATAGCATTCCACTAGGGTTAGGTTTCAATTATTTGGCATTAAAATAATGAAAATATCAGTTTAAATTTCCTACAAAAGTGGCAGGCCCTATACTAGTGGATTTGGGCCTCACTTTTTGTAATTTATAGTTTTACCTTTTCTGCATCTGATTTTCTCAAAAACGCCAATTTTCAAATTCAACCATTTAAATGCCAATTCTAACTATTTAATAACTATAAATAATTATTAAATAATATTCTCATTTATCATATTTATTAATTGAACCATACAAAGTATCATAATTAACAAATATGCCCCTAAAACTCTTTCTTTACAATTTTGCCCTTACTTAGTGAAAAATTCACAAATAGACATAGTCTAATTTGAGAATTATAATTGATTAATCAAAACCAATTACATGAGTCTTACAAGCAATATTATCTCAACTAGTGCGGGGACCATGGGTCTATATAACCGAGCTTCCAATAAGTAGATCAAGAATTTATTACTAAAATTCACTAACTTATTAATTCTTCGTTGAATCCACGCATATAACCTAGAATTGCACTCTCAGTATATAAAATGCTCTATATGTTCCACCATATAGATGCATCATTAGTTATCCATTGTTATAATCCTAATGTGATCAATGATCCTCTATATGAATGATCTACACTGTAAAGGGATTAGATTACCGTTACACCCTACAATGTATTTTATCCTTAAAACACTTGAACTTGTATAAATGATATTTCAGCTTATGTGAAATGAGTACTCCACCATTTATGTTCGTTTGGTCAAGCTCGAAGGAGATCATCCTTTGCTTACTATTCGTCAGATAGAAGCTATAGATTCCATGTTTATGTTAGCGCTCCCACTCAATTGCACTACCGTGTTCCCAAAATGTACGTATCACCCTGACCTAAAAGTAGGCTTAACTAACAAATCAAAGAACACGAATAGCCTCTCGAGATTGAGCCTAATCATATTAGGATTAAGATCATTTGATCTAGGATCAACTAGGCGATATTGACTTGAATAGAAATTACGGTAAGTTTAATAAGTCTAAGTCAAAGTTCAATATCGGTCCCTTCCGATGCATACTCCATGCATCCAACCTGAGCTTTACTTTAACCAATGCTCTGGAAAGAACATAGCATTTCTCAAATGCAAGTAAACTCTTGTTGTAGATTATCATATCAGTAAAATCCTATGTCTGATAAATCTAGGAAACTTTATTCACATAGTCATATTTACTTTCCAATGTGTTGACGGCACAATAAACAGGATCAAGTATGTGAAAAGGGTTTCAGATGAATTTATACATTATGTACATATAATCATGAAATAAATCATGTGAACCATGCAACATTAAATGTTATTTCTGATCTATATTAATAAGTAAATCTGGTTATATTGAAATGAGTTTTATTTAGGGCATAAAACCCAACAGAAAGATATAACAGTAAGTTTAGGATATCTTATCTAAGATCAATATCGGTCCCTTCCAATGTATACTCCATACATTCGATACTGGTAAACATTGCCAATGCCTTGGAAAGGACATAACACTTATCCAAGGTGTAAGTATACCTATCGCTGATTATCATGCCAGTCTAAATCCAGTGAACTGACAAATCAAAGAATTAAACTTTTGAACATATAATCATGATTATATTCCACTGTGCTGACGACACTATAAGCATGAACAAATACATATGTTCTGGACTTAATAGAATTTATACATTAAACAATCATGAAATAAATCATGTGAACCATGCAACATAAATTGCAGCATCTGATCTTTATTAATTAGTAAATCTGATTATATTAAAATGGGTTTTATTTAGGGCACAAAACCCAACAAAGCCCTCCTTACCGAGGACCAATCTCTGTGCTGCAGGGTGTTGAGAGCCAAATATCTGAAAAGCAAGCCGTTTTTGGATGCAACTTATAAAGATTCTGACTCTTGGTTCTGGAAGAATGTGTTAAGTCCTTAGCCATCATCAGGAAAGGGGCCTGTAAGCTCGTCTCGAATGGAGAAGATACGAATGTTTGGTCGGACCCTTGGCTCGTACATGGTAATGAGTTCTACCCGAAACCCATTTCTCCTTGTCATGAGAATGTGGTTAAGGTGGCTAATCTACTCAATAGTGATGGAAATTGGGATATACCCAGGCTCGAATCCCTTTTCGACTCTGAAACGATTTCTTGTATCCTTAAAGGGCGAAGGCCCTCGGGCCAAAGGAGTGATAGGTAGATTTGGACTAAGGAAGGGAGCAGAAATTTACCACTAAATCTGCTTATTTGTTATAGGCGTATAAGAGAGCCCCCGCCTGTGTGGTGGTGCCAGCCTTATTGAACAAACTATGGAAATCTAAGATTTTAAAAAGACATAAAATCCTTTGGTGGAGCATCCTTTCAAATGCTTTGTTGGGTTTTATGCCTAAAATAAAACTCTATTTCAATGTAATCCAGATTATTCAATATTAATAAAGAAACAGAAGTATTTTTCATTCATTTGTGTATGTTTTGGTTCACCTTATCAATTATTTGTCTATTTGATTTATAAATTCATCCAAACCCTTTTCACATACTTAATCATGTTTATTGTGTTGTCAACACAGTGGAAAGTAAACATGACTATGTGATTAAAGATTCCTAGATTTATCAGAACACTGGGGTTTTACTGATATGACAATCTACAATAGAGTTTACTTGCATTTGGAAAAATGCTATGTTCTTTCCAGAGCATTGGTTAAAGTAAAGCTTGGGTTGGATGCATGGAGTATGCATCGGAATGGACCGATATTGAACTTTGATATAGATTTATTAAACTTACCGTAATATCTATTCAATTCAATATCACTTAGTTGATCCTAAATTAAATGATCCTAATCCTGATATGATTAGGTTCAATCTCAAGAGTGTTATTAGTGTTCTTTGATTTGTTAGTTAAGCCTACTTTTGGGTCAGGGTGATACGTACATTTTGGAAACACGGTAGTGCAATTGAGTGGGAGCGCTAACATAAATATGGAATCTATAGCTTCTATCTGGCGAATAGAAAGTTAAGGATGATTTCCTTCGAGCTTAACCAAACGAAGATAAATGGTGGAGTACTCATTTCACTTAGCTGAAATATCATTTATACGGGGTTAAGTGTTTTAAGGATAAAATACATTGTAGGGTGTTGCGGTAATTTAATCCCTTTACAGTGTAGATCATCTATATAGAGGATCATTGATCAAATTAGGATTATAATAATGGATAATTAATGACGTATCTATATGGTGGAACATATAGAGCGTTCTATATAGCCGAGAGTGCAATTCTAAGTTCTATGCGTGGATTCAACGAAGAATTAATAAGTCAGTGAATTTAAGATGTAAATTCTTGATCTACTTATTGAAAGCTCGGATATATAGACCCATGGTCCCCACACTAGTTGAGACAATATTACTTGTAAGACTCATTTAATTAGTTTTAATTAATCAATTATAATTCTCAAATTAGACTATGTCTATTTGTGAATTTATCACTTATTAAGGGCAAAACTGTAAATAGAGAGTTTATAGGGTATATTTATTAATTAAGAAACTTTGATTAGTTTAATTAATAAATATAATAAATGACAATATTATTTAATAATTAATTATAGTTATTAAATAGTTAGAATTGACATTTATATTGTTGAATGTGAAAATTGGCAGTTTTTGAGAAAATGGGAAACATAAATGATAAAATAGGAAAGTTGCAAAAGTGAAAGGCTTGTTTCCATAATGCCATGGCCGCCCACTTAACTTGCCCTTTATCATTTAATTTTTCATTTTTTAATGCCAAGTAATTCAACCCTAACCCTATGTGGTATTCTATAAATAGAAGGTAAAGGCTTCAGGAAACATACACAACACAATTGCATTATTCTCTTTTCACTGAAGTTTTCCCTGAGCCGCCACCTTTACTCTCTCTTTCTTCTTCTCTGTTTCAAAACCTCTAAGTGATAGAGTAGTGCCCACACACATCAAGCAATACCTCAATCATAGTGAGGAAGACTGTGAAGAATTCAGAGTCAACGAAGAAGGACATTCGGGCTCAGATCTTGATTATACTCTGCAACAGAAAGGAATCAAGGGTTAGAGATCTGAGTGGAACGAGACATATTATTCTGCTGCATTCAATGTAAGATTTCTCATACTTTATATGTGTTTATTTATATTCGTTTTAGAAGTTCATATTTAGGTTGTTAATCAATAATACTTGTGAGTAGATCTAAGATCCTAGTAAAATAATCCAACATGCTTTGCCTGTCCGAGGCATCCTGGCTAAGAGAATCCAAATTGAAGACGAGACGTGCCCTTTGTGTGGGGAGGCTGCGGAATCAATGGAACACTTGTTCCTTTATTGCAACTTCGCTTACCATCTCTGGAGATCATCCCCGTGGGGGTTGTTCCCGATCCTTGATTCTGGTGGTAGGATCTGGGACTGGGTTAAATTTCTTTGGAGCTTGAAATCGAATGGGGTGGACTCTGACAAGCTGTTCCTTTATGCTTCAATCATTGTGGACACGATTTGGAGAACCCGTAATGATAAGGTACATAATTTCCAAACAAGTAACATTGTAACGACCATTGACTCTACCTCTCATTGTTACACAGATTATGCTTCGTGCTTATTCCCTCAGTCGTTACCGGTGGCTTCTCCTACCTGAACACCTCCGCCTGAGGATTGGATCAAAATCAATTGCGATGCTAAGGTTGGGGGAGAGTCTATGTGCGTTGCGGCTCTGGCTAGGGATCACACTGGGAATGTTTTGTGGGCTGCTGTGTCCATGTTCAACTTCAGGGACCCTTTGATTAGTGAAGCAGCGGCGTGTCGCCTTACTCTTTGACTCAGCTAGACTCAGGTGTCATAACTATGTCTTGGTGGAGAGTGATTCAGAAGTGGTTATCAATGCGCTGAAAGGAGTTCACTCTACCTGGAATATTGATAATTATGTCTATTTATGTAATCAACTCTCTAAAAACTTTGCATCTTGTAATTTTTCGTTTATTTCTCGTTTTTGTAATTTCGCTGCCCATAATGTGGCCAGATTGGCTTTCGCCCAGAACATTACAGGTTTTGTGGAGCCATCCTCAATACTTAATGCTATCATTTGTAATGACTGTGAGGTCTAATTTTCTCTACTATATACGCTTTAGTTTTAAAAAAAAAACAAAATATAACTCTAAAATAATTTTAATTGATAAATATCATCTTTTATAATCAAAGTACCAAATATAACCTCACAACTTATTAAAATTAGAGTTTCTACTTTCTAATGCACATAATGGGAATATGATCTATAAAATTGGGTATAAATTAAAAAAATAATAAAATGATAGTAAAAATTAAAATAAAAAATAAAAGGTCTCGAGAAAATTGACGAGCAGCCCAACTGAAACAACAGCGAGCAAATGGCATAGTTGGCCTAAGACAATGTTTGGAATTTCGAACATAGAAAATCAAAACTAAAAAAATAAAAACAAAATCGACGGAGAGAGAGAGAGAGAGAGAGAGAGAGAGAGAGAGAGAGAGCAGTAAAGAAGATAAACTGCGAGTCTAGCTGAGGAAGATGATGTCAGGCAACTATACCAGTCTTGATAATCAGAAAGTTTCTGGATCTGTTCCTGTATGTATTTTTTTTTATGTATATATAATTGTCTGTATAACATGTGATTTTGGATCTATGGCTTTCTATAATTTTGGTTGTATATTTTGTAGGCTGTGACAGATCCAGGCCACGTTACCGTCAAATTCCAAGGTAATCAACAAAGCATTTAATCTATGGATCTCCTCTTGTATTGTATTTGCAATTAATGTGTTTAATCCCAAAATTATTCAGCTAATATAGCTTTTAAGTGTTTTCTGATAAGCAACTAGTCAAATAGTCTTTGTTTGGTTGCCTGGAAAATGTAGCAACATAGAAGACAATTACTGAGATTCTTATGTTTTGGTGAATTTTGGGAATATTCGATTATTAATCCAATTTGGTTTGGTTTGGGTCTATCTACGTATATACTGAATAGTTGATAATGTTTTTCTTCCTGTTTTTTGGTGGTAGAACTAGATTTTACGTTTCTGTAATTCTCAGTGCTGATGCAAATCTAAGCACTCTTTGATTCTTTTCTTTTTCTTGAGTTGTTGAGAATAATGATATGATGATATATAACTATTGCAGATTCAAGCCTTCAGACATTTCCTCCGTCTGAAGCACAAGGGAAGATATCAGCTACTTCTCGACCTCCTAGTGATGCAGATGGTATGAGTTTTCGATCTTGTTAATTAAATTGCTAATGTGGGCTGGGGTTGTTGTGATCCTGTCCCGATCTGTTGTTTTGCTGTATATTCATAATCCAGTTTGTATATTGGCTTTTTGGACCTGGGGTCTAAAGTTTCATTCCTGAATTTCCTTGTATGAACCACAACTAGAAAGCAAAGATATTCTTGTTTTTCCACTGAAAATAGGGTTTATGCTTATCTGTTTTCTGACTCTATCTAACAATCAATTAAATTGGTTTGTAGTAATCCCATCAGTTTTTGGAGGATAAATATTATTGAGGACAGTTTTATCTAGATATAGTTAGAACATCTATTTTGTTAGAGTCGCACATGGATAATATGTTGGTACATAGGTTACTCTACTTATCACCAATTGGTAATTAAACTTGGGATCTGGTTATCTCAAGAAGATAGTTGAAATTCGAGTCAAGTGGTCATTTCACTAATCACCAATTAGTTTTGAGATGGAGTACTCAAGTAGTAATTACAAAAATTTGAAATGTTAACAAATTAATTTTTTACTTTTGAAATAGTAGACATTTTCAGTTTCGTAACAAATGATTCCTAAAATACATTGTTTGATTCCTTTTTTTTTTTCAGAATTAACATGTAATTCACAAACCAAAAACGATTAACAAATAGCACCTCTGAGCTAACAAATAATTTGTCCTATGTCACTGCTTGTACTGTTCTTCCATGTCATAGTGAAAATCTAAATCAACAAGTGGACTTAAATTTTAAGCTACTTGCAGCTAGCTCAAGTGGTTGCGTGTGTGATTGTGTGTGGGATTCAAATCCCCATTTGGTCAAGATAAAAAAGTGGACTTAGATTTCTTGTTGAGGGTTAATCACTATAAATTTTGTGGGTAATTGTTTGCCTTTTATTTTATTGTTCTCGGCCGTAAAGGACTTGAGGAGTTTATTCATTACCAGTAACTTGTAAAGCCTAGTTTTTGTATTGATATGAGAGCTAAAAGAACACAGGGTAGATTTTTGATACGGTGCTTTTAAATCATATAAGCGATGGCTTCAAAAACATTTGTTTATTGAAGCGTAGACTTTTAAACATCATGGTGTTTTTTTTTTCTTTTGTTGTACTTAGATGCCACTTGAGTTGTGTGTTGTGACTAAGAGGTCTGGGATAGTGTGAAAACTACCAGTTTCTTATTAATATGCTTGGGAGATGTTAAAATAGTAGACCATGTAGATCCATAATTGTTCGGGAATTTTTTGTTTCAGAGTTCATCGCTGTTAACTTCCTTAGGGATTGGCATATTTTTTTGTTTATCATCATAGTAGTGGCTGATATTATGTTATATATTTCCTGTTGTCACAGATTCATTCTCAAAACCTGTATCGAGCTCTGATGAACCCCAGCAGGGTGGTTGGTTTCGGACATTTTCTGTAGCGACTTACAAGCCATACTTTGATGTCGACACTTCTGATGTTCTAGATAGGATAAAATACACACTCTTCCCATTTACAGGAGGTTTTACCGAGAAAACAGATGGAAACCCAGATTTGTAAGTTTTCTTTGTTCACCATGTTAATTTGTTAGAGGCTGAGGTCATAGTATCACAAATTTGTTATGTGCAGGTATGGACCATTCTGGATATGCACTACCCTTATCTTTGTAGCTGCTTCTATTGGCACTTTTGTGACATATGTGGCGCACAAACTGCAAAAGAAAGAATGGGACTATGACATCAATCTTATGACCTGGTCTGCCGGTTTGTTCTACGGCTATGTCACTCTTGTTCCTCTCGGATTATATTTAATCCTTAAATATTTCTCAGCACCATCAGGTCTTGTTCAGCTGTTTTGTCTCTATGGATATTCCCTATTTGTCTTCATTCCAGCTCTGGTAAGTCTCTTAATTTTATATTTTTAGCCACTTCTAAAACAAGCTATGCATCTTGCTTGCAATGTGTATTGTATTCTTTGGGTATGAGTTTGGTGTTCCATATATCTAATTTTAAAACCATATATTCCTGGAAGGTTTGTTTGATTTTCTGTTTAGAAAACCAAAGAAAAAGGTTTCCTAAGAATGTTTCTCTGCACCCGTGCACTTGCCCAGTTCTATCTGCTAATATAGGTCATAATGATATCTGAGGTGCTACTAATGTTGTGGTTCACTAGTCATAAGAAATACATTCTTTTTAGGTGCTAGGTGAGAGTCCATCCCATGGTTGCATTTTCCATCACCTAGCTCTAATTTTGCGGGTTTTTTTTTGGGTGTGGTTGCAGTGTCTCTCTGTTGTGCCCTTGGAAATTTTCAGATGGGTGATAACAGGTGTAGCTGGGTTTATGTCAGCAACCTTTGTGGCGAATAACCTTCGAGCTCACATCGAGGCAGCAGGTCGAAGGTGGTTCTTGATTGTAGCAGGGATCTTCCTGTTGCAGTTGGCTCTGGCTTTTGTACTGAAACTTTATCTGTTCACTGTCACGGTATAGTACTCGAACTTCATCAAAGTGGCTTGAACAAACTTGTAGATTACTAAAACAAGAAAATCTTTTTTTTTTTTTATCCATTGCCTATTGTTTCCACCTGATAGAAGAAATGTGTCATTCATCATCCCCTAGAACGTAAACATATACTGTATTCATTCATTTTTCGCAATATAAATTCATATGGCTGAAACTTTGATCCAGTTTTTGCCTGTAAACAAAGTTTGAGAGGTCTTCGGTGTATTTTGGACACTGATTTTATGGGGTTGAATCATATACTAGACTCGTGGAAGAAGGGAGGTACCGTTGTGCAATACTAGGTGCAAAAATTCAAAATAGTATTTCTGGCCATTTCAAAGAAAAGAAATAGGCAAAAAGAAAAAGAAAAAGAAAAGAATAGATTTTCTGGTAGATAATTTCTTTTCTTTCAAATCTAAACTTTTTTTGTTTCGGCTGAAATAACATTTAAAAGATTCCAGTATGTCTGGGCGTTTTGCTAGACTAGTAAAGCCAAAGATCTTCACCTCGAGTGGGATTTGAGGGTTTTTTTTTTTTTTTTTTTTCAAAGAGGAAAATCTAACTCCACTCCGAAGAGCAATAGCTCTAAACTTTGTCGCATATAAACAAAGTAAATTTAACTGGATTGTGGACAACAACATTAGCCGCCTTAGAGCTATGAAAAGACTCACATTATTAAAGAGCTAAATTAAATAAATATCTCAAAAAATTAAGCCTAAAGACGAGTCTATTTAAATATTATTATTAATCTTACCACATTAAGACAGTCAGCCTCAAACTGAATATTATCTCTACCAAACAAATAATATTGGACTCCTGCATGACGTAGAGTAAGAGATTCAGTAACTTCAGCCTGAGAAAAAGAGTAAGAGATTCAGTAACTTCAGCCTGAGAAAAAAACCAACCATGTGCCAAATAGCTAATGCACAGACAACCCTATTATCTCGAATAACTATACTCATACCACAAAAACCTCCTGTCACATCTAACGTCGCATCAACGTTAACCTTAAAAGTAACCAATCTTAGGAGGTACTCCAAGGCACAAGAATAGCTAATTTGACTTGAGAGATTTGTAGTGGGTTCATAAAAAAGTAGATAAAGGTAATAAAATCACTGCAAATAGCTAAAGGATCACCGAGATCAAATTCACAAAGTTTTTAGCACTATAAAAGAGTTGAACATCCCCACAAAGCGTGATTAGTGGTTTCCTCTTGGGCATCGCACAAGGGGCGAAGACCAACAGTCAACATACCATGCTTACTCAAATTAAACTTGGAAGGTATTCAATTGTTTACAATTTACCAAGAAAACATTTTAACTTTTGGAGGAATATTGAGACTTAAAAGCTTCTTCCACCATCTCGAGAAGCCATGAGACTGAGTAGGTCTATCACTTTCCAAACAACGAGAAACAAACCAGCAACACTCTTAACAGAGTAAAAATCTAATGGATCATGGTCCTAGATCAATTTATCATTAGTTGGAGAAGAGGGCCAAGGTATAGAAAGCATGGTAGAGGTTTCATTAGGAGAAAATAAACGATGAACCAAATCCCCATCCCAACTGCCCAAATTAGATCTCCATAAATCCATTGTGCTTCAAACCCCAAGTAAATTAGGAGGGAAAATTAAGAAACCAACATCTAACGGGATCTAATTATCTTTCTAAATTTTTCCTAATCAAATAATTTCTTACCCCACAGAATGTTCTTCCAAATATAAGAACCTCTTTTAGAAGATTTAATAGTTTTAAAAGGTTTATTTCTATAATACTAACTTTTTTAAAATCAAAGTTGCCAAAGAGGGATCATGATAAAGCCTCCAAGCTTTTTTAGCCAATAATGCTTGATTGAAAAGATGTAGATCTAGAAAATCTATACTGTCATCCTCTTTGTGCCAACATAATTTGTTCAATGTACACCAATGAGTTTTCATCTTGACGTCATCACCCCCACTAAAATCTTACACACATGCGATGAACATTTCTAACAAAACGTTTAGGAAGTTTGAAAAGAGACATAGTATATGTTGAAATAGATTGAATGACTGCTTTAATAAGAATCTCTCTACCCATCATAGAAAAAGATTTAACCTTCCAACCATTTAACTTTTTCCAAGTGCGATCCTGAATGGAATTAAACATTTCTGATTTAGTTGCCCCTACACAACAAGGAAGGCCCAAATACTTTTTATGGCACTCCACCCCAACAACCCCAAGAGAAGTAACCATACTAATCTTATCTGCCACAGGAACATTCAAGCTAAAACAGACAACCGACTTCTAAAGAATTCACATTCTGACTCAAAGCAACACCATAAAAGGAGAGTAGGAGTTTGAATCTTTCACAAGCCAAAACTGAAGCATTCAGAAAGAACAAACTGTCATCAAAAAATAAGATATGTCAATAATTTGCCCTGAATGATCACATGAAATTCCACACAAGAGATTATTATCACAATCCCGATTCACCAAAGTCGTCAAGTCTTTAGCACATAATGAGAATAAGTAAGGGGACATAGGATCACCCTGGTGGAGGCCCTTTAAGGATATTTAGTACCATAAATACCACCATTCAAAAGAACCAAATATTCCACTGAATAGATATACTCCACGGCCTTACCAATCCAAACATCATGGAAGTATAACTTTTGCATAATAATTTCTACAAAAGACCACTCCACTGAGTCATAAGCTTTGGACATCTCAAGTTTGATAGCATAGTACCAACCATTACTGTGTTTCTTCTCTTTTAGAATCTTAATACACTCAAAGCCAATAAAAGCATTGTCGGTAATCAATCTACCAAGTAAGAAAGCACTTTTCTCAATAAAAATGACATCAGATAACACTTCCCTCATTCTATTAGTCATTGCTTTAGTAAGAATCTTATAAAGCACATTGTAAAGACTAATATGACGATAATTAGAAGGCCTAGCAGGCGAATCAATTTTTGAAATAAGGCATAGAAGAGTTTTATTATTACCTTTAAGACTTATTTGTCCATTCAAAAAGGCCAGGGCCACTGCAGTGACATCGTTGCCCACCTTGTGCTAATTTTCCTGATAATAATATCACACTCACTTTCAAAAGCCTAAGCATTCTCATAATGAAAACAAGATTGATATAAAATTTTATTACCAAAACGACCATTAACAGTTGACAACACAATAGGTCTATGGTCAGAAAAAAGACAAATGAGAAATATGTGAATCAGGAAAAAAATTTATCCAAGAAGAATTACAAACAAAGAGATCCATCCTTTCTTGGACAAAAGAAGCGTCTTGATGCTTGTTGAATCAAGTGAATTTAGGTCCTTCAAACCTCATGTCTCTAAAAAAATAATCCTCCAAAGCTTTTCAAAAATTATGCATTAAAAACTGAGGCTGGAAGGTACCTCCATCCTTATCAGAGTTGGACAAAATTTCATTCCAATCCCCTCAACAAACCCAGGGATAAGAATTATTGCGAGAAATTCTTCTAAGTAAAGTCCAGAAGAGATGTCTCAAAGAGGAATTGGGTTGATCACAGATCCCTGTGAACCGCCAAGGAGTAAAATCAAAAATATGAATTAACACATCAATGTGACCCCGAGAGAAAGAAAAGAGAGATATATCCACCTTTTTTAACCAAAAGAAACACATGCCACCACTTCTACCAACTTTGTCCTTCAACAACTCTCAAGCAAAACCCCAAACAAATGCAAAGAAGTTCCATTTGAGCTTCAGTACCAAGAGTTTTAGAAATAAATAAAATATATGGGTTCACCTCTCGAACATTGGCATGGAGAACTTGGTGTTAACCAAAGATAGGTTTCTAAAAGGGGGGGGGGGTGAATTGAAAATTTTAACTAATTTTGAAAATTTAAAAACCCCCAAAGACAATTTATGCAAATATTTAAATTTAATGCAATCACATAGATAAACATAAGTATAAACAAATAATAAACTTAAAATGTAAGGAGTTTAGGGACACAAATTGCAAACTCTTAATTTTTACAAGGCTCGGTAGAACTAAGCCACCTACGCCCTTGGTCTTCAAAGCTATGGACCTAGCTTTGAGTTCAATTATCGAGCCAAGTTAACAAGCTTGACTAACTCTTACAACTGGGGATTTTTTCACCAAGGTTTTTTCCAAACCTCTCAAGATAGTTTTCTTCCAAGGACTATCAACTAGGGTTGTACATCGGTCGGTTTGGGCGGTTTATCCTATATATTTTCTAACCTAATCTAAAGTTCGGGTTGCTAAAATTTAAGTGCAACCCGCCCAATTTAAAAAAAAAAATTCTATAAACCGACCAACGGTTTGGGCGGTTTGGTCGGGTTAACCCGCCCAAACCGGCCAATTTTTTTTTTCTTAGTTTTAAAGTCAAAATTAACAAAAATTTTAAAAATAAATTAAAAATATCACATTCCGCCAAAGTACAATACCATATATATATGACTTTAAAACTAATAATTAAGTATATAACTTTATATTATTATATATTTAATCATTTATATTATATATAATGAAAACTAAAAAGTTTAAAAAAAAAAATAAAAGTGCAAAATCGGGTTGGTCGGGTTGGTCGGTTTAATTGGGCGGGTTGGACCTATTTTCAACCCGCCCAATTAACAGATTGGGCGGTTTGTAATTTTTTCGGGTTATTTCGGTTTGTAATTTTTATCGGTTTTTTCGGTTCAGTTTGGGCGGATTATTCGGTTTAGGCGGTTTACAAATTTTTTTGTACAGCCCTACTATCAACCTCACTAGATTGCTGAAGTGCCAATCTCACCAACCAAGTTATTTTTCCACCGGTGCCAACATCACCTCAACTAATAGTTTTCCAAAAGAATATCAACCTATTAAGATTGTTGAAGTGCAATCTCACTCTTAAATTGTTGTAGTAACAATCTCACTCTTCTCGGGTTGTTTACAAAATCGGTGTTAACCTCACCTACAACCGAGTTGTTTTTCTACCGGTGTCAACCTCACCTCTCATACAATGGATATGTAATTTTGAAATAAAAAGAAAAATATCTCTAATAAGATGAAAATCCATGTAAAGTTGGGCTTAAACGGTTCACAAACGGTTCACTTCAGTTCACCATTTTCGAAACGCGCATAATGCGTAAAATGTAATTTTTTTTGTCTTAAAATGCGCATAACTCTTAGCTCGTTTATCTGATTTCAAGAATTATAGTTGCGCTCTCTTAGTTAAAAGATAATAATCTTAAAATCCAATTTAGAAAAATTATATGTTATTTTTAAAAAGTAACTTGTAGCACAAGTTAGTGACCCAAATATTTAACTTATAAACCCTAATATACTATGCAAATCACTTTAACAAGACTAAAGTAAACTTATACCATTTAATTGTATGTAGTCTTGATGTAGATGAGCTTCTTAGCTTGATTTTTATGTTTTAATCTAAAGTTGACTTTTCGTGAGAGTTGACTTTGAACTTTTGGCTGACTTTTGACTTTGAGCTTTTGAAGTCCTTTTTGGATAGGGTCTTGAATTCTTGATCTCTTAATAAAACTTTTGATCTTATGAAGTATGAAGTAGTTTATATACTTGTTGAATTCAATTCTTTGATTATGTTTGACTTTACCGAGCAAATATTCATACTTTGTGAATTTGCTTGTAAAATGATCAAGAAATAATTAGTAAAAAATAATAAGCAAATATTTGTTTATCATCAAAATAAGTGAGTGATTGAATTTTGGTCAATATTCTCCCCTTTTTGATGATATCATAATATTTGATTATTTTACCTAAACCCTAAACCTTAAACCCTAAACCCTAGCATATATTGATTTATACCATTTTACCTTTGCATGTTTATTGTTACTTTTTTTTTTGACATGACAAAGCTCTTCCTTAATCATATACTTAATAAACTTGTTAATACTTGAAAGCATAATATGATTAATGCCAAAATAACTAATTCTAATATTTCTCCTCCTTTTGATTTCATCAAAAAAGGTGGCATAGGAAGCAAGGTCAAAAAACAAAAATGTCTCCCCCCTTAATCATACACGATATGACTTAGACCAATGAAGCACAATAGGTAAAGAGAAATTTCAAATAAATAAAAGGCCAATTAATAATTTTTCTCCCCGAACTTTGACATGTAGTAAATCGTGCCCCCTAAACTTTTTTGGCCGTTAAAAATTTCCCCCGAACTATTGAGATTGTTAAATTTAAGGACTTTTGTCTAATTTCATTCAAGTTTACTATTTCAGTGATTGTTTATGTACTAAACCATGCTCCCCAGATTTTGATATCTACCAAATCATGCCCCTCAAACTTTGATATGTAATAAATCATGCCCCTTGAACTTTCATCCATGTTAGAATTTTTTTTACTAAAATTAGACAAAAGTCCTTAAATTTAACAATCTCAATAGTTCAGGGGGAATTTTTAACGGCCAAAAAAGTTCAGAGGGCACGATTTAGTACATGTCAAAGTTCAGGGAGAAAAATTACTAATTAGCCTAAATAAAAAGATGAAAGTTCATATAGTTAAAATAAGTTAAACATTCAATCTACCAAAAATCATGTCGAAAACCATGAAAGCATGAGAGGCAAGTAAAGAATGACATAATTTTTATTTCAAATATTTTCCCATACCTAAAGTATGATAAAAAAAATGTTTTCATGCACTTAAATCATTTAGATGACAAGAATTGAAACTTTTTGGTAAGTTTTTCAAAAATTTAAGCAAAAACAACATATGTACCAAAATAGAGTTTTATGCATCCTTTTTGAAAAAATCTTTTTCAAAAATTTAAGCAAAAACAACATATGTACAAACCTTTAGGCATGCTAAATACACTCATTTGGATATGTTCAAATATATAAACACATATACTAGCCAAATATGCAAAAATTTACGTAATCACTAGTTCAAAAGTATGTTCAAAATTTACAAAAAATTTGTGTAATAACCTATAATTTGAATTTGTCAGCATGTATAGCTCAAATATATCATGAATCAACTAACTAAAATATTTATACATAGAAATAGTGTGTGACATACTAATTAAGCATGTATGCATAAGAGAATGAACAAGAAGAATCAAAAGAAATTCAATTAGAAAAACCACTTCATATTCTACTTTCTTTCCATCTAGGCATATTAGTCTCATCAAACTAAGTAGAATGAATCAGAATGATATTATTAGTGATCAAATTTATTCTTTTGGATTGTATCCAAGAATTGACACATTCTTTTTCTATGATTTTTGAGATTTGTTGGTAATGTAGGAACTTAACATTCTTCTTTAAGCATCATCACCCAAGAGCCAACTTTGGTTCCTCTTTATTGATACCTACAATATAAACTTACATCTTTCTTTTTGGTACTACATAACTTTGGATCCTTTGATGTTAGTCTTTGAAACCTTTGGTACCCAAATAACCTTCCCAAAATAGGTATTCTTTTCCACATGACAATAGGATTTAGTGTGACCATCTTGGTTACAATAAGTGAAAGTTAGTTTAAATTACTAGATGATTTAACAAAGGTAGCGTTTGGTAAAAATTTTATTTTTAAATTTTTTAATCACAAAAATAAAAGTAATTTTTTTTAAAAAAATTTTGTTTTTGAAAAACAAAAATGTGTTCTATAACCACTTTTGTTTTTCAATTTAGAAAACAAAAAATAAAAGTTTGTTCTGTAAATATCATTTTCATTTTCATTTGGTAATTTGATTTAAGTCGAGTCTAGGGAGGTCAGATTGGGGGCGGGTTGAAGTCTGGGGCCGGGCCCGGGTTCGGTTTCTAAGGTCTAAGTTGGGGTCACAGTCTAAAATATTGATTAAAAAACTGTTTAAAAAATTTTTGGAAGTATTTTTTTTTTTGTTTTTAAAATTTAAATTCTTAATTAAAAAATTAAAAAGTAAAAACAGTTTTATAGAATATGATTTTGGAAAATATTTTCACTTTTCTAATTTAAAAAACAAAAAACTGATTAAAAAAGTGTTACTAAATGCACCCAAAGAAATTCCTAAGAAATTTTTGTTTCACACTAGTTTTGTATCCTGTACCACTTTTTGAAAAAACATATTTTTTACTCCCAAACATTATTTCAAAATTCTCTGAACCTTTTGTAATTTTTGTAAACTACCTTGTTTAAATTATCAATTTTAGCTTTCAAGTTTACAAGCTCTTTTTTAAATAAGGAACAATTTTTTGTATTGGGTTTCAATGAAGAATTTTTCTTTTACTTTTAAAAAATTTACTTTTTCAAGCAATAAACTTATTTTCTTTATTTGAGTTGAGTTTTTAGCAAGCAATTTTTTTAAAATTAACAAAAAAATCATTAAAAGATTTTGATAATTCATCATAAGATATATCAAGCATATCATCATCACTTTCACTTTCAAAATCAATTATTTGGTTAGAAATACATACGTTGTCATCAACTGCCATGTAGCACGTGTGAGCTACCTTTTGTTGTCCATCTTTGAAACTTTCTTCCTCGCTTTCACTCCAAGTAGCTATCAGTGCTCTTCTTTTATTTCTCTTTCTCAAAGGACAATCTATTTTTACATGTTCGGGCTTTTTGCATTCATAGAAAATAATTTGATCATCTTTCTTGAGCTCTCTCTTGAGTTACCCCTTTTGTCAAATTTATTTGCATTCTTCTTAAACTTCAAAAACTTCTTAAAGTTCTTTGAGAGTAAGGGCTATATCATCCATTTCACTATCACTACCTTCACTATCTTCACTATCATCATGTGAAGTGGATTTAAATGAAATTGTGTTCTTCTTCTTTTTATCAACTTCCTCTTCTTCTTGAGCACTCATGAAAATCTCATAATTCATGAGAGAACCAAAGAGCTCTTCTAATGGTAGAGTTGAGAGGTCCTTGGCTTCTTGGATGGCAACTACATTGCCTTGGTAGGCTTTGGTGAGACTCCTCAAAATCTTCGTCACCATATCCTTTTGTGTAAGTACCTTGCCAAGAGAGTTCAAACTATTATTAATAGTTTTGAAACGAGTATACATGTTAGCAATGGTCTCATGTTGTAGCATCTTAAAATTTTCATATTGTGTGAAATAAATTTGAATTTTTATAGCATTAGTTCCTCGATGAGTTATGTTAGGTTTATTTTTATGCAGTTTTAGAGTTTATTTTAGTGTGTGTTTTAGTATTTTTGTTACTTTATTGTGGAGATTTATGCTTAGTTTTTGTTGTTGTTCATTTTTCTGGAGAAATGTTTGGAGATCTCTCTTTTTGATAATTTTGGTGTTCTTCAAGCCTTTTTGAGAAAAAAATGAGAAATTATAAGGGAGAAAGTGTTGGATATTATTTTACCAGGATCTTGGATCTACTCACAAGTATGTTGTTTAACACCCTAAATATGAACTTTCTAAAATGATAAAATAAACACATATAAAGTTAAGAAAACCTTATATTGATGCAGCGAAATTAATGTCTCCTTCCACTCAGATCTCTAACCCTTGTATCCTTTCTGTAGCAGAGTATTATCAAGATCTGAGCCCGAATGTTCTTCTCTTTGAGTTTGATCCTTCACAGTCTTCCAATCTATGATTGAGTGACTACTTGCTGTGTGTGGGCACTTACTCTCTCACTAGGGTCGAAATTTAGGAAGAGGAAAAGAGAAGAGGGTTTCAGCCAAGGTATAGAAAGGGGAAGGCTCAGTTTTTTTCTGAAGAGAGAAATTTTTGTCAGAAAAGGCTACTGAAAACTTATGATTTGACTGAGCCATCACTTTCTATTTAAAGGCAACTACTAGGTTTAGGTTAGGAATTATTTGGCATTAAAATAATGAAAATAACAATTTGAAAAACCTCAATAAGTGGCCGGCCAAGGTGTAAGTAATGGGCCCCACTTAATTTTACAGTTTTAACAAATTTTATTTCTATTTTCTCAAAAACGCCAATTTTCCAATTCTAACCATTTAAATGCCAAAACTAATTATTTAATAACTAAAATAGATTATTAAATAATATTGTCATTTAATTTAATTATTAACTGGACATATAAATATGATCCACCCCTAAAGGTTGTAAAGATCATGATTCTCTAAGTGTGATAGAGTTTATGTGGAGTTGAATACTATCCAGAATTCATTAGATATAAAAAGATCGTTGAACTGCATAGTTTTCTTAACTTTTCTCCACCCCTATTAAATCAAAAGATCATTTTATTAAAAAAATTCTTAATAATTGTATTAGAAGTAACAATTATTAACAAACATAGAAATAATTTCTAGTGTTTATTTAATATAACTCTATGAAGAGTTGTAAATATTATAGAATTTTCATCAATAATAAAAACACTTACACATACAAACATATAAATATAATGTGGTAATAATTGATGAAGATAAAGTAAATGAAGCTCAATCTCATAAATTGCAATGGTTTGAATTCGAAAATTAAAATAAACTTTATTAATAATAAAAATATTGCAACAATATGAGGAAAACAGGGATAAATATCCCTAACTAAAATTCGAAATCCAAATTGTCTTAAACTAAAACAATTAATTCAAAAAATAGAAAGAAGAGCTTCATCTTCATCTGGACGATTTCACCCTTGGTCCAGCTTTCCGATCCAACTCATCTGAGTTCAAGTAGCTTGGCCTATAAGAAGAAGAAAACAAATAAACAAAGTTAGTCCAGAATCATAAATCCAATTGGATAATAATTCACTAAAACTCTTAAAGTTTATAAATAGAAATACCTTGTTTCTTTGCAAGAAGTTTAGGACACTGGGGTTTCCAATGACCTTTCTCATTGCAGTAGAAACCCTTTCCTTTGAGTGTAGCATCACTAGAAGCAGCAGCCTTTTTTTTTTTTCATGGCTTTTGCACGCTTCTTGGTGTTCTTCCACTTCTTCTTCGATTTGGGTTTCGAAGTAGAGGCAACATTTGCTTCAGGTTTTATCGTCCCATTACCATTCCCATGATTGTGAGGTTTACTCCATTTCTTCTTGGGTCCTCCAATCAAATTTTCATAAGTTTGAAGGTCATTGACTAACTCATGAAAGTCTATGTCCTTCTTGTTCATGACGTAATTTGATGTGTATTGTAGAAATGCTGGCGTCGGACTATTCAAGATAAGGCTTACTTGAGTAGTGCTATTGTGACAGTCAGTAGTCCCGTGATCCGTAAGGGGAAACACCGGGTAAGCTGTGCAATCCCACATCGCCTGGGGAAGGTCAAGTGGGAGGATTCTGAGACTGTGTAGGTATGGGACTACACAGGGCTTAAATGGATTAATTGGTACGACCTATATCAACAAGGTGCATCTTGTTTTTCGGTAGCCGATCTCGAAAGAACTCCACAGTTAAGCGTGCTTGGCTTGGAGTAATTTCAAGGATGGGTGACCTCCTGGGAAGTTTTCCCAGGATGCGTGTGAGTGAGGACAAAGCACGCTGAAAACACTCGTGTTGGTCTGTAGGGTCAGTCATCAATCCGGCAAGCAGCCAGAGTGACGAACTCGTGTATAAGAGCCATTCATTCCGTGGGTGTAAGGACCCAATGGAGGCTTGAAGCGGGGACGTTACAGCTATCCATTTCAGCACCATGATCCTGGGCTTCTTGGAAATAACTTGCCATGAGGAGAACATGATCACGCACGTTTTGATGAGGTTCCATCCGTGCATTAATGTACTTCTTAGTCGCGTCAAAGCGAGACTGAAGTGATGCCTTACCGAATAGCTCATTTAACTTCGTCATTACTTCAGCAGCCTTTTCGGTTTTAGAAAACCGAGTTTTGAGGGTGTCTACCATGCTGGAAAGCATAAAGTATAGAGCTTTGTCATTTGCTTTCTGCCAACGCTCATACTTTTCTTTCACAGCTTTGGATGCATTATCCCCAGGCACTTCAGGTGACAGCTCAGTTAAAACAAACAAGGCACTTTCTCCTATGAGAGCAATATTAATGTTCTCATTCCATTTAGGAAAGTTAGATCCATTCAGCTTATTTTCAGTCAACAGTGATAACATGGGATTCATTATGATAATACAGGATACTACAAAATAATAGAAATCAACAAATAGAAATTAATAATGGTTTAACACAAAATCAATTCAGAAATTATAAGCACATAGCAAGTAGGAATGATATGAGAAAATACTTAAAAAAAAATTCAATCCTAAATAATTTCTAAGGTTTTTCAACAAACTGATATCAGTGTCCCGTTTAGGCGAGAGTCAAAGCTACCATCTATTGAATAGAGTTGTCAGCTCATCTAAAATGTTAAACATTCTAGCAACATTTTATTCAATCAAGATTGGAATCCAGCGTTGTCCTGTTTAGGCGAGAGTCAAGGCTATTCTATCTTATGAGCTACTACCATTGTTTCGCAATTTACAAGTCAAATATGGTCGCCACCATTAGGGTGATCCATACCATATAAAATACTTACAAACTACTTATCTTTCGAGATTAAACGATGCGAAATTGCTAATGAACGTTCCTCCATTAGGGAGGATTACTCACTAAAACAAACGCGATGTAAAACCAACAATGGAGATCGAATATCTTAATAATAATAAAGCTCATTCTTTAAAATGTATTTTCTTTATTATTCTAATAAATATATTCATTAAATATCAAATTTAGAATTAAAAAATTCATAAATAAGAATTTAATATAACATTTATAAAATTATACTTAGATGGTGATTGAAATAAAATTAATTATTTCCATCTTAGTACTAATTTTAAATATAAATATTAAGGAAATTAATTTAAGTTGTATTAATTAATTAGCAACTTAAAAATTTCCATAAGAATATATTTATTGTATTCGAAAAATAAAGTATAAAACTATACAAATTTTCGAAAATAATAAAACATAGAAAAATACTTCAAGCAAAAATATCACCTATCTAGATTTTCTTTTGACTAATTAATTCAATTTCTAATAATATATTTTAATTTATTTATTTTAAATTAATCAATTAAATGAAAAAATCATTGATTTAAGTTTGTCCAAGAATTAAATAAAATAAATAATTAATTTACAACTTAATCTATTTTTCAAAAAAAAATTCAAAAATATTGCATAATTAAAATGCAATTTTTCGAAATTGATTAATAAAAATAAAAAAAATATATTTTGAAAATTATTTAAATTAAAGTTGAAAAATAAATTCCAACTAAAAATAATTTTCTATTTAATTAAGTGTCATGAAAAATAAATATTTAAGTATCATGATAAGAATCAACTTAGATATTTAAATTTTTCAATTTAATTAAATGTATTAAATTCAAGAAATAAATAATTATGTGTAGAGAAAGCTTAATTATTAATTTCTAGTTTAATACTAGGAAAAATATACTTAAATAAAATTGTACCAAAATTAATTATTTAAATAATTAATTTCACAATGTATAATATTTTCCTATTTAAATATTAGAAATAATAAGTTGTCTAGAAATAACTATCTAGAAAATATCTTATTTGACTAAGTATCTTTTCATCAAAAATTTAAAAAATATCTAATTTAAGTTGTATAGAAAAAATCTAAAACTTAAATATTTTCAAATTTAATTTAATTAAATATAAAAAGTTACGTTGTAACCACTTAATTTGAAAAATATTCCATTTTAAGTTTAAAACTAACTTAAAAAATATCTTAAGAATCTTTAATAACTAATGCCTAGGATTCCTCAACTTAATTTAAAATTGAAATAAAATATTCAAATTTAAGTTAGATATTAAAAATTAGTTGATACAACTAATTTATAACTTAAATAGGAATATTTAATTAAATAAGTTCCAGAAAAAATCTAGTTAGTTAAAATTCTTTATTTAATTAAATAAAAGAAAAATACAAATAGTTTGTCTAGAAAAAATATCTAAAACTAAAAGTATTTTTCTTAAAATTAACTTTAAAATATTAAAATGAAAATAAATTTTCATATATTTTAAAAGTTAATTATGTTGCTAATTCAATTTTATTAGGTCAAACTAATATAATTAAGAACTATGACATACCCACTTCACAATTGGGGTAGTTCATGTGAGGGGGTGCTGGGTTCAGTATGTCGTACCCACTTCTATGGCTCTCAACTCTCACACAAGGCCCAAAAGAGAGGAATTTAACCTTAAAATAAATAACTGTTATTAAATGAATAGGCCCAAAAACTAAACGGGCCTAAATAAAATCTATCAAGAACTATGACATTTTATTTAGCAACAAACAACCTATATGCATCTATAATGAAATTAAACACATAGGTGTTGGGTTTTATGCCCTAAATAAAACTCATTTCAATGTAATCAGATTTACTTATTAATATAGATCAGAAATAACATTTAATGTTGCATGGTTCACATGATTTATTTCATGATTATATGTACATAATGTATAAATTCATCTGAAACCCTTTTCATATACTTGATCCTGTTTATTGTGCCGTCAACACATTGGAAAGTAAACATGACTATGTGAATAAAGTTTCCTAGATTTATCAGACATAGGGTTTTACTGATATGATAATCTACAACAAGAGTTTACTTGCATTTGGAGAAATGATATGTTCTTTCCAGAGCATTGGTTAAAGTAAAGCTCAGGTTGGATGTTGGAAATTATTTTACCAGGATCTTAGATCTACTCACAAGTATGTTGATTAACATCCTAAATATGAACTTTCAAAAACGATGAAATTAAACACATATAAAGTTTAAGAAACCTTACATTTGGTGCAGCGGAATAATATGACTCCTTCCGTTCAGATATCTAGCCCTTGATTCCTTTCTGTAGCAGAGCATTATCAATATCTGAACCTGGATCTCTTTCTCTGAATCTTTGATGCTGAAACTCCTTTGCTGATGATCTTTCTTCACGATCTTCCTCAGTATGATTGAGGTGTTGCTTGATGTGTGTGGGCACTACTCTCACACTAAGATTTTCGAAATTGAAGAGGGAAGGAGAAAGAGAAGGGTCAGCCAAAGATAGGGAGAGAGAAGGCTCAGGTTTTCTGAATCAGAAGTGTCTGAAGAAAAGTGTAGAAATTTAGTGTAAATTTCCTGAAGCCTTCACTATCTATTTATAGCATTCCACTAGGGTTAGGTTTGAATTATTTGGCATTAAAATAATGAAAAAAACAGTTTAAATTTCCTACAAAAGTGGCTGGCCCTATACAAGTGGATTTGGGCCTCACTTTTTGCAATTTTGCAGTTTTATCTTTTCTGCATCTGATTTTCTCAAAAATGCCAATTTCCTAATTCAACCATTTAAATGCCAATTCTAACTATTTAATAACTATAAATAATTATTAAATAATATTGTCATTTATCATATTTATTAATTGAACCATACAAAGTATCATAATTAACAAATATGCCCCTATTAACTCTTTCTTTACAATTTCGCCCTTAGTGAAAATTTCACAAATAGACATAGTCTAATTTGTGAATTATAATTGATTAATCAAAACCAATTACATGAGTCTTACAAGCAATATTATCTCAACTAGTGGGGGGACCATGGGTCTATATAACCGAGCTTCCAATAAGTAGATCAAGAATTTAGCACTAAAATTCACTAACTTATTAATTCTTCGTTGAATCCACGCATAGAACTTAGAATTGCACTCTCAGTATATATAATGCTCTATATGTTCCACCATATAGACACATCATTAGTTATCCATTGTTATAATCCTAATGTGATCAATTATCCTCTATATGAATGATCTACACAGTAAAGGGATTAAATTACCGTTACACCCTACAATGTATTTATTCCTTAAAACACTTGACCCCGTATAAATGATATTTCAGCTTATGTGAAATGAGATCTCCACCATTTATTTTCGTTTGGTCAAGCTCGAAGGAGATCATCCTTTGCTTACTATTCGCCAGATAGAAGCTATAGATTCCATGTTTATGCTAGCGCTCCCACTCAATTGCACTACCGTGTTCCCAAAAAGTATGTATCACCCTGACCTAAAAGTAGGCTTAACTAACAATTCAAGGAACATGAATAGCCTTTCAAGATTGAGCCTAATCATAACCGGATTAAGATCATTTGATCTAGGATCAACTAGGCGATATTGACTTGAATAGATTTTACGGTAAGTTTAATTAAATCTAAGTCAAAGTTCAATATCGGTCCCTTCCGATGCATACTCCATGCATCCAACCTGAGCTTTACTTTAACCAATGCTCTGGAAAGAACATAGTATTTCTCCAAATACAAGTAAACTCTCGTTGTAGATTATCATATCAGTAAAACCCTGTGTCTGATAAATCTAGGAAACTTTATTCACATAGTCATGTGTACTTTCCAATGTGTTGACGGCACAATAAACAGGATCAAGTATGTGAAAAGGGTTTCAGATGAATCTATACATTATGTACATATAATCATGAAATAAATCATGTGAACCATGCAACATTAAATGTTATTTCTGATCTATATTAATAAGTAAATCTGATTATATTGAAATGAGTTTTATTTAGGGCATAAATCCCAACAAACTCCCACTTGCACTAATATAAAACAAAAAAGTGTGTTTCAAATAATCTCAACACCTTGATATACAAATCAAGTGTAGTAGTAGTAAACTCCTCATAATAGGATCTGAAAGGTTGAATTAACCACAACCTTTTCTCCACTATTACTCTTCCTTTAATCACAAAATCATTGATAATGTGAAATTCCTCTCTATATGTCTACTCTCTTGGGATACTGGATTCTATATCTTTGGCAACTACTTTTGGTTAATCAGGAAATTAACACTAGTAGTTTAAGGCAATTTGGAATGATGCCAAAAATGTATAGAACTTTCCTTAGACTGAATAAGTACCTTTCCTGCAACCTTAACATTCAGTCCCTCTCTGGTAGACCTAGAGACTTCAGATAGGTTTTTACACTTCTCCAAAATCACTATTCCACCCCCAGAGTAACCACCATCTTATCAGAAAGATTTACTAGCACAAAGGCAAATTTTGAAATCTGATATGGTGTAGTCTAATAGTTTTAAGCACACCCTTATAGACTAACATATAGTTCCTCTTCTTTATCTTAAGATTTACTTGATTGTCTTCCAATGTTCTTCTCCTGGATTAATCTGATACCTACTCATTACTCCCACTCAACAGCAGGTGTCTGGTCTAAGGCATACAAAAGCATATCTAAGACCTCTCACTGTTGATATAATAAATTCTTTCATGGCTTTATCTTTTCTGGAATAGTTAAGACTTTTCCTTAGATAAATAAAATCTATACCTAATAAGTTGTGAAGCTTCTATAGATTGCCATTAGAAAGAAAATGCTTCAGCATCTTACAAATCAAGTGTAACAGTAGTAAACTCCTCGTAATAGGATTTGACAGGTTGAATGAAACACAACCTCTTCTCCACTATTACTCTTCCTTAATCACAAAATCCTTGATAATGTGAAATTCCTCTCTATATGTCTACTCTCTTAGGATACTGGATTCTATACTTTTGGCAACTACTTCTTGGTTATTCAGGAAGTAACACTAGTAGTTTAGGCAAGTTGGAACGGTGCCACAAATGTATAGAACTTTTCTTAGACTGAATAAGTACCTTTCCTGCAACTTTAACATTCAGTCTCTTTGTGGTAGACTAAGAGACTTCAGATAGGTTTTTACACTTCTCCAAAATCACTACTCCACCCCTAGAGTAATCACCATTTTATCAGCAGACTTTTTAGCACAAAGGCAAGTCTTGAAATATGATGTGGTGTAGTCTAAGAGTTTTAAACACACCCTTATTGACTAACATATAGTTTCTCTTCTTAATCTTAAGATTTACTTGATTGTCTTCCAATGTTCCTTTCCTGGATTAATCTGATACCTACTCATTACTCCCACTCAATAGCAGGTGTCTGGTCTAAGGCATACTAAAGCATATCTGAGACCTCTCACTGTTGATTTAAGAAATTCTTTCATGGCTTTATCTTTTTCTGGAATAGTTGAGACTTTTCCTTAGATAAATAAAATCTATGCTTAGAAGTTGTGAAGCTTCTATAGATTGCCATTGGAAAAAAAATGCTTCAGCATCTTACTAAAGTATGTTGCTTGCATTAGAGTAAGTAATTACCAGGTATACCACAAGCCATAGGTTTAGATAAACTCAAACCTATAATACTAGGAACAGGAAGTTTTGTTAAGTCCATTGAATGGACTTATAAACGAAAATTTCCTTTTATGTCCTTGTAATAGAAAACTTTAGGTTACTCCATGTGAATGGATTAAACCATAGTTCTATTGGCTTTCTTCTTATTTTCTTATCTTGACAATCCATTACTTGTTTAAACTCACAATGGATTTTAATCACTAGTGTCTCCCAAGTCATGAGAAGGTGAGTTCCTAGAAACTCTCCCACTACGACAAGGTACCGTGAATTATGTCGAAGAAAACTAAATGGTATTAACCTCTTTGGTTGTGACAAGACAACAGAGGCAGTGGGATCATCATATATTATATAAGATGATAGAACACTTTTGGAATCAAGAATTAAATATCTCCTTTATTTGCTACTTGTTTTTCAGACTTAGTCATTTTCTTAGAAAAGTAGTATTTGTTTGAACAAACACTTTCTTATCTATTGACAATGGGATGGTCCACCCCTAATCACTTAGAAAAGCTAACAAACCATGGTTAACAGTTCTAGCTTTTCTTAAGATTTTGATTAGGTCATCCATGAATCTAGTAATGATTTACATTAAGTATACAACCATTACATCATTCTGAAATTGTATTACCATAGAAGGATTTAGGCAACGACTAGTAACTAATCATCAATATGCAACTCGAAATTTCTGGGGAGGTAAGTTTGGATATAATTCAAAAATCAATTTAATGATCTTTGAACTGCATATCTACTAACTATTTCTCCACCCCTATCAGTTCGCAAGATCTTTAACCACTTACCTTAAATGTTTTAACCATTGCTAGAAATTAATGAAATTTTTCAAACATTTCAAATTTCTTTGCTAAAAGGTATAATCTAGAGTTATCGTTTTAAGAATACAACGAAAAACTCATATCCACCCCTGAATGTACATCCATCTGCGAATGAGATGAACTACTTTCAGTGGATATAGGCATATTAACTCTTTGCAGAGATTGATCTTGTCAAATCCACTATGAACAAGATACAAATGTCATAGATTAAAAAATGGTAGTGTCTATTGATGACATAGGTTTAGTTACATCAAAGAGTTCTTAGAATACTGCAAGTGGATCCTGGTCACAGAATACCTAACTCATATTCCATACAGTTTTAATCCATTAATAGAAGATGGATATAAAACACTTGAGAAAGTGTAACTGTATTGTATTCTGGAATTAGAAATATAAGAAAATTTCTGTTTGGATTCTAAAATTAAAGTCAAAGACTTAAATTCAACCAAATATAATGAGTAATTCTTTCTTGGACCACCACTACTAATACAAACTCTAAGTCAGATTTGCCCATACAAGTAGGAGATTTCTAAGATTGAGGATTTATATCAATTGGGAATAGAATTTCGGGATTATAATCATATGCGTCATTTAATTTCTTAAGAGAAAATATAGAATGACATGAAATGATTTATAGACCATTCATCCAATGATATGTTTTGAAGCTAATTCGAAATGAATAAGCTAAGAGGAATTAGGATAATTTCGTTTATAAATAAGAATCCAACGATGCTTCGATTAGCGAAAGACAAAGTAATCTTATTTATGCAATCTTCTTGTTTCATATTGTAAAAATACTAGTCTAAGGTGTCATCAATTGATGAACAGCTAGATGTTGCATATACAATATTTATCTTTTGAGATCTTACACTATTATGTGTGTCTAATGGTGAAAATCCATTAGGGATTTATCTCATTAGAAAAACAAACATGTTAGACCAACAATGAAGATTCGAAATTAAACTACAACTTAAAAACAGAAAATAACATGGTTCAATATAAAATCATACACAATTCAGAAATTATAAACATATAGCAAGTAGGAATGACTAGTGAAAATACTAAAACATACAATCCTAAATAATATCCAAGGTTTTCAAGAAACTGATACAGTGTCCCGGTAGGCGAGAGTCAAAGCATCATTTATTGAATAGAGTTGTCAGCTCTTCTAAAATAGAAACCATTCTAGCAACCTTTTATTCGATCAAAATAAGAATCCAACGTTGTCCCGGTAGGCGAGAGTCAAGGTTATTCTCATTTTATGAGCTTCCACCATTATTTCATGTTTTATGAGTTTATCTCTAAGTAGTCACCGTAGGGGAGAGTCTAAATAGAGACGAAAACTCACAAAACACTTATCAAATGAAATCTTACGATGTTAAATGCGTTCAACGAATAACCATCTATAGGGGGACGAAGTCTAGCGTCTCAAGGTTATATTGAAAACATTTAACTTTTGTAAGACCAACAATGGAGATCGAATATCTTAATAATAATCAAGCTCATTATTTAAAGTGAGTTGTATTTTCTTTGATTCTCTTTATTTAATTTATTTATTTTAAATATATATTTATTTAAAATTTCCAATTTAGAATGAAAAATTCTAAATATAAATTTTAATTTAATATTTATAAATTTTACTTAGATGGATATGAAAATAACATGAATTATTTCCATCTTAGTAATAATTTCCAATAAATATTTAGAAAAATATTCAATTTAAGTTGTTACAAAATTAATATAAATTAATTTACAACTCAAATTTAATTTTCTATAAATATATATTGCATTTCAAAAAATTAAAGTATTTAAGAATACAATTTTCGAAAATGCATGTTAAAATAAAAAATTAATCCTGGAAAAATTATTCTAATTTAATGTTGGCCCAAAATTAATTAATAAAATTAATTTACAACAAAAAATATAATTTTCCTATTTAATTAAATATATAAGAAAAATTTCAAATATTTAAGTATGATGATGAAAATCAACTTAAATATTAATTTTCTATTTAATTAAATACACTAGAAAAATACTTCAAGCAAAAATATCATCTATCTAGATTTTCCTTTGACTAATTAATTCAATTTCTAATAATATACTTTAATTCAATTTATTTTAAATTAATCAATAAATGAAAAAATCATTGATTTAAGTTGATCCAAGAATTAATTAAAATAAATAATTAATTTACAACTTAATCTATTTTTCAAGATAAAATTTGAAATTCTAGCATTTAAGAAATGCAATTTCGAAAATTGATTAATAAAATAAAGAAAAAATATATTTTGAAAATTATTTAAATTTAGTTTAAAAAATAAATTTCAACTAAAAATAATTTTCTATTTAATTAAGTGTCATGAAAAAGAAATATTTAAGTATCATGATGAAAATCAACTTAGATATTTAATTTTCAAATTAATTAAATGTATTAAATTCAAGAAATAAATAATTAAGTGTAGAGAAGGCTTAATTATTAATCTCTAATTTAATACTAGGAAAAAAATATACTTAAAATAAATTTTACCAAAATTAATTATTTAAATAATTAATTTCACAATTTATAATATTTTCCTATTTAATATTAGAAATAATAAGTAGTCTAGAAATAACTATCTAGAAAATATCTTATTTAACTAAGTATCTTTTCCACAAAATTTGAAAAAAATATCTAATTTAAGTTGTATTAGAAAAAATCTAGAACTTAAATATTTTCAAATTTAAATTTAATTAAATATCAAAAATTAAGTTGTAACCACTTAATTCAAAAATATTCCATTTTAAGTTAATATTCGAAAAGATATTAACTTAAAAAATATCTAAAGAATCTTAATAACCAATGCCTAAAATTCCTCAACTTAATTTTGAAATTTGAAATTCAAAAGATATTCAGATTTAAGTTGGTTAGTTGTAGATAACTAATTATAACTTAAATAAGAATATTTAATGAAAAATTTAAATTAAGTTCCAGAAAGAATCTAGATGGTTATAATTCTATATTTAATTAAATACAAGAAAATACATATAGTTTAGCTTAGAATAAAAATTCTTTAAACTATAATTTTCTTAAATTAATTTCAAAATAAATGAAATTAATTATGTTGCTAATCAATTTTATTAGGTTAAACTAGTTTAATTAATCTAGTACAGTCATTCAAATCAGGCAAATGGGCCTTCACAATTGGGGTGGTTCATGTGAGGGGGTGCTGGGTTCAGTATGTCGTACCCACTTCTATGGCTCCCAACTCTCACACAAGGCCCAAAAGAGAGGAATTTAACCTTAATAAGAACAACTGTTATTAATTGAATAGGCCCAAAAACTAAATGGGCCTAAATAAATTCTATCAAGAACTATGATAATTTATTTTAGCAACAACAACCTATATGCATCTATAATCAAATTAAACACATAGGCTCACACAGGCACACTTTGGATGGATCCTATCATGTTGCTAGGTCATACACAGATGAAATAAGATTGTAAATTATACCTGTTACAAATTATTATCTTGACCAAGAGAGCCATCACATCATTAGATCTGGCAAAAGGTAACCATGGCTATTTGCAATCAAGTAATAATAGGTTTTGAAAACTTACACATAAGCTAAAACACATTCTCCTGCAACAAGGTTAGTTGGATAGTTGGATGTAGGATTTATTTAATTTTAAATTAAACATTTCATTTCAAAAATAATTAATTAAATTATAAAAAAAAAATCGAAAATTTAAAAAAGAATTTGAAAAATTCGAAATTTAAAAAAAAAATTTAAATTTAAAATTAAACCTACAATTTTTGAAAAATTAGGTTTCAACCAACCTAAATATCATTTCAAAAATTTGCTAACTACTTTTAAATTTTAAATGTTATTTTATAAATAAAAATTAAATAAAAAATTAGAAAAGATAAATAAATATCTTTTCAAATTTTAAATGTAATTTAAATAAATAAAATAACAAAATTTAAAAATTAGCAAAATATCTTATATCATTTAAAAATTACATGATTATAAATATCTTATTTTTAAATTTAAAATAAGATAAGATATAATCAAATTTTAAAATAAGATAGATTTTTAAGCAAGAAGATAGATACTAATTCTATTCAAATTCAAATTACACTAATATCTTCAATTAAATTTAAAAATATTAAATTAATTCAAAATGATAATTAGAATTGAATTAGGAATAGTAATAGTATAAATACAAAACTATACCAAAAATCAGAAGTTAACTCCATGAAAAAGCATGAAAAATCGAAGAAAAACGAAAAAATTGTGAATTGTACGGACAGTTTTGCGATCGCAGGAAAATATCAGCACAGCCCCGATTTTTTCAAATCTTCAAAAATTCATAACTAATTCAAATAAAATCGAAATTGAGTTCTGTAAAAGGCTAACTTGCTTAATTTTTTCCATACTGTCCAATAAAAATAATTCCAGAAACAAAATCGCAATTATTTTTCACGAAAAATTTACAAACATCAATCAATCATCAAATAATACTCAATACAACATGATACCATCCAAAAATCATACAAACAATCGTTTTAAAGTCCAAATTTCTTGCAAGTAAATCAATTACCATGGCTCTGAGGCCAGTTGTTAGAAATTATTTTACCAGGATCTTAGATCTACTCACAAGTATGTTGATTAACATCCTAAATATGAACTTTCTAAAACGATGAAATTAAACACATATAAAGTTTAAGAAACCTTACATTGGGTGCAGCGGAATAATATGACTCCTTCCGTTCAGATATCTAGCCCTTGATTCCTTTCTGTAGCAGAGCATTATCAATATCTGAACCTGGATCTCTTTCTCTGAATCTTTGATGCTGAAACTCCTTTGCTGATGATCTTTCTTCACGATCTTCCTCACTATGATTGAGGTATTGCTTGATGTGTGTGGGCACTACTCTCACACTAAGATTTTCGAAATTGAAGAGGGAAGGAGAAAGAGAAGGGTCAGCCAAAGATAGGGAGAGAGAAGGCTCAGGTTTTCTGAATCAGAAGTGTCTGAAGAAAAGTGTAGAAATATCATTTCACATAAGCTGAAATATCATTTATACGGGGTCAAGTGTTTTAAGAAATAAATACATTGTAGGGTGTAACGGTAATTTAATCACTTTACAGTGTAGATCATTCATATAGAGGATCATTGATCAAATTAGGATTATAACAATGGACAACTAATGATGTGTCTATATGGTGGAACATATAGAGCATTCTATATACTGAGAGTGCAATGCTAAGTTCTATGCGTGGATTCAACGAAGAATTAATAAGTTAGTGAATTTTAGTGCTAAATTCTTGATCTACTTATTGGAAGCTCGGTTATATAGACCCATGGTCCCCGCACTAGTTGAGATAATATTGATTGTAAGACTCATATAATTGGTTTTGATTAATCAATTATAATTCTCAAATTAGACTATGTCTATTTGTGAATTTTTTACTAAGTAAGGGCGAAATTGTAAAGAAAGAGTTTTAAGGGGCATATTTGTTAATTATGATACTTTGTATGGTTCAATTAATAAATATGATAAATGATAATATTATTTAATAATTATTTATAGTTATTAAATAATTAGAATTGGCATTTAAATAGTTGAATTAGAAAATTGGCATTTTTGAGAAAATCAGATGCAGAAAAGGTAAAACTGCAAAATTGCAAAAAGTGAGGCCTAAATCCACTAGTATAGGGCCGACCACTTTTATAGGAATTTAAACTGATATTTTCATTATTTTAATGCCAAATAATTCAAACCTAACCCTAGTGGAATGCTATAAATAGATAGTGAGGGCTTCAGGAAAATTACACTTAAATTTTCTATTTTTCCTTCAGAGAAAAACCTGAGCCTTCTCTCTCCCTATCTTTGGCTGAACCCACTCTCTCTCTTCCTCATTGAGATTTCGAAATACTTAGTGTATGAGTAGTGCCCACACACAGCAAGTGATACCTCAATCATAGTGAGGAAGATCGTGAAGAAAGACTTTCAGCAAGAAGGAGTTTCAGCATCAAAGATTCAGAGAAAGAGATCCAGGTTCAGATATTGATAATGCACTGCTACAGAAAGGAATCAAGGGCTAGATATCTGAACGGAAGGAGTCATTATATTTCGCTGCACCCAATGTAAGGTTTCCTAAACTTTATATGTGTTTATTTCATCGTTTTAGAAAGTTGAGGGTGTTAATAAACATACTTGTGAGTAGATCTAAGATCCTGGTAAAATAATTTCCAACAACAGGCTCACACAGGCACACTTTGGATGGGTCCTATCATGTTGCTAGGTCATACACAGATGAAAGAAGATTGTAAATATACCTGTTACAAATTATTAACTTGACCAAGGGAGCCATGAGTTAAAATCAGATCATTGGATCTGTCAACAAGTTAACCATGGCTATTTGCAATCAAGTAATAATAGGTTTTGAAAACTTACACACAAGCTAAAACCACATACTCCTGCAACAAGGTTAGCTGGATAGTTGGAAGTAGGATTTATTTAATTTTAAATAAATAAATTTTGAAAATAATTAAATTAAATAAATAAATAAAAAATAAAATTTAATTTTTGAAAAAATTAAAAAAAATATTAATTTATTTTCGAAAAAAATAATAAAATAATATTTAAAATTAAACCTACAATTTTGAAAAATTAGGTTTCAACTAACCTAAATATCATTTCAAAATTTGCTAACTACTTTTTAAAAATTAAATGTTATTTTATAAATAAAAATTAAAAAAGATAAATTAAATATCTTTTTCAGATTTTAAATTTAATTTAAATAAATAAAATAACAAAATTTAAAAGTTAGCAAAATATCTTACATCTATTTAAAATTTCATGATTATAGTTATCTTATTTTAAATTTAAATAAGGTCAAATTATTTAAAAAAAATTAATTTAAAAAATTTAATATCTGACCTTAAATTTAAAAATAAGATAGGGTAAATGGCGGCAAAACCCCCAATACTTTCGTTTTAGTTTCATTAAACCCCCACAACCCAAATTTCTGCGGGTAAACCCCCAAAACCACTATTCTGTTAGCAATTTACCCTTCCCGTCCAAATTTAGCTGTTAAATGCCAGGTTGGCTTGTCCACGTGGACACAATATACACGTGGCATAATTTTATTGGTCCACGTAAATAATTATATTAAAAAAATTAAAAAAATAAAATAAAATTAATTTAAAATTAAAAAAATTTAAATAATTTTTTTTCTTTCTTTTTTTATTTTTCTTTTCTTTCTTTTTCTGTCTCTCTCTCTAACTCCTTCATCTCTTTCTCTATCTCACCACCACCATTATTCCTCTTCAAAAATATCATCACCACCACCACCATCATCCACCACAGATGCCCACCACCACCACTACCATTCACAGCCACCGAAACCACCACCCACCATCTCTAAAATCACCACAACCTACTAGTGCCAAAACCACCACCGCCTATTTTCAAATCCAAATTACCAAAAAAAAAAAAAAAATCAAAACAAAACACCCCCGATATACACATATATACACAAAACAAACCAATTTAAATAAATCCAAATCCAACAAATAAACAAACACACATATATACACAAAATTTTAGTCCAAAAACACAAACCTTAAAACCCTAAATTTATTTCTCCACAACCATTATTTTTCTACAGATCTGAAAAATAAAAATCACAATAATACCCAAAAAATTTATACACAGATCTATTGCAAAGAAAAATTATGAAAAACCCTAAATAAGAGAGAGAGAGGTATCGGTGATCGATACCTAGGTTGGGTCCTCGTGGCCGGCTCGGTGGTCCTCGTCAACGGACGGCTCGGTGGTCCTCGTCGACGGCAACTGGACTATTCTGCATCATCGACAGAGAGAGAGAAGAAGAGGGATGAGAGAGAGAGAGAGACAGAGAAGAGGGCTGAGAGAGAAAGAAAGAGAAGAGGGCTCGGGGTTACCTGGGTCGGGGAAGCTTCAGCACGTCGTGCGCCTGGCAGGTGGTCATCGGCGCCGGCCGCAGGTCTGTACCTGCATCGAGAGAGAGAGAGAGAGAGAGAGAGAGAGAGAGAGAGAGAGAGAGAGAGAGAGAGAGAGAGAGAGAGAGAGAGAGAGAGAGAGAGAGAGAGAGAGAGAGAGAGAGAGAGAGAGAGAGAGAGAGAGAGTCTCTGAACAGACAAGAAAACGAAAGAGAAAGAAAAAAAAAAGGAAAGAAAAAGAAAGAAAAGAAAAAGAAAAAAAAAGAAAAAAAAAATTATTTAAAATTTTTTAATTTTAAATTAATTTTATTTTATTTTTTTAATTTTTTTAATATAATTATTTACGTGGACCAATAAAATTGTGCCACGTGTATATTGTGTCCACGTGGACAAGTCAACCTGGCATTTAACAGCTAAATTTGGACGGGAAGGGTAAATTGCTAACAGAATAGTGGTTTTGGGGGTTTACCCGCAGAAATTTGGGTTGTGGGGGTTTAATGAAACTAAAACGAAAGTATTGGGGGTTTTGCCGCCATTTACCCAATAAGATAAGATATAATCAAATTTAAAAATAAGATAGATAATTAAGCAAAAAAGATAGATATTTACTATTTTTCAAATTCAAATTACACTAATATCATGAATTAAATTTAAAAAATATTAAATAATTTAATTATGATAATTAGAATTGAATTAGGAATAGTAAATATATAAATACAGAACTACACAAAAAATCGGAAGTTAAATCCATGAAATAGCATGAAAAAACGAAGAAAAACGAAAAATTTGCGAGCTGTACGGACAGTATGCCAAGCATACTGTCCGCGCGCGCAATAGAGGCTGGATGGGCTGCAAGCAGCCTGTTCCGCGCGCGGAGCCCAGGATTTCAGACAAAATTGTTGTCTGCGCGCGTGCTGTCCGAGGGACAAGCCTCGTGCGCGCGCGCGTGTATAGTTGCACGACTCCAATATTTTTCGAAACTTAAAAAAATCATAACTACTTCAAATTAAATCGAAATTGAGTTCTGTAAAAAAGTAATTTGCTTAATTTTTTCCATACTATCCAATAAAAATAATTCCATAAACAAAATTTCAATTATTTTTCACAAAAATTCACAAACATCAATCAATCATCATATAACACTCAATACAACATGAAACCATCCAAATAACAAACAATCGTTTTAAAGTCCAAATTTCTTGCAAGCAAATCAATTACCCTGGCTCTGAGGCCAGTTGTTGGATATTATTTTACTAGGATCTTAGATCTACTCACAAGTATGTTGTTTACCACCCTAAATATGAACTTTCTAAAACGATAAAATGAACACATATAAAGTTAAGAAAATCTTACATTGATACAGCGGAATTAATGTCTCCTTCCACTCAGATCTCTAACCCTTGTATCCTTTCTGTAGCTGAGTATTATCAAGATCTGAGCCTAAATGTCCTTCTCTTTGAGTTTGATCCTTCACAGTTTTCCAATCTATGATTGAGTGACTACTTGCTGTGTGTGGGCACTTACTCTCTCACTAGGGTCGAAATTTAGGAAGAGGAAAAGAGAAGAGGGTTTCGGCCAAGGTATAGAAAAGGGGAAGGCTCAGTTTTTTTCTGAAGAGAGAAATTTCTGTCAGAAAAAGCTATTGAAAACTTATGATTTGACTGAGCCATCACTTTCTATTTATAGGCAACTACTAGGTTTAGGTTAGGAATTATTTGACATTAAAATAATTAAAATATCAATTTGAAAAACCTCAATCAGTGGCCGGCCAAGGTGTAAGTAATGGGCCCCACTTGATTTTCTAGTTTTAACAAATTTTATTTCTATTTTCTCAAAAATGCCAATTTTCCAATTCTAACCATTTAAATGCCAAAACTAATTATTTAATAACTAAAATAGATTATTAAATAATATTGTCATTTAATTTAATTATTAACTAGACATATAAAGTCCATTAATAAATAAATAAACCTAGAATCTCTTTTCTTTACAATTTCGCCCCTACTTAGTCAAAATTCACAAACTAGACACAGTCTAACTTTAGAATTATAATTGACTAATCACGAATCAATTATTGAGTCTTACAAGCAGAATGTTCTCAACTAGAATGGGGACCATGGATCTATATGCTAAGCTTCCAATAAGTGAACCGAATTTACCAAGTAAATTCCTACTTATTAATTCTTCGTTGAATCCACTCTTAGAACTTAGAATTGCACTCTCAAACCTATATAGAGCATATTATATGTTCCACGATATAGATATGCTATCTCATTTAGCCATTGTTATAATCTTATTGTGATTTAAAGATCCTCTATATAGATGATTTACATCGAGATGTGATAATTTTACCGTTCTCACCCCTCAATGTATTTTGCCCCTTAAAACACTTAGCTACCTGTAAATGGTGTTTAGTGATCTAATAATTAGTCAGTTAAACAAGAGCTCATCCATTTACTTCTATTTGCTAAGCTCGAAGGGAATCATCACTTGACTTCTATACACCAGTAGAAGCTATAGATTCCATATTTATGTTCAGCACTCCCACTCTATCATACTATCATGTTCCCAATATCACCCTGACCCAAAAGTAGGCTTAACTAATAAATCAAAGAACATGAATAGCACTCCTGAGTTGAGCCTAAGCATATCAGGATTTAGATTCTTTTAATCTTAAGATCAACTACTGATATTGACTTGGAAAGATATATAACGGTAAGTTTGTAATATCTTAACTTAGTTGCAATATCGGTCAAGTCCAATGTATACTCCATACATTCGAAACTAGTATACTTTACTAATGTCCTGGAAAGAACATAACACTTACTCCAAGTGTAAGTACACATCATCGCTGATTATCACATTAGTGTAAATCTAAAACACTGATGAAACAGGGACTTAGTCTTTTGATTCATATGATCACAATCACATTCCACTGTGTTGACGATACTGTAATTGTGAATAAACATATGATCTGGATTTAACTGATTTTGTGTGTGTGAATGTAATAAACATATTAAACCATTAGCATGTAAAATTCATGCAAACATTAATCACTTCAAATTTCTTATATGATAACTAATCAGATTGTAAAGAGTTTTATCTAGGGCATAAAACCCAAGAGAAAGGAAACTCCAATAATGCTTAGTTAGATTTCTTGTTGCCTCAATTTGGTCAATGTTTGTATTTTTCGCTCTAAAATTCGTGGTCTAGAGTGAAGAGTGATCACTTTCTAAAAATAAATTTAAAAAATTCTAAGTTTTGGATGTTGAACACGCTCCGTTTGTGATTGAAAATAAAGTCTAAAGTTCCAAACCAATTTTTGACCATGATCCATTCGTTTCTAGGAAAAACTTTTTGAATGAAAGTTCTAGATCTCATTTTCATATTTTCAAAACATCTTAAATTTTCTAGTTCTGAGTTATATCAAGAGAGTTATGACTAAAATATGATCGATCATCGCAGTAGGAAATCAGAAAATGAGAGAGCTACAACTCTTGGGATAAAAACGGAAACATCCCAAATTTTGTCTATAAAACGAGTTGGAGCTAGGTTTCCTTTATCATTCAAACTTGGAGACCAATTTTGGGCATTGGAGGATTATGGGAAACCTTCCTATTTGTGTATTTAAAGGGACTGAGAGCTTAGATCTAACATAATTCAAAAATTGAGAGAAACACTAACTGTAGAAGAAGGGCAAGGAGCAGAAAGTACCATTGGAAGACTCCAAAAGTGTTCTATCTTCTCTATCTCTGTCTTTTATGTTTTTAGTTTAAATTTCTATTGTTTTAAATTCTAGTAGCTAATTTTCTTTTGTGGATTATTATGTGAACCACTTGAATTTACTTTATGGATTAATGTAGTTGTTTAATTTCTTCCTCTTCTCTTTATTTAATTCCATACAATCTGTTTCAATTCTGTAATTATTTGTTGACCATCTATATTTGTTATCTACGAATTCGAATCAAAATTTTGAAAGGTGAGATTTGAATATGTTATGATTGTTATGGATGTAAATTGATTTAGGATTAAAGTACTTAGGTTGTTTGTATGATTTAATAAGTTTCTTTGCTTAATGTTATCTTTTTGATTAAACTTACCATAGGAATATAGGAAGTTTTCATATAGATTAGGTTTATAAGTCTTAACAAATTATAAACTTCTTAACTCGGGTTATTAATCGAATAGGAAGAAGAGAAATTAGATAATTGAATTAAGAAGTAAAATAAAGGATAGTTGGTGATCATAATAATCTTTGTCTTTATTATTGATATATCTTTTAAAATTTTAATCTTTGTTGTTTTATTTACTTTCTATCCAATAATTTTTATATATAAAAAAGAAATAAAGAATTAATTGATTAATAATTGATAATCAATCATCGTGGGAATGATACTCTATTTATTATTATATTACTTGATTCGATCGCGTATACTTGCGTATCAAATTTATCAAACAAGTTACCTATAACATTTTACACATATCATGAGCTGATGAGGCTTGCTCAATATTTTAAAAAATATCTCTATCTAAATAAGAGCATACTTAGCCTTTGTATTTTTAGACATCATCATTTTATCATTTTCATCATATGCATCATATTTCTTTACAATTTCTACACCATCTACAACATGCATACGAATGTAAGGACCATGACATACAATATGCCACAAATCATAATCAATGGATTGAGATAAGTTTTCATTTTAATTTTCCAATAAGAAAAGTCTACCCTATCAAAAAATGGTACTCTATTTGTTCTTAAACCTTCTAGCATATTATTGTGTGAATTACATGGAAACGCCATACTCTAAGTATGTGAAATATACCTAAAAATAAGATCCCATGCTCTGATATCAATTGTTAGCCTATGATAGGTTTCCAAGAGGAGAGATGAATTGGAAATTTAAAATAATTTCAAAAATTAAAAAACCCTAAAGACAATTTATGCAAATATTCAAATTTAATGCATCTCATAGATAAGCACAAGTATACATAATTAATAAACTTAAAATGTAAAGAGTTTAGGGATAGAAATTGTAAACTCTCAATTTTTACAAGGTTTGGTAGAACTAAGCTACCTGCATGCTTTGTCTTTAAAGCTATGGCCCTAGTTTTGACTTCAACTATCGAGCCAAGTTAACGGGCTTGACTAACTCTTTTAATTGGAGACTTTTTCACCAAGGTTTTGGCCAAACCTCTCACAAGAGTTTTCTTCCAAGGACTCAACCTCACTGGATTGTTGAAGTGCCAATCTCACCAACCAAGTTATTTTTCCTCTAGTGCAAACTTCACCTCAACAATAGTTTTTTAGAGAACTATCAACCACTTTGAATTGTTCAAGATCCAATCTCACTCTCGGATTGTTACAGTGACAATCTCACTCTTCTCAGGTTGTTTATATAACCAATGTCAACCTCTCCTACAACTGAGTTATTTTTCTACTGGTGCCAACCTTGTTGGATATTTATTTTACCAGGATCTTAGATCTACTCATAAGTATGTTGTTTAAACACCCTAAATATGAACTTTCTAAAACGATAAATTAAACACATATAAAGTTAAGAAAACCTTACATTGATGCAGCAGAATTAATGTCTCCTTCCGCTCAGATCTCTAACCCTCGTATCCTTTCTGTAGCAGAGTATAATCAAGATCTGAGCCCGAATGTCCTTCTTCTTCAAGTTTGATCCTTCACAGTCTTCCAATCTATGATTGAGTTACTGCTTGCTGTGTGTGGGCACTTACTCTTTCACTAGGGTTCGAAATTTATGAAGAAGAAAAGAGAAGAGAGGTTTCGGCCAGGTATAGAAACTAGGGAGGGCTCAGTTTTTCTGAAGAGAGAAATTTCTGTCAGAAAAGCTTGTGAAAACTTATGATTTGACTGAGCCATCACTTTCTATTTATAGGCAACTACTAGGTTTAAGTTAGGAATTATTTGGCATTAAAATAATGAAAATATTAATTTGAAATTCCACAATAAGTGGCCGGCCATGGTGTAGTTTATGGGCCCCACTTTATTTTGCAGTTTTAACAAATTTTATCTCTATTTTCTCAAAAACGTCAATTTTCCAATTCTAACCTTTTAAATGCCAAAACTAATTATTTAATAACTAAAATAGATTATTAAATAATATTGTCATTTAATTTAATTATTAACTAGACATATAAAGTCCATTAATAAATAAATAAACCTAGAATCTCTTTTCTTTACAATTTCACCCCTGCTTAGTGAAAATTCATAAAATTAGACATAGTCTAACTTTAGAATTATAATTGATCAATCACGAATCAATTAATGAGTCTTACAAGCAGAATGTTCTCAACTAGAATGGGGACCATGGATCTATATGCTGAGCTTCCAATAAGTGAACCAAATTTACCAAGTAAATTCCTACTTATTAATTCTTCGTTGAATCCACTCTTAGAACTTAGAATTGCACTCTCAGACTTATATAGAGCATATTATATGTTTCACGATATCAATATGCTATCTCATTTAACCATTGTTATAATCTTATTGTGATTTAAAGATCCTCTATATAGATGATCTACATCGAGATGGGATTTTTTTACCGTTCTCACCCCTCAATGTATTTTGCCCCTTAAAACACTTAGCTACCTGTAAATGGTGTTTAGTGATCTAATAATTAGTCAGTTAAACAAGAGCTCATCCATTTACTTCTATTTGCTAAGCTCGAAGGGAATCATCACTTGACTTCTATACACCAGTAGAAGCTATAGATTCCATATTTATGTTCAGCACTCCCACTCAATCATACTATCATGTTCCCAAAATATACGTATCACCCTGACCTAAAAGTAGGCTTAACTAATAAATCAAAGAACATAAATAACACTCTTGAGTTGAGCCTAAGCATATCAGGATTTAGATTCCTTTAATCTTAAGATCAACTACTGATATTGACTTGGAAAGATATATATCACGGTAAGTTTGTAATATTTTAACTTAGTTGCAATATCGGTCCAGTCCAATGTATACTCCATACATTCGAAACTAGTATATTTTACTAATGTCCTGGAAAGAACATAACACTTACTCCAAGTGTAAGTACACATCATCGTTGATTATCACATTAGTGTAAATCCAATAACACTGATGAAACAGGGACCAAGTCTTTTGATTCATATGATCACAATCACATTCCACTGTGTTGACGATACTGTAATTGAGAATAAACATATGATCTGGATTTAACTGATTCTGTGTGTAAACATAATAAACATATTAAACCATTAGCATGTAAAATTCATGCAAACATCAATCACTTCAACTTTCTTATATTGATACCTAATCAGATTGTAAAGAGTTTTATTTAGGGCATAAAACCCAACAAACTCCCACTTGCAGTAATATAAAACAAACTGTGCTAATAGGTCAATCTGATGTCTTGATCTTTAGATCAAGTGTAGTATATTTGAATCCACCCAAACTTCTGGAAACTAGTTCATAAATACTCTTATGAAACATCCTTTTCTATATGCTTTACTCATCAAGGGATACTGAAATATTTACTGTTTTAAAAGTACATCTGAATTAACAGAAGACATATCTCTTAAATTTTAAAATATGTAATTGAGATAATACAGTATAGACTTTTCTTCAGTGATATAACTTTCTAGGATTTTCGAATACACAAAGTTATAATTCTTCTCTGGTAGAGCTTGAATTATTATACAATAACTCCTCCACCGCCAAGGTAAGCACCATCTCATGAAATCTTGAAATGAGTTGGTGAGATACCAGGACAACTGATACACAGTTCCTTAATATCTAACATGTAGATCACTTTCATAAATCTTTCTTGAATATCTTCTAATGTTCCCCATTTGATTACATCTCAGATAGCTCCCACTCAATAGCAGATGTCTGGTTAAATAATACTTTTAACCTCTGATTGTTTAGAGAGTTATCTAGTTGTGACTTTTGTATTGGTCTGAAACCTTAAGTTAAGACTAAGTCATCAGCATAGCAGACTAGTATTTGAAGTGAAAAATGCATGCCAGAGATAAAGTAATCAAAATTAAGATACCATAAAATTTTATGAGGATTAAGAATTCTGGGTTCAAGTCATTCGAATGGACTGAGCTAGAGTTCTTTATCTTATTCTCATAATTCTGATAAGCTATTCCTATCCATGTGAATGGTTAGATTTGCTTTTCAGTAGTGTTCTTAAGTACCTATCACAAGTATCAACCTGATGAAGATGGGTATAGAATTTTAAAATTCTCCCACTCAATTAAGGTAGTGTGAAACTTTTCCAAAGAACTTTTATAGGTATCAAACTTTTACTTACAATAGTAAAATCGAAATGGAACATACAATCAAGATAAAGAATTTATATTGATAATAGCTAACTCATTATATTACTTCCATGTTTAAAGAAAATATGTATCACATAGGGAATTGTGGAATAGACTCCACCCCTAAGAATATACATATAGGGTACTTGTGGATAACCTCCACCCCTAAGTATATATAGAGATTATTATCCACCCCTAAAGGTTGTAAAGATCATTATTCTCTAAGTGTGATTGAGTTTATGTGCAGTTGAATACTATCCAGAGTTCATTAGATATAAAAGATCGTTGAACTGCATAGTTTTCTTAACTTTTCTCCACCCCTATCAGATCAAAAGATCCTTTTATTAAACAAATTCTCAATAATTGTATTAGAATGAAGAATTATTAATAAACATAGAAATAGTTTCTAGTGTTTATTTAATATAACTCTATGAAGAGTTGTAAATATTATAGAATTTGCATCAATAATAAAAACACTTACACATACAAACATATAAATATAATGTGGTAATAATTGATGAAGACAAAATAAATGAAGCTCATTCTCATAAATTGCAATTGTTGAATTTCGAAAATTAAAAAAAACTTTATTAATATAAAAAAAAATGTATTGCAACAATATGAGAGAAACAGGGATAAATATCCCTTACTAAAATTTGAAATCCAAATTGTCTTTAAACTAAAACAATTAATTCCAAAAATAAATTGAAGAGCTTCATCTTCATCTGGACGATTTCACCCTTGGTCCAGCTTTCCGATCCAACTAATTTGAGTTCAAGTAGCTTGGCCTATAAGAAGAAGAAAACAAATAAACAAAGTTAGTCCAGAATCATAAATCCAATTGGATAATAATTCACTAAAACTCTTAAAGTTTATAAATAGAAATACCTTGTTTCTTTGTAAGAAGTTTAGGACATTGGGGTTTCCAATGACCTTTCTCATTGCAGTAGAAACACTTTCCTTTAAGTGTAGCATCACCAGAAGGAGCAGCCTTTTTATTCTTCTTGGCTTTTGTTCGCTTCTTGGTGTTCTTCCACTTCTTCTTCAATTTGGGTTTTGAAGCGGAGGCAACATTTGGTTCAGGTTTGTTTGTCCCATTACCATTCCCAGGATTGTGAGGTTTACTCCCTTTCTTCTTGGGTCCTCCAATCAAATTTTCATAAGTTTGAAGGTCATTGACTAATTCATGAAAGTCAATTTCCTTCTTATTCATGACATAATTTGATGTGTATGGTAGAAATGCTGGAGTCAGGCTATTCAAGATAAGGCTTACTTGAGTAGCACTGTCCATTTCAGCACCATGATCCTGGGCTTCTTAGAAATAACTTGACATGAGGAGAACATGGTCACGCACGTTTTGATGAGGTTCCATCCGTGCATTAATGTACTTCTTAGTCGCGTCAAAGCGTGACTGAAGTGATGCCTTACCGAATAGGTCATTTAACTTCGTCATAACTTCAGCAGCCTTCTCGGTTTTAGAAAACCGAGTTTTGAGGGTGTCAACCATGCTAGAAAGCATAAAGTATAGAGCTTTGTCATTTTCTTTCTGCCAACGCTCATACTTTTCTTTCACAGCTTTCGATGCATTGTCTCCAGGCACTTCAGGTGACGGCTAAGTTTTAAAACAAACAAGGCACTTTCTCCTATGAGAGCAATATTAATGTTCTCATTCCACTTAGTAAAGTTAGATCCATTCAGCTTATTTTCAGTCAACAGTGATAGCATGAGATTCATTTTGATAATACAGGATACTACAAAATAATAGAAATCAACAAACAGAAATTAATAATGGTTTAAACACAAAATCAATTCAGAAATTATAAGCACATAGCAAGTCGGAATGATATGAGCAAATACTTAAAAAATTCAATCCTAAATAATTTCCAAGGTTTTTCAACAAACTGATATCAGTGTCCCGTTTAGGCGAGAGTCAAAGCTATTCTATCTTATGAGCTTCTACCATTGTTTTGCAATTTGCAAGTCAAATATGGTCGCCACCATTAGGGTGATCCATACCATATAAAACACTTACAAACTACTTATCTTTCGAGATTGAACGGTGCGAAATTGCTAATGAACGTTCCTCCATTAGGGAGGATTACTCAAAAAAACAAACGCGATGTAAAACAAACAATGGAGATCGAATATCTTAATAATAATAAAGCTCATTCTTTAAAATGTATTTTCTTTATTATTCTAATAAATAAATTCTCATTAAATTCGAAATTTAGAATTAAAATTCAAAAATAAGAATTTAATATAATATTTATAAAATTATAATTAGATGGTGATTGAAATAAAATTAATTATTTCCATCTTAGTAATAATTTTAAATATAAATATTAAGGAAATTAATTTAAGTTGAATTAAATTAGATTAATTAGCAACTTAAAAATTTCCTTGAGAATATATTTATTGTGTTCGAAAAATTAAAGTATAAAAATTATACAAATTTTGAAAATAATAAAAAATTAGAAAAGAAATACTTCAAGCAAAAATATCACTTATGTAGATTTTCTTTTGACTAATTAATTCAATTTCTAATAATATATATTTTAATTCATTTATTTTAAATTAATCAATTAAATGAAAAATTCATTGGTTTAAGTTGGTCCAAGAATTAATTAAAATAAATAATTAATTTACAACTCAATCTATTTTCAAAATAAAATTCAAAATTATTGCATAATTAAAATGCAATTTTTGAAATTGATTAATAAAATAAAGAAAAAATATATTTTGAAAATTATTTAAATTTAGGTTGAAAAATTAAATTTCAACCTAAAAATAATTTTCTATTTAATTAAGTGTCATGAAAAATAAATATTCAAGTATCATGATGAAAATCAACTTAGATATTTGAATTTTTCAAGTTAATTAAATGTATTAAATTCAAGAAATAAATAATTAAGTGCAGAGAAGGCTTAATTATTAATTTCTAGTTTAATACTAGGAAAAATCTAAAATTGTACCAAAATTAATTATTTAAATAATTAATTTCACAATGTATAATATTTTCCTATTTAAATATTAGAAATAATAAGTAGTCTAGAAATAACTATCTAGAAAATATCTTATTTGACTAAGTATCTTTCCAACAAAAACTTGAAAAATATGTAATTTAAGTTGTATAGAAAAAATCTAAAACTTACATAATTTCAAATTTAGATTTAATTAAATATCAAAAATTAAGTTATAACCACTTAATTTGAAAAATACATTTTAAGTTAATATTCGAAAAGATATTAACTTAAAAAATATCTAAAATATTCCATTTTAAGTTAATATTTGAAAAGATATTAACTTAAAAAATATCTTAAGAATCTTTAATAACTAATGCCTAGGATTCCTCAACTTGATTTAAAATTTAAATAAAATATTTAAATTTAAGTTAGATAAGAAAAATCAGTTGATACAACTAATTTATAACTTAAATAGGAATATTTAGTTAAAATTCTATATTTAATTAAATATAAGAAAAATACAAATAGTTTGTCTATAAATAATATCTAAAACTAAAATTGTTTTTCTTAAAATTAACTTTAAAATATTAAAATGAAAATAAATTTTCATATATTTTAAAAGTTAATTATGTTGCTAATTCAATTTTATTAGGTCAAACTAATATAATTAACCTAGTATAGTTATTCAAATCAGGCAAATGGGCCTTCACAATTGGGGTAGTTCATGTGAGGGGGTGCTGGGTTCAGTATGTCGTACCCACTTCTATGGCTCCCAACTCTCACACAAGGCCCAAAAGAGAGGAATTTAACCTTAAAATAAATAACTCTTATTAATTGAATATGTCCAATAACTAAATGGACCTAAATAAAATCTATCATGGTGTGACATTTTATTTAGCAACAACCTATATGCATCTATATAATAAAATAAACACATAGGCTCACACAGGTACACACTTGGATGGATCCTATCATGTTGCTAGCTCTTACACAGATGAAAGAAGATTGTAAAATTTTACCTGTTACAAATTATTAACTTGACCAAGGGAGCCATGAGTTAAAATCAAATCATTGGATCTGTCAACAAGTTAACCATGGCTATTTGCAATCAAGTAATAATAGGTTTTGAAAACTTACACACAAGCTAAAACCACATACTCCTGCAACAAGGTTAGCTGGATAGTTGGAAGTAGGATTTATTTAATTTTAAATAAATAAATTTCGAAATTAATTAAATTAAATAAATAAATAAATAAAATATTTAATTTTGAAAAATAAAATAAATAATAATATTAATTTATTTTTCGAAAAAAAAGAGATAAAATTAATTTTAAATTTTGAAATTATATATATAAAAAATATTTAAAATTAAACCTACAATTTTGAAAAATTAGGTTTCAACTAACCTAAATATCATTTCAAAATTTGCTAACTACTTTTAGAAAATAAATGTTATTTTATAAATAAAAATTAGAGAAGATAAATTAAATATCTTTTTCAGATTTTAAATTTAATTTAAATAAATAAAATAACAAAATTTAAAAGTTAGCAAAATATCTTACATCTATTTAAAATTGCATGATTATAGTTATCTTATTTTAAATTTAAATAAGGTCAAATTATTTTAAAAAAAAATTAATTTAAAATATTTAAAATCTGACCTTAAATTTAAAAATAAGATAAGATATAATCAAATTTAAAAATAAGATAGATAAAAAGATAGATATTTACTAATTTCAAATTCAAATTACACTAATATCATGAATTAAATTAAAAAAAAATTAAATTAATTCATTATGATAATTAGAGTTGAATTAGGAATAGTAAATATATAAATACAAAAGTACACAAAAAATCGGAAGTTAGTTCCATGAAAAAGTATGAAAAAACGAAGAAAAACGAAAATTTTGGGAGCTGTACGGACAGTATGCCAAGATACTGTCCGCGCGCGCAGGTTAGGTTGGGCCGAGAAACCTCAGCAGATAGGAAGTCCTGCAGCATTCCTGCGCACGTAGGTGGGGCTTCAGACACGTGATCCGCGCGCTCATGAAGGATTCAGACAGCAAGCTCGGTGTTGCTTGTCTGAATCCGCGCGCGCGTGAGTGTGCACAGCTTCCTTATTTTTTTTTTCGAATCTTCAAAAAATCATAACTAATTCAAATTAAATCGAAATTGAGTTCTGTAAAAAAGTAACTTGCTTAATTTTTTCCAAACTATCCAATAAAAATAATTCCAGAAACAAAATTTCAATTATTTTTCACGAAAATTCACAAACATCAATCAATCATCATATAACACTCAATACAACATGAAACAATCCAAATAAAAAATAATCGTTTTAAAGTCCAAATTTCATGCAAGTAAATCAATTACCATGGCTCTGAGGCCAGTTGTTGGATATTTATTTTACCAGGATCTTAGATCTACTCACAAGTACGTTGTTTAAACACCCTAAATATGAACTTTCTAAAACGATAAATTAAACACATATAAAATGAAGAAAACCTTACATTGATGCAGCGGAATTAATGTCTCCTTCCGCTCAGATCTCTAACCCTCGTATCCTTTCTGTAGCAGAGTATAATCAAGATCTGAGCCCGAATGTCCTTCTTCTTCAAGTTTGATCCTTCACAGTCTTCCAATCTATGATTGAGTTACTGCTTGCTGTGTGTGGGCACTTACTCTTTCACTAGGGTTCGAAATTTATGAAGAAGAAAAGAGAAGAGAGGTTTCGGCCAGGTATAGAAACTAGGGAAGGCTCAGTTTTTCTGAAGAGAGAAATTACTGTCAGAAAAGCTTGTGAAAATTTATGATTTGACTGAGCCATTACTTTCTATTTATAGGAAACTACTAGGTTTAGGTTAGGAATTATTTGGCATTAAAATAATGAAAATATTGATTTGAAATTCCACAATAAGTGGCCGACCATGGTGTACTTTATGGGCCCCACTTTATTTTGCAGTTTTAACAAATTTTATCTCTATTTTCTCAAAAACGCCAATTTTCCAATTCTAACCTTTTAAATGCCAAAACTAATTATTTAATAACTAAAATAGATTATTAAATAATATTGTCATTTAATTTAATTATCAACTAGACATATAAAGTCCATTAATAAATAAATAAACCTATAATCTCTTTTCTTTACAATTTCACCCCTGCTTAGTAAAAATTCATAAAATTAGACATAGTCTAACTTTAGAATTATAATGGATCAATCACGAATCAATTAATGAGTCTTACAAGCAGAATGTTCTCAACTAGAATGGGGACCATGGATCTATATGCTGAGCTTTCAATAAGTGAACCAAATTTACCAAGTAAATTCCTACTTATTAATTCTTCGTTGAATCCACTCTTAGAACTTAGAATTGCACTCTTAGACTTATATAGAGCATATTATATGTTTCACGATATCAATATGCTATCTCATTTAACCATTGTTATAATCTTATTGTGATTTAAAGATCCTCTATATAGATGATCTACATCTAGATGAGATTTCTTTACCGTTCTCACCCCTCAATGTATTTTGGCCCTTAAAACACTTAGCTACCTGTAAATGGTGTTTAGTGATCTAATAATTAGTCAGTTAAACAAGAGCTCATGCATTTACTTCTATTTGCTAAGCTCGAAGGGAATCATCACTTGACTTCTATACACCAGTAGAAGCTATAGATTCCATATTTATGTTCAGCACTCCCACTCAATCATACTATCATGTTCCCAAAATATACGTATCACCCTGACCTAAAAGTAGGCTTAACTAATAAATCAAAGAACATGAATAGCACTCCTGAGTTGAGCCTAAGCATATCAGGATTTAGATTCTTTTAATCTTAAGATCAACTACTGATATTGACTTGGAAAGATATATATAACGGTAAGTTTGTAATTTCTTAACTTAGTTGCAATATCGGTCCAGTCCAATGTATACTCCATACATTCGAAACTAGTATACTTTACTAATGTCCTGGAAAGAACATAACACTTACTCCAAGTGTAGGTACACATCATCGCTGATTATCACATTAGTGTAAATCCAATAACACTGATGAAACAGGGACCAAGTCTTTTGATTCATATGATCACAATCACATTCCACTGTGTTGACGATGCTGTAATTGAGAATAAACATATGATCTGGATTTAACTGATTCTGTGTGTAAACATAATAAACATATTAAACCATTAGCATGTAAAATTCATGCAAACATCAATCACTTCAAATTTCTTATATTGATAACTAATCAGATTGTAAAGAGTTTTATTTAGGGCATAAAACCCAACAAACCTCACCTCTCAATACAATGGATATTCTATTTTAAAAATACAAAGCAAACTCTATCTAATAAGATGAAATACAATGTGAAATCTTAGAGGGAATTGCAAGCACACTAGAGAACATAAGAATAAGTTTGGGCCCAAGTGTGTGAAAGGTGTTTACTTGGATTTAGTACTTATAAAGAGAGAAAAACACTTTTAATATGTTTGGTATACTTAATAAATGCTCAAACCCATCTAAAAAATGTGATACAAATGAGTTTATATAGAGTTTGGGAAAAAACTAGCTATTTATAGCCATTGTACACAAAAATCCATGCAAATCTGACCTTAAATGATTCAGCATTTCACAAATGGTTTACCTTTTCCTAGGAAAAACGGTTCACCGTACTTGTTTACTGAGATTTTTGGAAATTAATAAATTATAACTTAAGAAATATGTAAAAAAATAAATAATAAACAAATAATTTTTACATGGTTCGAGCGTTAATAATCCCTAGTCCATGATTCCATTATATTAGCCTTGTAGGTGAGTGTTTGAATATAACAACTGTTTACAATATAAACCTAGCCCTATATTTCTATTGTTTTTCTTGAAGAAGAAGAAAGTTAATAGGAATTTTTTTAGATGTTTGGTAAATATGAAATTTTTTACCATTAGCATATGAAAAGTAAGGGTATTTAGAGGCTCACATGTGGGTAAGGGCATAACCTTTACCCACCTGGGGTTTCTTACTCAACACGCCACAAGGGCTGATACTACAATATGATGATCTAACTATTGGTCGGTAGGAAGCTTTCCAATCATGTAGTGTATAGATACTGTAAGGCATTTCGTGGCAATGAGGACACGTGTAGCTTAAAGGTTTCACCTTTAAATGTTTTTTCCTAGACAAGTCTTTGGACAAAAAGGGGGCTTCAGAGGCACATATGCACACTACCATGGTCTAACGTAAGGGACAAGATTTGATTTGGTGTCAGAAGATATGTAACCAACGCCTTGAGCTCTGGATAAGATACAACGAAATAGGTTCTAGGAGCATCTGGTCACATCCTTTCCGGCCACACTAACCTGCTACCCTCCTGGATTACTCGTAGCTTTAGGGGACTCTAATCCTTCTCAGTAGCAGATGAATAGTGGGAGTCCTGGAATCCTTCCCGTCCTTGCTGACATGGAGAACCTTCGACTAACTCTTGGAATGTAACTTCTTCCGTGTTGCTGATAAGTGGAAGATACATGCTATTTGTAAATAGTTTGACATGGTACCCTCCCATGATTGCCACATAACAGGCATCTAGGAATACGGATAACATTTACTCCCCAAGCTCCTGGACTTACGAGTCATGGAAGCTTGCAGCTTCCTTTTGAATGCTTTATTTATTATCCTGACATGCTAACCATGTGTTGAAATGTGGAAGAAGTCTTCTGCATTACTTTGGGTAACTGAAAGGTCAATATATCCTGCAGTACAGCTATTGTCTTCCTAAAATATGGTGTCTGTTTGGTGGAGTCGTGGGGTTTACGCTCTAGGCTTAAGTGCGTTCCTTGTGGGAAGTGAATGACAGCTAGACTTGAAAAGTCGATAGATTTATAGCATGTTGGTGATGCTGCCATGAAATAATGAGTAATGAATGCCTCATTCTCTTTCCTTGGGCGCATTAAATGTGATCTCTTCGAGTCCCCAGCTGTTGGATGGGGCAACTTCTGATCGATGAAATCTGGACTGTATATTTTAAAAATTCTTTGAACCGTTGCCATCCATATAAATAAAAGTCTTGGTGAATGAATTCACTTTTCTCTTCCTCACCCGAAGCAACAAATCCTTAGCCCAAAAAAATTTCTCAGAAAAAACCTTTGCCCTTACTCATCTTTCTGAACCAAAAACCTCTTCTCCTTTTCTCGACCTTATTGTTGTATTTCCCAACGTTCGACACCTACCCACATGGCGAGTTCTCTATTGGAGCAGGACGTGACTAGAACATCGAGTAACTTGTGGGATTTTGTACGACAACTAGCAACCATCTATTTTCCCTTCAATCTGTCTACAAGTAAGTATTTCTTCTTCTCAAATTGTTATTGTTGGGTTATATGCCCTAAATAAAACTCTATTTCAATGTAATCCAAATTATTCAATATCAATAAAGTAACAGAAGTATTTTTCATTCATTTGTGTATGTTTTGGTTCACTTAATCAATTGTTTGTCTATTTGATTTATAAATTCATCCAAACCCCTTTCACATACTTGATCATGTTTATTGTGTTGTCAACACAGTGGAAAGTAAACATGACTATGTGAATAAAGGATTCCTATATTTATCAGAACACTGGGTTTTACTGATATGACAATCTACAACAGAGTTTACTTGCATTTGGAGAAACGCTATGTTCTTTCCAGAACATTGGTTAAAGTAAAGCTCAGGGTGGATGCATGGAGTATGCATTGGAATGGACCGATATTGAACTTTGAAATAGATTTATAAAACTTACCGTAAATATCTATTCAATTCAATATCACTAAGTTGATCCTAGATCACATGATCGAAATCCTGATATGGTTAGGCTCAATCTCAAGAGTGTTATTCGTGTTCTTTGATTTGTTAGTTAAGCCTACTTTTGGGTCAGGGTGATACGTACATTTTGGGAACACGATAGTGCGATTGAGTGGGAGCGCTAACATAAATATGGAATCTATAGCTTCTATCTGGCAAATAGTAAGCAAAGGGTGATTTCCTTCGAGCTTAACCAAACGAGATAAATGATGGAGTACTCATTTCACTTAGTTGAAATATCATTTATACAGGGTTAAGTGTTTTAAGGATAAAATACATTGTAGGGTGTTACGGTAATTAAGTCCCTTTACAGTGTAAATCATCCATATAGAGGATCATTGATCACATTAGGATTATAACAATGGATAACTAATGATGTGTCTATATGGTGGAACATATAGAGCATTCTATATACTGAGAGTGCAATTCTAAGTTCTATGTGTGGATTCAACGAAGAATTAATAAGTCAGTGAATTTAAGTAGTAAATTCTAGATCTGCTTATTGGAAGCTCAGATATATAGACCCATGGTCCCCCCACTAGTTGAGATAATATTACTTGTAAGACTCATTTAATTGATTTTAATTAATCAATTATAATTCTCAAGATAGACTGTGTCTATTTGAGAATTTATAACTTATTAAGGGGAAAACAGTAAATAGAGATTTTGAAGGGCATATTTATTAATTAGGAAACTTTAATTAGTTTTATTATTAATAAAATAAATGACAATAAATTATTTGATAATTAATTTTAATTATTAAATAATTAGATTTGACATTTATGTGGTTGAACAATGGAATTGGCAGTTTTTGACAAAACAGGAAACTATCAATGTAGGAAAATGAAAGTTGGAAAAGTGGCAAGCATTGTTTCCACAATGCCTAGGCCGACCACTTAAGCTTCCCTTTTCTCATTGATTTTTCAATTTTAAATGTCAATTAATTCAACCATAGCCCTGGGTGGTCTTCTATAAATAGAAGACAAAGGCTTCAGTTTTGAACACACATTATTCTGACCAAATTTTCTCACTCAAAACTCTCTCTGAGCCGCCACCCTCTCTCTCTCTATCCTTCACTGTTTCGAAATTTATAAGTGTTAGAGTAGTGCCCACACACATCAAGTAATACCTCAATCATAGTGAGGAAGGCTGTGTAGAATTCAGAAACAACAAAGAAGGACTATCGGGCTCACATCTTGATTATACTCTGCGACAGAAAGGAATCAAGGGTTAGAGATTTGAGTGGGAGGAGACATATATTCCGCTGCACCCAATGTAAGATTTCTGATACCTTTATGTGTTTAATTTTCCATCGTTTTAGAACTTCATATTTAGGTTGTTAAATCAACATACTTGTGAGTAGATCTAAGTTCCTGGTAAAATAACTTCCAACAACTGGTACCAGAGCCATGGTAATTGATTTGCTTGCAAGAAATTTGGACTTAAAACGATTTGTTTGTGTTTTGGATGGTATCATGTTGCTTTTTGTGTCATATTGATGTTTGATTGTTGTTTGTGAATTCTGGGAAAAATAGTTACTTTTCTGTTTCTGGAATTATTTTTGTTGGATAGTTTGGAAAATTCTAAGCAATTTACTTTTTTACTGAACTCGATTTCGATTTAATTTAAATTAGTTATGAATTTTTGAAAATTGGAAAAATCGGGATGATGAAACTCATCACACGCTCGCGGAATGGCTGCATGCAGCCTCCCTGCGCCGTGTGAGCTCGGCCATTCCCCCCTGAAACGCGCGCGGACGGGCATGCCTGGCATGCCATCCGTACAGTTCATCCAATTTTTCATTTTTTTTCGATTTTTCATGCTATTTCATGGAATTAAATTCCGATTTTTTGTGTAGTTTTGTATATTGATTTTTGTTTTTCAAATTTCAAATCTAATTATCAGAAATAAATTAATTTTATTTTTTAAAATTAATTTTAGATATTAGTGTAATTTGATTTTTGAAAATAGGAAAAATCAATTTTTGCTTACCTCTTTTCTTCTTTCCTTTAAAATTTGATTATTTTATTTTTTTAAGGTCAAATTTAATTTTTTTTTTGGTAACTTGACCTTAATTAGAATAAGATCAAAATAATCATGATATTTTAAAAGAGGAAATAAGGTATTTTTGTTAACTTTTAAATTTTGTTATTCTTACTTAAATTAAATTGTAAAATAAGAAAAGGGTATGTATTTACTATTTTTTTTATTTTATTATTTAATTTATTAAATAACATGAAATTTAAAAGGAAAGCTAGCAATTTATTTTGAAATGACATTTAGGTTACCCAAAACTAATTTTTCAAAATGGTAGGTTAAATTTTTAATTTTTTTTTTCGAAATATATGTTTAAAAATTAAATAAATCTTACATCCAACTATCCAAATCTAACTTGTTGCAGGAGTATGTGTTTTAGAATGTTTGTAAGTTTTCTAAAACTTATTATTGCTTGATCTAAATTGCCATGGTTAACTTGTTGACAGATCCAATGATCTGATTTTAACCTATGGTTCAATTGTCAATAGGTCAAGTAAATAATTTGTAACAGGTAATTTTTACAATCTTCTTTCATCTGTGTATGACCTAGTAACATGATAGGATCCATCCAAATGTGTGTGCTTGTGTGAGCCTATATGTTTAATTTCTGTTATAGATACATATAGGTTGTTGTTGCTAAATAAAATATCATACCTGATAGATTTTATTTAGGCTCATTTAGTAGTGAGCCTATTCAATTAATAACAGTTGTTCATTTTAAGGTTAAATTCCTCTCTTTTGGGCCTTGTGTGAGAGTTGGGAGCCTTAGAAGTGGGTACGACATACTGGACCCAGCCCCCCCTCACATGAACAACCCCAATTGTGAAGGCCCATTTGCCTGATTTGGATAACTGTGCTAGGTTAATTATATTAGTTTGACCTAATAAAATTGATTAGCAACATAATTAATTTCATTCTTCCTTGAAATTAATTTAAGAAAAACATAGTTTGACTAATTATATTCTGGAAAACTATATGTATTTTTCTTGTGTTTAATTAAATATGGAATTATAACCATGTAAATTCTTTCTGAATCTTAATTTTATAATTTCATTAAATATTCCTATTTAAGTTGAGATTTAGTTAAATCTATCAAGCCAACTTAGATTTGAATATCTTTTGAATTTCCTATTATAAATTAAGTTGAAGAATTTTAGGAATTGGTTATTAAGATTCTTTAGATATTTTTTAAGTTGATATTTTATAAATATGGGAACTTAAAATGGAATATCTTCTAAATTAAGTGGTTACTACTTAATTGGTAATATTTAATTAAGTCATTGATTGAAAAATATTTAAGTTGGATATTTAGATTTTTCTAAACAACTTAAATAAGATATTTTTCAAAATTATTCTATTTTTGAAATTTAATTAAAGTTTTTACTTTAATTTGTAATATTTCATTATTGAGATATGGAATATAAATGATTAAACAAAATACATATTTTTTTTTTTAAATAATGAGCTTTAATCAAGAGAAATTCGATCTCCATTGTTGGTTTTACATAGCTATTGTTTTAGTGAGTAATCCTCCCTAATGGAGGAACGTTCATTAGCAAGTTAGCACCGTTTAATCTCGAAAGATAAGTATTCTTATAAGTTTTTTATATGGTTTATGACCAACCTAATGGTGGCGACTGTATAAGACTTACAAGAGTATGAAACAATGGTAGAAGCTCATAAGATAGAATTGCCTTGACTCTCGCCTAAACGGGACAACGCTGAATTCCAATCTTGATCGAATAAAAGGTTGCTAGAATGTTTGACATTTTAGATGAATTGACAACTCTATTCAATGGATGATGCTTTGACTCTCGCCTAAACGGGACACTGTATCAGTTCGTTGGAAACCTTGGAAAATAAACTATGTTAGATTTAGTATTTTTATAACATATGTGATTATTTGTTTTCTGAACTTGTGTATGAATTTACAGAACCAAAAACTTACTTCTGTTTATTGATATGTTGTAGTGCCAATATGAATAACCCTCATCCCGATCCACTCCTAGTTAGTATCTTTGCAAAAGAACTCAATAGTGTGAACATGCATCCTGGTAGTTGCATTAACTCGCACCTATTGTTGATGAATCTGAAATTTCAAAAGGCAAATCTACTAGGAATTGATTTATCAAAGGAACAATGGGTACGACTCATACTTAATAGTCTTCCTCAGGAGTATGATAGTTTTGTTCTATATTACTTATTGAACAATCCTCACTCCTCCGACATGGACAAACTCGAGACTGAGTTGAGGGCCCATGAGCGGAATCTGATTGCAATAGGACCTCCTGGTATTGCAAACTTCAATCAGAGGAAGAAGATTAAGCATGAGGGCTCTAACAAAGCTGCTTCTTCAAATACAATTATCAGACATCATGTTCTATGTGTGAATTGTAATGGAAAGGGACATAAAGAAGAACAATGTCCCAGGCTTCTAGACAATTCAAACGAAGGTGATGCTTTTGTCTTTGAATCATGTGTTTTAGAGAATGACAAATCCACCTGGATTGCTGATTCTGGATCTACTAACCATTTATGTTCTTCATTGTAGCTTCTTGAAACTTGGGAGAAGCTTCACCCAGATGAGTTAAAGCTTAAAGTTGGAAATGGCGAGTTGGTATCAGTTAAAGCAAGAGGAACAACCCGAATCAAGTTTCATTCAAAGAAGTTTTTAATTTTAGAGAATGTTTTATATATTCCCACTTTTAGTAGAAACTTGATTAGTGTTTCATGTTTACAGACACAATTTTATATATTGAATTTTTCGAGTTCAAATTGTTCAATTTCTCGTAATGGATTTCATATATGTGTTGCTAACATCGAATAAGGGCTTTATGTTTTAAGACCTGATACTCAAATCTCACTAAATACTGAACTTTTCAATGTAGCTAAACCTAGATCCCTTAAGAGAAAAGAGATTGATAATGATGATCAAACTTATCTATGGCATTTACGTTTAGGTCATGTAGGCTTTGATAGACTCAATAGGTTAACCAAAGACGGTCCATTGAAAAATGTCGTCTTAGGAGAACTGCCAGTATGCGAGTCTTGCCTAGAAGGAAAAATGACCAAACGTTCTTTCTCTGCAAAGGGAGAGCGTGCCAAACAACCCCTATGGTTAGTGCATTCAGATGTTTGCGGACCTCTGAACGTAAAAGCCCGAGGTGGTTATGAGTATTTCGTCACTTTCATTGACGATTTCTCTAGATATAGTTTTCTTTACCTAATGCAAAAGAAATCTGAAACGTTTGAAAAGTTTTTCAGGAATTTCATGCTTTGGCTCAAAACCAATTAGGTAAAACATTAAAGATCTTGCGAACTGATAGGGGTGGAGAATATATGGATATGCAGTTCAAAGATCATTTAACTGAAATTGGAATTGAATCCCAATATACTGCCCCAAGCACTCCACAGCAAAATGGAGTTGCAGAAAGAAGAAATCGCACTCTCTTGGAAATGGTTAGGTCTATGCCGAGTTATTCAACTCTGTCTACATCATTCTGGGGATATGCTATTCAAATGGCAAACGAAATTCTAAATGTTGTACCATCTAAAGCAGTCCCTAAGACACCCGTCGAACTATGGAATGGTCGTACACCTAGTTTACGCCATTATAGGATTTGGGGGTGCCCTGCTCACGTCTTGAGAAAGAAAGAAGGCAAACTGGAATCGCGAACTGAAGTTTGCATGTTTGTCGGAAATTCTAAAGAGACTAGGGGTGGACGAGGAAATGCTTACAGATACTGTTCCTTCAAATGTTCAATCCTCTTCTACTCAAGAAGAGGAACATCCCCCTCCCTCAGTTGTAGCAACTGAGAAAACTACTACCAAAGCTCCTGTTCAGAAGGTCACCGCTCCTCGTCGTAGTGGGAGGGTTTCTACAAAATCATCTCGTTATGGCTTGGATGGTGAAATCAATATGGTCGTTGGTGATGGTATTGATGACGACCCATTAACCTATAAACAGGCAATGGCAAGTCCGCAACGGAAGCGATGGTCAGCCGGCATGGATTCAGAAATGGATTCCCTGAAAAAGAACAAAGTCTGGGAATATGTAGATCCACCTGATGATTATCGTCCAATTGGATGTAAATGGGTCTACAAGAAGAAAAGAGGCGCTGGAGGCGAAGTTGAAACTTTCAAAACTAGACTGGTCGCCAAGGGTTATACCCAAAGAGAAGGTGTGGACTATGAGGAAACTTTTAGTCCGGTTGCCATGCTCAAATCCATCCGAATTCTTCTCTCCATTGCTGCCACTTTAGATTATGAAATTTGGCAAATGGATGTCAAGACAGCTTTTCTTAATGGGCTTTTTGAAGAAACCATCTATATGGAGCAACCAGAAGGTTATGTTCTTCCTGGGCAGGAGAATAAAGTTTGCAAATTAAATAGGTCCATATATGGACTTAAGCAAGCTTCTCGCTCGTGGAATAAAAGGTTTGATGAGATCATTAAAACCTACGGCTTTCATCAGAATGAAGATGAACCTTGTGTTTACCAACTCAAGGAAGACCAAATAGTAGTATTCTTGGTCCTTTATGTTGATGACATTTTGATCATTGGCAACAATGTCAAGAAAATGACTCATATCAAGGAATGGCTTGACACTCAATTCGACATGAAAGACTTGGGTGAGGCAGCCTATGTTCTTGGTATTCAGATTATCAGAAACCGGAAGAACAGATCCCTAGATCTCTCTCAAACAACTTACATTGACAAAGTTCTAGAGAGATTCTCCATGACTAATGCCAATGGGGCAAATATGCCTTCTTGATATGGTATTTGTCTATCTAAGGAACAATGTCCTACTGATCCTCAAGAGATAGAAGACATGGCAAAAGTTCCTTATGCTTCTGCAGTTGGAAGTCTAATGTATGCTATGCTATGCACTAGACCTGACATCTGCTATGCAGTTGGAATCGTGAGCAGATATCAGTCAAATCCAGGAAGGGAACATTGGAATGCTGTTAAGTATATTTTGAAATACTTAAAGAGTACAAGAGATTATGTATTAGTCTACAAGGGTGGTGCTCTGAATCCCTTAGGCTATACAGACTCAGATTTCCAGGGATGTCTTGAAGACAGGAAATCTACATCTGGATGGTGTTTACTCTTGAGGGTGGAGCAGTGGTTTGGAGAAGTGCTAAAAAAACTGCGATTTCGGATTCTACCATGGAGGCAGAATACATAGCTGCGGCTGAAGCAGCTAAAGAGGTTGTCTGGCTTAGGAAGTTCTTCACCAGTCTTGGTGTGGTTCCTGGAATGGAAAAGCCTCTAGTCCTGCTTTGTGATAACAGTGGAGCTATAGCCAACAGTAAGGAACCTCGGAGCCACAAGAGAAGTAAGCATATAGAAAGAAAATATCATATTATCAGAGAATATGTGGCAAGAGGGGATGTACTGGTGGAGAAAGTGGACACGCAGGACAACTTAGCTGATCCATTCACCAAAGTCTTGGCAGTGACTGCATTCGAAGAGCACCGTCAGAATTTAGGATTAATTGAAATGTACTGATTTGTTTTATATTAGTGCAAGTGGGAGTTTGTTGGGTTTTATGCCCTAAATAAAACTCTATTTCAATGTAATTCAGATTATTCAATATCAATAAAGTAACAGAAGTATTTTTCATTCATTTGTGTATGTTTTGGTTCACTTAATCAATTGTTTGTCTATTTGATTTATAAATTCATCCAAACCCCTTTCACATACTTGATCATGTTTATTGTGTTGTCAACACAGTGGAAAGTAAACATGACTATGTGAATAAAGGATTCCTAGATTTATAACACTGGGTTTCACTGAAATGACAATCTACAACAGAGTTTACTTGCATTTGGAGAAATGATATGTTCTTTCCAGAACATTGGTTAAAGTAAAGCTCAGGTTGGATGCATGGAGTATGCATTGGAATGGACCGATATTGAACTTTGAAATAGATTTATAAAACTTACCGTAAATATCTATTCAATTCAATATCACTAAGTTGATCCTAGATCACATGATCGAAATCCTGATATGGTTAGGCTCAATCTCAAGAGTGTTATTCGTGTTCTTTGATTTGTTAGTTAAGCCTACTTTTGGGTCAGGGTGATACGTACATTTTGGGAACACGGTAGTGCGATTGAGTGGGAGCGCTAACATAAATATGGAATCTATAGCTTCTATCTGGCGAATAGTAAGCAAAGGGTGATTTCCTTCGAGCTTAACCAAACGAGATAAATGATGGAGTACTCATTTCACTTAGTTGAAATATCATTTATACAGGGTTAAGTGTTTTAAGGATAAAATACATTGTAGGGTGTTACGGTAATTAAGTCCCTTTACAGTGTAAATCATCCATATAGAGGATCATTGATCACATTAGGATTATAACAATGGATAACTAATGATGTGTCTATATGGTGGAACATATAGAGCATTCTATATACTGAGAGTGCAATTCTAAGTTCTATGTGTGGATTCAACGAAGAATTAATAAGTCAGTGAATTTAAGTAGTAAATTCTAGATCTGCTTATTGGAAGCTCGGATATATAGACCCATGGTCCCCCCACTAGTTGAGATAATATTACTTGTAAGACTCATTTAATTGATTTTAATTAATCAATTATAATTCTCAAGATAGACTGTCTATTTGAGAATTTATCACTTATAAAGGGCAAAACAGTAAATAGAGATTTTGAAGGGCATATTTATTAATTAAGAAACTTTAATTAGTTTTATTATTAATAAAATAAATGACAATAAATTAGTTGATAATTAATTTTAATTATTAAATAATTAGATTTGACATTTATGTGGTTGAACAATGGAATTGGCAGTTTTTGACAAAACAAGAAACTATCAATGTAGGAAAAGGAAAGTTGGAAAAGTGGCAAGCCTTGTTTCCACAATGCCTAGGCCGGCCACTTAAGCTTCCCTTTTCTCATTGATTTTTCAATTTTAAATGTCAATTAATTCAACCATAGCCCTGGGTGGTCTTCTATAAATAGAAGACAAAGGCTTCAGTTTTGAACACACATTATTCTGACAGAATTTTCTCACTCAAAACTCTCTTTGAGCCACCATCCTCTCTCTCTCTATTCCTTCACTGTTTCGAAATCTATAAGTGTTAGAGTAGTGCCCACACACATCAAGTAATACCTCAATCATAGTGAAGAAGGCTGTGTAGAATTCAGAAACAACAAAGAAGGACTATCGGGCTCAGATCTTGATTATACTCTGCGACAGAAAGGAATCAAGGGTTACAGATCTGAGTGGGAGGAGACATATATTCCGCTGCACCCAATGTAAGATTTTTGATACTTTTATGTGTTTAATTTTCCATCGTTTAGATGTTCATATTTAGGTTGTTAAATCAACATACTTGTGAGTAGATCTAAGTTCCTGGTAAAATAACTTCCAACAGTTATTTCCTATTTTGATTGCGAAATGTAGTCCCGAGCTTGTCGAAATTTATTATTTTCATGTGTAGGATTTAGGTTTGAAAATTAGGGTTGCTATACGTGAAATTGGTTCGCATAAACTTTCGGGTAATACCTCTAGAGCTAATTAGTGATTTGTGACTCAGTACATTTTTCTTCAAGTAGATCCAAGGACAATTTTAAGAGTTCTTGGTTTTCTTCTTTATTATAGAAATCTCGTCTATGGGTCGCAATATTGACTTCTACTGGCAGCATCACCTCTGAGCCAAATGCTAGCGAGAATGGAGTATGTCCTGTTGCTGTCTTCTCATTTGTTCTAGGAGCCCAAAGTACTTGAGGTAGTTCATCAACCCATCTACCTTTGGCAGCGTCTAGCTTCTTTTTGATAATATCCTTCAAGGTTTTATTAACAACTTCTACTTGCCCATTCACCTGATGCCTTGACACCGAAGAGAAGCTCTTAATAATTTTGTTCCTCTCGCAAAACTCAGTGAATAACTCATCATCGAACTGAGTTTTGTTATCAGATACTATCTTAATGGGTATCCCAAACATACAAATTATGTTCTTGACGACAAAGTCGAGAACTTTTTTGCAGGTTCTGAAAACCAGAGGTTCAACCTCTGGCCACTTTATAAAGAAGTCGACAGCCACCACTGCGTACTTTGCTCCTCCTCGCCTTGTGGAGAGTTCCCCAATCAATTCAATCCTCTATATCGCAAATGGGTAAGGCGAGGTCATCATTCTCAGTTTCGTTGGTGGTACGCCAGGTATATGTGAGAATCTCTGACACTTATCACATTTCTTGACAAATTCATGCGTGTCCTTATTTATAGTTGGCCAGTAATATCCTTGTCGAATAATGTTCTTTGAGAAGCTTTGCCAACCTGCATGGTCCCCACAAAAGCCTTCATGGATTTCTCTGATGATCTTGTTTGCTTCTGCAGGAAGAACACACCATAGGAGAGGCATTGAATAGCCCTTTCTGTACAATTTGCCTTTTGTTGTTGGAGGAATTTAGACAACACCAAATAAAATAATATATTTAAAATACAAATAGAATTATGCGAGTACTCAACCTAGAATGGCGAGTATTCAAACTATGGATACACAGACGTACCGGAAATATAAAAAGGAAGTATAGTGGTTCAGTCAGATCAAGGTCTTCTTAGTCCACTGTTGCAAGAGTTTTCTATCTCGTTCATTTCATGTTGGATCACTCCTTTATATACAAAGAAAGTGTTCTTTGATTACACATGGATTGATTTCATTATCAATCCGTTTGTACATTGAATATAACATTTAAATCTATAAAAAAAACGTAAGTACAATAAATGAAGAACAGTTTCGACCCAATTTACTAAATACAACAACGTATGCAACTTCTATAGTGCAAGTTGTCTGTTCATATTCTCGCATAAGCTCGCAGGCTTAAGATGCGCACAAGACTAGTCAAGTCTGAGATGTCTGCGTTTTGTTCGAGTCTCTTATACGGACATCCTAAAATAAGTCGACAACCTAAGACATGCGAGTCCTTATCGTGTTATCGAGGTTGTTAGGTCATCTGGACCAGCTCGCAGAGTAAAGAATCGATCTTTACAACCTTAAGATGTGCACAAGACTATTGCTGCACTAATCGCATTGTCCGAGACAGCCAAGTAGAGGAGTAAAGTTTCTCCAGTTATTGGTTTAGCCAAAACAGGAGGTGTTGAAATGTAACGCCCTAATCTATAGGAACGCCACGTGTGTGAATTTATAAAACTAGCTTAATACTAATATATTAATTAATTATTAAAAACTGTGAGGATAATAAAAACTTGACTAAATTAAAACACTAAAAACGGACATTATAACAGCAGTAAAAAGGAGTTCCGGGAATCCCTGTTATAAATGATTTATCTAAAAGACAATATACAACAACAATTCAAAATACAGTAGACACAGCCAGTCTAAAACAACTCCTGTCAACTGAACACGCAGGCTGGTGGGGTCAATATGTACATTGCTGGAGAAGACTGCCATCTCATGGTTGTTCTAACTTTGCCTTGCCCTTACCTGCACCACAAAGCACCCGTGAGTTACATAGACTCAGCAAGAAAAGTAATAAAGAATGATACATTAAATAACTAATTATATATTTCATTATCACAAAATGATTAAACTATAACATTCAACAGTAGGTAATATAATCAGTCACATGCATAAAAATAGATATGCTCATATATTTGTATTGCCTAATCAAGCAAGCCCATGTCATAATGCAATATCATATATATCATTGCGCCACCTAATCAGGTGAGCCCATGCCACAACTTGACACTAATATATTGCATCGCCTAATCAGACGATCTCGTACCTACGCTCGGTACTCATCATATGCCACTGACGCCCGTACCTTTGCCTTGTACGTCACCAGATATATTGCATCACCTAATCAGGTGAGCCCATATATCGTGTCCATAGTATCATTACATTATCATTGCCTAATCAGACAATCGATATTTCAGAACATGTCATGCCATGTGGTACATTATACTTTTCTTACCTCAAGTTCCGGATCAAGTATGTTGGCCGACCTGCTTGGAGAACGATCGATAATCTCGGGCCCTATGTCATAACAATAGTAAATCAATAAGTATTTATCCCAAAACACCACTTAACACTTGCGTAAGACAATTTAGGATTTTCTACCAAACTCTGTGGTATAAATACACTAAAATAAAACTTATACTTTGGCTCTTAAACATATAACATATCATAGAGCTCGTCACAAGCTTCGAAACAGTATATAAAACGTCCAAAACGGACACCCGAGTGAAAAGTTATGATAAAAATACGATTTCTGATCTCCTATGAATTTCTAAAAACTATGAAACACGAAAAATCTTAATTTTTGTACTCACTGAAACACTAACAAAACTTATCTAAATCACTCCAAACTTCACAGGGCACATATATACCATGAATACTACTATTCTTACGTAACAGAAATTAAAATCGAGCCCTTAAATGGAAAACACCATTAACGCTCGGACTAAGCTTTAAAAAGTTGCAAACTCGATTTCTAACCCAAAATCACCTCAATTTTAGCAAGAAAACATCAGAACTAGTCCCATGACTACCCGAGAACAATCCTATAAGGTCAGAACCTTCATAACTATTCTAATTCACAAAACCCCTATACAAAACCAATTGTTATTAAACTTAAAACGAAATTAAACCTTACCTTAAGCTTCTTCGCTGTAAGAATTCGCTATCCTGCTACTACCGGAGCTTAGATCGCTAAGTTTTGGATTGAAAATTAAAAAAAAAAAGGATATAAGGAGAGAAAATTTGATTGAAGGGGGAGGAACGAGGGTTCGTTCTCTGTTCTCTGTTCATTCTCTGATTAAGTTATATATATAACTTAATATATATATATGTATATAACGTATTCTACTTTTTTTTTACGTTTATATTATTATAATAATATATTAATAATATAATATTAATAAAAATTTTATTATTAATAATTATCTTCTCATTTCTTTTTTATTTTTTTGAAAAAATCTTCTCATTTCTTAGTTACTAAGAAACTTTTACTTCTAGGGCTCTACATTAAATTCTACATACTCCTAATTACCCCAATACCTATATTATCAACTTATCAAAATATTCCCATTAATTCTATTAATTAGGCCTGTTATGACATTTTTGGCCCCCGATCGAGTCTCCAAGGTTGCCAAACCTGAAAATATTTTTATTCCACATATATTTCATATTACATTCACACATACTATATAAATCTCCGTAATTTAAAAATCACGCTTATTTATCCACTTATAGAAAATTTAAAATTTTATGTTGAACTAGATTAGTAGGATCATAATCCCACTCATTACCTGATTAACTCATAATATAAATATAAACCCTAATTATTAATTATTAAGCTTATTGGGATATTACATGAAAAATGCCTCTTTATGCTCTGAAAGGCCTCCTCGCACTCTTCTGTCCATTTGAACTTTTTGTTGCCTCGCAACACGTTAAAAAATGGTAGGCACTTTTCAATTGACTTTGAAATAAAGCTGTTGAGAGCCGCCATTCTTCATGTTAAGGCCTGAACTTCCTTTGGTTTAGTTAGTGATGGCATATCTATCAAAGCCTTGATCTTCTCGGGATTTGCTTCAATGCCCCTCGCGTTGACTATGAATCCCATAAATTTTCCTGAGGAGACTCCAAAGGAACACTTATTTTGGGTTAAGCTTCATATTGTACTTTTTCAGTATCTCAAAGCACTCCGCGAGGTCTATTGTGTGATTTTCGCTATTTATCAACTTCACCAACATATCATCAACGTAGACTTCCATGTTTCTTCCTATTTGTCTCGTAAACATTTCATTCACTAGTTGCTGATATGTTGCCCCAGCATTTTTCAAACTAAACAGCGTGACTTTATAATAATAAAGTCCCATGTTGGTTACGAAGCTTGTATGTTTGTGATCAGGGACATGCATTTTTATCTAGTTATATCCAGGATATGCATCCATGAATGACATAAGCTTGTGTTGAGCTGTTGCATCCACTAACTGGTCGATCCTTGATAGTGGAAAGTAATCCTTTGGACACTCCTTATTTATGTCTAAGAAGTCGATACAAGTTCTCCAAGTTCCATTTGGTTTTGGGATGAGAACAGGATTGGATATTCACGAGGAATAAAACACCTCACGTATAAAGTCGTTGACTAACAACTTATCCACTTCCTACTTGAGTGCCTCTTGTCTCTCAGAATCCAAGGGTCGTCTCTTTTGTCTCTTGGTTGGGTAGTTTGGGTCGACATTCAAGTGGTGACTGATAATCTTAGGGTCAATCCCTATCATACCCGAGTGGCTCCAGGAAAACTGATCCTGGTTTGCCCTCAGAAAACTTATTAGTTGATATTTTATTTTTTCATCCAGTTTTTTCCCAATGAATACACACTTTGTGGGATTTGGTGGATCTAAAATAACTTCTTTTAATTCCTCAATTTGTTTCAATAAATTCCATTCATCTTGAATGTGAGGATCAAGATCCTCATCCTGCTTCTCGCCTTCTTCAGTGATGACTGCCATTAGCTGGTGATCGACCTTTCTATTCTATCGCTACATGCGGTAGCATTCGCGAGCCAAAAATTGGTCACCTCGCACCACTCCTACACCTGTCGGTGTTTGAAACTGTAGGGATAGGTGCTTAATTGAACTAATTCCCCCTAGTCCAATTAACGCTGTTCGACCCAGCAGTATGTTATAGGCTGATGGCAGGTCGACTACTAAAAAGTATTGCATTATAGTGGTAGATAAAGGTGCTTCACCCATAGTTAATGGGAGCTCGATAATTCCTTGATTGGCGACACTGTTGCCTGTAAATCCACATAGATTTATCATGCAAGGTTTTAATTTTGCTTTTTCCAGCCCCATTTTCTCTAGTGTATCCTTATAAAGGATATTCACTGAACTTCCGTTGTCCACCAACACCCTTTTTATCCTTTTGTTGGAAAGTTGGATGGTAATCACTAGTGGGTCGACATGAGGGTATCTCACATGCTTTGCATCCTCCTACGAGAACACAATTGGAAGTTCCTCAGTCTTATCTTTCTTAGATGATTTTGGAGCAAAAACAGACTGCTCATTCTTAACTTCCTTTACATATCTCTTTTGGGTATTGTTACTTTCTCTAGCCAGATGTGGCCCTCCCGAGATAACCAGAATGTCCTCTCCTTCAAGAGGAGGAGGTTGTAGTCCCTGGTTACCTGCGTTATTGGGCAAATTAGGCTGGTTATGTCCATCACCTTGTCTTTTGACCTCGCGAGATAAGGCTTTTTATCTCATCTTTCAGTTGACGACATTCTTTTGTCGTATGCCCAATGTCCTTGTGATACTTACAAAATTTTGTTGCATCTCTTTTATGTCTCGCGTGCCTCATGGGCTTAGGTATACGGAATGCGACCTTGTGCTCATGTGCGAGATAAATATTTTCCTAACTTTCATTAAGCTTGGTATAAATAGTGTAGATTGGTACGTACTTGTCATGCTTCTTCTACATTCTCTAATCATTAGCTGATTCCTTGGAGTCATCTTTCCTTTTAGAGCCTCCTGGATTGTCAGCCTTTATCGAGACGATACTTGTCGAGACAGTGCTGGGTTTACTTCCCGAGCCAGTCTTTAACAATAATCTCTTTCCTTGCTTCCTCTTTTCGAACAAATACCTGAGCCCTCTCATTTAACTCACTGATGTTTTTGACTAAGCGACCCTGCAGGTCATCCCACAGCTCGCCTTTAGCAGTTGAGAGATCATTCGTGATCCCTGCCTGAAGAGCGGTAAGCTGGATACTGTCGTTCAAATTTCGCACCCTCGCAGCAGCTGTATTGAAACGACTTAAGTATGTCTTGCCCGGCTGCTGCTTTATGTTAGTAAGAGAAGATGCTTTTGGTTGCCTGTCTCTTGCTGCCTAGAACTTCTTCTTAAAGTCTTTAGACAGCTGTTCCCAAGATGTGATTGAATGATGTGTAAATTTGTTGAACCAGCTGCTCACTGCCTTAAGTGGCTCGCATGATAGTATTGAAATTATTTAAGTACGAGACCGGATATCGTATGACGAGACGTGAGGGTTTTTAAATCCCTGGGGGAATTCAGCACTCATAATGTCTGGATGGGAAGGCTCGGGTTCCTCGTTCGAGTCGTAACCAGGTAGTTTCCCAAATTCCCCATCTTTGTACCTCCTGAACATGTCCTCCAACTCGTTGATTCACAATTGGATAGGATCCTCTTGTTTCTGATTGAGTTGTTGATTATAGTTACTTACAGACCTCGTCCTTGAGTAGCTTTCAGTTATATATGTACCTGTACTCTCTCAATCAGTACAACAACGAGTTCTGTCCCCTCCTCGTGTAGATCAACTATGAGTCCTTGTACATCCAGAGCTAGAACTTGCCTCGTCACGCACTGACCTTCTCTTTTGAGAACGGGTTGATACATGCCCCGTGCTGGGATCTGTATGTACCCCTTCCCTGTCAATTCGAGAAGGACGTTGATAGTGTCTCGGTGGAAACCCACCTGCCCTAGGTTGAGTCCCAAGATCTCTCTCATTACAACGAGGGATTTCCTATTCCCTAGTCTGAGGTTTCTTCCTGCTCGTATTCTTGCGAGAGGATTTTGGTAAATCACGATTTCCATTCCCCTGGGTTGCAGATCCCCAGGGTCTCCGAGGCACCTCTTGATGATGTGCCTAGTTATTAGGTTGCTCATCTTTAGGGGCATCCTCAGTTTCCCCATGTTGTTCTTCTTGGGCATTTTGAGGGTCCCCCTGAGCTATCTCCTGCCTCCTGGTTTGTGAGTCGCGAGGTCTGCCTCATGGCCTCCTTACTTCAGGATCAGGTTAGTTTCGAGCATTGTCTTCCTGAGCCGCCCTGGCTGTAGCTACCTCTTGTTCCAACTCAGCATTTCGTTGGTTTGCCTCCTCCAGACGTCGCTTGGGTTGACAATTTTCCAACTCCACCAATGGCTCGTACCTAGCGGGGTCATAGGCATCCTCCTCCCTAGGTACATAAGCACTAGCTTCAGCAATAGTTTCCTCATTCCCAGTTTCTGGGTTTTGGTCACCTTCATGTTGGCTTCTCCTCGAACGTGTTAACTGTGTGGATCGAGTTGTTCGTGAGTTGGGAGGCCTCCGTGAGCCCGCTAGCTCTTTTTGAATGCAGTGAGTAGTCTCTTCAAGTTGGATATTATTGTTTTCACCATTATCAGCCATGGAGAAAAGTTTTCTTTTGGTTAGGAGGGATTTTTGGAGCTTTTTTCACGTAGGCTCTCAATTAAAGCACCAAATTGTTAACGTAGATTTTTGTTAACGATGATAAGCCTATTTCGTGACAGGATCAGCAGAGAAATTAGTTGAAATCTAAGAAAGAATAATAAAGCAAAAACAACACCAAGTTTTTACGTGCTTTTGCAGTTAACTCTGCATAGTCCACGAGTCAATCTTATTCAGATTATTCTGATACAAAATATGGTTCTTTTCTCTCAAGAATTTTCGTCCCTTTTTCTGTATATTCTGCTCCTATTTATAATGACATAGGGTGGCAGTTAATTACATTCAGATAAAAATCCCATAACAAAATTTCCCCGAAATTGTAGGCTTTAACTACGCTCCATGTAAATAAATGCGGTTATTATTTGAAAATCATAAAACTGTGATTTACACCGCTTTTAATGGGTCAACGCTGATGTGGATTTAGATACACTACAAAGTGTATGTCGCTAGGGCATCTCGCTAGGTACTTAAATACCCAATCGCAACAATAACCCTGGCAGCAAACTGGAGCTTTTCCCATGTCTTTCCGAGGTTGATAATGTAAATCTAGTTATTTCTGCGCTTGAAGACATAACGCTCCATCTGACAATCGTAGTTCTTGGTGACAAGGTAAACTTCAGTAGCCAACATCATTTGAATGTCAGCTTCTTTCTAAGAGAGTTGACGCGACGTAGCAATGGAGCTCATTGAAAGATATCTGGAGCTAATTAGTGAAGGTACCAAGAGTATGTCTTCCTATAGCGAGATGGATGTCTCGCTAACTGTTATTAGGTCCTTCAAGTTGTTATACTTAGTTAATATAATGTATATTATACGCTAAGTATTCTAACAACCTATTAGCCTCGTCAACTCCTTTTTACACAAAGCGAGGTTAATGCCTCGCTATGTATTATCTCGAAATGGTTTCTCATCAATACATGAATCAATAGTTTGTATATCTTTGTCATGCTAAAGACTATACAGTCAGCGAATTATAGATATGCTCTATTAACTCTGCATTTAATGAGTTATTCCATTTAATATCTTTTAATATAATTGCCATTATATTTGTTGATTCGTATTCTCCAAGGTTGACATGTGTCATCCTCTGAAGTACCAGCTGAATTTCGGGTATAACAGTATCTGAATGCTCTTTGAATTGGTACTTGTTGATGGTTATGATGTTCTTGATATGGATGCATATTGGTAGGAATTGAAGTGAAAATGGGTGGTTTTTATGTTGATTAAGCTTGTAAGTTTATGAGATATGCATCTAGATTATTTTGTGTATTTTTGAGATTGAAATTGTGGTTTGAAATTCTAGAATTGAAGCTTAATTTCTGGGTTACAATTCTAAAATTTTGGGGTTCACAATTGGGGTTTTGATGTTTGAGTTTTCAAGCTTTGGATTAGTGTAATTTTGGTATGGATGATTTGGACTTGGAATTTCTTGTTCTTATCTTGATTTTAAGCTTTGTTTAGCCTAGAATTGTTGTTAATATTACAGTTGTAAATAGACGTGTGAGAGAAACACATAGGTCTATACTAAATAGAATGTAGATGCGGTGGCATCAATATTAATTTGCATTGAGAATATATTGTTTATTATTATTTATACTGTCTTGCTGGGCTTGGCTCACGGGTGCTCTACTGTGCAGAAAAGGATAAAACTATTCATGATCAGCCATGAGTTCAAGGGCTTGGTGGTGCATTGTACATGTTCGAGCCATACTAGACCACGCAGGTTGGGTCTACCAGCTGCTGCGCTTCTGTATTCTCAGTTTTATCACTTAGGTCGACATGTAAAAATTGACTTGTAATATTTTGTTAAAATTTTTATGAGATCCCGAAACATAAGCAATCTTTTTGGATGGTTTGTAAACTTTAAATAATTACAAATTTTATTTTTATTCCGTAATAATTTAAAGTTTAAATTCTTGTCTTATTTCTAGTAATCTTAGTTTAGTAGGATTAGGTTATGTCTATCTCAAAAATTGTAACGTGCCTAACTGTTAGGGCGTTACATTACCGTTGTTCTGTCTAGTGTCTACTTTAAAATATGGCGACATTACTTGTACAAAGAAGAGTACAAGATTTATACAGACCACAAGAGCCTCAAGTATTTCTTTACACAGAAGGAATTACATATGAGGCAGAGGCGATGGTTGGAATTAGTTAAGCATTATAATTGTGGGATTTTGTATTATCCCGAGGAAGCCAATTTAGTGGCAGACGTATTGAGCAGAAAAGGTCACAGGCACGTTTTCAATACTATGATGATAGCTCCTCAGTGAGCCTAAAAAATGGTTAAGGCTGAGATTGAATTTTTGATACAAATGTTACACAATCTGACACTTCAATCAGATTTTTTAGAAGAATAAAAAAGACACAATTGGAAGATCCTGAGCTAGTCCAAATTCGGGATGAGGTATTGGCTGGTTGGCCTAAAGACTTTTCAATCTTAAATAAAGGAATGTTACTTTACAAAGCTAAGGTTTGTGTGTCTAGTAATGGGGAGCTTAAAAAGGAAATCCTTGATGAAGCTCACACTACACCTTATTTGTTGCACCTAGGAACCACCAAGATGTATCAGGATTTGAAACTCTATTATTGGTTGTGTGGGATGAAGGAAGATGTAGTGGATTACATGACTAAATGTTTAACATGTCAATAAATCAAAGCTTAACACCAGAGGCCGGTAGGGTTTCCGCAACCATTAGCACTTCTTGAGTGGAAGTGGGAGGATATTGCAATGGACTTCGTGATTGGTTTGCCTAGAACCACATGAATGTATGACTCAGTATGAGTCATAATGGACCGTTTCACGAAGTTAGCACATTTTCTACCGGTAAAAACAACCAATACAGTGGATCAGTATGCAGAGCTCCAATATCCAGAGTTGTATGTGAAGGAGATAGTTCGTCTCCATGGAGCTCCTAAATCTATTATTTCAGACAGGGATCCAAAGTTTATATCGAAATTATGGGTAAGTTTTTAGAGAGCTACGGGTACGAAGCTGAAGTTCAGTACGGATTTTTTTACCCCCAAACTGATAGGTAATCCGAGAGAACAATTCAGATTCTAGAAGGCTTATTACGAGCATGTGTCATGGACTTTGTGGGTTCATGGAGTAAATACTTCCCTTTGACATAACATTCCTACAACAATAACTATCAAAGTATAGTAGGGATGACTCCCTATGAAATGTTGTATGGTAGGAAGTTTAGTTCTCCAATTCATTAAGACAAAACTGAAGAAAAGAAATTTTTGGGTCCTAAGTTAGTTCAAAGGACCAATGAAGTGATATACAAGATCAAGGTTCAGATGTTTATTTGGCAAAATATGCAGAAACGTTATACTGATCCGAAGCACAAAGATATTACATTATGGGTAGGAGAACATGTTTTCCTGTGAGTTTTTCCGATAAAGGGCATTAGGTGCTTTGGAAAGAGGGGTAAGTTAAGCCCTAGGTTCATTGGGCCATTTTTGATACTTGAGAAGGTTGGGTTGTAGCGTATCAGCTAGTCTTACCACCAGCGTTATTGGCTATTCATAATGTATTTCATATTTCAATGTCGAGGAAATATGTTTTAGACTCGACCCATGTCTTGAGTTACGCAGCCCTAGAACTGCAGTCAGACTTATCCTATGAGGAACAGCCAGTTCGAATCCTAGATAGGAAAGAAAAAGATTCTTCAAAATAAGACCATAGTTTGATCAAGGTGCTCTGGAACAACAACAAGGTGGAGGAAGCCACCTGGAATTAGATTCTGGCATGAGGACTCAATATCCAGAGCTATTCAGGTCAAATTTTGAGGATGAAATCCTTTTAACGGGGGAATAATTGCAATGGCTGCACGTAAGAATATGGGTTATTAAAGGCAATTAGCATTAATTATTGATTTTTTTTATATAATTATTTATGATTTTATAATGTTGTGGGTCTCAATTTTAGAAATGGGCATTAGAGTTATAATTTCTCAATTCAAGAGATTTTATTAAACTCTAGGAGTATTATTTATATTAAATAGGAATTATGTATTTTTTATGATTTTTGCTCGGCGACAACAAGAATGTGATGGATGGCTGTTAGAATCACATGGGTAAGTTTAGAACCTATTTCATAGTGAGGCAAATATTTGAGATATTTAGAATACCAGATTTAAGAGGGGTTATGGTATTAGACCATTTTATCCCTAAACTTATTATTGCTTAAGTTGGAAGTATGAGGGGCATTTTGGAAAATTGTTTGTGTGTTTAAGTGGCTGGTCTTGGTGTTGACAGCTGGCCACTCATTTGTTTTGTTTTTTTTCAACATAATTGGAATTATTGGGTTAGAAGTTAGAAGAAAATTAAGAAAACACAAGAAAACTCAAAGCTCTCACTTCCTCTCATTCTCTTTCTTGAACAAACCTTGAGAAGTAGCAACCTTGGTAAAATTTTGGTGTGATTTGAGGAGTTTTAGTTGGATTGTCTAGTGTAATCCAAAGGTAAAAACCCTAGCACCTTCTCCTTTGAGTTTTATTGGTTTTTCTTTGGTTTGAGCTTATAATTGAAGGATTTGGGGTTGTTTGAGCTAAAGTTTTCCATGAGTTGTTTTCTGTAATTTAATTGAGTTGTTAGTGTATAGTTTCTACTGATTTTGTTACCTTGGAGTGCGGTTGAGCAAGTTTGAGTTTGAAAGCTCAACAATGTTTTATTGAGATTTTGTGCGTATTGTGGGCTATTTTTTGTTGGAATCTATCCTTTGATGTTGTTATAGGTGATCTGGAAGGTTTGGTGAAGTTTCGACACGATTTTGAGCAAATTTTATATTTATTTAGGGTTACTTGGTGCAAACCGGTTAACTGTATCAGGGGCAGGATTCCCGAAAGTTTATTTTGTCAAATCGTGTTATTTTTAGAACCTTAGTTGGTTATTTCATGGATTCTTAGGGTGTTATTATAAGAACTATTGATAGTAGAACCCTTAGTGGTGAATTTTGATTTCTAGGACTAGGTTTTTTATGTGTTATTTACCCATTTACGTAAATGTGAATTAGGGCATCCATCCAACACGAGATTTTTCGTTCAGGCCTACTAACTCACTTGAATTCAGAAACGAGGTAAGACTAGCATAGAATGTATATATTTTATATGCATGATGTTTATGTGATTTGTATATGTTTTGGGTTGGTATCATAGCAGCACAACCATTGTGTCAGTTCGGCAGTACGAGTACAGTACTTGTTAAGAGTGATATTCAACCCCAGAAAGTATTTATTGGCGCTATCATAGTGGTACGAACATAGTACCAGTTCGGCAGTACGGGCATAGTACTGGTTAAGAGTGATATTTTGGCCAATTATACTTTCAGGTACTATTGATGCTATTATATCGGCACGAACATAGTGCCGGGCCTGAAGTGCAATCATAGAGTTGGTAGTGGATGATATCATGGTCAATAGTACCAAAAGTTAAGAACGTTCTTACCCATACGGGGATAATGTTTGTAAGAGTTTAAATACGGGATCCTGTTTTATATAGATAAATATATATATGTGTGTTTATAAAGTTTAATAATTTAAGTTAAAAGTTTTAATTGGGCACAATTTTTAAGGAAAACTCTTTAATTAGCAAAGGAGGCACGTTAATTAGAAAATTACTATAGTGCACCTAAGTATCAGGGCGTTACATATGGTGTTTAGCTATTAGGTGCCCAATATCAGCTATTGAATTTGACTCCAAAGTCCTTTTTAGCAAAATATTCTATAATAAGAGGGATTTTTCTGTTCTCTTCAATATAATATTGGACATTTGTAATTCTTTGTCAAACTTCCCTAACATCCCTATTCGGAATATCTCAATGGTGTTTAATGGAGATGCTCATAGTGTTGCCAAAAAAATATTAGGGCTTGATTAAGCATATGTGTGGAATGGTACCATTTCACACTTCTCAAAATTGTAACTTGTATTTTTTGGCTGCTCAATGAAAGTTACAATTTTATAAAGAAAAAATAATCAAAATTGGTCAAAAGAATGAACAATGAATGAGGAGATAGAAACCAAAAAGGGGTTAATATATCTTGAGCCTCGCTCTTTCACCAAGGAAAAAAGCTGATTATCAACTTTGTTAGGAAGACTTTGTCTTAATTAACACGCAATGCCATCGTATTGAGAGCTTTTCCTACATATTACAAATATAGCTTATTATTTTCTTTTCAAATACTTTGGGAAAACCTCATACTAATAAAATAATTAGAATACTTTGGGAAAACCTCATACTAATAAAATAATTAGAATACTTATATTCAAACTAACTGTTACCTATTGATACCCCAACAATGTACGTGGATCCTACCTTTTGATAGTGACTAAATTTATATATTATTAAATTGAACAGGCCATACTCAATGAGTTGAAAGCAATTACTTACAGCCCTACTCAATGAGTTGAAAGCTAACTTGAAACTAAGAATTGAAATGTTTTGGCCAAAAAAAGTCTCAAATATAGACACACAATGATTTCAAAATTTGTAAATACATTGTCAATGTATAATTGTTTTTTATTTTAGACCATTTTTAGGTGTTATTTGGGTGTAATCAAATGTTCTTGTAAAAAAAAAATTGAACAGGCCATACAATACAAATGTAACTCTAGCTGGGCTCGGAAAAAATCCAACCGACGTTGCTCGGGATTTTAGCATCTTTCTAAATAATAATATGTTTAATTTTCTATAGTTACACTAATATATTTGTCAACTCAATCATCACGGTAACATGACTTGAATTAAAATGGTGTCCACATTTTCCAACTATAACCTATTATCAAACAAATTAATAAGTAAATAAAGCTAATTTCTTTGGTCAATTTGCTGACCTTTTGTTTGGTACGTACGACTAAATATATATAAGCGAGCAACCAAATTGAGAATAATTAAGAGATTAAAGTGTGCTCTATTTTCTCACTACGATTTTGTAGTACTTGATTATTCTTCATAATAATGTGATGTAACAAAAGTCATCAAAAGAATGCATGACATTTTGTGTTGGGTTAATATGACCCCATCCCATTTAATGGAGAGGACCCAAAACATACCATCACCGACGTACTACGTCTACCCCTATGTATAAACATTTTATAATTAATATTAATGACTTTAAAGGAAGATACGAGCTGCGACAATGCCCTACAGAGTTGTGTTTTCATTGGATTCAACTTGTCCTTTATCATAAACTAAAACTATCGATGAGATCACAGACCTTCACAACTGATAGATATTAATTAGTTTATATATATATAAATATTTGGTTTCTTTATTCCCACTAAATGAACTCTTACACGAAAATCCATGCATATCACTATCACACTCACTTCACTAATATTTAATATGTTACACCCAATCAAATATGTCCCCCCATCAAACTAATGTATATTGATGAAAAAATATCAAATTAATGCAACCTGAAAGAATGTATTGCTACCTTATTTCTTTATATTTTAGGTAGACAAGTTATATAATTTTTTCTTATATGATATAAAAAACTAATAATCAATATATATAGGTGCACTTTTAATGGGTATTATCTATGAATGGGTAAAATTAGAAAATTTTGAATTTTTATGCTTAATTTTTCTATCTAATTAAAAAAATCTCTCATTTTTATATCATATGGGCTGAGATTGTTCCATCGGTAAAAAAAAATTTAAAAAAAAAAAATTAGCAAGAAAAATAATAAAAGAAAAAGATAAGTTTGAGTTAAATATTTTTGTATGAACATATTTTTGATATAGTATAAAAAGAGATATTTTTTGATATTTTTTTTAATTAAGTAGTTAAATTAAGCATAGAAATTCAAATTTGTGATTTCATTATTCGTTATTCGATCAAAATTCGATAGTTTGATATTTTTAAAATTAATATTTATTGTTAAATTTGTTTAGTAGCCATTAATGTGTAATACCTATTAAAAAGTGTTCCATATATATATATATAAGACATAAAATGATAACATCACTTTTTAAAATTAGTTTAAATACATTTTTTATTTTTTTTCTTAAGTTTCTCATTTTTTTTAAATTTTTATTAAGTTTATAATATTGAATAATATTGAATCTTTACTTCTCTCATTTTTTTTATTTTTTATTAAATTTATAAATATTAATTAATTAATTAATTAATTAAAAAAATATATTTATATATAATTCAGAAAAAATATGCTAATTGTTTACTGAGATTTTTTAAAAACTAATAAAACGAAACCTACAAAATAATAAAGTACAATAATAAAGAAAACGGGAATTTTTACGTGGTTCAGGTATTAATAAACTCTAGTCGACGAGTCAGTATAATTGGCCTTAAGAGGCTTGTGTAATGTATTTACAATAATGTTTGCAAGAAACCATAACTCTGTTCTCTTGCTTTCTCTTGAAGAAGAAGAAATCTTAGAGAAATTTTAGTAGAGCTTCGGCTATCTTTATTTGTATTTCCCCTTTCGTATGAAAATAGAAGGGTATTTATAGGCTAAAGTGCGAGTATGGACATACCCATGACCCGCATAGGGTTTCTATAATATGCAGGGTAAAATACATGCAATAATCTGACTGTTGGGCCTGAAGAAAGTTGTGTGCTCGTATGTGGAAGCAGCTAGACAATAGGGGACCACCAGGACACGTGTTGTCGAAAGGTTTTACCTTACAAAATAAATGTTAGAAGTGGACACATGTCATCAAAAGGTGTCACCTAGCAAAGGAAACGCCTAGACAAATTGTCAGGCAAAAAGGTAAGTTTAGAGGCGAGGCATACGCATGCACTACCATGGTTTGATGCAGGGGACGTACAATTTTTAAAACTAAAATTATTTTTCATAAAGACTAATTTGTTTAATCATCATTCGTTTTATCATTAACTTAATCAAGGACGAGCAAAGTTCAAGTGCGGGAGAACTCGATAAGTGCATATTTATCTATTAAGTTGTGTTATTTTCCCTCATTATTATTATTAAAGTAAATCTTTAAACCTTTGATTAGTTTTATTTTGTTTTTTTTAGTATTTTTGAAAGCTAATCATGAATTTACATTATTTTGGAAGGATTTTAGCATACTTTGGTGAAAAATGTCAATTTTCGAGAGCTCAATTTTACATGGCAGAACATGGAGCTACACATAAAAGTTGTAGATCTCGTTCTCAGCTTTTTGGAACATCTTGAATCATCCAATTCCTAGTTATACTGAAGAAGTAACGGTTAAAATACTAATCTGAACAATCGACATAATTTTTTCAGCGCGAGGCTCTTGCCACAGCGAGCTTAATCTTTTATTTAAATCAAAGGATTTTTATGGCGTATAAAATAGGACTTCTAGGGCTCGTTTGGTAGCCGTATTGTAATGTATTATATTATATTTTGTTGGATTGTATTGTATTGTATTAGTATTATTTAATACAATACAATGTTTGGTATTGACTTGTATTAATTGATTGTGTAAAGTTATAATATATTTTTAATACACTCGATCTCAACACTAACTCCGGGTTCGGGTCCCGGGTACCGGGTCCGGGTCCGTGTCTGGGGTCCGGGTGCGGGTGCGGGTGCGGGTCTGGGTCCGAGTCCGGGTTCGGGTTCGGGTCCGGGGTCCGGGTCTGGGTCCAGGTAAGAGTCCGAGTCCGGGCCGGGGTCCGGAGTCCTGGATCCTGGGTCTGGGTCCGGGGTCCTAAGTCTGGGTCTGGGTCCTGGTCCGGGGTCCGGGTCCGGGTCTGAGATTGGTGTTGACCCCACATCATTTGTAAATATTATAATACAAGCTCATACAAACTATTTATTATGTATTAAATAATACAACATACATTGTATTAAAAAATTTGGTCGTAATAATTAATACAATATATTGCTTAATCCAAACATAGTGTTATTTATTATTTAATACAATACGACCCTTATACAGCGTACCAAACGAGCCCTTAAGGTTTGTTTTTAGAGACTTTTAGACTGTGTTTTTGAGAAAGAAACTCAGAAAAAGAAAGAGAAGAAGATTGCATCAATAATTGTTCATCATTATAGTTTCTTTTCTTCTTAATTTTTTATTTTATTTTTTATATCATTTTCATTATAATGACTAGTATGAACTAGTTTCTTTTTAATTAAAGGTTATTTCAAAATCTAAGACATGAATTCTTAATTTCTATGATGAATATTATTTTCTTAGTTACCAATATATTGAATTGTTTCTATTCTTCTATTTTTAATGCCATAATTATGATTTTAGCCTTATTTAAATGATCACTAAATTAGGTTTTACTTTAATCTATTATCATCTTAAGATTGATATTCACCAAATAATCTAAGTTTCTAAGTCTTTGTGATAAATTGCAATTTTTAATATTATCAAAAGTATTTTTTTTAATTGTGATGAAGAATAGAACCTAAGTTAAATGAATTATATATTTCATTAAATTATTTCCTAGATTAATCTATCTCCATTGAATTCAAAGTTTTATTTAACATAGATAAGTTGTATGCTTCATAGATTTATTGCTCAGTTAAAAGAGTTAATTATTGGGTGTTTCACCTTGATTACTTACAATAGGAAGATTGAGATAATTGTCTGTTTTAACATTATCTGCGGGACTAATAATTTGATTGAAAAATTAAAATAACATTTGTTATTAGTAATTAAGGATGATTGTTGAGGGTAAAGATTAACTTTTAACTATTTCTTGAATATCGTAGTACACATTTTATTTGTTTTATTAATTTTATTTGTTAATTTTGTTCTACAAACAAAAATAAAAACAATTCCCATTTTTATTATTGTTATATTTTGAATAATAGAGTAAACATAGTTATCGTGGGATCGACCAGTACTTTCTTTTATACTAAAATAATTAAAAGTATTATAATTAAATTAATTAATAAATTTGATACAGCAATATACGACACGTATCAAGGTCCTTTCATGTTAGTCTTTGAAACTTTGGTACCCAAATAACCTTAGCGAAACAGGCATTCCTTTTCACATGGCAATAAGATTTAGTGTGACCATCTTGGTTACAATAGGTGCAAGTTAAGTTAAAATTATTAGATGAGTTAACAAAGAAATTCTTAAGAAATTTTTATTTTACACTAGTGTTGTATCCTATACTGCTTTTTGAAAAAGTATATTTCTGACTCCCAAGCATCATTTCAAAATTATGTTTTTTTTTTTTTTGTAAAATTGTAAATCACCTTGTTTAAATCATCAATTTTAGCCTTCAAGTTTACCATCTCTTTTTCAAATAAGGAACAATTTTTGCATTAGGTTTCAATCAAAATTTCTTTTTCTTTTACTTTCAAAATCTCAACTTGTTAAAGCAATAAGCTTATTTCCTTTTTTTGAGTTGATTTTTTAGCAAGCAATTTTTCAAAATCAAAAAAACAAAAAACAAATCATGAAAAGATTTTGATAATTCATGATAAGACATATCAAGCACATCATCATCACTTTCACTTTCAAAATCAATGGTTTGGTTAAAAATACTTACTAATTTATCATCGATTTCCATGTAGCACATGTGAGCTACCTCTTGTTGTTCATCTTTGGAGCTTTCTACCTCGCTTTCACTCCAAGTAGCTATAATTGCTCTTCTTTTATTCTTCTTTCTCAAAGGACAATATATTTTTACATGGCTGGGCTTTTTGCATTAATAGCGAATGATTTGATCATCTTTTCTTAAGCTCTCGCTTGAGTTACTCCCTTTGTGAAATTTATGTTCATTCTTCTTGAACTTCAGAAACTTCTTAAAGTTCTTTGAGAGTAGGGCTATATCCTCCATTTCACTATCACCATCCTCAATATCTTCACTATCAACATGTGAAGTGGATTTGAATGTAATTGTGTTCATCTTTTTATCAACTTCCTTTTCTAGTTCTTGAGCACTCATGCAAATCTCAATTCATGAGAGAACCATTGAGCTCTTCTAATGGTAGAGTTGAGAGGTCATTGGCTTCTTGGATGACAATGACTTTGCCTAGGTAGGCTTTGGTAAGACTTCTTATGCTTTTGGTCAACATATTCTTTTGAGTGAGAACCTTACCAAGAGAGTTCAAACCATTGATAATAGTAGTAAAATGAGTATACATGTTAGAAATAGTTTCATGTTGTCTCATCTTGAAATTTTTATATTGTATTGTAATAAATTTGAAACTTAGTTTCTTTCATAGCATTAGTTCCTTGATGAGTTACTTCTAATATTTTTCACATATCATGAGTCGATGAGGCTTGCTAAATATTTTTACATATATCTCTATCTAATCCATATAAGAGCATTTTTAGCCTTGGAATTTTTAGACATCATCTTTTTATTACTTGTATCATATGCATCATATTTCTTTGCAGTTACTACACCATCTACAACATGCATAGGAATTTAAGGACCATAACATAAAATATACTACAAATATTAATCAATGGATTGAAAATAAGTTTCTATTCTAATTTCCAATAAGAAAAGTCTACCCCATTAAAAAATGGTGTTTGACTTGTGCTTAAACCTTCTAACATGCTATTGTGTGAATTGTATGGAAACAACATACTCTTAGAATGTGAAATCTACCCATAAATAAGAGTCCTTGCTCTAATACCAATTTTTAAACCAAGATATGTTTCCAAGAGGGGAATGAATTAGAAATTTAAACTAATTTCAGTAAATTAAAACTTTCAACACAAAACTATGAAATTAATCAAGTAAATGCAAATAGTATGGCAAGAAAATATATTAAGCAAATAATCAAGCTTGTAAAGTAAAGAGTTTAAGGGTAAAAGCTTGTAAACCCTCAATTTTTACAAGGTTCGGTAGAATAAAGCCACCTACATCCTTGGTATTTAAAGTTATGGACCTAGCTTGAGTTCCACTAACGAGCTAAGTTAACGGGCTTGACTAACCCTTTACAACCTAGAATTTTTCACCAAGGTGTTTCCAAACCACTTGTAATAGTTTTTCACCGCCAAGGACTATAAACCTCTTTTTGAATTGTTATAGTGCTAATCTCTTTCTAATCGGGTTGTTTACAATTGTAATACCCTAAGGTTTATAAAATCAGATTAGCAACCTTAACTAGTTTAATTATGTATTAATGTGAAATTGTATTATTATACAATTTAATATGTGAAACTATACTAATAAATTGCATTTTAAGACCCCCATTAGTGTATTAGGGGTATTTTCATAATTTTGATCTGAGAAGGGTAAAATTATAATTTTAATGATATATCGTGCTTGTGGACTATATTGTTATATTGTATATTTGTTTTGTCTATCTGTAGGTATTTTCTGACAAATCGGCGCGGTATAGTCATAACTGGATATTTTGGGCCAAACTGGGTTCGGGGCCCGAAATACATTTTTGGGATTTAGTTTTGGCTTTATTTGATAAGTATGAAAACTTGAAAATATTGTGTTATATATGTGTGATTGCAATGTCTATTTTGCCCTTGTTTACATATACGTGAATATATTTGCTTTGGGGGTATTTTGGTCATTTGACCATTTATCACATTTTCAACAAAAGCAAATTTTGAGAAATTATATTGAAAATCAATTTTCTGATTTTTTCAAGCCCTTAGCCGACCCACTCTCTCTCCCTTTCTCATTTCTTGAAACCTTGATCCATTTTTGGAATTGAAGCTTGAAGTGGAGTGTAATTGGTGAGATTTTGTACTTGAAGCTTAGGAGAACTTGTGGTAAAGATTCTTAACCTTTTTGATTTTATAATTTCTAAAATTATATGACGTACTATTAAGTGTTCTTGATGTTCTTGGGATGAAATACATGTTGTTGCAACTCTTGTGGATTATTGATGATTTGATGTAAAATCTTGGTGGTTTTAGTGTGTTTAAGCTTTTGGGAGTATGTAGGTTGCATCTAACATGTTTGAGGGATTTTAGGGTTGTGCATGGTTGTTTGAATTCTGGGTTTTAACTCTTATTTTCTAGGCTTTTCTTGTTTGTTTAAAAGCTTTGTGTTCAAGCTTGTGAAATGGAAAATTTTTGTTGGTTTTGGTTCAAGCTTTTGTGTGTATGTTTTGAATTGTTATTTTGGGCAAAGATTTGTTGGAATATGTTTTACCAGTATCTAGATTTACTAACAAGTATATTTTTCACATCCTAAACATGAACTTCTAAAAAGATATAAAATAAACACATAAAAGGTATGAGAAACCTTACATTGGTTGCAGCGGAATTATATGACTCATTCCGCTCAGATCTCTAACCCTTGTATCCTTTCTGCAGCAGAGTATCACCAAGATCTAAGCCCGAAACTCCTTCTTGTTGTTTGGATTCTTCATAGTCTTACACACTATGATTGAAGACTTACTTGAAGAATGACATAGTATGTAAGACTGTGAAGAATCCAAACACAAGGAAGGAGTTTCGGGCTTAGATCTTGGTGATACTCTGCTACAGAAAGGATACAAAGGTTAGAGATTTGAGCGGAAGGAGTCATTTAATTCTGCTGCACCCACTGTAAGGTTTTTCAAACTTTATATGTGTTTATTTACATTGTTTTAGAAATTCGTATTAGGATGTTAAATAACATACATGGTAGTAAATCTAGATCCTCGTAAAATAATTCCAACATTCTATTCATTAAGTAGGTAGCAGTGTGAATGAGATAAGACCAATAAGGGAGTGGTAAATGAGATTGGAAGCATAAAGCTCTAGCAATGTTTAGAATATGTTGATGATTTCTTTTCACAACTGAGTTTTGTTGGGGTCTTTCAACGCATGAATGGTAATGAATAATGCCTTTAGAGACATAAAAGCCTTGCATATTTAATTATTTGGCATTGTCCGATCTAATGGCTTTGATAGGTTTTGAGTATTGCGTGCATGCCATATTATACAACATAGGTATTATATTATGTACATCGGATTTGTTTTTAAGCATGAATGTCCATGTGAATCGGGATTTGTCATCGACAATTGTAAGAAAGTATTTATAACCTTCAATACTTATTACGTTAAATGGTCCCCAAATATCCATGTGAATAAGATCGAATATGTTGTCAACAAAGTTGTTATTGGATATAAAGGGTAACCTTTTTTGTTTTGCAAGATGACAAATATGACACAAGTGATTCTTGGAGTTATTAGAACCAAATTCATGCTTTTTATTGAAATTTTGAGAAATGTACATTGAGGAATGGCCAAGGCGTTTTTGCCAATGGTCTCCGTTATTGGTACAAAGAACTAGTAGAACTAGCTAGTGGAAATGAATCTTGGAGAATGACATAGAGTTTCCCAAGTCTTCTAGCTGTCCCAATCACCACACTCGGAGAATGAGCCTGCAAAATACATAAATCATGGTTGAAAGACACCATGTTAGTGGTGTTGTGAAGGAAAGTAGGAATAGAAAACAAGTTTATGTTGAATGTAGGTACATATAGCACTTTATGAATGGTTAAGTGCTTGTTAATTTTAACAGTACCTATTCCATGGACAGGGATGTTAGTGCCATTAGGAAGAAGCACTTGAAATTGAAAAATATCATTAGTAAAGTTGGAAAAACAAGACTTGGTGGAGCTTATGTAATGTGTGGCTCCACTATCAATTATCCATGACAAGTTTTGAAGTAAAAAACGCTTACCAACCATGTTGGAAGCCGTAAGAACATGATTGGGGTCATCCCTAGTTGGTCCTTGGCTCAATTGTTGGCTGAGTAAGGAGATAAGTTGCTGACATTGAGAAGAAAGGTCAGCTTGAGTGGTACTGCTGGTGTTTTCTGGTTTGGAACTCGTAGTAGTTTTGTTGGCAGTAGCCTTGCCTTTTTAAAACTTCTTTTTGTCACCATAACATGGTGGAAATCCATGGAGAAAATAGCATTTGTCCACATAATGTCCTGGTTTACCACAATTAGTGCAGGAGGGCCTTGGTTTCTTTGATTTAGGATTAGGAGTGGAAGAAGATGGGCGAACTGAGGATGCAAGAGAGGACAAATCTGAAGAACCAAGGGTCCTTTGTCTCTATTCTTGAACGATCCTAGAGAAGACTCTAGAGAGACTATGTAACGTCCCCGCTTCAAGCCTCCATTGGGCCCTTACACCCACGGAAGGAATGGCTCTTATACACGAGTACGTCACTCTGGCTGCTTCATGGACTGATGACTGATCCTACAGACCAACACGAGTGTTTCCAGCATGCTTTGTCCTCACTCGCACGCTTCCTGGGAAAACTTCCCAGGAGGTCACCCATCTTGAAATTGCTCCAGGCCAAGCACGCTTAACTGTGGAGTTCTTTCGGGATGGGTTACCGAAAAACAAGATGCACCTTGTTGATATAGGTAGTACCAATCAATCCATTTAAGCCCTCTTCAACTGTGTAGTCCCATACCTACACAGTCTCAGAATCATCCCACTTGACCTTCCCCAGGCAGTGTGGGATTGCACAGCTTACCCGGTGTTTCCCCTTACGGATCACGGGACTACTGACTGTCACAATCACCCCCCCTTACGGGGTCCGACGTCCTCGTCAACCACACTTCCGGCTGGGTCGAGGCTCTGATACCATTTGTAACGTCCCCGCTTCAAGCCTCCATTGGGCCCTTACACCCACGGAATGAATGGCTCTTATACACGAGTACGTCACTCTGGCTGCTTCATGGACTGATGACTGATCCTACAGACCAACACGAGTGTTTCCAGCATGCTTTGTCCTCACTCGCACGCTTCCTGGGAAAACTTCCCAGGAGGTCACCCATCTTGAAATTGCTCCAGGCCAAGCACGCTTAACTGTGGAGTTCTTTCAAGATGGGCTACCGAAAAACAAGATGCACCTTGTTGATATAGGTAGTACCAATCAATCCATTTAAGCCCTCTTCAACTGTGTAGTCCCATACCTACACAGTCTCAGAATCATCCCACTTGACCTTCCCCAGGCAGTGTGGGATTGCACAGCTTACCCGGTGTTTCCCCTTACGGATCACGGGACTACTGACTGTCACAGACTAGGAATTGGTTCATTAAGAAGGATTTGGGCTCTAACCGAGGCATAAGACTCATTGAGGCCAGTTAGAAATTGCAGGACTTGATTTTTATTATAATAATCAAGAAACAATTTCATGGCACCACAAGAACAAGTAGCATTGGGTTGAAATTCTTTTAGCTCATCCCAAATCGATTTGAGCTTTGTGAAGTAGGAGGTGACGGATGTTGGAAATATTTTACCAGGATCTAGATTTACTACCATGTATGTTTCATTAACATCCTAATATGAATTCTAAAACAATGAAATAAACACATAAGGGTTTAAGAAAACCTTACATTCGTTGCAGCATAATATAATGACTCCTTCCGTTCAGATCTCTAGCCCTTGATTCCTTTCTGTAGCAGAGCATCACCAAGATCTGAACCTAGATCTCTTTCTCTCCTTCCTTGATGCCGATTCTCCTTCTTGTTGATTGGATTCTTCACAATCTTCCACACTATGATTGAGATACCACTTGATGTGTGTGGGCACTCACTCATTCACTCAAGGTTCAAAATTGAAGAGAAAAAAAGAGAAGGGAGAGGGTGGCGGCTATATATAGAATAGAAGGCTCAACTTTAATCGACAGAGTTAAGTGTGAATGAGAGCCATCACTATCTATATATAGGTAACCACCTAGATTTAAGTTAGAATTATTTGGCATTAAAATAATGAAAAAATAAATGATAAAAGCCTTTAAGTGTGGCCGGCCATGGGCTTTGGATATTGGGCCTCACTTATGCATTTTTGCTGTTTTATCATTTCTGCATCTCATTTTCTCAAAAACGCCAATTTTCCAATTCAACCATTTAAATACCAATTCTAATTATTTAATAAGTAAAAATTAATTATTAAATAATATTGTCATTTAATATATTTATTAATTAGACATATAAAGTCTCTTAATTAACAAATAAAACCTAGAATCTCTTTTCTTACAATTTTGCCCTTGCTTAGTGAAAATTCATAAACTAGACATAGTCTAACTTTAGAATTATAATTGATTAACTAAAATCAATTAACTGAGTCTTACAAGCAGTATGGTCTCACCTAGTGTGGGGACCATGGGCCTATATAACCGAGCTTCCAATAAGTCGAACCGAATTTACCAAGTAAATTCCCTAACTTATTAATTCCTTATTGAATCCACACTTAGAACTTGAAATTGCACTCTCAGTCATATAGAACGCTCTATATGTTCCACGATATAGATACGCTATTAATTATTCATTGTTATAATCCTAATTTGATCAATGACCCTCTAATAGATGATCTACTTTGAATAGGGACTAAATTACCGTTACACCTTCAATGTATTTTATCCTTAAAACACTTAGCTCTGTATAAATGATATTTTAGCGAAGTGAAATGAGATCTCAACCATTTATCTCTGTTTAGCCAAGCTCGAAGGATATCATCGTTTCACTTCTAATTTCCTATAGAAGTTATAGACTCCATATTAATGTTAGCGCTCCCACTCAATTATACTATCATGTTCCCAAAATGTACGTATCACCCTGACCCAAAAGTAGGCTTAACTAACAAATCAAAGAACATGTATAATACTCTTGAGATCGAACCTAACCATATCAGGATTAAGATCATTTGATCTAGGATCAACGGGTGATATTGAATTGAATAAATATTACGGTAAATTTTAATATATCTAATCAAAGTTCAATATCGGTCTCTTCCGATGTATACTCCATACATCCGATACTGGTAAACTTTGTCAATGCCCTGGAAAGGACATAACACTTATCCAAGGTTCAAGAATACCTATCGCTGATTATCATGCCAGTCTAAATCCAGTGAACTGACAAATTGGAAAATAAACTTTCGAACATATAATCAAGATTATATTACTGTGCTGACAACATTATAATCATTAACAAATTCATATGTTCTGGACTTAAATAGAATTTATACATTATATATATAATCATGAAATAAATCATGTGAACCATGCAACATAAAATGGTATTTCTGATCTTTATTAATAAGTAAATCTGATTATAATTAAATCGGTTTTATTTAGGACACAAAACCCAACAAACTCCCACTTGCATTAATATAAAACAAAATATGCATTTCAAATAATCTCAATACCTTGATATACAAATCAAGTGTAGTAGTAGTATACTCCTCGTAATAGGATCTGACAGGTTGAATTAAACACAACCTTTTCTCCACCATTACTCTTCCTTAATCATAAAAAACTTTGATAATGTGAAATTCCTCTCTATATGTCTACTCTCTTGGGATACTGGATTATATACTTTCGGCAACTACTTTTTGGTTAGTCAGGAAGTAACACTAGTAGTTAAGAAATGTTGGAACAGAGCCAAAAATGTATAGAACTTTCCTTAGACTGAATAAGTACATTTCCTGCAACTTTAACATTCAGTCTCTCTCTAGAAGACCTAGAGACTTCAGATAGGTTTTTACACTTCTCCAAAATCACTACTCCACCCCGAGAGTAATCACCATCTTATCAGCAGACTTTCTAGCACAAAGGAAAGTCTCGAAATTTGATGTGGTGTAGTCTAAGAGTTTTAAACACACCCTTATCGACTAACATATAGTTCCTCTTCTTGATCGTAAGATTTACTTGATTGTCTTCCAATGTTCTTTTCCTGGATTAATCTGATACCTACTCATTACTCCCACTCAACAGCAGGTGTGTGGTCTAAGGCATACTAAAGCATATCTGAGATCTCTCACTGTTGATTTAAGAAATTCTTTCATGGCTTTATCTTTTCTGGAATAGTTGAGACTTTTCCTTAGATAAATAAAATCTATGTGTAGAAGTTGAGAAACTTCTATAGATTTCCATTAGAAAAAATAAATGCTTCAGCATCTTACTAAAGTAAGCTGCTTGCATTAGAGTAAGTAATTACCAGGTATACCACAAGCCATAGGTTTAGATAAACTCAAACCTATAATACTAGGAACATGAAGTTTTGTTAAGTCCAATGAATAGACTTATTAACGAAAATTTCCTTTCATGTCCTTGTAATAGAAAACTTTAGGTTACTCCGTGTGAATGGATTAAACCATAGTTTTCTTGGCTTTTCTTCTTAGTTTCTTATTTTTTGACAATCCATTACTTGTTTAAACTCACAATGGATTTTAATCACTAGTGTCTTCCAAGTCATAAGAAGGTGAGTTCCTAGAAACCCTCCCACTACGACAAGGTACCGTGAATTATGTCTAAGAAAACTAAATGGTATTGACCTCTTCGGTTGTGTCAAGACAACAGAGGTAGTGGGATCATCATATGTAGAATAAGATGGTAGAACACTTTTGGAATCAAGAAAAAAAATACCTCTTTTATTTGCTACTTTATTTTCAGACTTAGTCATTTTCTTAGAAAATTAGTATTTGTTTAAACAAACACTTTCTTATCTATTGACTATGGGATGTTCCACCCCTAATCACTTAGAATAGCTAACAAACATGCAAACCATGGTTAACAGTTCTAGCTTTTCTTAAGATTTCGATTAGGTCATCCATGAATCTAGTAATGGTTTACACTAAGTACCCAACCATTGCATCATTCTGAAATTGTATTACCATAGAAGGACTTAGGCAACAACTAGTAACTAATCATCAACATGCAGCTCGAATTTCTGGGGAGGTAAGTTTGGATATAATTCAAAATCAGCTTAATGATCTTTGAACTGCATATCTACTAACTATTTCTCCACCCCTATCAGTTCGCAAGATCTTTAACCACTTACCTTAATGGTTTATCACCATTGCTAGAAATTCATGAAATTTTTCAAACATTTCAAATTTCTTTTGCATAAGGTAAAATCTAGAGTGATCGTTTTAAGAATATAACGAAAAACTCATATCCACCCCTGAATGTACATCCATCTGTGAATGAGATGAACTTACTTTCAGTGGATATAGGCATATTAACTCTTTGCAGAGATTGATCTTGTCAAAACCACTATGAACAAGATACAAATGCCATAGATTTCAAAAATGTGGTTGTAGTCTTTTGATGACTTAGGTTTAGTTACATTAAAGATTTCTTAGAATAGTGCAAGTGGATCCTGGTCACAGAATACTAAACTCATATTCCATACAGTTTGAATCCATTGATAGAAAATGGTTATTAAACACTTGTGAAAGTGAAATTGTATTGTATTAAAAAAATTATTTGGAATCTAAAATTTAAAGTCAAAGACTTAAATTTATATCAAATATAATGAGTAATTCTTTCTTGGACAACCACTACTAATTTAACTCTTTGTCTGATTTGTCCATACAAGTAGGGGATTTTTAAGATTGAGGATTTATATCATTTTGGGATAGAATTTCGAGAATATAATCATATGCGTCATTTAATTTCTTAAGAAAAAATATAGAATGACATTATATGATTTATAAACTATTCATCCAATGATATATTATGTAAGCTAATTCGAAAAAGAATAAGCTAAGAGGAATTAGGATAATTTCGTATTTAAATAAGAATCCAACGATGCACCGATTAGCGAGAGTCAAAGTAATCTTATTTATACAATCTTCTTGTTTCATATTGTAAATACTAGTCTAAGGTGTCATCAATTGATGAACAGCTAGATGTTGCATTTACAATATTTATCTTTCGAGATCTAACACTATTATGTTTGTCTAATATTGACAATCCATTAGGGATTTATCCCATTAGAACAACAAACCAAGTTAGACCAACAATGAAGATTCGAAATTAAACTACAATTTAATAACAGAAAATAATATGGTTCAATATAAATTCATACACTATTCAGAAATTATTAAACACATAGCAAGTAGGAATGACAAGTGAAAATACTAAAACATACAATCCTAAATAATTTCCAAGGTCTTCAACAAACTGATATCAGTGTCCCGTTTAGGCGAGAGTCAAAGCTACCATCCATTGAATAGAGTTGTCAGCTCATCTAAAATGATAAACATTCTAGCAACCTTTTATTTGATCAAGATTGGAATCCAGCGTTGTCCCGTTTAGGCGAGAGTCAAGGCTATTCTATCTTATGAGCTTCCACCATTGTTTCATACTTTTGTAAGTCTTATACAGTCGCCACCATTAGGGTGATCAATACTAATATAAAAAACTTACAAAAATACTTATCTTTCGAGATTAAACGGCGCTAACTTGCTAATGAACGTTCCTCCATTAGGAAGGATTACTCACTAAAACAATAGCTATGTAAAACCAACAATGGAGATCGAATATCCTAATAATAATAAAGCTCATTATTTAAAGTGTATTTTCTTCTAATATTTATTTTAATCAATTTATTTTAAATATATATTTATTTAATTAAAATTTCCAATTTAGAATGAAAAATTCTAAATATAAATTTTTAATTTAATATTTATAAAATTATACTTAGATGGATATGAAAATAAAATGAATTATTTCCATCTTAGTAATAATTTTTTTCAATAAATATTAAGAAAATTATTTAATTTAAGTTGTTTCAAAATTAATTTAAATTAATTTACAACTCAAATTCAATTTTCTATAAATATATATTGCATTTCGAAAATTGAAGTATTTAAAAAATACAATTTTTTCGAAAAAAAAAACTTTAAAATAAAATTAATCCTAGAAAAATTATCCTAATTTTATGTTGGTCCAAAATTAATTAAAAAAATTAATTTTCGACAAGAAATATAATTTTCCTATTTAATTAAATATTAAAGAAAAATATCAGATATTTAAGTATCATGATGAAAATCAACTTAAATATTAATTTTCTATTTAATTAAATACACTAGAAAAATACTTCAAGCAAAAACAGATAATATCTATCTAGACTTTCATTAACTAATTAATTCATTTTCTAATTATAATATATTTTAGTTCATTTATTTTAATTGATCATTAAATGAAAAAATCATTGATTTAAGTTGGTCCAAAAATAAATAATTCTCAACTTTAATCTATTTTTCAAATAAAATTCGAAATTTTCGCATTAAAGAAATGCAATTTCGAAATTGTGGGAAAAAGATTAATAACATAAAATATATTTTGAAAATTATTTAAATTTAAGCTGTTATGAAATTTTAGAGAAAATTTCCAACTTAAAATAATTCTCTATTTAATTAAATAACATGAAAATAATAATATTTAAGTATCATGATGAAAATCAACTTAGATATTGAAATTTTTAATTTAATTAAATGTATTAAATTCAAGAAATAAATAATTAAGTATAGAGGAGACTTAATTATTAATTCTAGTTTAATACTAGGAAAAATATACTTAACTTAGATTGTGCCAAAATTAATTATTAAACAATTAATTTCACAATCTATGATATTTTCCTAATTAAATATTAGAAAATATAATTAGTACTAGAAATAACTATCTAGAATATATTTCAATAACTAAGTGTTTTTCTAAAATTTGAAAAAATATCTAATTTAAGTTGTTATAGAAAAAAAAAATCTAAAATATCCAACTTAAATATTTTTCAAATAAAATTTAATTAAATATCAAACTTAAGTTGTAACCTTTTATTGAAAAATATTCCATTTTAAGTTGATTTATATTTTTTTTAAAAAAAATATCAACTTAAAAAATATCTAAGAATCTTAATAACCAATTCCTAGAATTCCTCAACTTAATTTTAAAATTCAAAAGATATTCAAATTTAAGTTGGTAGATAGAATTAGTTAGAAATAACTAATTTACAACTTAAATAGGAATATTTAATGAAATAATTCAAAAAGCTTCAGAAAGAATCTAGTTAGTTATAATTCTTTATTTAATTAAATACAAGAAAAATACAGATAGTTTATCTAGAAATAATTTCATTAAACTAAGAGTGTTTTTCTTAAATTAATTTAAAAAAATTGAAATTAATTATGTTGCTAATCAATTTTATTAGGTTAAACTAATTAAATTAACCTAGCACAGTCAGGCAAATGGGCCTTCACAATTTGGGTAGTTCATGTTAGGGGGAGCTGGGTTCAGTATGTCGTACCCACTACTATTGGCCCCCAACTCTCACACAAGGCCCAAAAGAGAGGAATTTAACCTTAAAATGAACAACTGTTATTAATTGAATAGGCCCAAAAACTAAATAGGCCTAAATAAAATCTATCATGGTGTGACATTTTATTTAGCAACAACCTATATGCATCTAAACATAAAGTAAACATATAGGCTCACACAGGCACACAGATTTGGATGGATCCTATCATGTTACTAGGTCATACACAGATGAAAGAAGAATGTAAAATTTACCTGTTACAAATTATTTACTTGACCTATTGACAATTGAACCATGGGTTAAAATCAGATCATTGGATCTGTCAACAAGTCAACCATGGCAATTTAGATCAAGCAATAATAGGTTTTATAAAACTTACAAACAAGCTAAAACACATACTCCTGCAACAAGTTGAGTTTGGATAGTTGGATGTAGGATTTATTTAATTTTAAATTAATTAATTTATTAAATAAAATTTCGAAAAATAAATAAATAATAAAAAATATTTTTTGGTTTTTAAAAAAATTTAAATAAAAAATTTTAAATTAAAAACCTACAATTTTGAAAAATTAGGTTTCAACTAACCTAAATATCATTTCAAAAAATTTGCTAACCATCTTTTAAATTTTTCATGTTATTTTATAAATTAAATATTCAACAAAATAAAATGATAATTAAATATCTTTTTCTGATTTTATAATTTAATTAAATAAAAAATAACAAAATTTAAAAGTTAGCAAAATATCTTATATCTATTCAAATACATGATTATAGTAATCTTATTTTAAATTTAAATAAGGTCAAATACTTTAAGAATAGAATAATTAAAAAAAATTAAACATCTGACCTTAAAATTTTATAATAAGCTAAAACAACAAAAATTTAAAAATAAGATAGATAATTAAGCAAAAAAAGATAGATATTTACTTAATTTCAAGTTCAAATTACACTAATATCATAAATTAATTTTAAAAAATCCAATTAATTTAATTCTGATAATTAGAATTGAAATAGGAATAGTAAATATGTAATTACAAAACTACACAAAAAATCGGAAGTTAATTCCATGAAATAGCATGAAAAATCGAAGAAAAACGAAAAAAAATTGTGAGCTGTACGGATGGCATGCAAAGCACACCATCCAAGTGCACATTCTTGGGCGCAAGGGGCTGCTTGGGCGCACAAAGGGTGCTGTCAGCAGCCAGCCGCGCGCACAAGGGTGTGTCACCACCCCCGATTTTTTCAAAACTTCAAAAAATCATAACTAATTCAAATAAAATCGAAATTAAGTTCTGTAAAAAAGTGAATTGCTTAATGTTTTCCAAACTATCCAATAAAAATAATTCCAAAAACGAAAATTCAATTATTTTTCATAAAATTTCACAAGCATTAATCAATCATCATATAACACACAGATCAACATGAAACCATCCAAATCAACATATATCATCGTTTTAATTCATATTTCATGAAAGTAAATCATTACCATAGCTCTGAGGCCAGTTGTTGAAAATATTTTACCAGGATCTAGATTTACTACCATGTATGTTTCATAAACATCCTAATATGAATTCTAAAACAATGAAATAAACACATAAGGGTTTGAGAAAACCTTACATTGGTTGTAGCGGAATATAATGACTCCTTCCGTTCAGATCTCTAGCCCTTGATTCCTTTCTGTAGCAGCGCATCACCAAGATCTGAACCTGGATCTCTTTCTCTCCTTCCTTGATGCTGATTCTCCTTCTTGTTGATCGGATTCTTCACAATCTTCCACACTATGATTGAGATACCACTTGATGTGTGTGGGCACTCACTCATTCACTCAAGGTTCGAAATTGAAGAGAAGAAAAGAGAAGGGAGAGGGTGGTGGCTTTGTATAGAATAGAAGGCTCAACTTTCATCTGACAGAGTTAAGTGTGAATGAGAGCCATCACTATCTATTTATAGGTAACCACCTAGGTTTAAGTTAGAATTATTTGGCATTAAAATAATGAAAAAATAAATGATAAAAGCCTTTAAGTGTGGCCGGCCATGGGCTTTGGATATTGGGCCTCACTTATGCATTTTTGCTGTTTTATCATTTCTGCATCTCATTTTCTCAAAAATACCAATTTTCCAATTAACCCATTTAAATGCCAATTCTAATTATTTAATAACTAAAAATTAATTATTAAATAATATTCTCATTTAATATATTTATTAATTAGACATATAAAGTCTCTTAATTAACAAATAAAACTTAGAATCTCTTTTCTTACAATTTTTCCCTTGTTTAGTGAAAATTCATAAACTAGACATAGTCTAACTTTAGAATTATAATTGATTAACTAAAATCAATTAACTGAGTCTTACAAGCAGTAAAGTCTCAACTAGTGTGGGGACCATGGGCCTATATAACCGAGCTTCCAATAAGCCGAACCGAATTTACCAAGTAAATTCCCTAACTTATTAATTCCTTATTGAATCCACACTTAGAACTTGAATTGCACTCTCAGTCATATAGAACGCTCTATATGTTTCACGATATAGATAAGCTATTAATTATCCATTGTTATAATCCTAATTTGATCAATGACCCTCTAATAGATGATCTACATTGAATAGGGACTAAATTACCGTTACCTTCAATGTATTTTATCCTTAAAACACTTAGCTCCGTATAAATGATATTTCAGCGAAGTGAAATGAGACCTCAACCATTTATCTCTGTTTATCCAAGCTCGAAGGATATCATCGTTTTACTTCTAAATTCCTATAGAAGTTATAGACTCCATATTTATGTTAGCGCTCCCACTCAATTATACTATCATGTTCCCAAAATGTACGTATCACCCTGACCCAAAAGTAGGCTTAACTAACAAATCAAAGAACATGTATAATACTCTTGAGATCGAACCTAACCATATCAGGATTAAGATCATTTGATCTAGGATCAACAGGTGATATTGAATTGAATTGATATTACGGTAAATTTTAATATATCTAATCAAAGTTCAATATTGGTCCCTTCTGATGTATACTCCATACATCCGATACTGGTAAACTTTGCCAATGCCCTGGAAAGGACAGAACACTTATCCAAGGTGTAAGAATACCTATCGCTGATTATCATGCCAGTCTAAATCCGGTGAACTGAAAAATCAGGGAATAAACTTTCGAATATATAATCAAGATTATATTCCACTGTGCTGACAACATTATAATCATTAACAAATTCATATGTTCTGGACTTAAATAGAATTTATACATGATATATATATAATCATGAAATAAATCATGTGAACCATGCAACATAAAATGTTATTTCTGATCTTTATTAATAAGTAAATCTGATTATATTGAAATGGGTTTTATTTAGGGCACAAAACGCAACAACGGATTGATCACCTTGTTGCAAACGGGTGAGTTGGGTTATCAACTGAAAGATTCGAGGTCCATTACCCTCATTGAATCTTTCTTGAAGATCTTGCCACATATCTATTGCAAGATCGAAATACATGATGCTTTGTACTATTTCACAAGAGACAGATTTTATGAGCCAAGACATCACCATGTTATTACAACGATTCCAAGAGTTAAGGAGGATTACCAAATGCGGGTCGAGGAAGGGTGCCATCTATGAATGCAAATTTATTCTTTGTTGTCAACACCATTGTTATGCCTCTTTTCCAAGACTGAAAAATTTGTGTCATTGAGGACGGTGGAAACGAGAATGAGGCCTGGATGGTTGGCTGAACTAAGAAAGAATGGGCTGGAGATGTCTTCGTGAGCTAGTTGATCAAGAAGAGACCTTCGAGTGGGTTGAGTTGCGTTGTCAGCTGGAGGAGTAGGAGAAGATTGCACTGGTTCGTGTTTTTCCTCATTTTGAGACCTAGATCTGGAGCTTGGATTTCAATGAGGAACAACTGGAATGTTGGCTGCTGGTGCAGAAGTAGAATTGGGAATGGATTCTGATGGATTGTGCTCAGTTGCAGCTGGATGAACACCATCCTGGGAGCGTGTGGAGGGCCTTGCCATTGAAGAGTTGGCTAGGGTTTCTACTGATACAATATGAGAAACAGAGAGATTGGAGAAGAAGAAGAGAGAAGCAGAGTTAACGCTCTGTTATTTCTCTGTTATGTTCTTATTAATTGAATTAGAAAATGAATTACAAAGGTTTATATACTGAATAGCTAATCGACATTTAACCAAGGTATAAAAGAGGATAAGGCAGTTGTAACAGTAGACAACTGTCATAACTAACAACTAACAAACTTCCTAACTTCCTAATCTTGACACGATTGAATCTGAGGATACGGTTAGAATTACCTATTTTGATGACAAATTATATTTTGTTATTAGCATTTTTTATTAATATTTATTACCTTATAAGTTATTTTTTAATTTTTATAAGAAAATAAATAAGTTATTACTGAAAAGCGATTAACAAACTAAATCTTTTTTGTGAGAATTGGAAGGTTTGATTTGAAATATTTTAAAAGCGTTAAAAAATAACAAAATTGGTTAAATCAAGAATTCTGTTATATAGGCACTTTTAATATATAAAGATATAACCTCAACCCTTATGTTTTTATCTCTCACACGCTCTTTCTATTTTTTTTTTCTTTTGTTTTGTAGTGTACATTCATAAACCAGATTAAAAATCTTCCACCACCATTAATGTGCTGACTGTGGTTATAATAGTGCAGAACAAATGGATTTATCGAATTAAATTCAATGCAAATGGTTCTGTAGAAAGACTAAAAGCTCGTGTAGTTGCCAAAGATTTTCAACAAACTACAGGGATTGATTATTTTGAAACTTATAGTCCTGTTATTAAACCATGCACTATTAGAATAATGTTTACATTGGCAGTCACACAAGAATGGGAAATTCAACAAATATACATCAACAATGCCTTCTTGAATGGAGAACTTTAAGAAGATGTCTACATGGCTCAACCACAAGGCTTTGTTGATCCTCAACCTCAAATTCCAAACCATGTCTATAAGCTAGATAAAGCAATTTATGGATTGAAACAGACCCCGAGGGCCTGGTTTGACACTCTCAAATCAACCTTGATCAGCTGGGGTTACACCAACACTAAATTTGACACAAGCCTTTTCTTCACCAACTCCAATGGTCAATTGCTTCTCATTTTATTCTATGTGGATGATATTTTAATCAATAGAGCAAACTCTACACAAGTACAACATGTAATCTCTGCCCTGCACAACACCTTTGCTCTTAAAGTTCTTGGACTAGTTCACTACTTCTTGGGGTTTGAAGTGCACAAAACTGATCAAGCCGTTTGCCTAACTCAACAAAAATGTATCAGGGATCTCTTGGCTAGAACACCCATTTAGAAAGTGTATACTTAAATTTTCAATGATATTTAGTAGTGATTATATTAAAATATTTAGTAGTTTAGCACATAATCGCAATGAATTTAATTTTTCCTTTTATTTGATTTGAGTTGTGATATTTTTTCTTTAGGTTACTCAATTTATTTAGTATTTATCAACATAAAATAAAATTTCTATAAACCCAAAAGTTACCGATGGAGATGCAAAGTAAAAATATAGCTCACTTAACATAAAATATGGGGAAGTTTATGTTAGACATTTATATGTATAAACTGAAATATATATGATTATGAATAAAGTGCGGAATTAATAAAACATATATGTACTATAACTAAGGATCGAAATACCTCCAGCCATTGAATCTTTGAGCTTTAGTCCCACATAAGCTTGATCTGCAAAAGAAACCGATTGATGTGGGTAATCGGGCTTCCTCGCTCTCTCAACTCTCTTTAGATGGAATTTGCTGTTATGAACAGAATGAGTGAGGAGCTCGGGGACCGAGACCCTATATTTATAGGTGAGATACTCCATCAGTATCTGTGCCACATTAATTGTCAGAATATTTTGACAATTAATTCAGGAAATCAAATCAGGTAATGAATATTTAAATCTGACCATATATAGAATATTACGTAAATAATTTTGTCCAGATTCAATGAATATAAAATATTCATTTATCACAAAATCAATTATTTATTTTATTTCCTTAAATAGAAATTTATTTCCTTGAATAGAAATATATTTCTTAAAATAAAAATATTCTTATATTCTCCCACTTGGTCAGCATTTAAACTAAAACATTCAAACCCAAACGTTCCTCATTATATAATAAACATACGAATCATAGCGACATGTCCTCATTATAAGTCGAGTATTATCTTCCATGTATTACGATATATTTATTATATAACAATGTACTTTATGTGGCAATGTACTTAAGCGAATAAACCCTAACCCTTATGTTTATTCAGGTCCTCTTACGATAATTTTCTCAGATGAAATTAAGGTGCACATAAATATGAGAAAATATCGAAATTAGAGTTTCATTGAATAATTTTTGGTTGTACAAATATAAAAAACTGCATATAGGTTAACTGAATCCCATATTTACTTTATGATCCTTGAATTTGTGTTACGGCATGCCTTTAGTCAAGGATATGCGATCACCCAATTCAATTTGCGTGATTAATGACCACGTATCACGCCTTTTTATGGCTAAATACTTAATGTCGATATGCTAGCTTCGACCAGTACTCTTATAGTTATTAGCCATAAATATTGTAGCTGAATTTATCGCAAAATTTTCTTAATGGCCTAATGAAATTGTAATTCTGAACTCTAGGCCTACTATGAAACTCTATAATACATCATACGAGATGTATCCTCAAAACAATAAATGAATTTGACTTCTATAGTGGAAATAACAATCAAGATTCTCTGCAATATAACTTGCTGGTAATCTTAAGGATGTAATAAAATATTGACTTACGTGAATCAATATAACCAGTGAAGTGCGTTAGAATCTAATTGGTTAACTATATTTCCAGATGGTCAATTCATCTTAACAAAATTTGTATGAATATAATTTTAGTATCTTAAAGACACCTCATCACTTTGTATGAAGAATAAAGTGGTCTTAACTTTAGTTATTCTGATACTACTTAACGATCCTGAAACAAATATAATGCAAAGTCTTATTCAGACTCATAGGCATACATTAGGCTTCTAAAATAGAAGCAAATGAATGTTCTTAATTTATTCTCATTCCAAATCCTTTTTCAGATGTTGGTTTGAGTTGAATTATCACACTTAAAGATAAAAGTTATATCAGATGAATAATACATAATTTTATTTAATCAGAGATGCTGTGGCTACTCTCTAATTAATTAAAATTATATATGTTATTTATATGCATTATCTCAAAATAATAATTTGAGATATGAATTATTTCAACTTATATAGAAAACTTTTATCATCATTTGCAAGTAACATATTGTTTACGTATAAAACAAACATTACTCCCACTAACCTTCTGGTATATAATTATTTTCATAATTCTCTTTTCAAATCTAAAGGAAAAGATAATGAAAATACCAATTTGTGAGATGTTTGTTTTAATCTATAGGTAGACATCTTAAGCTTTCATATGTTCACCACTATTAGAGGAAAAATTTTATGGCAGTCTGTATACCTTCTCCTCTAGTTCACTGTTTGGAATTGATTAATAAATTGAAACGAGCAACAAATGCCAAGGTCTATAATAGAATCATTTATAAAAACAAGTGAGAATGTAAATCTCCTTTGTTATTGATTCTTAGTTCAAAATGAACTTCTTAGCAATGAATATTCTTTTATATCTTTATGTTTCTCAATGTTGCCTAATGAATATTATTGGTGAAAAAACTTATGCTTAATTAATGTTCTCCACCCCATTAGGCAACTTTACTAAAGATAAACTTTATTAATCGCTCTTTAAAATATTTATTTCTTCATTCATGGCATGCTGTACTACAACTTCAATTCTTTATCATTCTATAATTTAATTTATGTCTCAAATTAATATTGTAGTTGAACTCTTATTGTACAAAATGTAATCACTAGAAAATATTGATCTTACTGTTCTAATAAGTCATCTTAAGGATGGACCAACAAACTCTTAAAAGAGCAAATGGTTCAATAACATGTTATTTTAGAAACATAACTTATTAGAATTTTACCAATGACTTGTATATTATTAATGATTAGTTATGAATTCTCAATAACCATTAATCTTAAGGGTTGTTGTGAATCATAATTAATCTAACACTTGAGGTGGAAGTTTGAGAAAATATGAATGATCTTTCTCGGAAACTAGGTTCCTAGATTGATCACTCCCACTGATCAAGTCAATTCTTAATTCTACAATTCTAGTGTTGTGAGATGGATAATAAAATATGTAACCCTTAAACCTTATAGCTTTTCAAATAAAATATGCTCATTTATGGTTTAGGGCCCAGATCTTTTCTTTGACAATTGTACTCTAACCATATATGGGTATTTATAAAATGTGTACATGTCATCAAGTCGGTTTTCAACCTTATCACAACTCAAAATATGTTTGAGAAACAACTTTGGTTAGAACACGATTCGATATGTACACCCCATTGTTGAGTATCAATAGACAAAGATTTAAGAAAGATTGGAGTTTGCTATGTAGGCTCCACCCCATGTCCAAAAAATGCTTAGTTTCTTAAATCTGTTACACACTATAATTTGGGTGTATCAAGCATATGTATCGGGCAATGAACCCATGCTTTTAAAGAAACTTTACAAATAGACTGGGAGTTTATCCATACTCACGAATTTTAATGTAGTATTCTCCATTTTATATTTGATCTCACTATCTTAATATGCAAAATGCACCATTTCTCTACTTAAGATTTAAATGTCTTTGAAACATATAAATCTATACTTTTGTAGAAAAATTATTTATGTGAGTAATCGTTAAAAAGAAGATGCAAAATTTGAGTCCATGTCTTCAAAATTAATTGACTTGTATGATTTCTAATATGATAGAATTCTAGTATGCACCGATTTTGACTTGTTGGAATACATATTCTTAATGAAATTCACACAAGTTCTAAATAAAGTTAGTAAAATCAAGTGTAATGAAGATCCCCACCATTTACTAACATTTATTCTATTTATGGAGATATGTTCCATAATTTTTGGTGCTATAATGTAGAAGAATTCTTATTAATAACACATTTCTTATTGTCAGATTGAACTTGCATATCTTTATGAGTGACATCATTTGTAGTAAAGACCTCTAAATGTGTCTAAATCAAGTTTCAATAGAATCTTGGAACATAAAGATCTTTGCCAATTTTAAAACAAAGCCACTACTATATTGCTTGTTCCTTAAACTTCTAAATGTGAGAACTTATCTTGTCTGTGGATAAGATTTGCTCACAGTTACTGACTTTCTTAGGTTTATTTGTAAACCTTGCAAGAAATTATGAATGTGGAATAACAATCTAAAATAATCCACTATGTGTTAATAATCACATTAACTATATTAGAATGAATTCATACACAATAAATTAAAATTTATTGGTGATAATAAAGTGTGATTTATTTTTCTTAATTATACAGTAAAAAAATCGTACATTTTAGATTAAGTTATCAGAATAAATTTTTGGAAATTTCTACTGGTATGGAAGAAATTTATGAATAGTGATGTAATAAAATTACATATATAGTTTTGAGGTTTAAATGAATCATGTTTTTACCAATGAATAAACATGCTTACATATGAAATCTTATTAAACAAAAATTGCCTGTGGGCTAAATTTTTTAATTTAATAAGATTAGATTTAGATGTAGATTATGATAGATTTACACAATTTATGAAAAAACTTAAAGTTTAATATTTCTATCTCAATGAAAGGTATGAAACACTTATAAATGTTTCAAAATTTTATACTTTATGATAAAATTATTAAATTAAATCTACATAATTCCCTGTGGGATAAATTAAGAGAATTTAATTTAACATATTAATTATGTAAATATAATAAAATCCCTGTAGGGTAAGATTATTATGTTCACATAATTCATGTCCATTATGTGATCTTGATCCACTTAATATATATAAGTTTATATAATTAAGGATGCTGTGGCTACTCATTAATTATTTAAAATTATGTGGTTCACTAGACATCAAAGTATAAACTGAAGATTAAAATTTTACTAAATTCAAAATTGCCTGTGGGCTAAATTTTAAATTTAATAAAATTAGATGAACCTTATGATAGATTTAATTAAACAATTAGTTTAGGAAAATGAAGGTTTTTTATCTATCTTTATTAAATTTGTGATAACACTATTAAATTAAATCCTCATAACTCCCTGTGGGGTAAATTAAGAGAATTTAATTTAACATATTATCCTAATTAATTATACAAATATAATAAAATCTCTGTGGGGTAAAATTATTATACCTATATAATTAATTACAAGTTATGTCCATTAAGGTGAATTTTAATTAATATATAATTTTATACAAATAAGGATGCTGTGGCTACTCCCTAATTATATAAAATTATATTTTCACTTTAGACATTAGGTATTGGGCTCTACCTAAAAGTAATTTCGTAATTAACATAATAAACAATCACTGAGATTAGTGCTCCTAGTGTGGTCGTCCGAAGATCATTAAAAACCGTTCTAGATATGAGTATTTGTCCCAGGTTCATGTTTTCTTATGTCAAACTACAAAATTACTTACGTTTTATTCATATTTTATTCATTTTATAAAATTTTATGAATATTTTATGAAAATTTTTATGAAGTTTTATGAAACTTAATGTGCTAAATAAAATATTCAACCTATCTTAATGTTTGAATATTTCTAAATATATTTAGCACTATAAAAGGAATTTATGTATAGCATTTAAATCATACAAATCTAAATTAATTGCATTAAACACAAATTTGTCAAATATTTTAAATACAAATTAATACAATTAATGTATGATAATAAATTAAATGCTTAATCCCATAATATATAATTAATTATGCATTTATGACCATATAATATCTTAAATATTTGCACTAATAATTAATTTGTATAAATAAGGTAAATATACAAATTAGTACAATTAGTTATATGAAATGAATTAAATGCAAAATTAAAGAATACACTTAATGGCAGTTTTTTTTTTTTAACTTTTATTAATTTAAACAATAAATTACATAAATTTGGTAATAAATAATTAAATGCACAATTATTACATGCCTAAATAAATCATGTAATTAATTACCAATTTAAAACAAATTTCCATTTTCAATTTATACTAAATAACATATTAATTCTAAATATATGTATTAAATTAAAAATGGAAATTGAATGGATGTAATTTATTGACTAAATTAACACAAAATAGGAAAATAATTAATATTGGAATTTTCCTTTTTTTTTTTTTTGAAAAAAAAATGCCCCGACCCAAACCCGAATAGGAAAACGAATTCCGACGATAAAAATTCATGGAATCACTCTCATTTGAATCTCCATGCATAAATAAAGAGATTCATGTCGGTTTTAGGCAATTAAAACACGTAAAAATTGGACTTTAATTTTAATAAAAAAATTTCTAGTCCGTATGAGTTCTTAAAAAATTAATTTTCAAATTTCAATGATTTTTCACATGTTTAGATCGATCTATAATACTATATGAATATAGTGATGTACATAGAATTTGAAATAAACACCGAAAAAAGAAAAATGAAATAAAACAACCAACGGACCAAAAACTCCAATTTTTTTTTTCAAATGAATCTAAATGCAAAAATTAAGACATTCATATAGATTTCATGCATCGAAAACACGTAAAACAAAGACTTTAAAATCACCAAAAATTTCGGGTCCGAATATATATTTATTTATTTTTTTTTTTTTAGCTTTCTTTGTTTTTTCAAAATGAGTTTTCATGCTTTAGAACAATCTATATTAATATATGAATGTATTGATTCAGAATGTATAATGTATATATAAATATATATACATATATATATCCACAGAAAATAAAATAATATACCGTACGTATATATATATAATCATGAAATGTATATATGTATATATTTATATATAGCATTTAGGTATATAAACAATATGATATAATGAATATATGAACATATATATACAATATATATACCTTATGAAATGAAGAAAATATCTATATATATATATGTATAAACAGTATATGAATATATATATATAAACTGAATGTATATATAAACAGAATGTATATGAATATATATATAAACTGAATGTATATATAAACAGAATGTATATGAATATATATATATATATAAACTGAATGTATATAGGTATATACGTATGAAAATGTATATATATAATATGAATGTATATACAAACCCGAAAACGAATATATAATATATATATATATGAACACCGTATATACGTATATATATATATATTAAACTCAAACTAAATCAAGGCAGAGATATATAATCCGCTCTGATACCAACTGTTAGACATTTATATGTATAAACTGAAATATATATAATTATGAATAAAGTGCGGAATTAATAAAACATATATGTACTATAACTAAGGATCGAAATACCTCCAGCCATTGAATTTTTGAGCTTTAGTCCCACATAAGCTTGATCTGCAAAAGAAACCGATTGATGTGGGTAATCGGGCTTCCTCGCTCTCTCAACTCTCTTTAGATGGAATTTGCTGTTATGAACAGAATGAGTGAGGAGCTCGGGAACCGAGACCCTATATTTATAGGTGAGATACTCCATCAGTATCTGTGCCACATTAATTGTCAGAATATTTTGACAATTAATTCAGGAAATCAAATCAGGTAATGAATATTTAAATCTGACCATATATAGAATATTACGTAAATGATTTTGTCCAGATTCAATGAATATAAAATATTCATTTATCACAAAATCAATTATTTATTTTATTTCCTTAAATAGAAATTTATTTCCTTGAATAGAAATATATTTCTTAAAATAAAAATATTCTTATAGTTTACACTTACACCTTATATTTAAGTAAAAATTACATAAATTATGTGGAAAATTTAAGGATTTACTTTTTTATGAGATAATTAAATAATGTTAATGGTATATGAACTTTTTGTTTTGAAAATAAGTTGAGGAATACCTTTTTTTTTTGTATCCATTAATCAAAAATACTCTTATATTATATTTTATTAAAATGTACACACTTTTGTGAGTGAGTTGTTCAGTATACCCTCAACCTCCACTTAAGTCTAGCACATAATTTACATTAACTTAAAGAGGTGTACTGGGGACATCATCTATAAAATGGGTATATCTTAAAGAATATGAAAATAAATATAAAAATTAAAACAGATAAAGTAAAGTGGGTATACAATGTAATTTCTTTTTTGTTTTGTTTATATTGTTGTGGGTTTTTTTTATGCCATAGTTTTGTAAAAAAAAATTAGAATACCATACTTTAAGTTTGGGGAGTTATATTTACACCCCATAAAATAATAATTACACCCTATAATTAAAAAAAAAAAAAACTTAATTTTTTTTAAAAAAAAAAAAAACTACTCCTAATATTATGTGTTAGTAGGTGCAATTTATGACATTTGGCTAAAATAGAAATTTGTGTATAATGAGAAAAAATATATGAATCTGAGTTGTACAAATAGTAGCATAGAATTGTTCTTAAAAATGTAAAAGAATTGTAAGTTTATCTTTTGAAGAGGAATCTCCTTGTGGATGTAATTGGCTCGGTTTAATTAATAGAAATTGTCTTTCTTGATTAAAAAATAATAAAATATTTCAAATAAAAATATTAATATATAATTTTATAAAACTATTAAAGTAAATTAATTTAAAATAATTATAGTAAAACTATGTATGTAAATAAATTGGTGGCGAAAGTACTTAAGTGGTCAATTTTGTTATAGTTAATTATTAGTATAAAATAAATTAATAACAAACTTTGTAACTAAAATTATTTTTTTAATATAAATACCTATATAAAAATAATTCAAATTAATTTTTAAAAAAATAATAATAATTTAAATAAATAAATAAATTTTATAATTTATTAATATTATTTTATTTTTTAAAATAAATATATTCTTAAATATTATTATTATATGTATAAAATTTTAATTGTACACAAGCAGTTCTATCCTAAGAATATACACATTATATCATAATAACCACATTATCTAAAATCAATGGTCAAAAAGAGTTCTCTACGGGTAGGAAACTTTTGTTAGTCCTATCATAATCTTGTCCTATATATATATATATATATTTATTTTATTTTTACTTTTTATTCTATATTTGTTCAAGCAAATCTATATCATTATTTTATAATATTATTAATTAATAATAAGCCAAAATTTATAAATTCAAATTAAATAAACACCTTTATTAAAAAAAAATTAATAAATAGTTACAAACAAATAAAATATATGTAGATAACAAACTTATTAGGAAAGATATTAAAAGTGAGATACGATGATGACATAAGTGGTGACTGTTGGGGTATTAACCCAAGTCTTACATTCGAAGAATAGACAAGAGTTGCCTTGGATATAAGTGTTCCACCTACTCCGGTGGTCGGACATTATATATCATACTAATGTAGTAGTCAAGGTAAAATAGCGGCATGACAAGGTGAAAGAACGGTGATATCAGTTGTTTTATTTAAAGATGTTTCTGTGTATGTTTTTTCATAAGAAATTGTATGATGTTTTTTTTATAATTCTTTTAGAGTTTTTATATAAATTTATCATATTTAATTAATATTTTTTAAAAGAAAAATTACACATAAAAATAAATTTTGAAATTATTTAATAATTTTATTGTTCAATTAATATTTATATATATAATTTTAAAAATTTATAAACAACCGCATGAAAAGCGCAGCCTATTTACTAGTTAATATATATTACTACTACACTAATGCGACTGTGTTGTCTAGTTAAATAAATAAAAATAACATGTACAACTAACTATATAAATCATATTTTCAACACCATAAATAATTTAAAATTTCTCAAAAATTGAGAAAATATTTATAATTATATATATGTTATAAAATAATATAAAATAATATAAAGTAGATGAGAAGAAAGAAGAAGAAGATGAAGAGAGAAAGAGAAAGTGAATGAGAATTTCTGAGTTGTTTATTACAATGGTGTGAACCCCTATTTATACAAATACAAGAGTGAGATATTAAGAAACTAAGAAAAAGGGAAACTAAGGAAAAGAGGAATGTTGATTACAATTCATGGTAATAAATAAAAGATTTGGACATCCACATAATTAATACTATTTATAACACTCCCCCTTGGATGTCCATAATAACTGCCTCATTAAAAATCTTGCTGAAAACTTGATCAAAGGAAAAAGAGTATAGTGTAAACTAACTCCCCCTCATTTAAGCATTTGTGGAGATCTTCTAATCGACGAATTTCGATCTTATCTGTCGTCTTCTCAAATATTGATGTTGGTAATAACTTTGTGAATAAGTTTACAAGATTGACACTTAATTAAATATGTTGAACACCAATATGCATTTTCTTGAAGCGTGTAAAGAAGAATTTCGTGAAATGTGTTCTAACTCTATCTCCTTCAATGTACCACCCTTTTACTTGAGCGATGCAAGCAGTATTATCCATAGAGAATTGCTTGGGTTGATACTTCTTTATTGAGTGCAATCCATATGTTTCCCGAATATGCTATGTCAATGATCTCACTCACACACATTCTCTACTTGCTTCATAAAATGCAAGTATGTTAACATGATTTATAGTTGCCTCGTTAAAAACCTTGCCAGAAAAACTCAGTGGGACAAAATCTGAGCTAGGGAAAAGAGTACAATATATATTTCATATTCATAACTATTTGCAAGTTCCCTCGTTAAAAATCTTGCCAGGAAAACCCATTGGGACAAAACCTGAACTAAGGAAAAAAGAGTGCAACATGAATATGTCTCTGTTAGAAATTATTTTACCAGGATCTAGATTTACTAACAAGTATGTTGGATTAACAACCTAATATGAATTCTAAAACAATGAAAATAAACACATATAAAGTTAGAGAACCTTACAGTGGGTGCAGCGGAATAATATGACTCCTTCCGTTCAGATCTCTAGCCCTTGATTCCTTTCTGTAGCAGAGCATCACCAAGATCTGAACCTGGATCTTCTTTTCTCCTTCTTTGATGCAGAAATTCCATAGTCTTCCATACTATGATTGAGATACCACTTGATGTGTGTGGGCACTACTCATCTCACAAGGATTTCAAATTTTTCTCTCTTTTTCTCTCTTGAATTTCGTGGCTTATGGCTTCCTATGATGTGCAAGAGAAGAGAACAAGGGCTGCTATATATAGGGAGAAGGGAGAGCACAACTTTCAAAATAAAACAGTTTCCTTAATTACTGTGTAATCAATCAACTGCCTTATTTAGTTTGATCCACCACTTTCCTATTTTTGCTAGGCGTTGATTAGCAATTACATGGCAATTAAAAATTGAAAATAATAATTGAGAAACAAGCAAAGAGGTGCCGGCCATAGGGTGATATGGGCCTCACTTGGATTTTGCAGTTTCCTCAATTTTATTTCAATTTCTCCAAAAATGCCATTTTTCCAATTCTAATCATTTAAATGCCAAAACTAATTATTTAATAACTAAAATAGATTATTAAATAATATTGTCATTTAAAATAATTATTAATTAGACATACAAAGTCTCTTAATTAATAATTAAACCTAGAAACCTTTTTCTTTACGATTTCATCCTTAAACTGTGAGAATTCATAAAGTAGACATAGTCTAACTTTTAGAATTATAATTGATTAATTAAAATTAATTAACTGAGTCTTACAAGCAGTATGGTCTCAACTAGTATGGGGACCATGGGTCTATATAACCGAGCTTCCAATAATTCGAACCAAATTTACCAAGTAAATTCCCTAACTTATTAATTCCTCATTGAATCCACACTTAGAACTTGGAATTGCACTCTCAGTCATATAGAAACGCTCTATATGTTCCACGATATAGACACGTCATTAGTTATCCATTGTTATAACCTTAATGTGATCAATGATCCTCTATATAGATGATTTACACTGTACAGGATTTAAATTACCGTAACACCCTACAATGAATTTTATCCTTAAAACACTTAACCCTGTATAAATGATATTTCACCTAAGTGAAATGAGATCTCCACCATTTATCTTCGTTTGGTTAAGCTCGAAGGAAATCATCCTTTACTTCTATTTGCCAAATAGAAGCTATAGATTCCATATTTATGTTAGCGCTCCCACTCAATTGCATTACCGTGTTCCCAAAATGTACGTATCACCCTGATACAAAACTAGGCTTAACTAACAAATCAAAGAACACGAGTAACACTCTTGAAATTGAGCCTAACCATATCAGGATTTCGATCATGTGATCTAGGATCAACTTATGATATTGAATTGAATAGATGTTTACGGTAAGTTTCAAAATCTAATTCAAAGTTCAATATCGGTCCATTCCGATGCATACTCCATGCATCCGATACTGGTAAACTTTGCCAATGTCCTGGAAAGGACATAACACTTTTCCAAGGTGTAAGAATACCTATCGCTGATTATACCATGTCAGTCTAAATCCAGTGTTCTGACAAATCAGGGAATAAACTTTTGAACATATAATAAAGATTATATTCCACTGTGCTGACAACACTATAATCTTTTACCAACTCATATGTTCTGGACTTAAAAAGAATTCATACATTATATACATATAATCATGAAATAAATCATGTGAACCATGCAACATAAAATGTTATTTCTGATCTTTATTAATAAGTAAATCTGATTATATGAAATGAGTTTTATTTAGGGCATAAAACCCAACAAACTCCCACTTGCACTAATATAAAACAAAAAGTGAATTTCAAATAATCATTAACACCTTGATATACCAATCAAGTGTAATAGTAGTAAACTCCTCGTAATGGGATCTGACAGGTTGAATTAAACACAACCTATTCTCCACCATTACTCTTCCTTAATCACAAAATCCTTGATAATGTGAAATTCCTCTCTATATGTCTACTCTCTTGGGATACTGGATTCTATACTTTTGGGCAACTACTCTTTGGTTATTCAGGAAGTAACCCTAGTAGTTAAGGCAAGTTGGAACACTGCCACAAATGTATAGAACTTTCCTTAGACTGAATAAGTATCTTTCCTGCAACTTTTAACATTCAGTCTCTCTCTGGTAGACCAAGAGATTTCAGATAGGTTTTTACACTTCTCCAAAATCGCTACTCCACCCCCAAAGTAATCACCATCTCATCAGCAGACTTTCTAGCACATAGGTAAGTCTCGAAATCTGATGTGGTGTAGTCTAAGAGTTTAAAAACCACCCTTATTGACTAACATATAGTTCCTCTTCTTAATCTTAAGATTTACTTGATTGTCTTCCAATGTTCCTTTCCTGGATTAATCTGATACTTACTCATTACTCCCACTCAACAGTAGGTGTCTGGTCTAAGGCATACTAAAGCATATCTGAGACCTCTCACTGTTGATTTAAGAAATTCTTTCATGGCTTTATCTTTTCTGGAATAGTTAGACTTTTCCTTAGATAAATAAAATCTATATCTAAGAAGTTATGAAGCTTCTATAGATTTCCATTGGAAAGAAAATGCTCCAGCATCTTACTAAAGTAAGTTGCTTGCATTAGAGTAAGTAATTACAAGGTATACCACAAGCCATAGGTTTAGATAAACTCAAACCTATTATACTAGGAACAGGAAGTTTTGTTAAGTCCATTGAATAGACTTATGAACGAAAATTTCCTTTCATGTCCTTGTAATAGAATACCTTAGGTTACTCCATGTGAATGGATCAAACCATAGTTCTCTTGGCTTTCTTCTTAGTTTCTTATCTTGACAATCCATTACTTGTTTAAACTCACAATGGATTTTAATCACTAGTGTCTTCCAAGTCATAAGAAGGTGAGTTCCTAGAAACTCTCCCACTACAACAAGGTACCGTGAACTATGTCAAAGAAAACTAAATGGTATAGACCTCTTCAGTTGTGTTAAGACAACAGAGGCAGTGGGATCATCTTGTAACGAATAAGATGATAGAACACTTTTGGAATCAAGAAAAAAAAATATCTCCTTTATTTGCTACTTTATTTTCAGACTTAGTCATTTTCTTAGAAAAGCAGTATTTGTTTAAACAAACACTTTCTTATCTAATGACTATGGGATGCTCCACCCCTAATCACTTAGAATAGCTAACAAACATGCAAACCAGGGTTAGCAGTTCTAGCTTTTCTTAAGATTTCGATTAGGTCATCCATGAATCTAGTAATGATTTACATTAAGTATACAACCATTGCATCATTCTGAAATTTTATTTCCATAGAAGGATTTAGGCAACGACTAGTAACTAATCATCAATATGCAACTCAAATTTCTGGGGAGGTAAGTTTGGATATAATTCAAAATCAAATTAATGATCTTTGAACTGCATATCTACTAACTTTTTCTCCACCCCTATCAGTTTGCAAGATCTTTAACCACTTACCTTTGCTAGAAATTCATGAAATTTTTCAAACATTTCAAATTTCTTTTGCATAAGGTAAAATCTAGAGTGATCGTTTTAAGAATACAACGAAAACTCATATCCACCCCTGAATGTACATCCATCTGCGAATGAGATGAAATTACTTTCAGTGGATATAGGCATATTAACTCTTTGCAGAGAATGATCTTGTCAAAACCACTATGAACAAGATACAAATGCCTTAGATTTATAAAATATGTGGTTGTATCTTTTGATGACTTACTTTAGTTACATCAAAGAGTTCTTAGAATAGTCCAAGTGGATTCTGATCACAGAATACTAAACTCATACAGTTTGAATCCATTGAAAGAAAATGGTTATGAAACACTTGTGAAAGTGTAACTGTATAATTAGTAATTCTCTCTTGGACCATCACTACTAATCTAACTCTATGATTTGCCTATACAAGTAGGAGATATCTAAGATTGAGGATTTATATCATTTAGGGATAGAATTCCGGGAATATAATCATATGCGTCATTTAATTTCTTAAGAGAAATTAAGACTTTATATGATTTATAGACCATTCATCCAATGATATGTCTTTAAGCTAATTCGAAATGAATAAGCTAAGAGGAATTAGGATAATTTCTTTTTAAATAAGAATCCAACGATGCTCCGATTAGCGAGAGTCAAAGTAATCTTATTTATACAATCTTCTTGTTTCATATTGTAAAATACTAGTCTAAGGTGTCATCAATTGATGAACAGTTAGATGTTGCATATACAATATTTATCTTTCGAGATCTAACACTATTATGTTAGTCTAATGGTGAAAATCCATTAGGGATTTATCTCATTAGAAAAACAAATCAAGTTAGACCAACAATGAAGATTCGAAATTAAACTACAATTTAATAACAGAAAATAATATGGTTCAATACAAATTCATACACAATTCAGAAATTATGAAGCACATAGCAAGTAGGAATGACAAGTGAAAATACTAAAACATACAATCCTAAATAATTTCCAAGGTTTTCAACAAACTGATATCAGTGTCCCGTTTAGGCGAGAGTCAAAGCTATCATTCATTGAATAGAATTGTCAGCTCATCTAAAATGTCAAACATTCTAGCAACCTTTTATTCGATCAAGATGTGAATCCGCGTTGTCCCGTTTAGGCGAGAGTCAAGGCTATTCTATCTTATGAGCTTCCACCATTGTTTCATATTCTTGCAAGTCTTATACAGTCACCACCATTAGGGTGATCATAAACTATATAAAAAACTTACAAGATTACTTATCTTTCGAGATTAAACGGTGCTAACTTGCTAATGAACGTTCCTCCATTAGGGAGGATTACTCACTAAAACAATAGCTATGTAAAACCAACAATGGAGATCGAATATTCTTATAATAATAAAGCTCATTATTTAATGAAGGGTTGTATTTTCTTCTAATATTTATTTTAATCAATTTATTTTAAATATATATTTATTTAATTAAAATTTCCAATTTAGAATGAAAAATTCTAAATATAAATTTTAATGTAATATTTATAAATTATACTTAGATGGATACGAAAATAACGTGAATTATTTCCATCTTAGTAATAATTTTCATAAATATTTAGAAAATTATTCAATTTAAGTTGTTTCAAAATTAATTTAAAATTAATTTACAACTCAAATTTAATTTTCTATAAATATATATTGCATTTCGAAAAATGCTTTAAAATAAAATAAAAATAAGTCCTGGAAAATTACTCTAATTTTATGTTGGCCCAAAATTAATAAAAATTAATTTTCAACAAAAAATATAATTTCCCTATTTAATTAAATATCTAAGAAAATTTTCAAATATTTAAGTATCATGATTAAAAAATCAACTTAAATATTAATTTTCTATTTAATTAAATACACTAGAAAAATACTTCAAGCAGAACAGATAATATCTATCTAGACTTTCATAGACTAATTAATCCAATTTCTAATTATAATATATTTTAGTTCATTTATTTTAACTAATCATTAAATGAAAAAATCAATGATTCAAGTTGGTCCAAAATTAAATAAATAATTTTCAACTTTAATCTATTTTTCAAATAAAATTCGAAATTTCTACATTAAAGAAATGTAATTTCGAAATTTTGGGAAATGATTAATAAAATAAAATAAAATATATTTTGAAAATTATTCAGCTTTAAGTTATTCTGAATAAAATTCCAAACTTAAAATAATTTTCAACTTTAATTAAATAACATGAAAATAACAATATTAAAGTACCATGATTAAAATCAACTTAGATATTGAAATTTTTAATTTAATTAAATGTATTAAGTTCAAGAAATAAATAATTAAGTAAAGAGGAAACTTAATTATTAATTATAGTTTAATACTAGGAAAATATACTAAACTTAGATTGTACCAAAATTAATTATGAGACAATTAATTTCACAATCTATGATATTTTCCTATTTAATATTAGAAATAATAACCAGTACTAGAAATAACTATCTAGAATATATCATTGACTAAGTGTTTTTCTAAAATTAACTTTAAAATATTACAATGAAAAATAAATTTCATATATTTTAAAAGTTAATTATGTTGCTAATTCAATTTTAATTAGGTTAGACTAATATAATTAACCTTATACAATTATTTAAATAAGGCAAATGGGCCTTCACAATTGGGGTAGTTCATGTGAGGGGGAGCTGGGTTCAGTATGTCGTACCCACTTCTATGGCCCCCAACTCTCACACAAGGCCCAAAAGAGAGGAATTTAACCTTAAAATAAACAATTGTTATTCATTGAATAAGCCCAAATCTAATTGGGCCTAAATAAATTTCCTTATGTCAAAATTTATTTTAGCAACCTAGTCTATTTACTTAGTAAAAACTTAAATGGGCTTCCTATATGCATCTAAGCCCAAAAGCAAACATATAGGCTCACACAGGTCAAATGATTTGGATGGACCCTATCATGTTACTAGGTTTACACAGATGAAAGAAGTACAAAATTTACCTGTTACAAATTATTTATAAGATCTATCGTCAATTGGACTATGATTAAATCAGATCATTGGATCATGATCTGTCAACAAGTTAATCATAGCGATTTAGATCAGATAAATAATAGGTTTGTTAAAAAGTTTTGAATAAACAATATAAATAAACAAACATTGTCCATGTAACAGATGTGAAAATAAGATATTAATATAATTAAATTATTATTCTTAAACTAACCAAATAAAGGAAACTAATTTTAAAATATCTAGGTTTATTTGAATCAAATTAAATTAAATATCTAATAAGATCAATGATTTGAAAGGAAAGAATCTTCAATATCACTTTCAGATCTTATAATTTAATAAAATAAACCAATTTTAAAATAGATTTGGTTAGATAATTATTATTTTAGGAATAAAATAATAAATGAATAATAATTACCATAATTATATGTCAAAATATCTCAAATTAAGCAATTCAAATCTCTACAAAAATATCTATGTTATTTAAATATTTAAGATATGATTTATAAATTTCTAATAAGGAAAAAATGATATATATATATAGTATAATATCATTTTTATAATTATAATTTATAAATAATTAAATATTTAACAAAATAACAAATTTTTGAATTTGAAAAACATTATGGTAAGTATATCTATAAAAATATATATGTTAATTTCAAATTTATTAAATATTTAATTTGCCATATAAAATAATTTTAATATAATATTTTAAATAAAAAGACAAAGTTATCTTTTAATTTAAAATATCTTAAATATCAAAATATCTAATCTTATAATTAAATAATAAATAAATATTAAAGAACTTAACAAATTTTTAAATCTGACCATAATAGGAAATATTTAAAAATTGGAAACAATTCAAAATAGAAATATTTAAAATTGGAAAAATTCCAAATTGAAAATATTTAAAATTGGAAACATTTCAATTTAGAAATATTTAAAATTGGAAAAATAAATTTTGGGAAACAATCCCATGAAAAAATTGGATTTTTGGGAAAAAACCTCAAAAATTCGCAATTTGTGGGGAACTGCCAGGATAGGCTGCATGCAGCAACCATGATTTCCAATCTTCCAAAATTCATATCTTTCTCAATTTTTATCGGAATCGAGTTCCGTAAAAACGAAAATTGCTCAATTTTTCACAAGGAATCCAAATAAAATATTTTCAAAAATTGAAAAAATATATTTCATGGAAAAATTTCGTACAACATTAACATTCATCACATAAGCACATAAACCAACATGAAACCATCCAAATCAACACAGAAACATGCAAATCATCGTTTTAATTCATATTACATGGAAGTAAATCATTACCATGGCTCTAGTGCCAGTTGTTGGAAATTATTTTACCAGGATCTTGATTTACTAACAAGTATGTTGGATTAACAACCTAATATGAATTCTAAAACAATGAAAATAAACACATATAAAGTTAGAAAACCTTACAGTGGGTGCAGCGGAATAATATGACTCCTTCCGTTCAGATCTCTAGCCCTTGATTCCTTTCTGTAGCAGAGCATCACCAAGATCTGAACCTGGATCTTCTTTTCTCCTTCTTTGATGCAGAAATTCCATAGTCTTCCATACTATGATTGAGATACCACTTGATGTGTGTGGGCACTACTCATCTCACAAGGATTTCGAGTTTTTCTCTCTTTTTCTCTCTTGAATTTCGTGGCTTATGGCTTCCTATGATGTGCAAGAGAAGAGAACAAGGGCTGCTATATATAGGGAGAAGGGAGAGCACAACTTTCCTAATAAAACAGTTTCCTTAATTACTGTGTAATCAATCAACTGTCTTATTTAGTTTGATCCACCACTTTCCTATTTTTGCTAGGCGTTGATTAGCAATTACATGGCAATTAAAAATTGAAAATAATAATTGAGAAACAAGCAAAGAGGTGCCGGCCATAGGGTGATATGGGCCTCACTTGGATTTTGCAGTTTCCTCAATTTTATTTCAATTTCTCCAAAAATGCCATTTTTCCAATTCTAATCATTTAAATGCCAAAACTAATTATTTAATAACTAAAATAGATTATTAAATAATATTGTCATTTAAAATAATTATTAATTAGACATACAAAGTCTCTTAATTAATAATTAAACCTAGAAACTCTTTTCTTTACGATTTCATCCTTAAACTGTGAGAATTCATAAAGTAGACATAGTCTAACTTTTAGAATTATAATTGATTAATTAAAATCAATTAACTGAGTCTTACAAGCAGTATGGTCTCAACTAGTATGGGGACCATGGGTCTATATAACCGAGCTTCCAATAAGTCGAACCAAATTTACCAAGTAAATTCCCTAACTTATTAATTCCTCATTGAATCCACACTTAGAACTTGGAATTGCACTCACAGTCATATAGAAACGCTCTATATGTTCCACGATATAGACACGTCATTAGTTATCCATTGTTATAACCCTAATGTGATCAATGATCCTCTATATAGATGATTTACACTGTACAGGATTTAAATTACTGTAACACCCTACAATGTATTTTATCCTTAAAACACTTAACCCTGTATAAATGATATTTCACCTAAGTGAAATGAGATCTCCACCATTTATCTTCGTTTGGTTAAGCTCGAAGGAAATCATCCTTTACTTCTATTTGCCAAATAGAAGCTATAGATTCCATATTTATGTTAGCGCTCCCACTCAATTGCATTACCGTATTCCCAAAATGTACGTATCACCCTGATACAAAACTAGGCTTAACTAACAAATCAAAGAACACGAGTAACACTCTTGAAATTGAGCCTAACCATATCAGGATTTCGATCATGTGATCTAGGATCAACAGGTGATATTGAATAGAATAGATATTACGGTAAATTTTAACATATCTAATCAAAGTTCAATATCGGTCCCTTCCGATGTATACTCCATACATCCGATACTGGTAAACTTTGCCAATGTCCTGGAAAGGACATAACACTTTTCCAAGGTGTAAGAATACCTATCGCTAATTATACCATGTCAGTCTAAATCCAGTGTTCTGACAAATCAGGGAATAAACTTTTGAACATATAATAAAGATTATATTCCACTGTGCTGACAACACTATAATCTTTTACCAACTCATATTTTCTGGACTTAAAAAGAATTCATACATTATATACATATAATCATGAAATAAATCATGTGAACCATGCAACATAAAATGTTATTTCTGATCTTTATTAATAAGTAAATCTGATTATATGAAATGAGTTTTATTTAGGGCATAAAACCCAACAGTCTCCCCCCCATGCACATATGATCCATAATTCTTTTGGTGATAATAAATCTCATAAGATTATTGTTATCACTTTTAAAATATCACCATATATGATCTTTGATCATATATTTTCTATAACTCTTCCAGAGTATGTATGGACTTCTAAATTATAGATGAGGGGTTCGTGGAACATTAATCTTTATCCAACTAATTGTATCATTCATGTGTATATACAATCTTGTTCATACTAAAATTTAACATTTCAAGTAGATATGAACATAACACATTAATGATAATATAAATTTTCGTTTGTGACAATGATGGTACTCCAAGACCATATATTTATTCCATCTTGTTTTATGATCTTAATTTCCATATCAAATGATCATATATCTATAATTCTTGATACATATGAAGTACTTCAGGACTTCAATACTAATGAACAAACTTTATACATTAATATTTCTCGAAATATAAAAGAAATAAAAGTTTGTTCTTCAATTAATCAAAAACTCTTCAAGAGTCTATCACAACGTATAATTTACGTATTTATACTGCATAGACAACCATACGTATTTTTCAAACAATAATTTACTTACATGTCTTTATTTCATACAAAGATCTTTGTCATATAGTGCGCACGACTTAGAATTTATATCACTTAAGACATGTATTAAATTCTTCTAGAATTTTTAGATAAGGCTTATTTCAAATTCTCACTATATTAGGAGCTCCAAATAAATAACCTTTTGTTGCAACATTTATGTGACGCTTATAAATCCTCATAAAATATATTCCAGGCTATAATCAAATCATGATTATATTTTCTCAATATTTAAGCCTTACTTCAATCAATCTCATGTCTATGCAAACTTTGTACAACAATTCATTATGTACAAATACATATATGCAAATTTCTCATTAGAAATATTTATTTGCACACCCTACAGGTCTTACTTCACTTTATGTGAGTAAATTTGCCTGGATTGCGTCATAATATTTTGGCCAAAAATCAAAATGTATGTCGATGATTCTCGACAAATCTAATACCATGATCCTTGCTATCTCATGTTAGTTTATTGCATATGCAAACATTCAATATTTAATGTCGACAAAAATTTCAATAAATGATAATTTCCTCCCATATTGACATAACTTATAGAGATCTCTTTAAATTACATATTTTTCAAATATGTTTATCATTTATAGGTACCTATATAGAATCACTTCAGGGATTCAATTATGATCAAATGTGTTATGTCTAACTTCTCTTGGGAGTCTTTTCGAGTACCGTTTTCATCACGGTTATCATTTTAATACTTTATAACATTAAGGTATCTCCATGAGTACCTCTAGATTTAACAACTTCAGGGCAAATCAAATGAACATTTATTAATAAATTTCTACATTGTTCATTTACACTTCAGGCATTTTCAACTCATTCTATCTCAACTTTAAATAATATTGATTTGCAGTTGGTATATATCATTTTGAACTATAGTGTTCTTATATACTTTGTGCAAGGATCATTTTTCAAAAATTATCATCGATCCCAACTGCTTCTCTTCCCCTGATCGAGAGAATTTTTAAAAATTGTGATATCTAATAATATTAATATACCTGTAGGGATTTCAGTATATCACAATGAATCAATATTTGTTTAAACTCATATATACTATATGACATTGAACTTCAGTTTCAATAAACTTCAGTTTCAAGTTCAATCCTTATGAACTTAATTCATTTTTAAGAATGAGTCATACGTGTATAATTAGAAATACATAAATTTACACATTTTGTAAATGCATGATTATATCATCTTATCACATCGATAAGAAACTATGCAATAAAAATCTAACAATAGCTCAAGATTGTTAAGGAAATATAATTTAAATATTTTCTATGTGCAAATATATGCACATTCTTCTTTTGAGCCTTATAAATTAACAATGAGAAGAATCTTCTGGTTCTTCAACAAAAATTAATCAAATTCTTTGACAATTTATTGCATATGATTGATCATGTCAAAATAATTCAATTCATGAACTTCAGGCTCACTATAATTTGTATTTCAATGAAACTTTCAAAATGTAATGTAAATTCATTACAACATAATCATTACAAGTTTCATTTTTATATACACGAATAATATAATTATATTATTCTCCAAAACATATACACTCTTCAGGAATCACTATCATCAATTCAATGATGTGTATAATTTAAAAGATACATGACAACTTCATCATGTTATTGTAATGGTCAAATAGATATAACCATAACATATCATTCATTTTTCCTGATATCTTTTTAACAAGTCGTCTAATTTATTAATAGACTATTCATCAGTCTAATTATCATGACTTGATATATTATATATTTAAATGTACAACAAGTACATATAATAAGTTATTTATTATCACTTTCATAACTAGATAAAAGTTACACATCTAGGTACATACAAAGACATTTTACTACTCAAAGTAGCAATTATATGTAAGACTTCTTCAGGAAGCTTTTCAACTAATCATTTTGTGATTCTTTATCACTTTGATTATATTGGATCACTAACAAATATTAGTAAATTATATATCCACTTTTGGGAATATACAAACTGAATTATATAGTAACTATATATTTACATATCATGTACCAACAATAGTTTGAAACTATTGATTTCAAGAAATAATAAAATATGTATATATTAATTTGCTTCTGGCATTACCAATATATGTGAAATCTATATTCTTTGAAATAAAATTTCATGCCTATTCATTCTCTTTAGGTAATGATATTTAAATATTCTAAATGTACAATAAGTTTGTACAATTCATATTCTATTAAATAATCAAGTATACTTTTATCTTGACTATAAGTGTGTCCGTACTACAGGTACGCGACCACTATTATTCAATTCCACACATGATATATAGATTTCATGCACTTTGATTGTGTGTGGTATCTCATCTTTTGGTTGTTTCCACTTTTTTCTGGAAATATTTGAGTAGTAAATAATGTCATTGATTATTTAAAATCATTACATTCACTTCGGGGAATGACGTTGAACAAGTAGAACATTATTATAAATTTCTTAAAAATTTATACTTGTTCATCCATAAAAATATAAGAAATTATTCAACAATTTCTTTTACGATATTTCAAAGAATATATGAATGTAATTTTTGCATAGTCTCCAAGATGTATGCAAAATTTAATCTTTAATATATGTCAGATTCAATAATTTCCAACATTGCAAGTAATAACAATGTATAGTAACATGACTAATACAAAAAATCTTTAAAAGTAGTTGAATTCAATTCGTATCATTCTCTGCAGGGAATGATGAACAATAAATACATGTCTCATGTATTTAAATAAAAATTAGTCATGCTCACTGTTATTCTTATACTTTGATGTTTCAATGCAATTTTCTTAACATTCTTTTTAGGTATTCAAAACCCACTATAGAATTGCATCAATAATAACCATTTTTAATGATTCTTTAGTTGTATTCACATAAATACAATCATTTTTTTTTTGACAAATATAAAACATTTACTTCAGGAAATGTTTGTCAAAATCTATATCGATATTAGATTACTTTTCATTGTCCTCAAAGAATACAAGAACATATATATAAATATGTATTCATCTCTTTCATTATATATCCATCAACTATATAATGAATAATACATTTGGATAATCTTCAGGATATATGCAAGATTTTATTGAGGACGCATAATCATCAGGATATATGCAATATTTTATCGAGGATGCATAATCTTCAGGATATATGCAATTTTTTTTTTTTATCGATGATGCATAATCTTCAGGATATATGCAATATTTTATCGATGATGCATAATCTTTAGGATATATGTAATATTTTATCGATGATACATAATCTTTTGGATATATGTATAATTTATACAAATTTTCTCTATCATATTATAGGCACACATATATTGTAAATATTATGAATGATAAGAACATAATATATACATATATATATATGAAATCAATAATAAATATATAAAAACATATAAATCATATATAATATATAGATTTATATATAAAAAGAAAAAAGAAACCAAATGATTCTTGAAATTGTTTCAGTCAGAGGAGTATATATATAAATATATATTTAGTGTATTTTGACTTTGAAACAATTCAAGAACTTTAACAAGATACTTACATTGGGACTTGGGCAGAGACTCATGCTTGAAGCTTGGGCAGAGACTCGTGCTGATAACGTGTTATAAAATAATATAAAGTAGATGAGAAGAAAGAAGAAGAAGATGAAGAGAGAAAGAGAAAGTGAATGAGAATTTCTGAGTTGTTTATTCCAATGGGGTGAACCCCTATTTATACAAATACAAGAGTGAGATATTAAGAAACTAAGAAAAAGGGAAACTAAGGAAAAGAGGAATGTTGATTACAATTCATGGTAATAAATAAAAGATTTGGACATCCACATAATTAATACTATTTATAACAATATAATATATGTTGTCATATATAAAAAAAATTGAGTTATAATTCCTGCTATTGTCAAATATAGAAAATACCACACGATCAATAAAGAAAAATATGATGCTCCTAGCTAAGCTTTTTGTTTATAATTTGTTTTTAAAAATGAGTTCTTTTTTTCAAAAAGAATAGTAAGAAGAAGAAACAAGAGGCTTATTCATTTGTTTCTTACCTGCGATGTAGCGATGTATTTATGGCGCTCGTCTCCTTGGGGAATCCTCCCTGTGGGTGATACTGGTATTAGAGTCTAGGATTGGGTGAAGTTTATTTGGAGCCTTAATGAGAGGGGTATCCGAGTAGAGGATGTTTTCCTTTATGCCTCGATTGTTGTGGACCATATATGGAGATTGCGCAATGACGTGGTACACAACAACTGCTCCCCTAATATTCATGATTGTATTGACTATATTTGTTCTTCTTATGCAGAGGCACATTCTTCTCTATTGCCCAGACCTTCGCCACCTGTGAAGGACATCTGGACGCCTCCACCTCTAGATTGGATAAAGTTAAACTGTGATGTTCGTGTGGGCTTGGAGAGTATGTGCACAGCTGTTGTTGCTAGGAATCACCTGGGGAGGGTGATTTCTATTCACACGTCCCGATTGGATTTCTCGGAAGCTCTGTATGGAGAAGCGGCGGCCTGCTGCTTGGCGGTGTCAGTAGCTCTAGATTTGAAATATAATTATGTTATTGTGGAGAGTGACTCGAGGCTAGTAATCAATGCTCTCAATGGGAAGGCGTCCCATTGGGCTCTTGAGAACTATGTCTCCTTTTGTACTAAGTCTTCTCCTTCTTTCATGTGTTGTACTTTTTCTAATATTAGTAGGAACTGTAATTTTGCGGCTCACAATGTCGCTAAGTGGGCTTTTACCCACCAGGTTTATGGATCGATCCCGATCAATTCTGTACCGGTAAACATTTTATGTAACGACCAGGAGGTCTAGTTTTATTTATTATAATATAATCCTACGCTTGTTTTCAAAAAAAAAAAATAATAATAATTAATGAAAGAGAAAGTACATATTTTATTGTTCATTTTTTTTTTCCTGCTAAACAAGGCTTAAGTAATGAAATAGGTTTCTAATGTACTATTAGAGAAAGTGTTGAATACAATTTCAATTTTCAACCACCCACACATAGTAGCTCCCACAAACCCCATAAGTTAATTATAAAGTCTCATCACTTTTCTTCTTGTCTGTATTATATGTGGTGTAAGGAATTGACTAAATATTTCCAGCTTTACACATATACATACATTCACACGTGTGCAGCCAATAAATCAATATAATAATTTCCTTCTCCATCTCTTTAAAGCCTATATGTCCCAACTCATTAAACAATTTAAACAAGAAGTACTATTATTCACTACTACTAGTATCTCTGATATTTATCATAAGTTATTGTGTCCAGTCCACATTATATTATTCTCTTTTTTCTCCAAAAAGAGCCATATCCCAGTTCACAGTTCCCATATCTTAATTTTGGTTCTCAACACAAAAAAAAAAAGACCATGTTTAGTACTAAACAAGTAGTACTTAATAAGGGTCTGTTCATGATGATTTTGTTGATGAGTACTGTTATTATTGCTCTACAGTACAACCATGGAGTTTATGGAGCTAGATTATTATCAAGTACGGAGAAGATGGAAGATCTTAACAAGGTTCAAGCTTGGAGAAGTAGTACTGAAAGTTCTACTACTTCTAACATTAATGAAGATCATATTATTGATGGAGAACAAGGCTTTTATGCAACTATCAACAGAGAAGTGCCCTCTTGTCCAGACCCTTTACACAATAGGTAGATTATATATATATCATATACATATATATATATATAGAGAGAGAGAGAGAGAGAGAGAGAGAGAGAGATACATGACTTTTACAACTTACAAGCTACTGCTTCTACAGTTCTACTGGATTAAAATTCATTTACAGTTGTATATAAACTATAAGCCAGTTATATATTAATATATTATATTGATGTTGGACGCTGAAAATACAATGATGCTATTATTATTATTATGTTTTTTTTTTTTTGTTATCACTTAGTGTTGAAAAGATTTTATGTTTTTCTTAGGAGATATTGTTAAAGAACTTAGTAATAGTTATGATTGGTTGTCATTAATCTAAATAAAACTAGTTTTTTCTTTATTTCCCTGAAAAGCAGGGAAAATGTGTGTTCTTATAGCTTAGTGAAGGAATATGAGGTTTGACTTGTATTATGCAAAAGAACAAAAAGTTTGTACTCTTATATTGTCTAATACCAATAATGCATCTTTCTTCTAACTTTTGCTTTTGGGGGTTTGGATGCAAATTTCAACCACTATATTCATATCCATTTTCGTTTATCTAACTGGGTTTGCAGCCATATCTGCTATAGTTCCGAGTACTATTCAAGATTGCATAGTGAAATTAGGCAATGGGGGTTTTATAATAATGTAGTACAAACAGGGACATTAAACATATCCATAGTACCCAACAGAGCCCCGTGAAAGTGAGGAATTCGACAAAGTTTTTTGAATTCAAGCAATATATGTTGCTTTCTTGTTTTTATTGTACTGTCTCTTTGGGGTAACGTGTCTACTCGTTCATCTCTATTACTTTTTTTTTTTTTTTGGTAAGAGAGAATTAATGAGAAAGAAATTCACAAATTTGATTGGTTCGAGTGTTAATTGTAGTGGAGCAAAGTTAAAACATTATTTATTTATATTAATTTCTTGTGAAGAAACGTGAGCAATAATCATGAAGTAGAAGCAAATTGTCTATTGGGGAAGATTTAATTGTCCAGCATGAAGATTATTGAAAGAAAATAAACACCTTTTAAGACTGTGAGCAATGATTCCTTTGACACAAGGAAGATCATTATAGTCAAAATAATAAATAATACAAAACTCTTTACTTAATTAACAAACCTTAACCTCAAAACTCCACTTTAAGTGAATTCAGAATTTTAAAAATGAATAAACAAACAAGAAAAAGTCTTCTCATTTCAATCTTAAGCTCAATTTTCTAAACCCAAGATCCCACGCCCAATTGAGGAATGACTTCTTTTCAAAAAGTTTCATAAAGGAAGGAAATTGTGGGCCAGCTTGTTTGAATTGATGGGGTTGGGATCTGCGTGCCCTGCAGGAGTCAAAAATGGAAAAACCAATGTTCAGAAGCCATCAAACTGTGCAGATTTGAATTTAAATCTCAAGTCTTATGTTACTTGAATTGCTTATTGTACAAGTATAAAAACAAGAAGACATTTTTCCATTTCTGACCAAAAACTAAAAGCGAATTTTCTGCATTTAATTCCAAATTCAATCAATTAATAATAATACATGAAAAGTTCTGACAAAAAACACTGAAATTCCTTAACAATGTCAAAAACAAAACTTCACCACAACAAGACAAGGATCCAAAGATCAAGGTATTAATTTAGTGTGGGAACAAATATGCATTGGAAAAGATATGGTTGAAACTGTTTCCACGAGTAAATTTGTGTTCCAAATGCTTTTCCTTTTTCACATGGGGTTCAGATAATTCATAACTAAATCTCAATGGTCAACTAGTTTTCATATGAAGTTGTAATAATGTTTTAACCTAGGCCTTCGATTTCTTCCCTTTGGTTTCACCGGCTGGTTTGCTCTTGAAGGGTAGGAAGGTCTTCCCGCCCATAAATGCTTGCAATGCTTCCGGTACCTCAACACCATCTTCCTTCTGGTAGTTCTCAAGAATACAGCACAAAGTCCTCTCTGTTGCTGTGAGAGTAGAGTTCAACAAATGAACATATTGCTTTGTCTGCTCATTGCTCTGCAACATCGTGAAGATTACATTAAAAGGCAATGAGAGAAAGAAATGTGCAATGGAATATGACTTAGCTCAGATATAAGTTGAGTACCTTTTTTTGTCCATATCGAATTTCTAATTTTCTAGACTGATAGTCTGTACAGTTAGAACAGGATACAAGCTCTCTGTATGCCTGAGATGAAGGAAACCATGCTTCCAAGTCATACTTCTTTGCTGCAGCATCATTTAGCGCACCGGAAACAATGGCCACAACTTGATAGGGAAGATTTAGCTACAATTGAGAATATTAAATTATATTAGTTATCTCATAAGCAAATACTGAGCATCATGCCTTTATCATCCATAGATTGCTCAACTCCCTATAATACATGTGCAATCGAAATAGATGAGATTCAACAGCTTAATACAATATACCGTATGTTGGTTTCAATTACTTTGATTAGCTCTTCCCCACTCCCGTTTTAGAATAAAAAAGAATGGCCATGAAATTTTCAACCTAAGAAGCAAAAAGCATGTTCGCGGGATAAAAAAATACCATCTTGTAGAAGTCCTCAGAGTTCTTAATCATTTCCTCTATCATATCCCAAGAGTCATTGGCATTTGGGGTTGTGAGACAAAATTGCTCCACTTTCTCAAATTGATGGACTCGGAATATTCCCAAAGTATCTCGACCATGTGAGCCAGCTTCTTTACGGAAGCAAGATGAATATCCAGCATATCTAGAAAAGAGATTTTGATATGACATACAAATAACAAAAAAAAAGGATTTATTATATTCTAGTGAGAAGCTCCAACATGTTCAAACCTTATGGGTAGCTGTGAAGGATGGATCCAATCATCTATATGATACGAACAAAGTGGCTGTTCTGCTGTAGCAATCAGATATTTGTCGTCTCCCTCACCAGTCACCTATTAAAAGCTCTAGACCAAAGTGAGGCTTCAATTGTAATTTACCAAAGTTTGAAATTCATTTATCTTATTTAGAGGGTGATTTTTTCCCCTCAAAGGATCAACTAAACGAACTAACTGTGTATATTGAATCACTGAACCTTGAATACAGAAGACCAAGCATGGCCAAAGAAAGAAGACAACCAATTTAGTCTCAACAAATAAAAAATATATTTGTACCAATTCAAAATTCTACCTTGTAGAGTTCTTCATCAAACTGAGCTAATTGAGCACATTTTGCCATGACATCTTTTCTCATAAAAAAAGGAGTCTGCAATGCTGTGTATCCCCTTTTCTCCAAAAAGTCAAGACCAAAGTTAATCAGGGCTTGATTCAGACGCACACCGTCACCTTTCAGATAATAACCTCTTGCTCCAGCTATTTCAGAACCTAGATATTCAAATTTTCCAAACATATTGCACTCACTTTACAAACTAATTTGTCAACAGATAAAAACTGAAATAAATTACTAGACATCATATCATGTAGGTAGGACATGTGATGACTTAAAATGGTCTTAACTATTCATATTTCGATTCCCCAAAAGTCTGATTTGAGTGAAAGATTTTGCAAAAAAATTACCTTTCTTTGTGTCCGCAATCCCAAGAAGCTCAACAAGCTCAACATGATTCTTCAATTTGGGTTCTGTCCGTCTCTCACCCCATGTTCTAATCACAGCGTTGTTTGCCTACAAAAGATTTTTGAATCTATTGTTAATTAGAAAGAGAGAAAGAAAAAAATGCAAAGTAAAAAAGCTGCAAAGTGCTAAAACTTTACCTCATCATTACTAATGGGAACTGAATCATGAACAAGGTTTCCAATAGTTTCCAACTTTGAATTCAACTGAGTTAAAGCTTCTCGAACTTCAACTTCTTTCTCTGCAATGGACTTCTTATTATCATCAGTATTCTTGATCATCTCAGTTGCATCCTCACCTTTCTATTCTCCATAAGTAAGAAACAAATCAAGTGAGAATACGCAAAATCAAACTTAATGCAAGCAAGTCAAAAGCATTTAATAGCACAAAATATATTTGCCCATAGATAATTTTCAATGCCTGAGATTCACAATAAAAAAAATGATACTGGATAGGTAGCCGTTAATCAGGAAACTAAACTACACACACTTCTTATGCTTACCCAATTATGAAATTGAAGATAAACCCTACATTTCAATGCTATAAAAATTGAAATCACTGCTTCGTTTTCTACCTAAATTTCATTATCCTACAGTAAAATTCCCCCAAAAAAACACCTTTTAATTCAAATATGAAACTACAGAAAATATACATAAAGAGAATCAAAAAATAAAAGAAAAAAACACATACAATTCTGAGCTGAGCAACTAGCTTGTTGATCTTATTGAAATCCTTGCGAAGACTCTCAAGCTCGAATTGACCTATAAGTACATTAAAAAACAAATCAATATACAATAATAGTAATAATAATAATAATAATGAACTAAAACAACAAATTAGTACAGAGAGAGAGAGAGACTTACGTTGACGCCATTCTTTGTCGAGCTTGATAACCTCATCGACTATCTCAACATTGGCGAAACGACGACGTTGAGATTCACGAATTATTTCAGGGTTGTTCCCCTTTTCTTCTCTGAAAAGATTGATGTCCAACATCGTCGCCTGGGTATGTCTAAAGCGAAAAAACAGAGGTTCAAACTGGAGGAGCTGATGGTGAAGAAGAAAGAATTTGTACCTTCCTTCACCCAAAAACCCTAAGCTTAAGCTGTTTGGCTGAGGGTTATTAATATCCCTAACAAGAATAATGTGTAGTCTTCCCCTTTGTAATCGTGTATTGGGTTTTCAAATGGAGTGTACTCTTCAAAGCGTGTTCATCAAACCGCTCAAATCTTTTGCACCGCATCACACAGCAAAAAATATGTGGTTTGAAATTTTTTGCAGTGTGGTCACAGTTTGAATTTTTCTTAAACCGCGCAGTATTGTGCGGTTTTCGATTTTGAATTGTTAATATGCGGTTTAAACCACATCGCAACGCACATTATAAAAAAGGATTTTTTTTTTTCTATAATAAACTAATAAGGGCAGTATTTTACATTTATATCCTAGAAAGTAAAAATAAACATAAATAGAAAACAAAAGTTTCTATTTACAAAAATACCGGCCTAACCACAAAAAACAGAGGAAACTCCTCCTTCTTCGTGACCCAGCCGAAACACTCTAATCCACCAAATTTCTACTATTTTCTTTAAAAAACCAAGAAAATTAGTTCAAATCAAGATGTAGATCTCAAAGAAAAAGCAATCAAATCCCGAAAAATCTAAATACAGAAGGAAATGCAGAAAAAGAAAACAGAGAGATTTTGACCTCCATTGTTATAAAAAAAAAAAAACGCAAAAACAACCTACAAACAAAACTTGAAATCGTACAGGGCAGAGAATTTGAAGAGAAGGAGATCGGGCAAACTTCGAATCTTACCCATAATCGAATTCGAGAAGAAATTTAAGGTACAAAATTTATAATAATCCTCTTCGTAATTTTTTTTCTTCATAATGGAAAATATTTTTTAGATTGAGGAAATCAACCAAATAATTATTGATATAGAAATTTGGTTGATCTGAAAAAATAATTAAGAATGGATTACAGCTCAAAAAATAATAATGCATAAAATTAGAATCTACAGTTTTGTTATTTGGAAACAGTTGTATATATGTTGTTTTCCAGTAATATAATTATTGTTCGGGTATAAATGAACAAGAACTGTTGAATTTTTTTTTTTTTTTTTTGAAAAAAAGCGTGCAATATATTAGCATAAATCAGTTAGACCTGTCGGTCGTTACAGAAAAGATTGTCGGGCAAGGAGGTCAGAGGCAAAGATCCAAACCTTTGATGGGAAAAATCCCACTTGGCCACATTATGGGCCGCAAAATTACAAATTCTACTAACATGTTCATAACTACAACCGATAAAAGAAGGAGAGATTTTGTTACAAAAAGAGACATAGTTCTCAAGCTCCCAAGGGGAATCTTTCCCATTGAGGGCATTGATCACTACCCTCGAATCACTCTCAACAATAATATGTTGAAAACCTAGAGTCCTAGCCGCATCTAAAGCTAAGCAGCACGTCGCCGCTTCCCCGCAGAGAGCATCAGCAAACTCCAGTTTAGAAGTAGTAACCTCGATCACCTTGCCAACATGATCCCTTGCAACCACAGCTGCACACATGCTATCCAACCCTACTCTGATGTCACAGTTCAGCTTCAACCAATCCTGAGGGGGAGGACGCCAAACATCCGACGAGCACAACTTGGGGCAAGGGAGTAAGTAAGCTTGGTGATCTGCAAAAGAAAAGCAAATAGAGTCAATGCATTTAAAAATATCAACAAAGCTGTTGTTGTGTACCTTATCATTTCGCGTTTGCCAAATCTTATCAATTATTGTTGACGCATAAAGGAAGGCCTCCTCATCATTAATGCATTTGCTTTTTAGGTCCCATAAGAACTTGACCCAATCCCACATTCTAATTCCAGTATCACAAATAGGGTAGATACCCCAAGGGGTTGACCTCCATAAACGAGAGGCAAAGTCACAGGATAGGAAGAGATGCTCCATGGTTTCGACTTCTACTCCACACAACGGGCAACTGTCATCCTCAATAGGAAATTTTCTGGCTATGACCGCGCGGACAGGGAGAGCCTTAGAGAGGATACACCACCAAAGAACCTTGAGCCTCTCAGGGATTTTACTATTCCAAAGCTTGTTCCACAAGGCCGCGGCAACCTCACAAGAATTCACTCGATCTGCAGCTTGGGCCCTATAAGCTGATTTGCTAGAAAAATAACCAATAGATGTTGGAATTTATTTTACCAGGATCTTAGATCTACTCACAAGTATGTTTATTAACATCCTAAATAAGAACTTTCTAAAACGATAAATTAAACACATATAAAGTTTAAGAAACCTTACATTGGGTGCAGCGGAATATAATGACTCCTTCCGTTCAGATATCTAGCCCTTGATTCCTTTCTGTAGCAGAGCATTATCAATATCTGAACATGGATCTCTTTCTCTGAATCTTTGATGCTGAAACTCCTTTGCTGATGATCTTTCTTCACGATCTTCCTCACTATGATTGAGGTATCACTTGATGTGTGTGGGCACTACTCTAATCACTAAGGATTTCGAAATTCAAAGGAAGAAGAAAGAAGAAGTGGTAGCTAAAGATAGGGAGAGAGAAGGCTCAGTTTTCTGAATCAGAAGAAGTCAGAAGAAAAGTGTTGAAATTTAGTATAAATTTCCTGAAGCCTTCACTATCTATTTATAGCATTCCACTAGGGTAATGTTTGAATTATTTGGCATTAAAATAATGAAAATATCAGTTTAAATTTCCTACAAAAGTGGCCATCCCTATACAAGTGGATTTGGGCCTTACTTTTTGCAATTTTGCAGTTTTATCTTTTCTGCATCTGATTTTCTCAAAAACGCCAATTTTCAAATTCAACCATTTAAATGCCAATTCTAACTATTTAATAACTATAAATAATTATTAAATAATTATTAAATAATATTGTCATTTATCATATTTATTAATTGAACCATACAAAGTATCATAATTAACAAATATGCCCCTAAAACTCTTTCTTTACAATTTCGCCCTTACTTAGTGAAAAATTCACAAATAGACATTGTCTAATTTGAGAATTATAATTGATTAATCAAAACCAATCATATGAGTCTTACAAGCAATATTATCTCAACTAGTGCAGGGACCATGGGTCTATATAACCGAGCTTCCAATAAGTAGATCAAGAATTTAACACTAAAATTCACTAACTTATTAATTCTTCGTTGAATCCACGCATAGAACTTAGAATTGCACTCTCAGTATATAGAATGCTCTATATGTTCCACCATATAGACACATCATTAGTTATCCATTGTTATAATCCTAATGTGATCAATGATCCTCTATATGAATGATCTACACTGTAAAGGGATTAGATTACCGTTACACCCTACAATGTATTTATTCCTTAAAACACTTGACCCCGTATAAATGATATTTCAGCTTATGTGAAATGAGTACTCCACCATTTATGTTCGTTTGGTCAAGCTCGAAGGAGATCATCCTTTGCTTACTATTCGCCAGATAGAAGCTATAGATTCCATGTTTATGATAGCGCTCCCACTCAATTGCACTACCATGTTCCCAAAATGTACGTATCACCTTGACCTAAAAGTAGGCTTAACTAATGAATCAAAGAACACGAATAGCCTTTCAAGATTGAGCCTAATCATAACAGGATTAAGATCATTTGATCTAGGATCAACTAGGCGATATTGACTTGAATAGATATTACGGTAAGTTTAATAAATCTAAGTCAAAGTTCAATATCGGTCCCTTCTGATGCATACTCCATGCATCCAACCTGAGCTTTACTTTAACCAATGCTCTGGAAAGAACATAGCACTTCTCCAAATGCAAGTAAACTCTGTTGTAGATTATCATATCAGTAAAACCCTATGTCTGATAAATCTAGGAAACTTTATTCACATAGTCATGTTTACTTTCCAATGTGTTGACGGCACAATAAACAGGATCAAGTATGTGAAAAGGGTTTCAGATGAATTTATACATTATGTACATATAATCATGAAATAAATCATGTGAACCATGCAACATTAAATGTTATTTCTGATCTATATTAATAAGTAAATCTGATTATATTGAAATGAGTTTTATTTAGGGCATAAAACCCAACAAACTCCCACTTGCACTAATATAAAACAAAAAGTGCGTTTCAAATAATCTCAACACCTTGATATACAAATCAAGTGTAGTAGTAGTAAACTCCTCGTAATAGGATCTGAAAGGTTGAATTAACCACAACCTTTTCTCCACCATTACTCTTCCTTAATCACAAAATCATTGATAATGTGAAATTCCTCTCTATATGTCTACTCTCTTGTTGGAAATTATTTTACCAGGATCTTAGATCTACTCACAAGTATGTTTATTAACACCCTAAATATGAACTTTCTAAAACGATGAAATAAACACATATAAAGTTTAAGAAACCTTACATTGGGTGCAGCGGAATAATATGACTCCTTCCGTTCAGATATCTAGCCCTTGATTCCTTTCTGTAGCAGAGCATTATCAATATCTGAACCTGGATCTCTTTCTCTGAATCTTTGATGCTGAAACTCCTTTGCTGATGATCTTTCTTCACGATCTTCCTTACTATGATTGAGGTATCACTTGATGTGTGTGGGCACTACTCTAATCACTAAGGATTTCGAAATTCAAAGGAAGAAGAAAGAAGAAGTGGTAGCTAAAGATAGGGAGAGAGAAGGCTCAGGTTTTTTTCTGAAGGAAAAATAGAAAATTTAAGTGTAATTTTCCTGAAGCCTTCACTATCTATTTATAGCATTCCCCTAGGGTTAGGTTTGAATTATTTGGCATTAAAATAATGAAAATATCAGTTTAAATTGCTTACAAAAGTGGCTGGCCCTATACTAGTGGATTTGGGCCTCACTTTTTGCAATTTTGCAGTTTTACCTTTTCTACATCTGATTTTCTCAAAAACGCCAATTTTCTAATTCAACCATTTAAATGCCAATTCTAACTATTTAATAACTATAAATAATTATTAAATATCATATTTATTAATTGAACCATACAAAGTATCATAATTAACAAATATGCCCCTAAAACTCTTTCTTTACAATTTCGCCCTTACTTAGTGAAAAATTCACAAATAGACATAGTCTAATTTGAGAATTATAATTGATTAATCAAAACCAATTACATGAGTCTTACAAGCAATATTATCTCAACTAGTGGGGGGACCATGGGTCTATATAACCAAGCTTCCAATAAGTAGATCAAGAATTTAGCACTAAAATTCACTAACTCATTAATTCTTCGTTGAATCCACGCATAGAACTTAGAATTGCACTCTCAGTATATAGAATGCTCTATATGTTCCACCATATAGACACATCATTAGTTATCCATTGTTATAATCCTAATGTGATCAATGATCCTCTATATGAATGATCTACACTGTAAAGGGATTAAATTACAGTTACACCCTACAATGTATTTATTCCTTAAAACACTTGACCCCGTATAAATGATATTTCAGCTTATGTAAAATGAGTACTCCACCATTTATGTTCGTTTGGTCAAGCTCGAAGGAGATCATCCTTTGCTTACTATTCGCCAGATAGAAGCTATAGATTCCATGTTTATGATAGCGCTCCCACTCAATTGCACTACCGTGTTCCCAAAATGTACGTATCACCCTGACCTAAAAGTAGGCTTAACTAACAAATCAAAGAACACGAATAGCCTTTCAAGATTGAGCCTAATCATAACAGGATTAAGAACATTTGATCTAGGATCAACTAGGCGATATTGACTTGAATAGATTTTACGGTAAGTTTAATAAATCTAAGTCAAAGTTCAATATCGGTCCCTTCCGATGCATACTCCATGCATCCAACCTGAGCTTTACTTTAACCAATGTTCTGGAAAGAACATAGCACTTCTCCAAATGCAAGTAAACTCTGTTGTAGATTATCATATCAGTAAAACCCTATGTCTGATAAATCTAGGAAACTTTATTCACATAGTCAAGTTTACTTTCCAATGTGTTGACGGCACAATAAACAGGATCAAGTATGTGAAAAGGGTTTGAGATGAATTTATACATTATGTAAATATAATCATGAAATAAATCATGTGAACCATGCAACATTAAATGTTATTTCTGATCTATATTAATAAGTAAATCTGATTATATTGAAATGAGTTTTATTTAGGGCATAAAACCCAACATCTCTTGGGATACTGGATTCTATATCTTTGGCAACTACTTTTGGTTAATCAAGAAATTAACACTAGTAGTTTAAGGCAATTTGGAATGGTGCCAAAAATGTATAGAACTTTCCTTAGACTGAATAAGTACCTTTCCTGCAACCTTAACATTCAGTCCCTCTCTGGTAGACCTAGAGACTTCAGATAGGTTTTAACACTTCTCCAAAATCACTATTCCACCCCCAGAGTAACCACCATCTTATCAGAAATATTTACTAGCACATAGGCAAATTTCGAAATCTGATATGGTGTAGTCTAAGAGTTTTAAACACACCCTTATAGACTAACATATAGTTCCTCTTCTTAATCTTAAGATTTACTTGATTGTCTTCCAATGTTCTTCTCCTCGATTAATCTGATACCTACTCATTACTCCCACTCAACAGCAGGTGTCTGGTCTAAGGCATACAAAAGCATATCTCAGACCTCTCACTGTTGATTTAAGAAATTCTTTCATGGCTTTATCTTTTCTGGAATAGTTGAAACTTTTCCTTAGATAAATAAAATCTATACCTAAGAAGTTGTGAAGCTTCTATAGATTGCCATTAGAAAGAAAATGCTTCAGCATCTTACTAAAGTAAGTTGCTTGCATTAGAGTAAGTAATTACCAGGTATACCACAAGCCATAGGTTTAGATAAACTCAAACCTATAATACTAGGAACAGGAAGTTTTGTTAAGTCCATTGAATGGACTTATAAACGAAAATTTCCTTTTATGTCCTTGTAATAGAAAACTTTAGGTTATTCCATGTGAATGGATTAAACCATAGTTCTATTGGCTTTCTTCTTAGTTTCTTATCTTGACAATCCATTACTTGTTTAAACTCACAATGGATTTTAATCACTAGTGTCTCCCAAGTCATAAGAAGGTGAGTTCCTAGAAACTCTCCCACTACGACAAGGCACCGTGAATTATGTCTAAGAAAACTAAATGGTATTGATCTCTTCGGTTGTGACAAGACAACAGAGGCAGTGGGATCATCATATGTTATATAAGATGATAGAACACTTTTGGAATCAAGAATTAAATATCTCCTTTATTTGCTACTTGTTTTTCAGACTTAGTCATTTTCTTAGAAAAGTAGTATTTGTTTGAACAAACACTTTCTTATCTATTGACAATGGGATGGTCCACCCCTAATCACTTAGAATAGCTAACAAACCATGGTTAACAGTTCTAGCTTTTCTTAAGATTTTGATTAGGTCATCCATGAATCTAGTAATGATTTACATTAAGTATACAACCATTACATCATTCTGAAATTTTATTACCATAGAAGGAATTAGGCAACGACTAGTAACTAATCATCAACATGCAACTCGAAATTTCTGGGGAGGTAAGTTTGGATATAATTCAAAAATCAATTTAATGATCTTTGAACTGCATATCTATTAACTATTTCTCCACCCCTATCAGTTCGCAAGATCTTTAACCACTAACCTTAATGGTATTAACCATTGCTAGAAATTAATGAAATTTTTTTTTAAAACATTTCAAATTTCTTTGCATAAGGTATAATCTAGAGTGATCGTTTTAAGAATACAACGAAAAACTCATATCCACCCTGAATGTACATCCATCTGCGAATGAGATGAACTACTTTCAGTGGATATAGGCATATTAACTCTTTGCAGAGATTGATCTTGTCAAATCCACTATGAACAAGATACAAATGCCATAGATTAAAAAAAATGTGGTAGTGTCTTTTGATGACTTAGGTTTAGTTACATCAAAGAATTCTTAGAATAGTGCAAGTGGATCCTGGTCACAGAATACCTAACTCAAATTCCATACAGTTTGAATCCATTAATAAAAGATGGATATTAAACACTTGAGAAAGTGTAACTGTATTGTATTCTGGAATTAGAAATATAAGAAAATTTCTGTTTGGATTCTAAATTAAAGTCAAAGACTTAAATTCAACCAAATATAATGAGTAATTCTTTCTTGGACCACCACTACTAATACAAACTCTAAGTCAGATTTGCCCATACAAGTAGGAGATTTCTAAGATTGAGGATTTATATCAATTGGGAATAGAATTTCGGGATTATAATCATATGCGTCATTAAATTTCTTAAGAGAAAATATAGAATGACATGAAATGATTTATAGACCATTCATCCAATGATATGTTTTTAAAGCTAATTCGAAATGAATAAGCTAAGAGGAATTAGGATAATTTCGTTATAAATAAGAATCCAACGATGCTTTGATTAGCGAAAGTCAAAGTAATCTTATTTATATAATCTTCTTGTTTCATATCGTAAAAATACTAGTCTAAGGTGTCATCAATTGATGAACAGCTAGATGTCGCATATACAATATTTATCTTTCGAGATCTAACGATATTATGTATGTCTAATGGTGAAAATCCACTAGGGATTTATCTCATTAGATAAACAAGCCAAGTTAGACCAATAATGAAGATTCGAAATTAAACTACAACTTAATAACAGAAAATAACATGGTTCAATATAAATTCATACACAATTCAGAAATTATAAGCATATAGCAAGTAGGAATGACAAGTGAAAATACTAAAACATACAATCCTAAATAATTTCCAAGGTTTTTCAACAAACTGATACAGTGTCCCGTTTAGGCGAGAGTCAAAGCATCATCCATTGAATAGAGTTGTCAGCTCATCTAAAATGATAACCATTCTAGCAACCTTTTATTCGATCAAGATTGGAATTCAGCGTTGTCCCGTTTAGGCGAGAGTCAAGGCAATTCTATCTTATGAGCTTCCACCATTGTTTCGCAATTTGCAAGTCAAGTATGGTCGCCACCATTAGGGTGATCCATACCATACAAAACACTTACAAACTACTTATCATGCGAGGTTAAACGGTGCGAAATTGCTAATGAACATTCCTCCATTAGGGAGGATTACTCACTAAAACAAACGCGGTGTAAAACCCACAATGGAGATCGAATATCTTAATAATAAAGCTCATTATTTAAAGAGAGTTGTATTTTCTTTGATTCTCTTTATTTATTCTATTTATTTTAAATATATATTTATTTAATTAAAATTTACAATTTAGAATGAAAAATTCTAAATATAAATTTTAATTTAATATTTATAAATTTTACTTAGATGGATATGAAAATAACATGAATTATTTCCATCTTAGTAATAATTTCCAATAAATATTTTATTTTCTATAAACATATATTGCATTTCGAAAAATTAAAGTATTTAAGAATACAATTTTCGAAAAATGCATATTAAAATAAAAAATAAATCCTAGAAAAATCATTCTAATTTAATGTTGGCCCAAAATTAATTAATAAAATTAATTTACAACAAAAAATATAATTTTCCTATTTAATTAAATATATATAAGAAAAATTTCAAATATTTAAGTATGATGATGAAAATCAACTTAAATATTAATTTTCTATTTAATTAAATACACTAGAAAAATACTTCAAGCAAAAATATCACCTATCTAGATTTTCTTTTGACTAATTAATTCAATTTCTAATAATATATTTTAATTCAATTTATTATAAATTAATCAATAAATGAAAAAATCATTGATTTAAGTTGATCCAAGAATTAATTAAAATAAATAATTAATTTACAACTTAATCTATTTTTCAAGATAAAATTCGAAATTCTAGCATTTAAGAAATGCAATTTCGAAAATTGATTAATAAAATAAAGAAAAAATATATTTTGAAAATTATTTAAATTTAGTTGAAAAAATAAATTTCAACTAAAAATAATTTTCTATTTAATTAAATGTCATGAAAAAGAAATATTTAAGTATGATGATAAAAATCAACTTAGATATTTAATTTTCAAATTAATTAAATGTATTAAATTCAAGAAATAAATAATTAAGTGTAGAGAAGGCTTAATTATTAATCTCTAGTTTAATACTAGGAAAAATATACTTAAAATAAATTGTACCAAAATTAATTAATAAATAATTAATTTCACAATGTATAATATTTCCTATTTAATATTAGAAATAATAAGTAGTCTAGAAATAACTATCTAGAAAATATCTTATTTGACTAAGTATCTTTTCCACAAAATTTGAAAAAATATCTAATTTAAGTTGTATTAGAAAAAATCTAGAACTTAAATATTTTCAAATTTAAATTTAATTAAATATCAAAAATTAAGTTGTAACCACTTAATTTGAAAAATATTCCATTTTCAGTTAATATTCGAAAAGATATTAACTTAAAAAATATCTAAAGAATCTTAATAACCAATGCCTAAAATTCCTCAACTTAATTTTGAAATTTGAAATTCAAAAGATATTCAGATTTAAGTTGGTTAGTTGTAGATAACTAAATATCAACTTAAATAAGAATATTTAATGAAAAATTTAAATTAAGTTCCAGAAAGAATCTAGATGGTTATAATTCTATATTTAATTAAATAGAAGAAAATACATATAGTTTAGCTTAGAATAAAAAATCCTTTAAACTATAATTTTCTTAAATTAATTTCAAAATAAATGAAATTAATTATGTTACTAATCAATTTTATTAGGTTAAACTAGTTTAATTAACCTAGTACAGTTATTCAAATCAGGCAAATGGGCCTTCACAATTGGGGTGGTTCATGTGAGGGGGTGCTGGGTTCAGTATGTCGTACCCACTTCTATGGCTCCCAACTCTCACACAAGGTCCAAAAGAGAGGAATTTAACCTTAATAAGAACAACTGTTATTAATTGAATAGGCCCAAAAACTAAACGGGCCTAAATAAATTCTATCAAGAACTATGATAATTTATTTTAGCAACATTAACCTATATGCATCTATAATAAAATTAAACATATAGGCTCACACAGGCACACTTTGGATGGGTCCTATCATGTTGCTAGGTCATACACAGATGAAAGAAGATTGTAAATATACCTGTTACAAATTATTAACTTGACCAAGGGAGCCATCAGATCGTTAGATCTGGCAAAAAGTAACCATGGCTATTTGCAATCAAGTAATAATAGGTTTTGAAAACTTACAAACAAGCTAAAACACATAATCCTGCAACAAGGTTAGCTGGATAGTTGGATGTAGGATTTATTTAATTTTAAATAAATAATTTCGAAAAATAAATAATTAAAAAATATTTTAATATTCGAAAAATAAAATAAAATTAAAAAAAATTTAAATTTCGGAAATAAAATTTAAATTTCGAAATTTAAAAAATATTTAAAATTAAACCTACTTTTTGAAAAATTAGGTTTCAACCAACCTAAATATCATTTCAAAATTTGCTAACTACTTTTAAAAATTAAATGTTATTTTAAAAATAAAAATTAAATAAAAATTAGAAAAGATAAATAAAATATCTTTTCAGATTTTAAATTTAATTTAAATAAATAAAATAACAAAATTTAAAAGTTAGCAAAATATCTTACATCTATTTAAAATTACATGATTATAAATATCTTATTTTAAATTTAAATAAGGTCAAAATATCTAAAAAGATTTAATTTTAAAAAAAACTTAAAAGATAAGATATAATTAAAAATATCTTAAAAGATAAGATATCTTAAAAATATCTTAAAAGATTTTATAAATATCTTATAAAATCTGACCTTAAATTTAAAAAAATAAGATATAATCAAATTTAAAAATAAGATAGATTTTTTAAGCAAGAAGATAGATACTAATTCTATTCAAATTCAAATTACACTAATATCTTGAATTAAATTTAAAAAATATTAAATTAATTCAAAATGATAATTAGAATTGAATTAGGAATAATAATAGTATAAATACAAAACTATACAAAAAATTGGAAGTTAATTCCATGAAAAAGCATGAAAAATCGAAGAAAAATAAAAAAATTCGAAACTGTACGGACAGATTTGCGATCGCAGGAAAATATCAGCACAGCCCCGATTTTTTTTTCAAATCTTCAAAAGATCATAACTAATTCAAATAAAATCCAAATTAAGTTCTGTAAAAGGCTAACTTGCTTAATTTTTTCCATCCTATCCAATAAAAATAATTCCAGAGATAAAATCGCAATTATTTTTCACGAAAATTTCACAAACATCAATCAATCATCAAATAACACTCAATACAACATGATACCATCCAAAGAACATACAAACAATCGTTTTAAAGTCCAAATTTCTTGCAAGTAAATCAATTACCATGGCTCTGAGGCCAGTTGTTGGAATTTATTTTACCAGGATCTTAGATCTACTCACAAGTATGTTTATTAACATCCTAAATAAGAACTTTCTAAAACGATAAATTAAACACATATAAAGTTTAAGAAACCTTACATTGGGTGCAGCAGAATATAATGACTCCTTCCGTTCAGATATCTAGCCCTTGATTCCTTTCTGTAGCAGAGCATTATCAATATCTGAACCTGGATCTCTTTTTCTGAATCTTTGATGCTGAAACTCCTTTGCTGATGATCTTTCTTCACGATCTTCCTCACTATGATTGAGGTATCACTTGATGTGTGTAGGCACTACTCTAATCACTAAGGATTTCGAAATTCAAAGGAAGAAGAAAGAAGAAGTGGTAGCTAAAGATAGGGAGAGAGAAGGCTCAGTTTTCTGAATCAGAAGAAGTCAGAAGAAAAGTGTTGAAATTTAGTGTAAATTTCCTGAAGCCTTCACTATCTATTTATAGCATTCCACTAGGGTAAGGTTTGAATTATTTGGCATTAAAATAATGAAAATATCAGTTTAAATTTCCTACAAAAGTGGCCAGCCCTATACAAGTGGATTTGGGCCTTACTTTTTGCAATTTTGCAGTTTTATCTTTTCTGCATCTGATTTTCTCAAAAACGCCAATTTTCAAATTCAACCATTTAAATGCCAATTCTAACTATTTAATAACTATAAATAATTATTAAATAATATTGTCATTTATCATATTTATTAATTGAACCATACAAAGTATCATAATTTACAAATATGCCCCTAAAACTCTTTCTTTACAATTTCGCCCTTACTTAGTGAAAAATTCACAAATAGACATTGTCTAATTTGAGAATTATAATTGATTAATCAAAACCAATCATATGAGTCTTACAAGCAATATTATCTCAACTAGTGCGGGGACCATGGGTCTATATAACCGAGCTTCCAATAAGTAGATCAAGAATTTAGCACTAAAATTCACTAACTGATTAATTCTTCGTTGAATCCACGCATAGAACTTAGAATTGCACTCTCAGTATATAGAATGCTCTATATGTTCCACCATATAGACACATCATTAGTTATCCATTGTTATAATCCTAATGTGATCAATGATCCTCTATATGAATGATCTACACTGTAAAGGGATTAGATTACCGTTACACCCTACAATGTATTTATTCCTTAAAACACTTGACCCCGTATAAATGATATTTCAGCTTATGTGAAATGAGTACTCCACCATTTATGTTCTTTTGGTCAAGCTCGAAGGAGATCATCCTTTGCTTCCTATTCACCAGATAGAAGCTATAGATTCCATGTTTATGATAGCGCTCCCACTCAATTGCACTACCATGTTCCCAAAATGTACGTATCACCCTGACCTAAAAGTAGGCTTAACTAACGAATCAAAGAACACGAATAGCCTTTCAAGATTGAGCCTAATCATAACAGGATTAAGATCATTTGATCTAGGATCAACTAGGCGATATTGACTTGAATAGATATTACGGTAAGTTTAATAAATCTAAGTCAAAGTTCAATATCGGTCCCTTCCGATGCATACTCCATGCATCCAACCTGAGCTTTACTTTAACCAATGCTCTGGAAAGAACATAGCACTTCTCCAAATGCAAGTAAACTCTGTTGTAGATTATCATATCAGTAAAACCCTATGTCTGATAAATCTAGGAAACTTTATTCACATAGTCATGTTTACTTTCCAATGTGTTGACGGCACAATAAACAGGATCAAGTATGTGAAAAGGGTTTCAGATGAATTTATACATTATGTACATATAATCATGAAATAAATCATGTGAACCATGCAACATTAAATGTTATTTCTGATCTATATTAATAAGTAAATCTGATTATATTGAAATGAGTTTTATTTAGGGCATAAAACCCAACAATAGATTCTAAGGTCCAGAACCAATTGTCCTCACCTATGCCTGAAGGATTGCCTCCTTTCAAGATAGCCGAAATAGTCTCATTATCAAACAAGCTTTTAAGCTTTTGGATATCACATCCCCCATTGGGCAGCAGGAGATCAGCGACTTTTAAATCCTCATTCAGAAAGAGACCTCTTGGCCAGGGTAAGAAGCCTTTCTTATGGGCTATCCAAGGGTCATGCCAAACATTAGTATCCTTACCATCCATTATACGCCTACAGGCACCCTTGCGAATAATTGCTCTTGATTGAGTCACATTCTTCCAAAACCACGAGTCCGTGGCTTTCGGCTTGCAGTCCAAAAAGTGTTTGCCTTTAAGATATTTAGCTTCCAAGATCCGACAACATAAGGATTGGTTTCCTGTCAGAAGGTTCCACCCCCATTTAGCCAGGAAAGCCTGGTTCATTTCTTTTGATTTCCGGAACCCCAACCCCCCTAAAGACTTGGGGAGGCACAGTTTGTCCCATGCTTTCAAGTACAACCCATGATTACCCTTCTCAGAGCCCCACCAGAAGTCACGAACCAAGCCGTCAATCTTCGAAGCTAGACGGTTGGAAAGCTTAGTTGTTTGAATTAAATCTTATTAAAGATTGTATACCAAAAAATAATTGTTTTGACAAATAAAAGTAGTCGTTTATATTAAAATGTTATTTGCAACTATTGATACTAAAAACAGTTGTTTATAAGTTTTTTTATTAGATTGAAATAGTTATTTACAACTTTTGAAACTAAAAAAATCATAATAAATACACAAGTTTTAGGACATGGAACCTCTACAAAATTCGGTACTGAACAATGGTCATTGGGATGACAACAAAAATTATGTTGATTACAAATCAAGTGGAGAATTACTATCAAGAGATTGCATTTTTGATGAACTAGTGAAAATAATGATGAAAGAACTCCAATGCAACCCTGATACAACACAAATACAATTGAAATATCAACTAAAAGAATGTCAACCACTACAAATAAAGGATGACAAGAGTCCGTTGTTCTACATAAAGCTATTAAGCAAAGAGACTGATTTCACACGGTACCCATTGTGTGTGAATAAAATCAGCAACACAGAGACACAAACCTTTTTGGCACCTAACCAAAGAATGATGTGCAACAATATGATGATGACATCATATGCAACAACTCAGCACAAGCAGATGTGCAACAACCCAACAACAACAACAAACAAGAACAACTATCTCCATCAATAATTGGATCAGTTCAAGATGATACTTTTTTGCTCGATACTGAGACTGTAACATCAGAGTCAACCATACAACAACTAGAAAACAATAACAACAAAAGCAGAAAGAAGAAAAAGAAGTCGACAACAAAGAAATGATATCATCACTGATAAACGACATAAAACAATAGAAATTGACAAATTTACAAGGACAAAGATACATTGATAAGTGTCCTATGCTACTTTGCAATCAAGAAAATATTTCAATACAAAGTAGTGAAATCTTGCACTAAAGAATACAATATTATTTGTTTGGACTCAAACTGCAAATGGAGTTTAAAGACTTCAAAAATAGAAACACAAAAACATTCATAATAAGGAGTTATCAAGAAGAACACATGTGTGATTCCAAAAAGATTTGGAGATCAACGACAAGCAACTGCAAAGTTGATAGCAGATTTCGTAAAACTAAAGTTCTTGAACCTGAAAACAAAGGACAGTCCTGCAAATATAAAGGGAGAAATGAAAGACAAATACAGAATAACACATGAATTACATGAAAGCATGGCGTAGTAAAGAGCGAGCACAAAGCCAGCTACATGGAAATGCTAAAGAATCATGCTATCTCTTGCCAAGATACCTGTACATGCTACAAAAAACAAATCTAGGTACTAGAAAAAATAAGTTTTTGAAATATATTTATTAAACTGGAAACGTTGTTTTTGTGTTGCTAATTGGTTGAATAACAGTTGCTAAATATTACTTTTACCGACAAATGACTGCTTAAATTACAGGAATAATAATTGACATAGAGAAACAAGAAGATAATAGTTTCCAATATGCATTTGTTGCATTAAATGCTGCTGTTAAAGGTTGGCCAAACTAAAAGCCAATCATAGTTGTTGACGGCACATTCCTAAAGGTCGCGTATGGAGGCACGTTGCTCACAGCCAACACATAAGATGCAAAATCAAAAATATTTCCACTTGTATATTGTATTGTTGATTATAAGAATGATAAAGCCTAGAAGTGGTTCTTCAAAAAAAAAAAAAAGAAGCATTTAGGGTTCGAGAAGATCAATGCCTAATCTTTGAGAGACATAAAAGCATCATCAAAGCAACAAGAGAAGTGTTCCCAGAAATAACAGATGGCTACTGCATCTTCCACCTCTTGTCAAACCTAAAAATAAAATTCAAAAAAAAAAAAAATACAAAGCATTTAAGAGGTCCATTCTTTGCAGCAGCAAAAACTTACACAAAAATAGAGTTTTAAATTTCGTATGAGGGAGCTAGACAACTTGGATAAGCGCATAAGACCGTATCTAGAAAAAATTAACCATGAGAAATGGTCAAGATATCATTCAAAAAAAGCAGGTAAAATAATAACATTTAATAATAAAAAAGGGAAACATATAATAGAGTAACTGCTATTGAAAACGTTATTTTTGTGTTTTTTTAGAGTTGCATAGATTAAAAATTAGGCTAATTAGGATTTTTGTCCCCTGAACTTTAACATGTACCAAATCATGCCCCCTGAACTTTTAAGGTTGTTGAAAAAGCCCCCTAAACTATTGAGAATGTTAGATTCAAGGACTTTTGTCTAATTTTAGTAAAAAAGTCTAACATGGATGAAAGTTCAGGAGGCATGATTTAGTACATGTCAAAGTTCGAGGGGCGTGATTTGGTAGATATCAAAGTCCGGAGAGTATGACTTAGTACATAAACAATCACTGAAATAGTAAAATTGAATGAAATTAGACAAGAGTCCTTAAATCCAACAATCTCAATAGTTCAGGGGTCATTTTTAACGACCTTAAAAGTTCAAAGGCATGATTTGGTACATGTCAAAGTTCATGGAGCAAAAATCATAATTAACCTAAAAAATCATATATAAAGTAATTCTCCTTAATTAATTAACAATAATGATAATTTAGTGTTTATTAGGTATATTAATAAAAAAAATTATTTTATTATATTAATTTAATTTTTTATTCTTTTAATTTTATTCTTATTTATTAAATAGAAAAATTCTTTTTTTCACTTTCTCTCTCCATCTACTTTACTTTTTCTATATTTTAGTATATCTACAATAATTTTATAACAGAAATAACTAGTATTTGCTTGACTATTAAACTATGAATTTTGTATTTGAAATTTGGTTGTCATCATTCCGATAATAACAATTTTTTTTAAATTAATTTTTTTATTCAATTAAATGGTTAGAAATGAAAAAATCACAAACCAAAATCCTATACAGAATGGATAAACTACTATAAGAATTTGTTTCAACATAATACAGAATGAAAAACTGCACAACCAATCAAAAAAGTTACAATGAATCATCTCTTTATACTATAATAAATTGGCAATACACCATATTAGAAAAAATGTTCCTAAGTATAGGGTGCCTTCTTTATTCCACCCATTTTTCTCTTAACATAATACATTTCTAAACAGAGAATGATACTAGCATTACCAATAACAAATTTATAGGGCTATAGCTACAAATCCCTTTAAAAGAATACCAATCCAACAGGAAGAAAATCAATCACTCTTCTTCTTCTATTCTTTTTTTGGCTTTTGGATGAGAGCCAATCCTTCCAGTATCACTCAAGTGTCGGAACGTTTAAAAGTTGAATTGCAGCCTGGTCGGTATGCATTGAAGTCTTTCAAATTTTTCTAACTCACTGGATTTCTATGGCCGGGCCACTTGCTATGTTTCAGATGCCCTCCTAAGAGGAAATTGGAGGACATAGTTGCAATTCAGACCAACACCCAGTCCAAAAGTTTTTCCGACTTCTGTTGTGGCTTGCCAATTAGCTGACAGCCAAAGCTGGAGGATCAGAACTGATTAGATTTGCCCACAAATTGGCAAGCTTCAGCGAGTAGTGATTTCCATCCCAAACCACCATTTTCATTCCTGATGCCAATAAATATAGAAAATTTCAGTAAAAGCATTGGGTTAGAAACCAGATAAAATATAAAGTTCATGGCCAAGATTCAAAAGACACATAATCTTTTGCAGAACTGATGTACCCTGAGTTTTTCAGATTACCAATAACAATGGAGAAAAAAGAAAAAGACCTTCATACCTGGCACGATTCCTGCGGATAACATTGACAGTTGACAGATAGGTTGTTCTTGAGAGAGAGAATGGTTCTGGAGTAAAAGTGCATCAATATCATTGATGCACTTCATAGACTCCAGTAGTGCATTCAAAGTTGCACCGAACTCTGAAGCATATTGTTGTGAAATAATCTGAAGAGCTTCATCAAGCCCTGAAGTTGACCAGAGTGTAGAGCATTCATTTAGAAGACGAAACAAGCCAACAGGTTCTTCAATATCTGACAATATCCATGGCTTGTAAAGTTCAGCAGAAACTCCAAGAACCTGGACTACTCTGTAAATCTCAGCAAGACAGATGATATATTGCCTGCCTGTATATTATCACAGTAGAGAAATTATATCATACGGATACTGTTTTAAATGTAGCATAAATAAGGCTTTTATGATCAATACATCTTTGTCAATACCGTACCTTGTGTTTTAGATAACATTTGACTCTGGACATTCTTCTGCAATGCCTGTTTCCAAATGGAGGCACCATGTCTCAGCTCTTGAGCACATACATTGACTATTTTAGACCACTTAGATACATAACTAGATTGCTCCTCTGCTGATCCTAATTTAAGAATACTCAGTGTTGATGCTGCATGTTTCGAAAGTTCAATTGCAGATCCCAAATTTGTCTCTGCCTATTAAGCCAAAATAATTGTAATGATGTCAAGAAAAATCCAGAAAAATAAATGTAAAATAGAGCAATAAAACTCGATGAAAAATATTTAGTCAGTCCTACCCACAGTAACAGTAAACAAACTCGTAGTTGCTTTAGAAATTATAGGTTTAATGAAGTGATTTAGAAAAAGAACAATTTTGTGGTGTTTTTTTTTCTCTTTCCCTTTAATAGAATCTTGGGTTTTCAAAAATTACAATTGCAGAATCTTATACCAAAGTCTGTCAACGTGAACAAGAACAAAAAAAAGTACCATAGAAGATATCTTTAATTGCCAAAAAAAAGGAAATAGTAATAAAGGCAAACACGATAAAAGGTATGGGTTGCAATAAAAAGTTGGTTAAGCTAAGAGGGCTTTGGCATAATTACCTTAGGACTAGTTAATGATAAGTATGTCATATTCAAGCCAAGTAATTACAATCCATCAAATAATCATGGCCAAAAATTATGATAGACCATACAAAAGGTCGACGTTAAAGTTGATTGAATAAAAATAGCTGTTTAAACTAAAATATAAAGAAGCAGTAACATTAAGAATGGTTGTTTGCAAATGCAAACACTAACCAAGCTGAGCATAAATTTGATGGATCTGATATACATATGAAAGTTTCAAAACCTTCGGTAACAGCTTACAATGATATACATATGAATTTGATTGCCAAAAAATACAACAAAAGTTAAAAAATCCTAGTCTCAACGATTTATCATAGTACGGAATTCCTAGCAGTGTATAAGCAACATATGCACCTTAACAAAAAAATTGTATGTCATGGTTTTTTGTTAAATGAATGGAAGATACATACCAATGACAACTGCTTTGATAACTGATATTCTGACTCAAGAACCTTGAACTTTGGTTCCTGCAGAGCTTTAAGAAGTTCACTGAAGCAAAAATTTTTTGATGGAAGATTCTCAGAATCAAATTCTGATATTATGTTATCTTGACAAAGCTCATTATAGATTTTCTACAACAAAAGAAATAGAAAAAAAATGTTAGAGATCCAACTGTTCAAAGAGAGAAGAGAGATTCAAAGTGTTATTTAATTATCTAAACTTATTCATGATAAATCATTATTAGAAAAAGAAAAAAAAAAGAGTTGCAAAAGTAGGTATTATCTTAAGACACCCAATAAGAGGGAATAATCATAGATTACTACATTAATGAAACTCATTGAACTTCAACCTCTTTCCTGCATTTTACATTCTAAAAATATTTGATATTAAACACTCTAATTTCTAAATATTAAATAAAAAAAAACAAAAACAAAAGAAATAATACAAATACCAACCTCGATCTCCTCATCACAAGCTTCCAGGTTTGCTTCTTCACCAGGAGGAGTAGCACTGCTTTGAGCTTTCTAAAACAAATAACATATATTTAACAAGTTAGAATTGGTACCAAAGTTGCAAAGAAGAACAAGATTATAGGAGGTTCACCAACCTTTAAATTTTCAAAGTGGCTTAATGCAGCAACACGTGAGTAATCCTTCAATTTGTTATAGAAATCAACAAAATCCTTAAGTTGTAACTTGGTATAAGATTTGCTTGGTAAATCTTCAACATGAGTTGCAAAAGTTTGGTTTTGATCTTGGGTATCCAAAACAGCATCCTTAAATTCCCAAGCATCATCATCAAAATCGTCGTCATTGTTGAGAATATCAGATTCCAACGGTCTAAGGGAAACAGGCATTCCATTTTCACTTACTTCTGGTGTATCACTGACAGAAGTGTTTTCAGCAGCTTGAATATATAAACTTGATATCAAATCATTGATAGATAAATTAGAACCAAGAGCTTTATTACTATTATAACTAGGATAAGATGTTGGTTTTTGCATCAAAACATCTTTTGGAAATTGGGAAGAATCATTCTCCAGTTCTTCATCACCAAAAATGGACAGCGGCAAGGCTTCGTGACTCTTTAGCTTGACTTCATTCTTCTGAATAATAACAAGAGCAGTTAAAATACTGACAAAGAGAAAGTGCATCCATAATAAATAAAAGGCACAAAACACTATCACAGTACAATTTGCGGACCTAAAATCATAATAATCACAGTTCAAAGCTAGAGAAAGAAAATTAGATATACATATACTTTATACATGTATTTTAAAAGTTTAAAGAGAAAGAGACAACTTTCAGATGTACATAATTGGGTGTTGTATTTTTTGATTAAGTACAGTTGGCATATACCAAAAAATTTCATGAGAAAGCTCGCCGACTACTCTTCAATTCTATAGTTAATAATAATTAAAAATGACACAACACGTTACCTGATTTGCACCATTAAAAACAGGTGGAATCATATTAGCAGTATGATCAGGACCAAACACTGAATCTCCCTACAATTTAATTTAAATTTGAGTAAGTAGGTCATTTAAAAGCATTGGCATTGACAATAAAATAAAGATAAATAATGAAGTCCAACTGTTGAGTCACCTCAAGCTTTGACACAGTTTCTGAAGAGGCATCTTGAAAGTCCCAATCATTGTCATCACACTCATCATTCTTATCATCTGCAGAAGAGCAAGCTCCATTTCCCATATCATTTTTCATGCTACTAGAATGTAAATTTGGTATAATACTATCTTCAATTGCAGAACTTGAGGTGAAAGTAGACTCAAAGTCCCATCCCCCAGTTTTGGGTAAAGCCTCAGATACAGAAAAAAAATCAATAGTGCCATCAGCACCATGTCCATTTAATGCTTGTCCTCCCAAATCTGCTGGATTAGCAACCTTCGCAGCTTCCTACAACAAAAATGTAATCACAAAACAAATGTTCTTAAACTATATAACAAATCAAACAAAAAATGAAGGAAACCTCGTAAATAACTCACCAACTTAGGCTCTGGTCCAACTTCAGAAAATGCATCCCTAAATTGCCAAAAGTTTTCATTAGAATTTCCCCGTTCACCAACTGTAGGAAACTTTGATCCAATCTCCATATGATTCTTCTCACTTGTAGATGGTGAATCCCATAAAAAATCATTTGGAGAGGCAAAACTTGGATTGAAATCAAACAATGAATTATCAGCTTTATGAGGCTTATCACTGAGCTGAGTAAGCATATCAACATGACCAAATGCACCATTGTTAAACTCTACTGCAGTAATGGATTCCTCAACATTTAACCGTCCTCCATCGTCAACCTTTCAAATTTGAAGTAGTCAGACTCGCGAGACTAAACAGAAATATTTGTTCCTAGGCACTTAAACAGAAATATTTGTTCCTAGGCACTTAATCTAAAGGTACAAATTAACTTACAGGAAAATTGAAATTATATGATACAAACATGAAGCATGAACCCGTTTCAAAAAAAAAAAAACACATGAAGCATGAACATAAAGTATGTAGACTTATCAAATCATAGAAATCATTCTATGGGTTGAAACAAGGCCCAAAATATGGACAATTTTGTATTGTCTAATAGTTTTATATCGAAAGTATAACAATTAAACAATACCCGCCTTAAATTCCCGGTCATTCTCCATAGCTGCTTCCACCTTCGGCTGTGGCATTTCAACAACCCGTTGTTCCTGATACAAAAACACCAAAGGAAATCAATTAAACCCAATTTTTCACCGATTTAATGCTTCTGATAACATCATCAAGATCTTAACTTTACTAGCACCTAATCCAACTCAATGCGAATCATATCAAAGCCAAAACAATTAGAAACAAGAATCACTAATTTCTTTCCATTCCTGAGATTCTTATCATCCAAAAGTAGGAAATCATCTAGTAAAAATTTATAAGGATCTCCAATTTGGCACAAAATTCTCATTCCTCACCTGTTTGTTAGCATCAGCGCCTTTGAATTCCCAACCATCATCGTCATCTTCATCAACATCATCAATATTATCACCCTCTTCTACCAAATCCGAACTCAGCCCATTGGAATTGAACTTCCCGCTACCAATATTAGAATCTAATTTATTTGATGACTTCGGATCCGTATCGTGAAAAGCGGAATCCAATCCATTAGGTTGCCAATAAAACGCATTAGTTTTCGATACCAGGCCTTCAACATTCATACTAGATTTCGTTGTCGCCCCATCAGAAATTGAATTCGGATGCGATCCATTTTCAACCTTGATCCGCGGACTCTGACTATACAAATTCGCAATTAAATCATTAATACCAACTCCCCCATTCAGAACCAAACCTTTTCTGTCACAATCATCTTTCTTATGAAAGAACGAGGCTGCACCATCACCAACCGTAGGCTGAGCTGCAGCAGAATTATTGTCTTCCTCCTCAGTCTCCCCAAACAACGATAACGGAATAGCTCCCTGAGGTTTAACCCACTGAACCTTCGCCAACTCGGCTCCACTAGGCACCGATTCAACCCGAGACATCGTAGATTCATTACCATCCACTGAATTCCCAAAAAGGTCCAAGGGGTTTTGGTTCTGGGAAGGACTAAAAGACGAATGAACGGCTGTTCCATTGGAGAACTCAAATCCACCATTGATCTGATTAGAAGGGGTGGTTACGAAGTCGCCCCAATCATCGTCGGAGAATAAATCAGTGGAGGAGCTGGTCTTCAGATTGGTGGTAATAGAGGAGGCGGTATGAACAGGAGTCATTGGAGCGAATTTGAAGTCCCCAAAGCCCTCATCGTCGTCATCGTCTGCCATAGGTGAGGGCTCTGGTTCGGGTGTCCGTTTTCTCCCAGGTACGCCTCTGTTTTGCGCTTTGGTTTATTATAGTTTGCAGATTCGGGTTCTGCAATTTCGGACTCAAATCAACTTCAGTTCGGTTCCTTCGGTTGGGTCGAACAGAATCACTAATATTTATTTTGACTTATTTTGACCACAACTCTTCGTGTTTTGGAAAATTTTAAAATGTAGACGGTGATTATTTAATGGTTACATTTTTATTTTAATAATATTTTTTTTAACCTTAATAATAGATTATCAATATCTAAAACTTCTTTTTTAGAATTAATTAATTATAATCAATTATTTTTTTAAAATAATTAATTCAATATTTAATTAAACTTCTTTTAGCAATTAATAATTATAAATAATTTTTTATATAAATCTCTACTATAATTATTTTAACAGTTAAATCATTTAATTATAATATTTACAATGAAATTTTATTTTATTTTTTTACAAAAATTAGACCTTTTTTTACACAAATTAGAATTCTCTTTTTGTATAATAAATTTTTAAATAATTAATTATTTTTAAATGAGATTAAATTATTTTTTTATATTAAAAGAATTAAGTATGAGTTGTTCTATTCGAGTTTGAGGTTGCTTTACTTTCTGAGGGAACTTGACTTTGTTTTTTGACTCTGATTTAATTTTTTTGAGTAAATGACTCCTTATCAAAAAAAGAAAAATGGAAGAGTTTAGCTAATTTTTTTTAGAAAATACATTCACCCTATTTCACTTTTTACTTTTTAAATATTTAAATAAAAACACAAAATAATTAAGTGTAGTAATTTTAAATTAAAGTTATAAGTATAATAAAATTTTAATTATGAAATTATATGTGTATAATTTTAAATAATAAAGAATTTTGCTATAAAAATATTAATAATTTAAGGAAAAAAATTGCTAAAAGATACTTATTTAATAATAAATTATGAAAAATTAATTAACAATTATAATTAATTTAATTTCAAAGTATAATTAATCTTCATTAAAGTTTTAATAAGGAAATAAATTGTTAGGTGACTATTAGATTATAAGTTAATTATTATTTATTTTTAATTAATTTTTAAATTAATCACAACCATTCAATGATAATTTAATAGCTAAAAAAATATAACCATGATGGTTTCATATTTAATGTAACCATTGAAACCTCCTCCTTAATCTCATAATATATATGTATATTATATTATATCTCATCATATATACAATACATATAACTCATATTCATATTAAATATATTATATATCTCATATATACATATATAAACATGTTATAAATTTAAATATCATATTATATATCATTATATATATTAATATGATATAAACATATACATATATCATATATACATATATATAGGTGAGGGCTCTGGTTCGGGTGTCCGTTTTCTCCCAGGTACGCCTCTGTTTTGCGCTTTGGTTTATTATAGTTTGCAGATTCAGGTTCTGCAATTTTGGACTCAAATCAACTTCAGTTCGGTTCCTTCGGTTGGGTCGAACAGAATCACTTATATTTATTTTGACTTATTATGACCACAAATCTTCTTGTTTGGAAATTTTAAAAAATGTATATGATTGATTATTTAATGGTTATATTTTTATTTTAATTATATTTTTTTTTTATTTATAATAGCAGGTTATCAATAAGTAATTTTTTTAAAAAAATCAATTAATTATAATCAATTATTTTCTTAAAATAGATAATTCAATACTTAACAAGACATATTTTAACAATTAATAATTATAAATAATTTTATATAAATCCCTACTATAATTATTTTAACAGTTAAGTCATTTAATTATAATATTTACAATAAAATTTTATTTTATTTTTTACAAAAATTAGACTTTTTTTTTTACACAAGTTAGAATTCTCTTTTTGTATAATAAATTTTTAAATAATTAATTATTTTTAAATGAGATTAAATTATTTTTTTATAACTAGAAGAATTAAGTATGAGTTTTTCTATTTGAGTTTGAGGTTGCTTTATTTTCTGAGGGAACTTGACTTTGTTTTTTGACTCTGGTTTAATTTTTTTGAGTAAATGACTCCTTATAAAAAAAAATGGAGGAGTTTAGCTAATTTTTTTTAGAAAATACATTCACCCTATTTCACTTTTTACTTTTTAAATATTTAAATAAAAACACAAAATAATTAAGTGTAGTAATTTTAAATTAAAGTTATAAGTATAATAAAATTTTAATTATGAAATTTTATGTGTATAATTTTAAATAATAAAGAATTTTGCTATAAAAATATTAATAATTTAAGTAAAAAAATTGCTAAAAGATCCTTATTTAATAATAAATTATGAAAAATTAATTAACAATTATAATTAATTTAATTTTAAAAAATAATTAATCTTCATTAAAGTTTTAATAAGGAAATAAATTGTTAGGTGACTATTAGATTATAAGTTAATTATTATTTATTTTTAATTAATTTTTAAATTAATCACAACCATTCAATGATAATTTAATAGCTAAAAAAATATAACCATGATGGTTTCATATTTAATGTAACCATTGAAACCTCCTCCTTAATCTCATAATATATATGTATATTATATTATATCTCATTATATATATAATACATATAACTCATATTCATATTATATATATTATATATCTCATATATACATATATAAACATGTTATAAATTTAAATATCATATTATATATCATTATATATATTAATATGATATAAACATATACATATATCATATATATACATATATATATATATTTCTCTCTTTATATTAACATGTAAAACTTTCCTATCTCAAGAAAAGAAATATATTAATGCATATATTACTATTATTTAAATAGTGAAATATAAAATATACCATCATGCTCACCTATGAATGACTTTCACACAAAATTTTTTATCCTTGTATTCTCATAATCTTGATTTATCTCCCTCTTCTATTGAAAAGGAATAAATTTTTTATTGTTAAAAATTTTATATATCAGTGGAAGATAATCAAGATATATTACAATTCAATTGTAAAATAATACAATAACTAAAATATTGATTACATAAATGTTACAACATGTACACTATATGTATACAGTAGAACCTCTATTTAAGAATACTCTATTCAAGAATAACCTCTAATTTGTTATAAAAAAATCAAGTACCGATTTGGGCCAGTTATAAATAAGAATAACCTCTGAATTGTAATTAGTTATACATTTTTTAAGTCCCGTATTAACAAAGTATACCTCTATATAAGAATAATTACATCTTAATAAAATATATACATGTATTTTGTAAATTTATTTATGTAAAATTAATAATTTTAATTTAAATTATAATACATGTATGAAATTATATTTACTCTAAAATATTTCTATTATGATATAGTATTAATGATTATTTATTGTTATTATTGTTACATTGATATTTTTTGGTTTTTTAATTTTTTTTTTCCTAATGTAACTCTATTTAGTTATAACCTCCCAATTAGAATATAATTTACTTGGTCCTAAGTGTATTCTTGGATAGAGGTTCTACTGTATATGAAAAGTAGAAGAGATGAATAGATTACACAATATTATATAACATATATATAATATGAAGAAGAAAAAGAAGACCACCATCCTCTCTTTGTGTTCCAAGTAAAAAATCATCAGCTCTACAAATAGTTTCACTAGTATTGAATGTTTTCCCAGCAACTGCCAAGCTTTTAAGTGCAAACCATGTCCCATATGTAAAACAAATTCCCCAATTTCAAAACCTGTCAAATTAAAAAAAAAAAATTAGATACTCTATATATTATTATTATTTTAATTATTATATATTTATTTTTATATATTATTATTATTATTATTATTATTATTATTATTATTATTATTATTATTATTATTATTATTTTAGGCATGCTATTTATTTTATATCCTATATATACATGTTTCTTTTACCTTATTTTAAGGTACTTTATTTACCTAATATTGGATGACTGAGCATGGTGTTGTTATTGTCAAAATATGGACTTAAGGAGGGTTTTATGTGGTATATGCTTCACATCCCATGACATGGACAAAGTGCTCTTCCTGTTAATTAATGAAAATCTTGCAATGAAAAATTTAATTATTTTTATTATTCAAGAGCATTCATTAACTATCACTCTTAATGACATTATTTCTAAAAGGCACCATTGTCCCTACTCTTTAGCACTCTCCTCGATATCATATAAGAAAAACTTTTAAAAAATAATTTTTAGAAAATATTGCTAACCAATCGTGGGACGCCACCTATAAAAGTAACTGGGCAAAAGTGGTGCCCAATAGCAATGTTGTTTCTACAATATGTCTATAGCCGTTCTCTTTCCCTCACTTCTCACGCACAATAGAAGTCCAATAAATCATCAATTGTTTTTCCTTAATTTAGGTAAATAGAAGAAATTTTAATATTTTTATGCAATATTCAAATAATAAAAAGGTAAACATCATGCCTTAATTTAGGTAAACAGCGTGTCTAAATAAGGCATGTTGTTTACTTTATTTTAAGGCACGTTGTTTACCTTATTTTAAGGCACGTTGTTTACCTTATTTTAAGGCACGTTGTTTACCTAAATTAACACATGTTGTTTATCTGATGAAATATTGTTTAACTTATTTTAAGGCACGTTGTTTACCTAAATTAACACATGTTGTTTATCTAATGAAATATTATTTACCTTATTTTAAAGCACCTTGTTTAAAATTTTGAATAACTTATTATTTGTTATTTTAAATGACATTGCGAATTGTTGATAGTGTAATAATTATGAACATCAAAGTGTCAAGAAATAAAGATTTTTTTTTTTTTTAAAAAAAATAGTGTTTAAAACTTATTATTATACTTTTCTTTCTCAAACAAAATAAATGATATTTGGAAAGTTATTTGTATTTTTTCTTATCCATTTCTTTCTAATGGGTTTATTATGTTTTTCTTTTTTAACATTATGCATATATTTTGGCTTTATCTTCTGAATATTCACTAATTGTCCTAAAATCTTTATAAAATATCATGACTTTTTTTAGTGACAACTCATATACATATACTTATTTTAATCTTTATATATTTATTGATTTTTTAATAAAAGTTTAGCTAATTATAATTAAATAATAAAAAATTTAAAGTTTTATTGTCTTGCACTCTCCTCGGTATCACACAAGAATTTTTTTTTAAAAAAATATTGCTAACCAATCGTGAGACGCCACCTATAAAAAGTACTGGGCAAAAGTAGTGCCCAATATCAATGTTGTTTCTACAATATGCCTATAGCCGTTCTCTTTCCTCACTTCTCACACGAAATAGAAGTCCAATAAATCATCAAGTATTTTTCCTTAATTTAGGTAAATAGAAGAAATTTTAATTTTTTTGTGCAATATTCAAATAATAAAAAGGTAAACAACATGCCTTAATTTAGGTAAACAGCGTGTCTAAATAAGGCATGTTGTTTACCATACTTTAAGCACATTGTTTGTAACACCCTAACTATCTTAGGCGTATTACGTGATTTTTAAACGTACTGTGCAGCTCGTTGCTAATCAACGAGGTTTATGGAAAAACGTGATTAATTAAAATTTTGCTTTTTCATTAAACTTATAAACCATTTTACCAAAAAGTCTCGGGATCCCGATTTATAAAAATATTTACAAACTTTTTAACTGTTCAACTTTTACATCAAAATGAAAGTCGTCTAACGACAGTTACAAAAATCTCAGCCCTGCTGTCCCGAGGATCGTACGCTCCAGGCCTAACCGCCCCGACATGTACAATCCCATAAGCTCGCTCACGGTCCATCAGCAACTGCCTTGCCTTTACCTACACATGCAACGTAAACTGTGAGTCGACAGACTCAGTAAGAAAAGCATACTAATATCATACATAAAACTGACTGCCGTGTCCAACACGATACTGAGTCCCGCTACTGCCATGTCCAACATGGTACTGAGCACTACTGCCATGTCCAACATGGTACGGGTTTTGAACGTTCGGGGGACGGTACTATTGACAAGTATCAGCCTAATCGGTCGAACCGGTAATACTCCGGCTGCTGGTCATACTCCATAGCACTGAACCACCAACCAGTGTCAGCCTGATCGGTCGAACCGGTCATACTCCGGCTGCTGGTCATACTCCAGCCTGTACCGACGTGACAGGGTTGGGTGGTTCGAAGCCTAAATACATATCTAATGTAATCTAACAGGCTTCCTACATGCACGCTAAACATGTAATCTACATATGCATACTGTTATACTAATCTTACCTGGATTCCGATTTCAGGTGTGCCGCCAACCCGACCGGAACTGAAGCTGAACGGCGGATTACTGGCTCCTAAACCATAAAAATCACAACGCTATAAGCGACATGCTAAATCACTTCCCGGGGACTAAAACTTGAAACTAAAAGTTTCCCTATCGATAAAAAGCATGGCAATACCCCTAAAAACCCAAAAACGAGGAAAACTAGGGTTCTGAAAAATCCCCCATCCGGAAGTCCGGTTGCCCAACCGGAATTCCGGTTCTGGGAAAATCTGAACCCCCATCCGGAATTCCGGATGCTCAACCGGAATTCCGGTTCCTCGCAGGCAGCAACCAAAAATTCCCATATCTTGACCAATTCGAACCCAATTGATCCCAAACTTTCCGTACACCTGCTAAATAGACCCTAATAAACATTTCCAAGGCATCAAACCTACCCAGAAACCACATACACAAATTTTGCCATTGGAGCTCAAGCTTTGAGTTCCAAACTCAAGCTTGAGCAAAACCACATAACAAGCATGCAAACCAACTAAAATCAACCTAAACTAGCATAATATAGCCTCTGAAAACAAACAACAACATCCAGCAATTCACAGAAACAAAACATCACATTTTCTTTCAAAATTTCACATATTTTGCATAGAAAACCAAAACCTAGCTCAATCAACTTACATGCTTTCAACAACTCAATTATTCAACACATAAACATGCTTTGATCCTCAAAAATCAACAACAATAGCAGCAGCAACAACATCTAACACAACATGCATGCATCATCACATTTCATCATTTTTATGCAAAACAATAAGAGAAAGGAGTTAGAGATTACATACCACAACCTAGAGCTCACAATTAGGATGAATTAGCTTTGAGAATTGAAGGAAAAACCCAGCTTTAGCACCCCAAATACCCAGCCGAAATGAGAGAAAAAGAGAGAGAGTTTTGCTTGAATTTTCTATTTTTTTCTAAGTTAAATGAGAAATGAGTAAAAAGGAGTCTTTACACAATAAATCATTCAGCCAAATAACATGCATAATTTAAACATTTATTTCATTTATTAAATCATATAAGACAAAATACTATTGGGGCAAAAAGACCATTTTGCCCCTCTACCATAAAATTACTAAAATCATACTAAAGGGGTATTTTTGGGACATTCTAAATTCCCGGCCATTCCCGACATTCCCAATGTCTAAAACCCGTCCCCAAAATACTAACATACTAAGTTGTGATTTCTACTGAGCCAAACGCCGCGTTCCAAAATACCGGACACCGGAAATACGAAACATAAAAGCTACTGATGACATAATTATGCATATCTGAATTCCATAAATAACAATGATAAATTATTTAAATAGCTATAAATAATTTCCTGTTTAACATAAATAACTGCTAATTTCCAAATTAACTAAGCGGGCTTTACAACTATCCCCCCCTTAAAAGGATTTCGTCCCCGAAATCTAACCTGAATAACTCTGGATATTGAGCTCGCATATCTGATTCTAGCTCCCAGGTGGCTTCTTCCACCTTACTGTTTCTCCAGAGAACCTTGACCAACGCTATGGTCTTATTCCGAAGGACTTTATCCTTTCTATCCAGGATCTGCACTGGCTGTTCCTCATAAGACATATCTGACTGAAGCTGAAGGCTCTCATAACTGAGTATATGAGAGGGGTCTGAAACGTATTTTCTCAACATTGAGACATGAAATACGTTGTGCACTGCTGATAAAGCTGGAGGCAATGCTAACCGATATGCCACTTGACCTATCTTCTCGAGAATCTCGAACGGTCCTGTAAATCTAGGGCATAACTTGCCTCTTTTTCCGAAACGTTTGATCCCCTTCATCGGAGATACTCGCAAAAACACATGGTCCCCTACTCGGAACTCAACATCCCTACGTTTCGGATCTGCGTAACTCTTCTGTCTGCTCTGGGAGGCAAGCATTCTAGCCTTTATCTTTTCTATTGCCTCATTGGTCCGCTGAACTGACTCTGGACCTAGGTATTTCCTCTCCCCTGTCTCATCCCAGTGGATAGGGGATCTACATTTCCTACCGTACAACAGTTCGTAGGGTGCCATCCCTATCGTACTCTGGTAACTGTTGTTGTAAGAAAATTCCACTAACGGTAGGTATTTACTCCATGAACCCTCAAAGTCCATAACACAGGCTCTCAACATATCCTCCAATATCTGAATTGTCCTTTCGGACTGACCATCTGTCTGAGGATGGAATGCTGTACTGAATTTTAGCTTCGTACCCATTGCTCGTTGCAAACTCTGCCAAAATTTGGAGGTGAATTTCGGATCCCTGTCCGAAACTATAGACTTCGGTACCCCGTGAAGTCTCACTATCTCCCTGACATATAACTCTGCCAACTGATCCACTGTAAACGTTGTTCTAACCGGCAGAAAATGAGCAAGATTTCGTAAATCGATCCACCACTACCCAGATGGAGGCATACATACCCGTGGTCCTAGGTAACCCGACCACAAAATACAACGCAATATCATCTCATTTCAACTCTGTTAGGGTTAGAGGCCGCAACAACCCCGCCGGTCTCTGATGTTCAGCCTTGATCTGCTGACAAGTGAGGCATCTCGAAACGAATTCTACCAAATTCTTCTTCATACCGCTCCACCAGAAGTACGGTTTCAAATCTTGGTACATCTTGGTGGTGCCGGGATGTAGAGAATATGGAGTAGAATGAGCCTCCTCAAAGATCTCGTTCCTCAAGTCCACACTGTTCGGGACACAAACCCTGGCTTTATACAAAAGCATCCCACTGTCTGTCACTGAAAAGTCTTTGGCTTGACCAGCCAATACCTCATCTCGGATCTTCACTAACTCCGGATCTGTCGTCTGAGCAACCTTTATTCTTTCTAACAGATCAGATTGCAGCGTTAAGTTGTGAAGCTGACCTACCACAAACTCAATGCTGGATCTAACCATATCCTCCGCTAGCTGAGGTGAGATCTGAACCATGCTAGCTACTTGCCCGGGACCCTTTCTGCTCAGGGCATCGGCCACTACATTGGCTTTCCCGGGGTGGTAAAGAATCTCACAATCATAGTCCTTCACTAATTCCAACCAACGCCTTTGTCTCATGTTCAAATCTTTCTGAGTAAAGAAATACTTGAGACTTTTATGGTCGGTATAGATCTCGCACTTCTCCCCATACAAGTAATGCCGCCAAATCTTCAGTGCAAAAACCACTGCGGCCAATTCTAAATCATGAGTCGGGTATCGCTGTTCATAATCCTTTAACTGACGGGAGGCATAAGCGATAACCCGATCGGCTTGCATCAATACGCACCCCAAACCCTGTTTGGATGCGTCACAATAGACCACGAACTTCTCCTCGTCCGAAGGCAAAGCTAGTACCGGTGCAGTAATCAATCTCTGTTTCAGTTCCTGAAAACTAGCTTCGCATTTATCTGTCCAGATAAATCGCTGATTCTTCTTTGTAAGCTCGGTTAGGGGCATAGAAATTTTGGAGAACCCCTCCACGAACCTACGGTAGTACCCAGCTAATCCCAAGAAGCTTCTGATCTCTGTCACTGTCTTCGGTCTTGGCCAATCCCTGACAGATTCAATCTTCCCGGGATCCACCTTGATCCCGTCTTTACTCACAATGTGCCCTAGGAAGGACACCTGAGACAACCAGAACTCACATTTCTTGAACTTGGCGTAGAGTCTATGTTCTCGAAGTCGTTGCAGTACCATCTGAAGATGTAACTCATGCTCCTCTTCTGACTGAGAGTACACGAGGATGTCGTCGATAAACACAATCACACAGATATCGAGGAAATCCTTGAATACTCTATTCATCAGGTCCATGAATGCTGCAGGAGCGTTGGTTAGTCCGAATGACATAACCAGAAACTCGTAGTGTCCATACCTAGTGCGGAAAGCCGTCTTTGGAATGTCCTCCTCTCGGATCCTCAACTGATGATAACCCGAACGGAGATCAATCTTAGAAAAGACCGTCTTCCCCTGAAGCTGATCGAACAAGTCATCGATCCTAGGTAATGGATATTTATTCTTCACCGTCGCCTTGTTCAACTCCCCCGTAGTCGATGCACATCCTCATAGATCCATCCTTCTTCTTGACGAACAAAACCGGGCTCCCCAAGGTGACACACTCGGGCCGAATGAACCCTATGTCAAGCAACCCCTGGAGCCGAATCTTTAACTCCTTAAGTTCACCGGAGCCATCCTATACGGGGCTTTAGACACCGGATCCACCCCTGGTGCCAAGTCAATCACGAAGTCAATCTCCCGCCGAGGTGGTAACCACGGAAGTTCTTCGGGAAAAACGTCCAAAAATTCCCCGAACCACGCCGATGTCCTTCCGGCCGGAGCCGAGGAACCGGCCGAGTGGTGTCCACCACCACGGCCAGAAACCCTAAACACCCACCGTGCAATAATTCTCTTGCTGACATAGCCGAGATCACCGGGATCCGAGATCCCTGAACCGAACCCACAAATACGAACGGTTCTTCACTTTCCGGTTGGAAGACCACCATCTTCCTCTTGCAATCAATGCTCGCCGAATATTTAGATAGGAAATCCATTCCTAAAATAATATCAAATTCGACTAAGCTCATCTCTATCAGATCAGCGCTCAACTCTCTACCATCTATCCTGATCGGCATAGACCTAATCCACCTATTGGAGATAACCAATTCTCCGCCAGTAACAGGTTCCAAACCCCGATTCATATCTATCAAAGCGGTCTACCCAACTTACTAAAGACTGCGGCCGCCACATAAGAACGTGTAGCCCCGTAATCAAACAAAGACCGAATAAAACGAGTCGTTAATAAGAATCGACTCCGTAACAACCGATGGGCCGGCATCCGCATCGGCTGCGTGATCGCGAACACCCTGGCTGGAGTGGGTATCGCTGGAGCCCTCGGTGCCTCTGACCGGAGCTGGGGACATTCCCTCTTGAAGTGCCCGGGCATGCCACAATGAAAGCATCCCTGCCCCTTGCACTCTCCCCGATGGTGCCTCTTGCGCCTAGGGCACTCGGGATAGGAGAAGCGAGTCTCATTACCACCAGACGACTCCCTCTCGTTCGGTTCCCCCGAACCTCTTGTTCGACTCGAGCCGCCGAAGCAGTGGGTGCCCTCTTCCTTCCGATCAATGGCCGAACCACTACTCCCCCGCTAAATCCCGATGCAGAGGGTAGGAGCTCCGCCACCAACCGGAGTACTAGCCGACTCGACATGCACCCCACCGCGCCCTCGGCCCGCAAGGCCTTCTCCACCATCCGAGCGTAGGTGGTGCCGTCGTCCGTGGTAATCATCGTGTCATGCCTCGATCTTGGGATGCAACCCGTCCGCATACTTCTCCTTTCGCCGAAGTCGGTCGGCACGATTCCCGAGGCTAACCTCGCCAATCCTGGTCGAGGCCCCGAGTAGTATACTCAGTGACACTCATGTTCTCCCGCTGGGTCAGGTGAACGAATTCCTTTCTCTTGGCGCTTCTAACCGCCTCGTTGTAGTACTTCGCGTTAAAGAGTTCCTGGAACCTCTCCCAAGTCATGGTGGTGACATCGTGAATCTGAGACACCATGTCCCACCATACCAGGGCATCCTCCTGGAACTGAAATGTGGCGCACACCACTTCGTCGTCGTTGCCGTGACACCCATAAAGTTCGACTCGGTGATCACCGTAAGCCACTGCTCGGCTTTCGACACATCTGGACCTCCCAGGAATACCGGAGGTGCTTGTTTCCGGAACCTCTCATACAAAGGCTCCAATCTATGGGCCGCCACTACCATCTCGGCCTGGGCAGCAGGGGCAGGTGCCACTGGAACTACTGGCACTGGAACTGCAGGAGCACCCTGCTGTCTCAACCTCTGAATCTCGAGGTCTTGCTCTTCGATCCGGGCTTGCATCTCCGCAAACCGTAACTCCCAATTCGGGGCTCCCCGATCGGCTGGGAGCCCGGGCAGCCCGTGGCGGGTTCTCATCACCCCGACCACGAGCCCGCCTCGGGGACCTCTACCTCGGCCCCTAGCAGGTGGGGGAAACCGAGCTCCCTCTCCCTGATTCGACCCCACGGAGTTGCCTCGACTCCTGGTAGTCCGCCTGGCGTCCATCTAGTTAGAACCGCCTGCGAAACCAAGAGTTGGCATATCAGGTCGTATTCAAGGCGAGCTTACTAATGCCGCTTAATTTGGAAATTAGAAATGAAACATGTGCCTATTCTACCATCAGGCTACTAACATGCTTCCTAACAGGCTTTTCTTTTTCATAACTGAATAAAATAAACTACTAAAGCAATAAAGGCTTACTGAACCGTGAACCGAGCTAACTGCTGATGATGATTGTACATGTCGTGACGATCTTCGGAAGACAACCTGGCGGCTCTGATACCAAATTGTAACACCCTAACTATCTTAGGCGTATTACGTGATTTTTAAACGTACTGTGCAGCTCGTTGCTAATCAACGAGGTTTATGGAAAAACGTGATTAATTAAAATTTTGCTTTTTCATTAAACTTATAAACCATTTTACCAAAAAGTCTCGGGATCCCGATTTATAAAAATATTTACAAACTTTTTAACTGTTCAACTTTTACATCAAAATGAAAGTCGTCTAACGACAGTTACAAAAATCTCAGCCCTGCTGTCCCGAGGATCGTACGCTCCAGGCCTAACCGCCCCGACATGTACAATCCCATAAGCTCGCTCACGGTCCATCAAGAATCGCCTTGCCTTTACCTACACATGCAACGTAAACCGTGAGTCGACGTACTCGCAAGAAAAGCATACTAATATCATACATAAAACCGATCGCCGTGTCCAACACGATACCGAGTCCCGCCATCGCCATGTCCAACATGGTACCGAGCACCTTCGCCATGTCCAACATGGTACCGAGTTTTGAACGTTCGGGGGACGGTACTATTGACAAGTATCCTCCCGATCGGCCGAACCGGTCATACTCCGGCCGCTGGTCATACTCCACCGTACCGACGGATAGGTCAATAAGACCGAACCACCAACCGGTGTCGGCTGATCGGCCGAACCGTCATACTCCGCCGTCGGTCATACTCCGGCACTCGTACCGACGTGACAGGGTTGGGTGGTTCGAAGCCTAAATACATATCTAATGTAATCTAACAGGCTTCCTACATGCACGCTAAACATGTAATCTACATATGCATACTGTTATACTAATCTTACCTGGATTCCGATTTCAGGTGTGCCGGTCAACCCGACCGGAATCGAAGCCGAACGGCGGATCGGCTCCTAAACCATAAAAATCACAACGCTAAAAGCGACATGCTAAATCACTTCCCGGGGACTAAAACTTGAAACTAAAAGTTTCCCTATCGAGAAAAAGCATGGCAATACCCCTAAAAACCCAAAAACGAGGAAAACTAGTGGTTCGAAAAATCCCCCATCCGAAGTCCGTTGCCCAACCGGAATTCCGGTTCTGGGAAAATCTGAACCCCCATCCGGAATTCCGGATGCTCAACCGGAATTCCGGTTCCTCGCAGGCAGCAACCAAAAATTCCCATATCTTGACCAATTCGAACCCAATTGATCCCAAACTTTCCAGACCTGCTAAATAGACCCTAATAAACATTTCCAAGGCATCAAACCTACCCAGAAACCACATACACAAATTTTGCCATTGGAGCTCAAGCTTTGAGTTCCAAACTCAAGCTTGAGCAAAACCACATAACAAGCATGCAAACCAACTAAAATCAACCTAAACTAGCATAATATAGCCTCTGAAAACAAACAACAACATCCAGCAATTCACAGAAACAAAACATCACATTTTCTTTCAAAATTTCACATATTTTGCATAGAAAACCAAAACCTAGCTCAATCAACTTACATGCTTTCAACAACTCAATTATTCAACACATAAACATGCTTTGATCCTCAAAAATCAACAACAATAGCAGCAGCAACAACATCTAACACAACATGCATGCATCATCACATTTCATCATTTTTATGCAAAACAATAAGAGAAAGGAGTTAGAGATTACATACCACAACCTAGAGCTCACAATTAGGATGAATTAGCTTTGAGAATTGAAGGAAAAACCCAGCTTTAGCACCCCAAATACCCAGCCGAAATGAGAGAAAAAGAGAGAGAGTTTTGCTTGAATTTTCTATTTTTTTCTAAGTTAAATGAGAAATGAGTAAAAAGGAGTCTTTACACAATAAATCATTCAGCCAAATAACATGCATAATTTAAACATTTATTTCATTTATTAAATCATATAAGACAAAATACTATTGGGGCAAAAAGACCATTTTGCCCCTCTACCATAAAATTACTAAAATCATACTAAAGGGGTATTTTTGGGACATTCTAAATTCCCGGCCATTCCCGACATTCCCAATGTCTAAAACCCGTCCCCAAAATACTAACATACTAAGTTGTGATTTCTACTGAGCCAAACGCCGCGTTCCAAAATACCGGACACCGGAAATGCGAAACATAAAAGCTACTGATGACATAATTATGCATATCTGAATTCCATAAATAACAATGATAAATTATTTAAATAGCTATAAATAATTTCCTGTTTAACATAAATAACTGCTAATTTCCAAATTAACTAAGCGGGCTTTACATTGTTGTTTACCTTATTTTAAGGCACGTTGTTTATCTAAATTAACACATGTTGTTTATCTAATGAAATATTGTTCACCTTATTTTAAGGCACGTTGTTTACCTAAATTAACACATATTGTTTATCTAATGAAATATTGTTTACCTTATATTAAGGCACGTTGTTTAAAATTTTGAATAAATTATTATTTGTTATTTTAAATGACATTGCAAACTGTTGATAATGTAATGATTATGAACATCAAAGTGCCAAGAAACTAATATTTTTTTTTTAAAAAAAAGTGTTTAAATCTTATTATTATACTTTTCTTTCTAAAACAAAATAAATGATGTTTGGAAAGTTATTTGTATTTTTTCTTATCCATTTTTTTCTAAAAGGTTTATTAGGTTTTTTTTTTTTTTAACAATATGCATATATTTTGGCTTTATCTTCTGTAATATTCACTAATTGTCCTAAAATTTTATAAAATATCATGATTTTTTTTACTAACAACTCATATACATATATTTATTTTAATCTTTATGTATTTATTATTTTTTTCATAAAAGTTAAGCTATTTATAATTATTTGTGCAATATTCATATAATAAAAAGGTGAGCAATATGCCTTAATTTGGGTAAAACAACGTGTCTATATAAGGCATGTTGTTTACTGTACTTTAGGCACGTTGTGTATCTAATAAAGCATGTTGTTGACCTTTGATTTAGAATTCAAATGAGAGTTTTAGCATTAATTTATAATGTAATGAAGTTATGTTTGGCTGTGTGTTGTGAGTTCTTCTGTCATAATCATGTGATACGAATTGTTCTGTTTTACCTTTGATGTCAACATATCATTTGAGTGTAAATTATTTTAAAGCATGTTACTTATCTAATATTAGAAATCTTTCTATGCAAACATTATTCATTAAAAAAGGTAAACAAAACTAACAGACAAAACTAACCATGCTTGTTTAAAACTAGAAATAGAAAATTTACATCTGTCCAACAACTAATAGGTTTGAAACTAGAAATTGAAATTTGTTCTGCTAGATAATTTTCCCTAAACCAACACGAAAATGAACCATCTGTAAACACTCTCACTGATCATATTTGCACATTTGAACTAATGGATTTTTACAATCATCAATCAATTTGATGCATGCATAATCCCAAAATTCTATGACCATTTTTCTTCTCATGTCTTCAACATTGTTTTGGCTAATACGGAAGTGAGACTCCCCCATCATCAATAATTCAACAAATTTGATGAGGTAAATGCCACAATCAGTTCTGAAAAAATATGAACAACATAGTCAGTAATTTTTATGGTGGATTAATAAATGCAACATAAACGTCATGAGATAGGAAAAGCTCATCTTATCATTATGAATCTAATTTTATTTTCTGTTATATTCAAATAAATATCTCATTTACTTTTATTCTTCAACTAATTAGTCATTATTCGAGATCTTAATATTGTAGGAAACTTAGTTGTTCTCTATGTTTAATATCATACAATACAAACTTAAATGACAGTAAAAAAATTATCAAAGGCAAAACAAAAGTAAACAAATTATACACAAACACATATATTTCATCTACAACATGAATTGTAATGCATTTAATATGTCAATGAATCAAATTTGATTAGATCAAATTAAATTTAAAAGTCCTTAATGTAGCCTAAAAAATTTGAAAAATGTGAGTTAGAGATGCTGAAAATTTGAAAAATGTGAGTTAGAGATGCTGTTAGATACAACAAACTAACAAACAAATATAACTCTTATGAAAAAGATTATTCACGTCCTGATAAAAAATTTTAAAGAGAAAAAGACAACGCATCCAAGTCTGAAACAAAGTCTTTTATCAAATTTGAGTCAATGAACAAGAGAATGCAAAGAACTTTAAATTTTAAAACATAACCTACTTATACATTTTAACAACATATCAATTGTTTAATAAAGATTTCAACGACAGATTGTCAAGTAATTACAATCATATCAAAAAAGAGCAAATGATGCGAGAATCAGCACAACAACAACAAGCTTTGTTATAAAAAAAAATAAGCAACAATATAAAGCTTATTTTCTAATATTTAAAGAAAGCAACAAGCTTTTAATATCACAACTTACTGGTTTCCTTGGTGAGGAGCATCAATCTAAACTAACTTGAATTCTTCAAGACCAACAACATATATGGAAGAACTTTGGAGTAGTTTCTCACATAATTTTTTATAGCTTCATCACTGGCCTTATAAAATGAGTCATAGATATAGATAATTCTTTCATCTATTCCTAAAACACCTAGGAACCAATGAGCTAAAGAAATACCTCCTTGAAGAGACAATGGCATAAAAACATGATTAAGATCCACCCATGCCTTCAAAAACTCTATACAATCTCCTTTAATCATATTAATCAAAATTTTTATTGAATGGCACGGATGCTTCATAATCTCACCTTAGTCAAACTTTTTTATATCTGAAAATATCTTCTTTAAATGAATTTCATCCAATGAACTAACTGTTGGGTTTTATGCCCTAAATAAAACTCCATTTCAATGTAATCTATTTTATTCAACATCAATAAAGAAACAGAAGTCTTTTTCATTCATTTGAGTATGTTTTGGTTCATGTTATCAATTGCTTGTCTATTTGATTTATAAATTCATCTGAAACCCTTTTCACATACTTGATCATGTTTATTGTGTTGTCAACACATTGGAAAGTAAACATGACTATGTGAATAAAGTTTCCTAGATTTATCAGACACAGGGTTTTACTGATATGATAATCTACAACAGAGTTTACTTGTATTTGGAGAAATGCTATGTTCTTTCCAGAGCATTGGTTAAAGTAAAGCTCAGGTTGGATGCATGGAGTATGCATCGGAAGGGACCGATATTGTAATATCCCGAAAAATATATTGATATTTTAATTGGACATATTTTATTAAATATGTGATTAAGTGGGTATTAGAGTAGGATTATAATCCTACTTAAACTAATTACGAGTTGATTAGGAAAATATGAGTAAATGAATAATAAAGCGTAATTTATTCATTACGGAGATTGTATTGAAATATGTGGGTATCGTAGATACCATAATTCGAATAAAATATTTTTGGGCCTGGCAATTGTGGAACTCGACAGAATGGTCAGAAATGTCACGATGGTTGAAATTGTGTTATATTGGAAATTATACCGGACTAGCTTAAGATGTTGAGAAGTAGGTTAAATCGGGAAAGTTAGAAAATTACCAACATGCCCCTAGGTTATTTTAAAGTTTAATTTCTTTGGGGGGTAAATTAGTCATTTTGTATAATAGGTATTTTGACTCTCTAGACTTTGTGGGCTGCCCACTATTATTAAAAAAAAGAAAGAAAGAAAGAAAGAAAATAATAAGAAACCCTATTTAAGGGAAAAGCTTCCAAGGCAAGAAACAAAACTTTTTCTTCTTCTCCTTCTTCTTCCCTTCGTGTGACCAAAACCCAGCCAGCAAAGGATCAAAACTTCACCATTTCTCTTGAATTGAAGTAGCTTGTAGAACCTAAGCACAACCTAGAAGCAATCAAGGTAAGTTCTATGCTTTGTTCTAAGAATTTAATTGGTTTTGGAGTAAGGTTTTGTGTTTCAGTAGCTGTAGGAGTTAAAGTAAGTTAGGGTTATGTTTAGTTTAGATTTTTGAGTATGCTGAAAATTGATTTGGGTGGTTTCCATGGCTGGTTGACTTGAGTTGCATTGGATGAAGCTAAAAATTAAGTTTTCTTCACTTGAACATGTGATTTTGAGTTAGAGATTGAATTGTTGTGTTTTGAAGCTTGGAATATGTTGTCTTATGGTTATTATATTGCTCTGTAAAGTTTGGGATCAATTGGTTAGGTTTGGAGCAAGTTTTGGGACTTTGAAGAGCTGAAATTTTCGAGTTTCTGCTGTTGTGAACCGGAATTCCGGATGGAACATGGCTGCACCAACCGGAATTCTGGATGGTCAATTTTCAGGAATCGCCGATTTTCGTATTTTAGCCATAACTTTTCACTCGGGTGTCCGTTTTAGACATTCTATATACCGTTTCGAAGCTTATGAAGAGCTCTACAGTATGAGACATAGATTAGAGCCAAAAGATGTATTTTATTTTAGGGTTTTTTTACCATAAGATTTGGTAGAAAACTCTAAGTTATTTATGCGGGGTTTAGACAGTGTTTTGGAATGGACCCTTATTGATTTACCTTTATCGTGACATAGGACTCGAAAGTTTCGGGCATCGTTCCACTCAGGTCGGCCCACATACTTGACTTTGGACTTGAGGTAAGAAAAGTAATATATACCGCTTGTAGTTAACGATTATAATTGTGATAGTCTCGATTATGATCGAGGGATATATTATGAAACGATTATTATCGTTTGAATCGATTATGATCGAGGGAAGTATTATGAAGCGATTATTATCGTTGTGGCTCGATTATGATCGAGTAAAAGAAACGGTTATTACCGTTATGAGTAATTACTCCTGAAATCGCGGATAGGTTTCTTACTTATCATTTGTTGTATCGAACAACGATAGTGACATATACAGCTCGTGGTTAACGAGTGGTAGGGGTACTTTATGAAGTACCTAAATTATGTGGTTATGAAGTTGTGGAACGATCACGAGTGTTATTATGTGATGAGTTGTAATTGAATACATTTTTGTTAAGGTATGATTGAATAAATGTTAAATTGCTTATGAAATTGGTCATTTTTCTTACAGTCTCAGTGGCTTAGGGATGTAAGAAAACAGGTTGTAATGATGTATGATTGAGTGCTCTATGAAGCACTGAAATTGTGTGGATATGCTAATGTGTGAACTAGGGTGCTTTATGAAGCATTGAAAATGAATATTTATGATAATGCATGATTAAGGTGTTTTATGAAATGCTGAGATTGTTGATTATGTATAGCTATAAATACTCTTAATTTTGTAATGAGTTGCTCGTATAGACGTTGAATTGTAAATATACGTTGAAAGAGTGCAATCTACTGGTATGAATAATCTATTGAAAAGAAATCTACTATCACTTTCCATAATTTTCTTTTGTCTAATAGCTTTCTTGCTGAGTCATTATGACTCACGGGTGCTTCATGATGCAGGTAAGAAGATTATCGGTTCTTTTTGGCCACGAGTCAGAGGTCTCCCAGCTATGTACATATCAACCGTGTTGTCTTGGCTTCCAGGAAGCAGGATCACCCCTTTTTCTATGATTGGATGTATAACCTACTCTTGTATTAATGGTTTTATAATTGGTTATAAAAGAATTTTATTAGCAGGGGATCCCCATATTACGACAGTATTTTGAACTAAAGTTTCTATTTTAAATTTAATTAAAGATAATATATTTTTTTTTGAATTAAACCACACTTTTCATAAACTAATAGATTATTGATAATAAGATTATAAAAGCACACACGTGGCGTTCTTGAGGTTCAGGGCGTGACAACATGGTATCAGAGCGACCAAGGTTTAAAGATCCTGAAGACTGGTTTGATATGTACTTTGGCTGTGAAGACTCGTTCGACTCTTGGTTTAGTAAGTGTTGATTGTTAGTTGATTAGTGGTTTATTTACTAATTTTTTGAATTGTCTTCTTATTTGATATGTGTAAAGTTGTTAGAGAAGCGTGATAAGTTTTTGATATAAGGTTGCTAAGTATGTCTATGCATGTGCGGTAATGCTTATTAGCATTAATTCTAGTTAGAAAGATTTTAACTATGAGAAAGGATTGATCACGGGTATACTAGGAGGTATACCTGAGGTGATCTAGTAAGTAAAATTGAGAGCCTACTAGGCTCGGGGTAGGTAGTGTGGGTATAAATCTTCCTACCACAGGGCTGAGAGCAAATGAATGCTATGAAGTAAGAGATTATCTGAGTGACACTATAGTAGAGCCTGTATGGTTGATTTCGGGCAGCGCAATAATGGAGAATGATACTAAGCTAGACCGATTGGCAAAGTTTTGTTAAAATGCAACGACTACTAAGGCCGCTAGGAAGGCTTTAAGGTGGAACAGGTATATTGTTCAGAATGTAGATATTATGGTTAAATAACTAGGAGTTTTCTAGTTTTATGCTCAGGTGATTGAGCTAACCCTTACTGTTGAGGGTATAAGGATTAGATCACAAAGGAAATAATATGAAGAGAGATATTCATGAAAGTAAATGTCCAGTGTTGGATTGGCTAAAGGATGTTAACTTTAATGATCTTGAAAAAAAAAAGCCCATTGGTTACGGGTCCTAGTGAGAGAATGGTTGGTTGTTTTGGTTGAGTTAAATTTAGATGATTTGAGGTAATGTTGAGGATTGGATTGAATTGTAAAGTATAGTGCAAATATTAATTAGGAAGGAAAGATGGTAACTTTTGAATCAGAATGTGAGGACCTTCGTGTTCTTGGGCAAGGATCAAAGGTCCTGAAATCTATTGATCATGGCGTTTAAGGCTGAAGGTTTATTATGGGATGGATGCACCAACCTTTCAGTTAGTGTGGAAAATATTGCAAAGGAAACATCGGGTGGAACTGGGACACAATTTTGTGGCTCAAAGGCTTCTAGATGCCTTTTCAGAAGAGCTACCAAGATTATTGATGAAATGGGAAATTGATTATGAATTGAATTGATACTATGAGTAAAACCTGTACCCAAAGTTCTGAGTTGGATGGTAACTGCAGAATTGAAAGGGGTGAATAATCCATCACAGGAAATATTAGGCTTGAAATTTCTAGCCTGAGTAGGTTTTGTTTGTGAGGAAGAAGGACGAAACCTTATGAGTGGGTGTTGACTGCTGGGAGATTAAACCAATTAACGGTGAAGAACGAGTATCCTTTGTCAAGAATAGATGTTATGTTGATTAATTTTAAGAAAGGATCATTTTCTCTAGGTTCGGTCTTCGATCTGGTTATTACCAGTTGAAGACTCAAAAGGAGGATGTTCTTAAAACAGTCTTCGTACCGATGACTTTGTAATTGTTTTCATTAAGGGTATTGTGATTTCTTCGGATCCAAGGGAGCCATATGAGAGACACCCTTGGATGATTTTGTAATGTCTCTAGAAGCATAAGTTTTGTGCTTAATGTAAGAAATGCGAGTTTTGCTGATCCCAAATTTGCAATGAAGGTTAGAGATTTTCTAGAATTAACAAGATACTACAGAATATTTGTTGGGGGTTGGCAACGCCCTTAGTGGAATCAAATCGAAAGAATAGAGATTAACCATTATACCAATGTTAACATTGTTAGTCAGTGAGGGGAAAATGTGATTTGATGTGATACTTCTATACAAGGATTAGATTGTATTCTGACACAGTTTAGGAGAGTTGTTGCCTAATTACTTAGACCAATTGAAGGAGTATGCGAAGTGGTATTTTAGTCATGATATTGAATTGGCAGTAATCGTTTTGCACTGAAAGTTGGGAACCATTTTCTATATGGTGAAAATGTGAAGTCTTACAGATCACGAAAGCCTCAAATACTTTTCTTTTGGAAGAATTTAGATGGGAGACAATGGTGACGGTTAAAGTTAATTGAAATTTTTAACGCTGAGATTCTCTATCAATCTAGGAAAGAAAATTTGTAATGGATGCTTTAATTTGGAGAGGTCTAGGACAAGATTTTACCAAAGTTGGATGAAGATTTAAATAGAGTGGGGATCGAGTTCGTGATTGGAGAACTTGTTACTATCACACTATAGTCTAATGTATCAGCCCAGGGTGACTCTGAGCTACAAGGGTACAAAGAAAGACTTGAAACTAGGTCAGCAAAGGATTTTTTCTTTTAATTTCGTCTGAAGGGATTTTTTTTGATACAAAGACACGGTTTGTGTACGGGTCGATAAGGATATCAAACAGAAGATTCTAGATGAGTCTCGTACTACACCATACTCTTTACACCCGGGAACAACTGAGGAGTATCACGATGTAAAATGTCTTCTACTAGGCATGAAAGACGACATTATGGAGTATGTGTCAAGTGTTCAATCTGTCAGCAAGTTAAGGCAGAGTGTCAGAGACCAGTAGGAATATTTCAAACCCTAAAGATACTTGAGTGGAAATGGAAAGAAGTAACCATAGACTTTCTGGTTGGAAACTATAGAATTGTAGGGTTCTATGATACTATTTGAGTAAGTAGGAATAAGTGTACAAAGTCAATATAGTATTTCTTATCAGTTAAAGCGGATTAGTGTGCTAATCTATTTGACAAAGAACTAGATCAACTCTGTCATGCTTCAAAAGTAATTATCTCAGATTGAGATTTAAAGTGTACATTTAAAGGCTGAGAGAGTCAGTGACAAGCATATGTGATAGATTTTGAGGTTTCTTGAAGTAAGCATCATTCACTGAATGAGTCTGTATGTAATAACAGTTATTAGAGTACTGTGAATGTGGCACTGATGCGATTTAAAGTTTCAAGTTCGTACGTTGCTTTACATAAAGGGTGAAAAAGCTATACTGATCTAAAGTATAGAGTCATTAAATTTCAAGTGGGGAATTTTATCTTTCTTCAGGTTGTTCCAATGAGGGGAATTCAGAAATTGGGAAGAAAGGAAAGTTAAGTCTCAGGTTAACCGGTCCGTCTGAATTTCTGGAAAGGGTAGGTCGGGTAGCTTATTAGCTAACCATACTCCCTGCTTTATCTAGGGTTTCTAATATGCCCTTTAATGTTTCAGGAGTATGAGGTAGAAGCAACCTATATATGGAGTTATGAAAATATTGAAATTCAAAAAGACTTGTCATATGAGGAACAGTCGGTATAGATTTTCTGAATTGAAAGAGAAAGTGTTGCGAAGTAAAGACTATACCGTTAGTTTTAGTGCCCTCAGAGAATAACAAGATTGAAAGGCAATTCGAGAGTTAAATTCGTAGTTGCGGGAGCTGTATCCTGAGTTATTTGAATAATTTCGAGGACGAAATTCCTATAAGGAGGGGATAGTTGTAATATCCCGAAAAATATATTGATATTTTAATTGGACATATTTTATTAAATATGTGATTAAGTGGGTATTAGAGTAGGATTATAATCCTACTTAAACTAATTACGAGTTGATTAGGAAAATATGAGTAAATTAATAATAAAGCGTAATTTATTCATTACGGAGATTGTATTGAAATATGTGGGTATCGTAGATACCATAATTCGAATAAAATATTTTTGGGCCTGGCAATTGTGGAACTCGACAGAATGGTCAGAAATGTCACGATGGTTGAAATTGTGTTATATTGGAAATTATACCGGACTAGGTTAAGATGTTGAGAAGTAGGTTAAATCGGGAAAGTTAGAAAATTACCAACATGCCCCTAGGTTATTTTAAAGTTTAATTTCTTTGGGGGTAAATTAGTCATTTTGTATAATAGGTATTTTGACTCTCTAGACTTTGTGGGCTGCCCACTATTATTAAAAAAAAAAAGAAAGAAAGAAAGAAAATAATAAGAAACCCTATTTAAGGGAAAAGCTTCCAAGGCAAGAAATAAAACTTTTTCTTCTTCTCCTTCTGTTGGAAATTATTTTACCAGGATCTTAGATCTACTCACAAGTATGTTGATTAACACCCTAAATATGAACTTTCTAAAACGATGAAATAAACACATATAAAGTTTAGGAAACCTTACATTGGGTGCAGCGGAATTAAATGACTCCTTCCGTTCAGATATCTAGCCCTTGATTCCTTTCTGTAGCAGAGCATTATCAATATCTGAACCTGGATCTCTTTCTCTGAATCTTTGATGCTGAAACTCCTTCTGCTGAATGTCTTTCTTCACGATCTTCCTCACTATGATTGAGGTATTGCTTGCTGTGTGTGGGCACTACTCATACACTAAGGATTTCGAAATTGAAGAGGGAAGGAGAAAGAGAAGGGTCAGCCAAAGATAGGGAGAGAGAAGGCTCAGTTTTTTCTGAATCAGAAGTGTAGAAATTTAAGTGTAAATTTCCTGAAGCCTTCACTATCTATTTATAGCATTCCACTAGGGTTAGGTTTGAATTATTTGGCATTAAAATAATGAAAAAATCAGTTTAAATTTCCTACAAAAGTGGCTGGCCCTATACAAGTGGATTTGGGCCTCACTTTTTGCAATTTTGCAGTTTTATCTTTTCTGCATCTGATTTTCTCAAAAACGCCAATTTTCTAATTCAACCATTTAAATGCCAATTCTAACTATTTAATAACTATAAATAATTATTAAATAATATTGTAATTTATCATATTTATTAATTGAACCATACAAAGTATCATAATTAACAAATATGCCCCTAAAACTCTTTCTTTACAATTTCGCCCTTACTTAGTGAAAAATTTCACAAATAGACATAGTCTAAATTGAGAATTATAATTGATTAATCAAAACCAATTATATGAGTCTTACAAGCAATATTATCTCAACTAGTGCGGGGACCATGGGTCTATATAACCGAGCTTCCAATAAGTAGATCAAGAATTTAGCACTAAAATTCACTAACTTATTAATTCTTCGTTGAATCCACGCATATAACTTATAATTGCACTCTCAGTTATATAGAATGCTCTATATGTTCCACCATATAGACACATCATTAGTTATCCATTGTTATAATCCTAATGTGATCAATGATCCTCTATATGAATGATCTACACTGTAAAGGGATTAAATTACCGTTACACCCTACAATGTATTTTATCCTTAAAACACTTGACCCCGTATAAATGATATTTCAGCTTATGTGAAATGAGTACTCCACCATTTATGTTCGTTTGGTCAAGCTCGAAGAAGATCATCCTTTGCTTACTATTCGCCAGATAGAAGCTATAGATTCCATGTTTATGTTAGCGCTCCCACTCAATTGCACTACCGTGTTCCCAAAATGTACGTATCACCCTGACCTAAAAGTAGGCTTAACTAACAAATCAAAGAACACGAATAGCCTCTCGAGATTGAGCCTAATCATATCAGGATTAAGATCATTTGATCTAGGATCAACTAGGCGATATTGACTTGAATAGATATTACGGTAAGTTTAATAAATCTAAGTCAAAGTTCAATATCGGTCCCTTCCGATGCATACTCCATGCATCCAACCTGAGCTTTACTTTAACCAATGCTCTGGAAAGAACATAGCACTTCTCCAAATGCAAGTAAACTCGTTGTAGATTATCATATCGTAAAACCCTATGTCTGATAAATCTAGGAAACTTTATTCACATAGTCATGTTTACTTTCCAATGTGTTGACGGCACAATAAACAGGATCAAGTATGTGAAAAGGGTTTCAGATGAATTTATACATTATGTACATATAATCATGAAATAAGTCATGTGAACCATGCAACATTAAATGTTATTTCTGATCTATATTAATAAGTAAATCTGATTATATTGAAATGAGTTTTATTTAGGGCATAAAACCCAACAAACTCCCACTTGCACTAATATAAAACATAAAGTGCGTTTCAAATAATCTCAACACCTTGATATACAAATCAAGTGTAGTAGTAGTAAACTCCTCGTAATAGGATCTGAAAGGTTGAATTAACCACAACCTTTTCTCCACCATTACTCTTCCTTAATCACAAAATTATTGATATTGTGAAATTCCTTTCTATATGTCTACTCTCTTGGGATACTGGATTCTATACCTTTGGCAACTACTTTTGGTTAATTAGGAAATTAACACTAGTAGTTTAAGGCAATTTGGAATGGTGCCAAAGATGTATAGAACTTTCCTTAGACTGAATAAGTACCTTTCCTGCAACCTTAACATTCAGTCCCTCTCTGGTAGACCTAGAGACTTCAGATAGGTTTTTACACTTCTCCAAAATCACTATTCCACCCCCAGAGTAATCACCATCTTATCAGAAAGATTTACTAGCACAAAGACAAATTTTGAAATCTGATATGGTGTAGTGTAAGAGTTTTAAACACACCCTTATAGACTAACATATAGTTCTTCTTCTTAATCTTAAGATTTACTTGATTGTCTTCCAATGTTCTTCTCCTGGATTAATCTAATACCTACTCATTACTCCCACTCAACAGCAGGTGTCTGGTTTAAGGCATACAAAAGCATATCTAAGACCTCTCACTATTGATTTAAGAAATTCTTTCATGGCTTTATCTTTTTCTGGAATAGTTGAAACTTTTCCTCAGATAAATAAAATCTATGTTTAAGAAGTTGTGAAGCTTCTATAGATTGCCATTAGAAAGAAAATGCTTCAGCATTTCACTAAAGTAAGCTGCTTGCATTAGAGTAAGTTATTACCAGGTATACCACAAGCCATAGGTTTAGATAAACTCAAACCTATAATACTATGAATAGGAAGTTTTGTTAAGTCTATTGAATGGACTTATAAACGAAAATTTCCTTTTATGTCCTTGTAATAGAAAACTTTAGGTTACTCCATGTGAATGGATTAAACCATAGTTCTATTGGCTTTCTTCTTAGTTTCTTATCTTGACAATCCATTACTTGTTTAAACTAACAATGGATTTTAATCACTAGTGTCTCCCAAGTCATAAGAAGGTGAGTTCCTAGAAACTCTCCCACTACGACAAGGTACCGTGAATTATGTCTAAGAAAACTAAATGGTATTGATCTCTTCGGTTGTGACAAGACAACAGAGGCAGTGGGATCATCATATGTCATATAAGATGATAGAACACTTTTGGAATCAAGAAAAAAAATATCTCCTTTATTTGCTACTTGATTTTCAGACTTAGTCATTTTCTTAGAAAAGTAGTATTTGTTTGAACAAACACTTTCTTATCTATTGACTATGGGATGGTCCACCCCTAATCACTTAGAATAGCTAACAAAACATGGTTAACAGTTCTAGCTTTTCTTAAGATTTTGATTAGGTCATCCATGAATCTAGTAATGATTTACATTAAGTATACAACCATTACATCATTCTGAAATTGTATTACCATAGAAGGAATTAGGCAACGACTACTAACTAATCATCAACATGCAACTCGAAATTTCTGGGGAGGTAAGTTTGGATATAATTCAAAAATCAATTTAATGATCTTTGAACTGCATATCTACTAACTATTTCTCAACCCCTATCAGTTCGCAAGATCTTTAACCACCTACCTTAATGGTTTTAACCATTGCTAGAAATTAATGAAATTTTTCAAACATTTCAAATTTCTTGCTAAAAGGTATAATCTAGAGTTATCGTTTTAAGAATACAACAAAAAACTCATATCCACCCCTGAATGTACATCCATCTGCGAATGAGACGAACTACTTTCAGTGGATATAGGCATATTAACTCTTTGCAGAGATTGATCTTGTCAAATCTACTATGAACAAGATACAAATGCCATAGATTAATGAAAAATGTGGTTGGGTCTTTTGATGATTTAGGTTTAGTTACATCAAAGAATTCTTAAAATAGTGCATGTGGATCTTGGTCACAGAATACCTAACTCATATTCCATACAGTTTGAATCCATTAATAGAAGATAGATATTAAACACTTGGAAAGGGTAACTGTATTGCTTCCTGGAAATAGAAATATAAGAAAATTTCTGTTTGGATTCTAAAATTAAAGTCAAAGACTTAAATTCAACCAAATATAATGAGTAATTCTTTCTTGGACCACCACTACTAATTTAATTCTAAGTTTGATTTGCCCATACAAGCAGGAGATTTCTAAGATTGAGGATTTATATCAATTGAGAATAGAATTTTGGGATTATAATCATATGCGTCATTTAATTTCTTAAGAGAAAATATAGAATGACATGAAATGATTTATAGACCATTCATCAATTGATATGTTTTGAAGCTAATTCGAAATGAATAAGCTAAGAGGAATTAGGATAATTTCGTTTATAAATAAGAATCCAACGATGCTTCGATTAGCGAAAGACAAAGTAATCTTATTTATGTAATCTTCTTGTTTCATATTGTAAAAATACTAGTCTAAGGTGTCATCAATTGATGAACAGCTAGATGTTGCATATACAATATTTATCTTTCGAGATCTTACACTATTATGTATGTCTAGTGGTGAAAATCCACTAGGGATTTATCTCATTAGATAAACAAGCCAAGTTAGACCAACAATGAAGATTCAAAATTAAACTACAACTTAATAACAGAAAATAACATGGTTCAATATAAATTCATACATAATTCAGAAATTATAAACATATAGCAAGTAGGAATGACAAGTGAAAATAGTAAAACTTATAATCCTAAATAATTTCCAAGGTTTTCAACAAACTGATATCAGTGTCCCGTTTAGGCGAGAGTCAAAGCTACCATTCATTGAATAGAGTTGTCAGCTCGTCTAAAATGTAAAACATTCTAGCAACCTTTTATTCGATCAAGATTGGAATTCAGCATTGTCCCGTTTAGGCGAGAGTCAAGGCAATTCTATCTTATGAGCTTCCACCATTGTTTTGCAATTTGCAAGTCAAGTATGGTCGCCACCATTAGGGTGATCCATACCATACAAAACACTTACAAACTTAATTAATTATTATTTGAAAAATAAATATTTTATTTATTTAATTAATTATTTCGAAATTAATTTTTTAATTTAAAATTAAATAAATCCTACATCCAACTATCCAGCTAACCTTGTTGCAGGAGTATGTGTTTTAGCTTGTTTGTAAGTTTTCAAAACCTATTATTACTTGATTGCAAATAGCCATGGTTACTTTTCGCCAGATCTAATGATCTGATGGCTCCCTTGGTCAAGTTAATAATTTGTAACAGGTATATTTACAATCTTCTTTCATCTGTGTATGACCTAGCTACATGATAGGACCCATCCAAAGTATGCATGTGTGAGCCTATGTGTTTAATTTTATTATAGATGCATATAGGTTGTTGTTGCTAAATAAAATATCATAGTTCTTGATAGATTTTATTTAGGCACATTTAGTTTTTGGGCCTATTCAATTAATAACAGTTGTTCTTATTAAGGTTAAATTCCTCTCTTTTGGGCCTTGTGTGAGAGTTGGGAGCCATAGTAGTGGGTACGACATACTGAACCCAGCACCCCCTCACATGAACCACCCCAATTGTGAAGGCCCATTTGCCTGATTTGAATAACTGTACTAGGTTAATTAAACTAGTTTAACCTAATAAAATTGATTAGCAACATAATTAACTTTTAAAATATATGAAATTTATTTTTCATGTAATATTTTAAAGTTAATTTTAGAAAAACACTTAGTCAATGATATATTCTAGATAGTTATTTCTAGTACTAGTTATTATTTCTAATATTAAATAGGAAAATATCATTGATTGTGAAATTAATTGTTTCCTAATTAATTTTGGTACAATCTAAGTTTAGTATATTTTCCTAGTATTAAACTAGAATTAATAATTAAGTTTCCTCTTTACTTAATTATTTATTTCTTGAATTTAATACATTTAATTAAATTGAAAATTTCCATATCTAACCTGAGCTTTACTTTAACCAATGCTCTGGAAAGAACATAGCACTTCTCCAAATGCAAGTAAACTCTGTTGTAGATTATCATATCAGTAAAATCCTATGTCTGATAAATCTAGGAAACTTTATTCACATAGTCATGTTTACTTTCCAATGTGTTGACGACACAATAAACATGATCAAGTATGTGAAAAGGGTTTCAGATGAATTTATACATTATGTACATATAATCATGAAATAAATCATGTGAACCATGCAACATTAAATGTTATTTCTGATCTATATTAATAAGTAAATCTGATTATATTGAAATGAGTTTTATTTAGGGCATAAAACCCAACACCTTCTTCTTCCCTTCGTGTGACCAAAACCCAACCAGCAAAGGATCAAAACTTCACCATTTCTCTTGAATTTAAGTAGCTTGTAGAACCTAAGCACAACCTAGAAGCAATCAAGGTAAGTTCTATGCTTTGTTCTAAGAATTTAATTGGTTTTGGAGTAAGGTTTTGTGTTTCAGTAGCTGTAGGAGTTAAAGTAAGTTAGAGTTATGTTTAGTTTAGATTTTTTAGTATGCTGAAAATTGATTTGGGTGGTTTCCATGGCTGGTTGACTTGAGTTGCATTGGATGAAGCTAAAAATTAAGTTTTCTTCACTTGAACATGTGATTTTGAGTTAGAGATTGAATTGTTGTGTTTTGAAGCTTGGAATATGTTGTCTTATGGTTATTATACTGCTCTGTAAAGTTTGGGATCGATTGGTTAGGTTTGGAGCAAGTTTTGGGACTTGAAGAGCTGAAATTTTCGAGTTTCTGCTGTTGTGAACCGGAATTCCGGATGGAACATGGCTGCACCAACCGGAATTCTGGATGGTCAATTTTCAGGAATCGCCGATTTTCGTATTTTAGCCATAACTTTTCACTCGGGTGTCCGTTTTAGACATTCTATATACCGTTTCGAAGCTTATGAAGAGCTCTACAGTATGAGACATAGATTAGAGCCAAAAGATGTATTTTATTTTAGGGTTTTTTTACCATAAGATTTGGTAGAAAACTCTAAGTTATTTATGCGGGGTTTAGACAGTGTTTTGGAATGGACCCTTATTGATTTACCTTTATCGTGACATAGGACTCGAAAGTTTCGGGCATCGTTCCACTCAGGTCGGCCCACATACTTGACTTTGGACTTGAGGTAAGAAAAGTAATATATACCGCTTGTAGTTAACGATTATAATTGTGATAGTCTCGATTATGATCGAGGGATATATTATGAAACGATTATTATCGTTTGACTCGATTATGATCCAGGGAAGTATTATGAAACGATTATTATCGTTGTGGCTCGATTATGATCGAGTAGAAGAAACGGTTATTACCGTTATGAGTAATTACTCCTAAAACCGCGGATAGGTTTCTTACTTATCGTTTGTTGTATCGGACAACGATAGTGACATATACAGCTCGTGGTAGGGGTGTTGGGTTTTATGCCCTAAATAAAACTCATTCATATAATCAGATTTACTTTTTAATAAAGATCAGAAATAACATTTTATGTTGCATGGTTCACATGATTTATTTCCTGATTATATGTATATTATGTATGAATTCTTTTTAAGTCCAGAACATATGAGTTGGTTAAAGATTATAGTGTTGTCAGCACAGTGGAATATAATCTTAAATTATATGTTCAAAAGTTGATTCCCTGATTTGTCAGAACACTGGATTTAGACTGACATGGTATAATCAGCGATAGGTATTCTTACACCTTGGAAAAGTGTTATGTCCTTTCCAGGACATTGGCAAAGTTTACCAGTATCGGATGTATGGAGTATACATCGGAAGGCACCGATATTGAACTTTGATTAGATATGTTAAAACTTACCGTAACATCTATTCAATTCAATATCACCTGTTGATCCTAGATCAAATGATCCCAATCCTGATATGGTTAGGCTCAATTTCAAGAGTGTTACTCGTGTTCTTTGATTTGTTAGTTAAGCCTAGTTTTGTATCAGGGTGATACGTACATTTTGGGAACACGGTAATGCAATTGAGTGGGAGCGCTAACATAAATATGGAATCTATAGCTTCTATTTGGCAAATAGAAGTAAAGGATGATTTCCTTCGAGCTTAACCAAACGAAGATAAATGGTGGAGATCTCATTTCACTTAGGTGAAATATCATTTATACAGGGTTAAGTATTTTAAGGATAAAATACATTGTAGGGTGTTACGGTAATTTAATCCCTGTACAGTGTAAATCATCTATATAGAGGATCATTGATCACATTAGGGTTATAACAATGGATAACTAATGACGTGTCTATATCGTGGAACATATAGAGCGTTTCTATATGACTGAGAGTGCAATTCCAAGTTCTAAGTGTGGATTCAATGAGGAATTAATAAGTTAGGGAATTTACTTGGTAAATTCGGTTCGACTTATTGGAAGCTCGGTTATATAGACCCATGGTCCCCATACTAGTTGAGACCATACTGCTTGTAAGACTCAGTTAATTGATTTTAATTAATCAATTATAATTCTAAAAGTTAGACTATGTCTACTTTATGAATTCTCACAGTTTAAGGATGAAATCGTAAAGAAAAGGGTTTCTAGGTTTAATTATTAATTAAGAGACTTTGTATGTCTAATTAATAATTATTTTAAATGACAATATTATTTAATAATCTATTTTAGTTATTAAATAATTAGTTTTGGCATTTAAATGATTAGAATTGGAAAAATGGCATTTTTGGAGAAATTGAAATAAAATTGAGGAAACTGCAAAATCCAAGTGAGGCCCATATCACCCTATGGCCGGCACCTCTTTGTGTGTTTCCCAATTATTATTTTCAATTTTAATTGCCATGTAATTGCTAATCAAAGCCTAGCAAAAATAGGAAAGTGGTTGATCACACTAAATAAGGCAGTTAATTGATTACACAGTAATTAAGGAAACTGTTTTATTTGGAAAGTTGTGCTCTCCCTTCTCCCTATATAAAGCAACCTTTGTTCTCTTCTCTTGTAAGCCATAAGCCACGAAATTCAAGAGAGAAAAAGAGAGAAAAATTCGAAATCCTTGTGAGATGAGTAGTGCCCACACACATCAAGTGGTATCACAATCATAGTATGTAAGACTATGGAAAATCTGCATCAAAGAAGGAGAAAAGAAGATCCAGGTTCAGATCTTGGTGATGCTCTCCTATAGAAAGGAATCAAGGACTAGAAATCTGAACGGAAGGAGTCATATTATTCCGCTGCACCCACTGTAAGGTTTTCTAACTTTATATGTGTTTATTTTCATTGTTTTAGAATTCATATTAGGTTGTTAATCCAACATACTTGTTAGTAAATCTAGATTCTGGTCAAATAATTTCCAACAACTGGCACCAGAGCCATGGTAATGATTTACTTTCATGTAATATGAATTAAAACGATGATTGATATGTTCTGTGTTGATTTGGATGGTTTCATGTTGTTTATGTGTTAGTTGATGAATGTATATGTTGTACAGTTTCGTTTTCCATGAAAAATATTTTTTCAATTTTTGAAAATATTTTATTTGGATTCCTTGTGAAAAATTAAGCAATTTTGTTTTTTACGGAACTCGATTCCGATAAAAATTGAGAAAGATATGAATTTTGGAAGATTGGAAATCATGGTTGCTGCATGCAGCCTATCCTGGCAGTTCTCCACAAATTGCGAATTTTTGAGGTTTTTTCCCCAAAAATCCTATTTTTTTTCCCAAAATTTATGTTTCCAATTTTAAATATTTTCAATTTGGAATTTTTCCAATTTTAAATATTTCTATTTTGGAATGTTTCCAGTTTTAAATATTTCCTATTATGGTCAGATTTAAAAATTTGTTAACTTCTTTAATATTTATTTATTATTTAATTATAAGATTAGATATTTTGATATTTAAGATATTTTAAATTAAAAGATAACTTTGTCTTTTTATTTAAAATATTATATTAAAATTATCTTATATGACAAATTAAATAATTAATAAATTTGAAATTAACATAGATATTTTTATAGATATACTTACCATAATGTTTTTCAAATTTAAAAATTTGTTATTTTGTTAAATATTTAATTATTTATAAATGATAAGTATAAAAATGATATTTTTTTTCTATATATATCATTTTTTCCTTATTAGAAATTTATAAATCATATCTTAAATATTTAAATAACATAGATATTTTTGTAGAGATTTGAATATTGCTTAATTTGAGATATTTTGACATATAATTATGGTAATTATTATTTAACCAAATCTATTTTAAAATTGGTTTATTTTATTAATTATAAGATCTGAAAGTGATATTGAAGATTCTTTCCTTTCAAATCATTGATCTTATTAGATATTTAATTTAATTTGATTCAAATAAACCTAGATATTTTAAAATTAGTTTCCTTTATTTGGTTAGTTTAAGAATAATAATTTAATTATATTAATATCTTGATTCACATCTGTTACATGGACAATGTTTGTTTGTTTATATTGTTTATTCAAAACTTTTTAACAAACCTATTATTTATTACGATCTAAATTGCTATGATTAACTTGTTGACGTATCATGATCCAATGATCTGATTTTAATCATAGTCCAATTGACGATAGATCTTATAAATAATTTGTAACAGTAAATTTTGTACTTCTTTCAACTGTGTAAACCTAGTAACATGATAGGGTACATCCAAATCATTTTTACTGTGTGAGCCTATATGTTTGCTTTTGGGCTTAGATACATATAGGGAGCCCATTTAAGTTTTTACTAAGTAAATGGACTAGGTTGCTAAAATAAATTTTGACATAAGGAAATTTATTTAGGCCCAATTAGATTTGGGCTTATTCAATGAATAACAATTGTTTATTTTAAGGTTAAATTCCTCTCTTTTGGGCCTTGTGTGAGAGTTGGGGGCCATAGAAGTGGGTACGACATACTGAACCCAGCTCCCCCTCACATGAACTACCCCAATTGTGAAGGCCCATTTGCCTTATTTAAATAATTGTATTAGGTTAATTATATTAGTCTAACCTAATTAAAATTGAATTAGCAACATAATTAACTTTTAAAATATATGAAATTTATTTTTCATGTAATATTTTAAAGTTAATTTTAGAAAAACACTTAGTCAATGATATATTCTAGATAGTTATTTCTAGTACTAGTTATTATTTCTAATATCAAATAGGAAAATATCATTGATTGTGAAATTAATTGTTTCCTAATTAATTTTGGTACAATCTAAGTTTAGTATATTTTCCTAGTATTAAACTAGAATTAATAATTAAGTTTTCTCTTTACTTAATTATTTATTTCTTGAATTTAATACATTTAATTAAATTGAAAATGTCCATATCTAAGTTGATTTTCATCATGATACTTAAATATTGTTATTTTCATGTTATTTAATTAAAGTTGAAAATTATTTTAAGTTTGGAAATGTCAGAATAACTTAAGTTTGAATAATTTTCAAAATATATTTTATTTTATTTTATTAATCATTTCCCAAAATTTCGAAATTGCATCACCTTGATGCAGGAATTTCGAATTTTATTTGAAAAATAGATTAAAGTTGAAAATTATTTATTTAATTTTGGACCAACTTAAATCTGACTTTTTCATTTAATGGTTAATTAAAATAAATGAACTAAAATATATTATAATTAGAAATTGGATTAATTAGTCTATGAAAGTCTAGATAGATATTATCTGTTTTGCTTGAAGTATTTTTCTAGTGATATTTAATTAAATAGAAAATTAATATTTAAGTTGATTTTTTAATCATGATACTTAAATATTTGAAATTTTTCTTAGATATTTAATTAAATAGGAAAATTATATTTTTTGTTGAAAATTAATTTTTATTAATTTTGGGCCAACATAAAATTAGAGTAATTTTCCAGGATTTATTTTTATTTTATTTTAAAAGCATTTTCGAAAATGCAATATATATTTATAGAAAATTAAATTTGAGTTGTAAATTAATTTAAATTAATTTTGAAACAACTTAAATTGAATAATTTTCTAAATATTTATGGAAATTATTACTAAGATGGAAATAATTCACGTTATTTATCCATCTAAGTATAATTTATAAATATTAAATTAAAATTTATATTTGGAGTTTTTCATTCTAAATTGGAAATTTTAATCAATTAAATATATATTTAAAATAAATGGATTAAAATAAATATTAGAAGAAAATACAAACCCTTCATTAAATAATGAGCTTTATTATTATAAGGATATTCGATCTCCATTGTTGGTTTTACATAGCTATTGTTTTAGTGAGTAATCCTCCCTAATGGAGGAACGTTCATTAGCAAGTTAGCACCGTTTAATCTCGAAAGATAAGTAATCTTGTAAGTTTCTTTTATATAGTTTATGATCACCCTAATGGTGGCGACTGTATAAGACTTGCAAGAATATGAAACAATGGTGGAAGCTCATAAGATAGAATAGCCTTGACTCTCGCCTAAACGGGACAACGCGGATTTCAATCTTGATCGAATAAAAGGTTGCTAGAATGTTGATCATTTTAGATGAGCTGACAACTCTGTTCAATGAATGGTAGCTTTGACTCTCGCCTAAACAGGACACTGATATCAGTTTGTTGAAAACCTTGAAAATTATTTAGGATTGTATGTTTTAGTATTTTCACTTGTCATTCCTACTTGCTATATGCTTAATAATTTCTGAATTGTGTATGAATTTGTATTGAACCATGTTATTTTCTGTTATTAAACTGTAGTTTAATTTCGAATCTTCATTGTTGGTCTAACTTGATTTGTTTTTCTAATGAGATAAATCCCTAATGGATTTTCACCATTAGACTAACATAATAGTGTTAGATCTCGAAAGATAAATATTGTATATGCAACATCTAGCTGTTCATCAATTGATGACATCTTAGACTAGTGTTTTACAATATGAAACAAGAAGATTGTATAAATAAGATTACTTTGACTCTCGCTAATCGGAGCATCGTTGGATTCTTATTTAAAACGAAATTATCCTAATTCCTCTTAGCTTATTCATTTCGAATTAGCTTAATGACATATCATTGGATGAATGGTCTATAAATCATATAAAGTCTTATTTTCTCTTAAGAAATTAGATGATTCATATGATTATATTCCCGGAATTCTATCCCTAAATGATATAAATCCTCAATCTTAGATATCTCCTACTTGTATAGGCAAATCATAGAGTTAGATTAGTAGTGGTGGTCCAAGAAAGAATTACTAATTATACAGTTACACTTTCACAAGTGTTTCATAACCATTTTCTATCAATGGATTTAAACTGTATGAGTTTAGTATTCTGTGACCAGAATCCACTTGCACTATTCTAAGAACTCTTTGATGTAACTAAACTTAAGTCATCAAAAGATACAACCACATATTTTATAAATCTAAGGCATTTGTATCTTGTTCGTAGTGGTTTTGATAAGATCATTCTCTGCAAAGAGTTAATATGCCTATATCCACTGAAAGTAATTTCATCTCATTCGCAGATGGATGTACATTCAGGGGTGGATATGAGTTTTCGTTGTATTCTTAAAACGATCACTCTAGATTTTACCTTATGCAAAAGAAATTTGAAATGTTTGAAAAATTTCATGAATTTCTAGCAATGGTGAAGGTAAGTGGTTAAAGATCTTGCGAACTGATAGGGGTGGAGAAAACGTTAGTAGATATGCAGTTCAAAGGTCATTAATTTGATTTTGAATAATATCCAAACTTACCTCCCCAGAAATTCGAGTTGCATATTGATGATTAGTTACTAGTCGTTGCCTAAATCCTTCTATGGAAATAAAATTTCAGAATGATGCAATGGTTGTATACTTAATGTAAATCATTACTAGATTCATGGATGACCTAATCGAAATCTTAAGAAAAGCTAGAACTGCTAACCCTGGTTTGCATGTTTGTTAGCTATTCTAAGTGATTAGGGGTGGAGCATCCCATAGTCATTAGATAAGAAAGTGTTTGTTTAAACAAATACTGCTTTTCTAAGAAAATGACTAAGTCTGAAAATAAAGTAGCAAATAAAGGAGATATTTTTTTTTCTTGATTCCAAAAGTGTTCTATCATCTTATTTTACAAGATGATCCCACTGCCTCTGCTGTCTTAACACAACTGAAGAGGTCTATACCATTTAGTTTTCTTTGACATAGTTCACGGTACCTTGTTGTAGTGGGAGAGTTTCTAGGAACTCACCTTCTTATAACTTGGAAGACACTAGTGATTAAAATCCATTGTGAGTTTAAACAAGTAATGGATTGTCAAGATAAGAAACTAAGAAGAAAGCCAATAGAACTATGGTTTGATCCATTCACATGGAGTAACCTAAAGTTTTCTATTACAAGGACATGAAAGGAAATTTTCGTTCATAAGTCTATTCAATGGACTTAACAAAAATTCCTGTTCCTAGTATTATAGGTATGAGTTTATCTAAACCTATGGCTTGTGGTATACCTGGTAATTACTTACTCTAATGCAAGCATGAGATGCTGATGCATTTTCTTTCCAATGGAAATCTATAGAAGCTTCACAACTTCTTAGACATAGATTTTATTTATCTAAGGAAAAGTCTCAACTATTCCAGAGAAGATAAAGCCATGAAAGAATTTCTTAAATCAACAGTGAGAGGTCTCAGATATGCTTTAGTATGCCTTAGACCAGACACCTGCTGTTGAGTGGGAGTAATGAGTAGGTATCAGATTAATCCAGGAGAGGAACATTGGAAGACAATCAAGTAAATCTTAAGATTAAGAAGAGGAACTATATGTTAGTCAATAAGGATGTTTGTTTAAAACTCTTAGACTACACCACATCAGATTTCAAGACTTGCCTTTGTGCTAGAAAGTCTGCTGATGAGATGGTGATTACTTTGGGGGTGGAGTAGCGATTTTGGAGAAGTGTAAAAACCTATCTGAAATCTCTTGGTCTACCAGAGAGAGACTGAATGTTAAAAGTTGCAGGAAAGATACTTATTCAGTCTAAGGAAAGTTCTATACATTTGTGGCACTATTCCAACTTACCTTAACTACTAGGGTTACTTCCTGAATAACCAAAGAGTAGTTGCCCAAAAGTATAGAATCCAGTATCCCAAGAAAGTAGACATATAGAGAGGAATTTCACATTATCAAGGATTTTGTGATTAAGGAAGAGTAATGGTGGAGAAGAGGTTGTGTTTAATTCAACCTGTCAGATCCCATTACGAGGAGTTTACTACTATTACACTTGATTGGTATATCAAGGTGTTAATGATTATTTGAAATGTACTTTTTGTTTTATATTAGTGCAAGTGGGAGTTTGTTGGGTTTTATGCCCTAAATAAAACTCATTTCATATAATCAGATTTACTTATTAATAAAGATCAGAAATAACATTTTATGTTGCATGGTTCACATGATTTATTTCATGATTATATGTATATAATGTATGAATTCTTTTTAAGTCCAGAACATATGAGTTGGTTAAAGATTATAGTGTTGTCAGCACAGTGGAATATAATCTTAAATTATATGTTCAAAAGTTGATTCCCTGATTTGTCAGAACACTGGATTTAGACTGACATGGTATAATCAGCGATAGGTATTCTTACACCTTGGAAAAGTGTTATGTCCTTTCCAGGACATTGGCAAAGTTTACCAGTATCGGATGTATGGAGTATACATCGGAAGGGACCGATATTAAACTTTGATTAGATATGTTAAAACTTACCGTAATATCTATTCAATTCAATATCACCTGTTGATCCTAGATCAAATGATCTCAATCCTGATATGGTTAGGCTCAATTTCAAGAGTGTTACTCGTGTTCTTTGATTTGTTAGTTAAGCCTAGTTTTGTATCAGGGTGATACGTACATTTTGGGAACACGGTAATGCAATTGAGTGGGAGCGCTAACATAAATATGGAATCTATAGCTTCTATTTGGCAAATAGAAGTAAAGGATGATTTCCTTCGAGCTTAACCAAACGAAGATAAATGGTGGAGATCTCATTTCACTTAGGTGAAATATCATTTATACAGGGTTAAGTCTTTTAAGGATAAAATACATTGTAGGGTGTTAGGGTAATTTAATCCCTGTAAAGTGTAAATCAAACATATAGAGGATCATTGATCACATTAGGGTTATAACAATGGATAACTAATGACGTGTCTATATCGTGGAACATATAGAGCGTTTCTATATGATTGAGAGTGCAATTCCAAGTTCTAAGTGTGGATTCAATGAGGAATTAATAAGTTAGGGAATTTACTTGGTAAATTCGGTTCGACTTATTGGAAGCTCGGTTATATAGACCCATGGTCCCCATACTAGTTGAGACCATACTGCTTGTAAGACTCAGTTAATTGATTTTAATTAATCAATTATAATTCTAAAAGTTAGACTATGTTTACTTTATGAATTCTCACAGTTTAAGGATGAAATCGTAAAGAAAAGGGTTTCTAGGTTTAATTATTAATTAAGAGACTTTGTATGTCTAATTAATAATTATTTTAAATGACAATATTATTTAATAATCTATTTTAGTTATTAAATAATTAGTTTTGGCATTTAAATGATTAGAATTGGAAAAATGGCATTTTTGGAGAAATTAAAATAAAATTGAGGAAACTGCAAAATCCAAGTGAGGCCCATATCACCCTATGGCCGGCACCTCTTTGTGTGTTTCCCAATTATTATTTTCAATTTTAATTGCCATGTAATTGCTAATCAAAGCCTAGCGAAAATAGAAAAGTGGTTGATCACACTAAATAAGGCAGTTAATTGATTACACAGTAATTAAGGAAACTGTTTTATTTGGAAAGTTGTGCTCTCCCTTCTCCCTATATAAAGCAACCTTTGTTCTCTTCTCTTGTAAGCCATAAGCCACGAAATTCAAGAGAGAAAGAGAGAAAAATTCGAAATCCTTGTGAGATGATTAGTGCCCACACACATCAAGTGGTATCTCAATCATAGTATGTAAGACTATGGAAAATCTGCATCAAAGAAGGAGAAAAGAAGATCCAGGTTCAGATCTTGGTGATGCTCTGCTACAGAAAGGAATCAAGGGCTAGAGATCTGAACGGAAGGAGTCATATTATTCCGCTGCACCCACTGTAAGGTTTTCTAACTTTATATGTGTTTATTTTCATTGTTTTAGAATTCATATTAGGTTGTTAATCCAACATACTTGTTAGTAAATCTAGATTCTGTTAAAATAATTTCCAACAAGGGGTACTTTATGAAGTACCTAAATTATGTGGTTATGAAGTTGTGGAACGATCAAGAGTGTTATTATGTGATGAGTTGTAATTGAATACATTTTTGTTAAGGTAGGATTGAATAAATGTTAAATTGCTTATGAAATTGGTCATTTTTCTTACAGTCTCAGTGGCTTAGGGATGTAAGAAAACAGGTTGTAATGACGTATGATTGGAGTGCTTTATGAAGCACTAAAATTGTGTGGATATGCTAATGTGTGAACTAGGGTGCTTTATGAAGCACTGAAAATGAATATTTATGATAATGCATGATTAAGGTGTTTTATGAAATGCTGAGATTGTTGATTATGTATAGCTATAAATACTCTTAATTTTGTAATGAGTTGCTCGTATAGACGTTGAATTGTAAATATACGTTGAAAGAGTGCAATCTACTGGTATGAATAATCTATTGAAAAGAAATCTACTATCACTTTCCATAATTTTCTTTTGTCTAATAGCTTTCTTGCTGAGTCATTATGACTCACGGGTGCTTCATGATGCAGGTAAGAAGATTATCGGTTCTTTTTGGCCACGAGTCAGAGGTCTCCCAGCTATGTACATATCAACCGTGTTGTCTTGGCTTCTAGGAAGCAGGATCACCCCTTTTTCTATGATTGGATGTATAACCTACTCTTGTATTAATGGTTTTATAATTGGTTATAAAAGAATTTTATTAGCAGGGGATCCCCATATTACGACAGTATTTTGAACTAAAGTTTCTATTTTAAATTTAATTAAAGATAATATATTTTTTTTGAATTAAACCACACTTTTCATAAACTAATAGATTATTGATAATAAGATTATAAAAGCACACACGTGGCGTTCTTGAGGTTCAGGGCGTTACAGATATTGAACTTTGACTTAGATTTATTAAACTTACCATAATATCTATTCAAGTCAATATCGCCTAGTTGATCCTAGATCAAATGTTCTTAATCCTGTTATGATTAGGCTCAATCTTGAAAGGCTATTCGTGTTCTTTGATTTGTTAGTTAAGCCTACTTTTGGGTCAGGGTGATACGTACATTTTGGGAACACGGTAGTGCAATTGAGTGGGAGCGCTAACATAAACATGGAATCTATAGCTTCTATCTAGCGAATAGTAAGTAAAGGATGATCTCCTTCGAGCTTGACCAAACAAAAATAAATGGTGAGTACTCATTTCACATAAGCTGAAATATCATTTATACGGGGTTAAGTGTTTTATGGATAAAATACATTGTAGGGTGTAACGGTAATCTAATCCCTTTACAGTGTAGATCATTCATATAGAGGATCATTGATCAAATTAGGATTATAACAATGGATAACTAATGATGTGTCTATATGGTGGAACATATAGAGCATTCTATATACTGAGAGTGCAATTCTAAGTTCTATGCGTGGATTCAACGAAGAATTAATAAGTCAGTGAATTTAAGTTATAAATTCTTGATCTGCTTATTGGAAGCTCGGTTATATAGACCCATGGTCCCCCCACTAGTTGAGATAATATTGCTTGTAAGACTCATATAATTGGTTTTGATTAATCAATTATAATTCTCAAATTAGACTATGTCTATTTGTGAATTTTTCACTAAGTAAGGGCGAAATTGTAAAGAAAGAGTTTTTAGGGCATATTTGTTAATTATGATACTTTGTATGGTTCAATTAATAAATATGATAAATGACAATATTATTTAATAATTATTTATAGTTATTAAATAGTTAGAATTGGCATTTAAATGGTTGAATTTGAAAATTGGCGTTTTTTAGAAAATGAGATGCAGAAATGATAAAACTGCAAAATTACAAAAAGTGAGGCCCAAATCCACATTGCCTAGGCCGGCCACTTTTATAGGGTTTATCATTTGATAATTTTATTATTTTAATGCCAAATAATTCAAACCTAACCCTAGTGGAATGCTATAAATAGATAGTGAAGACTTCAGGAAATTTACACTTAACTTTCTACTTTTTCCTTCAGAGAAAAACCTGAGCCTTCTCTCTCTATACCTAGCCGCCACCTTCTTCTCTTTCTTCTTCCTTGAAATTTCGAAACCTCTTAGTGATTAGAGTAGTGCCCACACACAACAAGTGATACCTCAATCATAGTGAGGAAGATCGTGAAGAAAGACATTCAACAAGAAGGAGTTTCATCACTAAAGAAGGAGAGACAGAGATCCAGGTTCAGATCTTGATAATACTCTACGACAGAAAGGATACAAGGGTTAAAGATCTGAACCGAAGGAGACATATTATTCCGCTGCACCCAATGTAAGGTTTCTAATACTTTATATGTGTTTATTTCATAATTGTTTTAGAAGTTCATATTTAGGGTGTTAATCAACATACTTGTGAGTAGATCTAAGATCCTGGTAAAATAATTTCCAACAACTGGCCTCAGAGCCATGGTAATTGATTTGCTTGCAAGAAATTTGGACTTAAAACGATTTGTTTGATGTTTTGGATGGTATCATGTTGTTTTGTGTGTTGTATGATGATTAATTGATGTTTGTGAATTTTCGTGAAACATAATTGAATATCTGTTTCTGGAATTATTTTTAATGGATAGTATGAAAAAAATTAAGCAATTTACTTTTTTACAGAACTCAATTTCGATTTAATTTGAATTAGTTATGATTTTTTGAAGTTTCAAAAAATATCAGGGTGACATCACTCAGACACGTGGCGCGGATGGCCTAAATCCTCAGCCAGACGCGTGTTAGGACAAGTTTTGTCCGAAGAACACGCGCATGGGGTCCCTGAAACCCCATTCTGCACACGGAAATCCTGCTGGACTCCTCCAGCGCCGAGCTTGCTCGGCCGTGCACCCTCTCATGCGTGCGCGGTGCATACTATCCGTACAGTTCGCAATTTTTTTCGTTTTTCTTCGATTTTTCATGCTATTTCATGGAATTAACTTTCGATATTTTGTGTAGTTTTGTATTTTGATTTTTACTTTTCAATTTTCAAATCTAATATCACAAATAAATTAATTTGAATTTTTAAATTTAATTTTAGATATTAGTATAATTTGAATTTGAAAACAAGTAAAAATCTATCTTTTTGCTTGATTTTATATCTTATTTTTAAATTTTATTATTTTATCTTATGTTTTAAATTTAAAGGTCAGATATTAAATATTTTTTAAATTAAATATTTTTTAAATATTTGACCTTATTATAATTTAAAATAAGATTATTATAATCATGTAATTTTAAATAAAAGTAAGATATTTTGCTATTTTTTTTAAATTTTGTTATTTTATTAAAATTTAATTATAAAATCTGAAAAATATTTTTTTTATTTTATATTTAATTTATAAAATAACTTCAAAAATTTAAAAGGTAGTTAGCAATTATTTTTGAAATGATATTTAGGTTAGTTGAAACCTAATTTTTCAAAAATTGTAGGTTTAATTTTATTTTTTTTAATTATTATTTTATTATTTAAAAAACGAAATATTTTTTTATTTAAATATTTTCGAAAATAATTATTTAAAATTAAATAATTCCTACATCCAACTATCCAATTCATCTTGTTGCAGGAGTATGTGTTTTAGCTTATATGTAAGTTTTATAAAACCTATTATTGCTTGATTGCAAATAGCCATGGTTAACTTGTTGACAGATCCAATGATCTGATTTTAACACATGGTTCAATTGGTCAAGTAATAATTTGTAACAGGTAAATTTTACAATCTTCTTTCATCTGTGTATGACCTAGCAACATGATAGGATCCATCCAAATGTGTGCCTGTGTGAGCCTATATGTTTAATTTTGTTATAGATGGATATAGGTTGTTGTTGCTAAATAAAATATCATAGTTTTTGATAGATTTTATTTAGGCCCATTTAGTTTTTGGGCCTATTCAATTAATAACAGTTATTCATTTTAAGGTTAAATTCCTCTCTTTTGGGCCTTGTGTGAGAGTTGGGAGCCATAGTAGTGGGTACGACATACTGAACCCAGCACCCCCTCACATGAACTACCCCAATTGTGAAGGCCCATTTGCCTGATTTGGACAACTGTACTAGGTTAATTAAATTAGTTTGACCTAATAAAATTGATTAGCAACACAATTAATTTCATGTTTTTTGAAATTAATTTAAGAAAACCATAGTTTAAAGAATTTTATTCTAAGCTAAACTATATGTATTTTCTTGTATTTAATTAAATATAGAATTATAACCAACTAGATTCTTTCTGAAGCTTAATTTGAATTTTTCATTAAATATTCCTATTTAAGTTGAAATTTAGTTATCTCTAACTAATCAACTTAAATCTGAATATCTTTTGAATTTCAAATTTCAAAATTAAGTTGAGGAATTTTAGGAATTGGTTATTAAGATTCTATAGATATTTTTTAAGTTGATACTTTTTCAAATATTAACTTAAAATGGAATATTTTCAAATTAAGTGGTTACAACTTAATTTCATATTTAATTAAATCTAATTTGAAAGATATTTAAGTTGATTTTTTTATATTTTTTTAAAACAACTTAAACAAGATATTTTCAAATTTGTTCCATTATTTTCGAATTTAAATAATAATTGAAATTTAATTAAAGTTAATTTTTTATTTAAACCAACTTTAATTTGTAATTTTTCATGGAACAGATGATTAAATAAAATACATATATATATTTTAAATAATGAGCTTTAATCAAAAGATATTCGATCTCCATTGTTGGTCTTACAAAAGTTAAATTTTTTCAATATAACCTCGAGACGCTAGACTTCGTCCCCCTATGGATGGTTATTCATTGAAAACCTTTAACACCGTAAGATCTCATTTGATAAGTGTTTTGTGAGTTTTCGTCTCTATTAGACTCTCCCCTACGGTGACTACTTAGAGATAAATTCATGAAACATGAAACAATGGCGGAAGCTCATAAAGTGAGAATAACCTTGACTCTCGCCTACCGGGACAACGTTGGATTCTCATTTTGATCGAATAAAAGGTTGCTAAAATGGTTTTATTTTAGATGAGCTGACTACTCTATTCAACTAATGTTATCTTTGACTCTCGCCTACCGGGATACTGTATTTCATTATGTTGGAAACCTTGGAAAATAAACTGTGTTAGATTTAATATTTTTATAACATATGTGATTATTTGTTATTTTATGAACTTGTGTATGAATTTGAACCAAAACCTTACTTCTGTTTTATTGATGTGTTGTAGTGCCAATAACCCTCATCCCATCCCACTCCCAGTTAATATCTTAGCAATTGAACTTGAAGTTATAAACTCCTTGTCAGAGTAATACTTCACATATGCTCATGATGAACATAAAATTCCAGAAAGTAGGTAAGCTGGGAATTGTTTAACTCCATAAATCCTACTACTTCAAGCTTAGTTGAGAAGATAAGAGAAAGTGATTCCACTTCCTTAAGTTATACTTCACAACAAAATGAACCATCAAGAACAACAATTAACAAACGAATAAGCAGTGATGCTTTAGTATTCGAATCATGTGTGTTAGAGAATGATAAATCCATTTGGATTCTTGATTCTGGGTCTACAAACCATGTGAGTTGTTCATTGCAATTGCTTGAGAATTGGAATTATTTGAAATCCGGAGAGTTGAAAGTTAAGGTTGGTAATGGCGAAATGGTTTCGGTTAGAGCTAGAGGAAAAGCCAAACTCAAGTTTCAAAACAGAATATTGGAATTAGACAATGTCTTATACATTCCAAATTTCAGTAGAAACTTGGTTTCTATTTCATGCTTACAATTGCAACAATACAAATTAGATTTTTCGAGTTCTAGTTCTACCATTTCTCGAAATGACATTCATATTTGTGTTGCATCCATGGAACAGGGGCTTTATGTTCTTAGACCAGAAACACCATTTGCCCTACATAACGAACTTTTTAAAGTAGCTAAACCTAGAAACCACAAAAAGCAAAAGATCGATGATGATAACGAAACATATCTATGACATTTATGTTTGGGTTACATAGGCTATGACAGACTAAATAGGCTAACCAAAGACGGTCCATTGAAAAATGTCGTCTTAGGTGAATTACCTATTTGCGAGTCTTGCCTAGAAGGAAAGATGACCAAACGTTCTTTCTCTGCGAAGGGAGAGCGTGCCAAACAACCCCTAGGGTTAGTGCATTCAGATGTCTGCGGACCTTTGAATGTAAAAGCCCGAGGTGGTTATGAGTACTTTGTCACTTTCATTGACGATTACTCTAGATATGGACATATTTACCTTATGCATAAGAAATCTGAAACATTTGAAAAGTTTCAGGAATTTCAAGCATTGGCTCAAAACCAATTAGGTAAAACATTAAAGATCTTGCGAACTGATAGGGGTGGAGAATATATGGATATGTAGTTCAAAGATCATTTAATTGAACTTGGAATTGAATCCCAATTAACCGCCCCTAGCACTCCACAGCAAAATGGAGTTGCAGAAAGACGGAATCGCACGCTTTTGGAAATGGTTAGGTCCATGCTTAGTTTTTCAACTCTACCTACGTCCTTCTGGGGATATGCAATTCAGATGGCAACTGACATTTTAAATGTTGTTCCATCTAAATCAATCCCTAAGACACATTTCGAACTATGGAATGGTCGTACACCTAGTTTACGCCATCACAGAATCTGAGGGTGCCCTGCTCATGTCTTAAGAAAGAAAGACGACAAACTTGAGTCACGAACTGAAGTTTGCATGTTTGTCGAAAATTCTAAAGAGACTAGGGGTGGACTATATTATAGTCGCAAGGATGATAAAGTGTTTGTTTCCACAAACGCCCTTTCCTTGAAGATGACTATATTAAGAATTTCAAACCACAAAGTAAAGTAGTGTTGGAGGAAATTCTTTCAGATATAAGTCCTTCTAATGTTCTGTCATCTTCCACTCGAGAAGAGGACAATCCCACTCCCTCAGTCGAACCAACTGAGAAAACTACTACCAAAGTTCCTGTTCAGAAGATCACCGCTCCTCGTCGTAGTGGGAGGGTTTCAACAAAACCAGCTCGTTATGGCTTGGATGGTGAAATCAATATGGTCGTTGGTGACGGTATTGAAGATGAACCATTAACCTATAAACAGGCAATGGCTAGTCTGCAACGGAAACGATGGTCAGCCGGCATGGATTCAGAAATGGATTCCATGAAAAAGAACAAAGTCTTGGAATATGAAGACGCACCTGATGACTATCATCTGATAGGATGCAAGTGGGTTTACAAGAAGAAAAGAGGAGCTGGAGGCGAAGTCGAAACTTTTAAAGCTAGACTTGTAGCCAAGGGTTATACCCAAAGAGAAGGTGTGGACTATGAGGAAACTTTTAGTCCTGTTGCCATGCTCAAATGCATCCGAATTCTTCTCTCCATAGCTGCTGCTTTCGATTATGAAATCTGGCAAATGGATGTAAAGACTGCCTTCCTTAATGGGGTACTTGAAGAAACCATCTATATGGAGCAACCAGAAGGCTATGTTCTTCCAGGGCAGGAAAAGAAAGTTTGCAAATTAAATAGGTCTATCTATGGACTCAAGCAAGCTTCTCGCTCATGGAATAAAAGGTTTGATGAAATCATCAAGACCTACGACTTTCTTCAGAATGAAGATGAACCTTGTGTTTACCAACTCAAGGAAGACCAAGTAGTAGTATTCCTGGTCCTTTATGTTGACGACATTTTGGTTATTGGAAACAATATCAAGAAAATGACTCACATCAAGGAATGGCTTAACACTCAATTCGATATGAAAGATTTGGGTGAAGCAGCCTATGTTCTTGGTATTCAGATTATCAGAAACCGGAAGAACAGATCTCTTGCTCTCTCTCAAACAACCTATATTGACAAAGTTTTAGAGAGATTCTCCATGAACAACACCAATGGGGCAAACATGCCTTCTAGATATGGTATCCGTCTATCTAAGGAACAATCTCCTACTGATCCTCAAGAGATAGAGGACATGGCGAAAGTTCCTTATGCTTCTGCAGTTGGAAGTCTAATGTATGCAATGTTATGCACTAGACCTGACATCTACTATGCAGTTGGAATCGTGAGCAGGTATCAGTCTAATCCAGGAAAGGAACATTGGAATGCAGTTAAGTATATTCTGCAATACTTAAAGAGTACAAGGAATCTTGTGTTAGTCTACAAGGGTGGTGCTTTAAATTATAGGCTATACTGATTCAGATTTCCAAGCATGTCTTGAAGACAGGAAATCTACATCTGGGATGGTGTTTACTCTTGGGGGTGGAGCAGTGGTTTGGAGAAGTGCTAAGCTGATCCATTCATAAAAGTCTTGGCCGTGACTGCATTTGAAAAGCACCGTCAGGATTTAGGATTAATTGATATGTACTGATTAGTTTTATATTAGTGGAAGTGGGAGTTTGTTGGGTTTTATGCCCTAAATAAAACTCCATTTCAATGTAATCTATTTTATTCAACATCAATAAAGAAACATAAGTATTTTTCATTCATTTCTGTATGTTTTGGTTCATGCTATCAATTGCTTGTCTATTTGATTTATAAATTCATCTGAAACCCTTTTCACACACTTGATCCTGTTTATTGTGTTGTCAATACATTGGAAAGTAAACATGACTATGTGAATAAAGTTTCCTAGATTTATCAGACACATGGTTTTACTGATATGATAATCTACAACAGAGTTTACTTGCATTTGGAGAAATGCTATGTTCTTTCCAGAGCATTGGTTAAAGTAAAGCTCAGGTTGGGTGCATGGAGTATGCATCGGAATGGACTGATATTGAACTTTGACTTAGATTTATTAAACTTACCATAATATCTATTCAAGTCAATATCGCCTAGTTGATCCTAGATCAAATGATCTTAATCCTGTTATGATTAGGCTCAATCTCAAGAGGTTATTCGTGTTCTTTGATTTGTTAGTTAAGCCTACTTTTGGGTTAGGGTGATACGTAAATTTTGGGAACACAGTAGTGCAATTGAGTGGGAGCGCTAACATAAACATGGAATCTATAGCTTCTATCTGGCGAATAGTAAGTAAAGGATGATCTCCTTCGAGCTTGACCAAACAAAAATAAATGGTGGAGTACTCATTTCACATAAGCTGAAATATCATTTATACGAGGTTAAGTGTTTTAAGGATAAAATACATTGTAGGGTGTAACGGTAATCTAATCCCTTTACAGTGTAGATCATTCATATAGAGGATCATTGATCAAATTAGGATTATAACAATGGATAACTAATGATGTGTCTATATGGTGGAACATATAGAGCATTCTATATACTGAGAGTGCAATTCTAAGTTCTATGCGTGGATTCAACGAAGAATTAATAAGTTAGGGAATTTAGGTTATAAATTCTTGATCTGCTTATTGGAAGCTCGGTTATATAGACCCATGGTCCCCCCACTAGTTGAGATAATATTGCTTGTAAGACTCATATAATTGGTTTTGATTAATCAATTATAATTCTCAAATTAGACTATGTCTACTTGTGAATTTTTCACTAAGTAAGGGCGAAATTGTAAAGAAAGAGTTTTTAGGGCATATTTGTTAATTATGATACTTTGTATGGTTCAATTAATAAACATGATAAATGACAATATTATTTAATAATTATTTATAGTTATTAAATAGTTAGAATTGGCATTTAAATGGTTGAATTTGAAAATTGGCGTTTTTGAGAAAATGAGATGCAGAAATGATAAAATTGCAAAATTGCAAAAAAGTGAGGCCCAAATCCACATTGCCTAGGCCGACCACTTTTATAGGGTTTATCATCTGATATTTTCATTATTTTAATGCCAAATAATTCAAACCTAACCCTAGTGGAATGCTATAAATAGATAGTGAAGGCTTCAGGAAATTTACACTTAACTTTCTACTTTTTCCTTCAGAGAAAAACCTGAGCCTTCTCTCTCCATACCTAGCCGCCACCTTCTTCTCTTTCTTCTTCCTTGAAATTTCGAAATCTCTTAGTGATTAGAGTAGTGCCCACACACAGCAAGTGATACCTCAATCATAGTGAGGAAGATCGTGAAGAAAGACATTCAACAAGAAGGAATTTCAGCACTAAAGAAGGAGAGAAAGAGATCCAGGTTCAGATCTTGATAATACTCTGCGACAGAAAGGATACAAAGGTTAGAGATCTGAATGGAATGAGACATATTATTCCGCTGCACCCAATGTAAGGTTTCTAATACTTTATATGTGTTTATTTCATAATCGTTTTAGAAGTTCATATTTAGGGTGTTAATCAACATACTTGTGAGTAGATCTAAGATCCTGGTAAAATAATTTCCAACACTAACATCCCTACAAACTTGACCCATGTAAAAATCAAGAAGACAACTTGTTGTAGTGCATTTCAAAAATGAGGGGTGGCATCTCTGGTATAATGCTTTCTTTCGCAAATAATACAGAGATGTATCAACATGCTGAAAAAGGAAAAAAAAAATAGTAAACAAAAAGATTTAAATATAACCCCTCGATTTAGAAAGATAAAACAATTATAAATAACACTTACTTAATCTGATAAAAGACCTTTAGCATCATATATATCGAAGAACTACCTCTTCCTTGTAACACGTGTTGTACCCAATTTGAACTTCTTCCCACTTTGAAAAATGATAATGTCATTTTTTTCCAACAAATGGAGGAGAAGATGGAGAATTCTTGCTAAAAAGAAAAAAATTCCAATTAGTTTTAAAAAAATGAACTAAAAATATATACATATAATAAATACGCAAACAATTTACAGTTTCATATTCATGCCTTTTGAATACCACTCCAAGAAAGCATCAACTACTTCCTTTGAAGGCATAGCTTCAAAATCACTATCAAATGGAAAGTTGCATGAGAAACAATTTATCTTCTTTTCTGGTGTCAAAAATGTTGGAGAAATATCAACATAATTTGGATGGGAGTCGATTGGAGGATCACGATTGTGATGTATATCATTTCATTTGATTACAGTCGTTTCAACATGTGTTGAAAACGAAGGTGGTGAAGCAATAATTGTTGGTGGAATTTCTGCACTTGAAGAATGATAGACGGAAGTCATGTCCTCCTTGCTCGCTACCAAAAAATACGACTTTTGTACTTTTTTATCTTCATTAGATCTTTTTCTCTTGGGAATTTTAGGTCACTTTTGATAAAAGTATTTATTGTCATCCTACATAGGTAAAATTTATGTTAGTCATATATCATAAAAAAGAAAATAAAAAAAAAAATTGAAAACACATAAAAGATGCATAAAGGTAAATGAAATTTAATAGTTTATACTTGTATGACAGCTTTTAAAATTGATGGAGAAGGAGCAACACAATCTGGACTGCTAAGAACGATTCTCCCAGATTTTAAATCATTGATGCACTCCTCCAAGTCCCTTTGTGCATCCAATTTTTTCTCTTCCACTTTAGTTCTTTCTATGTCCTTCTCTCGTTGATTACACAATGCTCGGAGAAGATCTTCGACACGTTTGGCATCATCTTTCATTCCAACGAGATCATTAATATTTTCACGAATCTCATCTAATTTTTTTCCAAGAATAGAAATTTCTTTCCTACGCTCAGAGTACTCTATCTTATTCTCAGAAAGCTCCTTCCTATTCTCAGAAAGCTCTTTTCTATTATTAGTGACTTCCTTTATATTCTTAGTAATTTCATGTTAAAGATATAAGAGGGAAGATAAATATATAAAAATGTTAAAATATTTATGAAGAAAACAATAAATAAACAAGAAAAGCAAAATTAAAGATCAAATTTAATGTTCAGACAAATTAAAACACACCTTATAAAAAACACCTTCTTCATTGGTACTAAATGTTGTATTTTTAGCAGCACCCTTTGGCATAACCTATACTAAATTTTTATTAGAGACAAAGAAAATCCTATAAAATTTAGTTGCACAATTTTTGATAAGGTGCTGTTGATTTCCTTTTTTTGTACTTCGTGCTATACTTTCTCGCCATACCCTGCACTTGAACGACAAATACAACAAGGTCACAAAAAATTATATTTCATGTAAGTTTCGTAAGTCGTGAAGTGTACTAAAACTTCATATGGCAAACAATCTATCTAATAACCACAAAAACTCAACAAAAATAATATTACTTTTACACATGCAGAAGTCTTAAAATTCAATATTAATGTTTCAATTTTAGCTGACTGGCCTAAAGTCAGAAAGTTTCAATTTTTTCAATTGTTGTTGAAATAGTTCATATTGTTTGTTCCTATGTCATTGTTTGTATCTAGCTAGTTTTTCAATTGTTGTTTACCTAAAGAAACATGTTTTCTTACCTTATTTTAAGGCGCTTTGCTTACCTAATTGGATGACTTCTTAGGTAAACAACATGCCTTAATTTAGGCTTTAACTAATACACAGCTGTTGCCATAGTCTGTTTAATGATATTTGAATAAAGCAAAATACTAAAGATGCATCCATTATTGCCACTGTAAGACAAGAGAAATACGTACCTGTAATAAGAGATGTAAGAGATAATCATAACAATAAATTGCCACTTGGAAGAAAAATTTTAAGGACATTGAAAATTCTTTAAAAGTGAATCAAAACATTCAGGGTTTAAACACCACCATTATAACCAACACCAAAAGCAAACAGACATTCAAAAGAGCACCAATGTTATCTAGCACCACCACAAAGTGTGATAATGCTGTACATGTATCATCCTACATATTTTAAACCCGCTACATCACATACAGTTATAATAAAATGTACTGAAGATGGTTAAAGCAGAAAATATGTAACAAAGCTAAAATAAAAACACAACAACCAATTTTTGTTGTTCAATACTCTTTTGAGGGCCAACATAAAAACTCACAAGGATGGCTACTACATCCTCCTATGATGTTAGCTACAAGAGGAAGTAGCCAAGTGTTTGTTGCAACTGTCGTAACAATTAATGACACCTGATTGGCTAACCTGAGTTTACAAGAAGCTGACTAGGATATTAAATACAAAACCAACACGAAATAGCTATATTCTGTCTACTTATATTAAACAAAGCTTCACAAAAAATACAGTGTTGTCATTGCCCATGCTTGATTTGAATGAAGCAAAATGCATCCAACGATTTCATTACAAGAGAGGAGAATAACATGCAATTAATTAGAAACAAATTGAATGAAGCAAAATTTATCTAACAAAAAACCAAACAGTGACTCAATGCGTAATATTGTCATCATCAGGCAGAAAAAAATAATAGTTGGTAATTTACGAAGCAAAATGAATCAAGAAAATTTCGACAATAGAGCATTATAAGATAATGAATTAAGAGGAGATGAATAGTCAAAGAAAGCCCTGAGATCTCATACCAAAAATGGTCATAACATCATAACATTAGACTTTTTCATTCAAATAGATATGTCATATAATTGTTGTTTACCTAAAGAAACATTTTTTTTTTTACTTTATTTTAAGGCACGTTGCTTACCTAATTGGATGACTTTTTAGGTAAACACAATTCCTTAAAAAAAGGTAAACAACATGCCTTAATTTAGGTAAACAACGTGTCTAAATAACACATGTCGTTTACCGTACTTTAGGCACGTTGTTTATCTAATAAGGCATTTCGTTGACCTTATTATCTTAAGCATGTTATTTAACTAAATTAACACAAGTTGTTTACCATTCCATTTCTGCTCATATAACTGAATGCATTTCCATTCTCCTATTTAGGATGTTATTTTAAGCATGTTATTTTAAGGTAGAAATCATTGTGTATATATATATGTATATGTTCAGGTATGAAATTTAGTCCAAATTACTACATGGCTAGGTTATACTCTGTTCTTTACAATTTTCCTCATAAAGATATTTATATTTACTAGGTAGAATCTACGTTCAATGCACGTTATATTTGTGTGCTATAGTTAAAATTTAAATTAATATATTCATCGAATTGAAAATTTTAGGTCAATATATTGAAGTTGATTTGAATTTTGAATTTAAAGAAAAAAAAATTAATTCATTTTAAATTAGAAGTTTAGTATAAAGATAGTATTTATATTTTCTAATACAATTTAGACCAACAAATTAGACAATTGATTTTGAGTTTTCCTTGCCGATTAGTGATAAAGTTCATGTGAAACTAATGTATAGAATTGGACATTACTTCACTTGTTCTGACTACATATTAAGTTCTCCCAAACACACAACAAATCTTTACGTTAATGACTCATCTTCTCCAATTAGGTAAGTATGAAGATGCTTAACCCCTGTATATATATTCCTATTGTATTGGACAAACACAGAAATTGGCAATAGTAAATACATATATAGTATATCGAGCAAAAGTGTTCTAAAATAGTTATATTATACATTACTTGAAATTTAACAAAATTTTTGTACGTATAAATTGTAAGATTCATCCCCTAATTAACAATAAGACCAAATTTAAAATAGATTTACTTTTTTTTTTGGTTCTCAATAGCATATTTTTCCAGAATTCCTTTCAGATCCAATGAACAATATTAGTAATTGTTATTAACTAACTATGAATTGCTTTTAAGTCTCTATAGTTTTTTCTTAAGCACATAGTCATACAATGCTCCCAAAAATTTTCTACACGTATTATTTTGAACTTTTTCAAAATTCAAATAGAAAATAATCTTAAAATTTAATTGATGCAAAAGTACTTATTGGATGAGTGTAAATGAGCATGTTATTTGGTTACGTTTGGAAACTCTTTTATTTTTCCCCTTTGAAATAATGTGTGATCGATAGCAAATATTTTTCAATTGATGAGAGTAGTTGTTGCTTGCTTGAGTAGTTCGAATTGAAAAGCACTAACATATATAACAAAATTTTCTTGTAGTTGTTGTTTGTACAAGCAAAATTTGTATGTATGATGAAGAAAGCCATAGAGTATTAAGAATTTCAGAATCTTATAGATCATAGAGGTAATTTGACTCAGAGACAATCAATGAAAGTGGCAGTGACATCGAAAAGGAAGCTTTGAAGATGGTGGCGTGTGATTCACTATATAATACATAGTGGCATGTGATTCCACTATAGACAAGACTATATATGAAAGAGTGCATCTCAATGGTGAATAATTGCCTCTTTTCTACGAGGATGCCTATATATGTGAATGAATGCATTTGTGAATGATTATCTATTTTGAGAAAGGATGCAAATATTACATTTCTGTTAAAGTTAACACTTTCTGTTTAAAAATATAAAAAACTCTGTTAAGTCACAATAAAATCTGTTAAGACACAACAAAAAGTGTTAGATAGACATTTATTCATATAATAAGTAAGATATATGCTTATCTCATGTTCCTCTTCGGGTATGGGGAACTTCTATTTTTTTATTTTAGGTGTTTTCTATATATATTTTTATTGTTTGGGTAACTAGTGAGTTTGGTGTAGATAAACATTCCTTTTCAATTTTGGGTGAAACAAAAATAAGTGAAGTATGGTCTAGCTGTCTGCCATAGTATAAATATATATGTATGCATTTATATATTTATATATATACACATATACTTTATGGAAGGGAAAGAAAAGCCTTTGAGTTATAATCATATTTTAAAAGTTTAAAAAGGGCGTGCTGCTCATAATCTCATCACAACAAAGCTTATTTGGGATGCTCCCAAATTTGAAAAGGTCGTGGAACGGCCACTAGCTCTGTTTGGGATGGCTGGAATGAACTTGTTTAATGTTTTTTTAGGAGTTGATCTCTTCAATGCTTACAGAAAAGAAATGATTCAACCTCAAAACTCCAATCATCATAAAGAGTGACAGACTAGACATACAGACCTTTAGGTTCAGAAAGAGTTACAATTATTTCATTGTTTGTATTAATATTAAGATTTCAAACATTTTAGTAACTTTTGAGAATTTTAGTTTCAAAGTCTTCACAGTAATATTACTAGTTAAGTGACTACAATTTACACAAACATTATACAAGTTTTATTATTAATTTAAAAGGAGAACTTACTTTTGTAGATATAAGTGTGGTCATAAGTGTGGAACCCATAAAGGGAGGATTGATGATGATAAAAGGGTGTTTAAAGCTGACCATTCTTCTTCATTTAGAACTGTGCCTTGTCTTTTTGGGGTGTAAGATTGAGCTCGCTAATCTCCTTTCTCTGGCTAGTTGTCCCACTCCACTCACCCCTTGTGCCTATGATTACAGGTACCTATTCTATTTTTGGTGTGTGTTGCTTATGATTCAAATTATTCAAGCTAATATATTCAAGTTCAAAATCTGCACAAGATTTAAGAGATTTGATTTTGACGTAGAGGAGATGTTTTTGGGTAGAGTAATGGATAAGATGACGATGATGGTTTTTAGTGGAAATGTAGGACAAAAGAGTTTAATTTTCCAAACAAGAAGTAGTTTGGGACATGGCCTTTCTTAGTACACAACAAACCCTGTTCTTTCTTTAAAGGAATAGCTGAAAAAGTTGCAGAAAAATATCTGTAATATTTATGTGAGTAGTTTAGCTTAGTTAGTAGTTTATGTGATAGAATTTTATTTGAGATGGCTAATAGAGTAAATTTTTTTCCCTTTTGTTTTTAAGATCTAAAGTGTTGTCAAGTAGTTGGGGAACTCATGGCGCACAATCATTTAATCAAACACATATAGTATTTTAAATGTGCATTAGGTATATTATTGAGGCATTTAATCAAACACATAAAATGCATGAGTGCATCCATTAATGATTAGATGCTTCTACCAACATTAAAATTCCTATAAGAGCTAAAACTTGAATAGAAATTAAACAAAAAGGTGAATATAAAAGATAGAAAACTTCTCACACACCTGAAATGATGAGATTAGAGAGTGAAGAGTTGTAGTCTAAAAATTGGCATCAAAAAGGAAGAGCAAGGTGTTGCACATCAAATTTTTATATCTAGAAGAAAACAACATTTACATATATAAGAATTTGTATAGCTCACCTAATCATTAATGTGGCAATGAATATGATACCCAAAATCTTGGGACCAAAAAAATTGAAAAATATTGAAAGTTTTCATATTACAAACTTACATGGCTGGTGTTGATGAGTGAGAAATGGGAGAGCAGCTACTAGGAGTTGAAGGATAAATGAATATAGAGGAAGTCATCAACTTGGCCGATTGTGATTGTGGGTTTAAGGAAGAGGCAAAGGGAATATGATAGGGTTTAAGGCATTTCATCAAAAACAACTAATGTTTTTTTTTGTCAAATATTTTGCTTAATTACTAAATTGGGTCCTATTTATCAAACAATTGATTTTTAAACTACATTTGTTGTCCAAGAAAAAAAAAATAGAAGACTAGAAAAGATTTCTATATATTATTGGGATTCTATCTCTTTTTAATTTCTTTTTAATAAATAAGAAAAACTTAAGTTAATTGAAAAAAACAAAATATTTTTTTCAGTTTAATTTTCTAAAATAAATTTAAAATTAATATTATATTTTTATTGAATTTTTAAGTAATATTTGTTATTTTTAAAATATGAATTTGTAAGTATAAATAAAATTAAATTTAAAAATATTTTGTCGTTGTAACATAAATGACCGAAAGAAAGATATTTTACCTACACTTTAAGTCTTAACAAAATCTAAGCTTATCATCAAATCATGCATAAACTTTTTCTTATATTTAATCAAATAGTAGATGAAGTGAAAGAAATTATATTATTATAATGTATTAATTATGTAACAACACTAATAAAGAACAAAAACCATAATAAAATATTAGATTGAGAATACATATATAGATGTTAACTAAAATAGATATGAACACCAATATCATTGAAAAAGATAACAATGAGTCCAAAAAATACAGTTTAGGATGGTGGTTTACCTAAAATGACATGTTTACCGTAATTTAAGATAGTGATTTACTATTTTAATGATAAATTAAGGCACCAAGTTTACCAAAATATAATAATAAAAACTTAAGTTGATTAAAAAAAAAAACTTAAAATGGAAATTTTGAAATTTAAGCTAATTTTCAAAAAAACTAAAAGTAAATAATTTCACAAAACCAAAAAACAAACTTAAGGTAAACCATATGTTATTTATCTAATTTTAGAATAGTAGTTCACCATATTAATGATAAATTATATTTTTGAATTACTTTCTCTTATGCATTTAATTTACTTAAGCATGTTGTTTACCTTACTTTAGAATGGGGGTTTACCATTTTAATAATAAATAAATTTTGAATTACCTTATTTAAGTCACTAAATTTACCTAGAAAGACATGTTTACCATAATTTCAAGCAAACATTAACTTGCTAAATTTGCATCTTGATAATGCCAATAAGGCAATCCTATAGTATAATGCATTTTTCTCGATCTCACAAATGCACCAATTAGTTAGATAATAATTAAGGAACAAATGAGGTATTGATTCATTAGCATAACCACACATCATACAATTTTTATCAAGACAAATTTTATACTTCAAGAACCAATCTTTAGTTTGAAGCTGCCCAAAGAGCGTAGCAAGCCAAAAAATAAAATGATACTTTGACAAAAAAAATTACCTTGAGATAATGTAATATTTAATTGAGAGAAATTGATTCAAATCTATTTGATTTTTTAAATATTTTTTAGTAAGTCCACCAATTCGCTTCTAAAAGGTAAACATTATGAATCCACACCCGTAAATAGAACTATAAAATTAAGTTTGATAGGATCAAACTTATTATAATGGATACAAAGAAAGTGAAAAAAAATGAAATTGAACAATAAAATTAAAATAAGGCACTAAGTTTACCAAAATATAATAATAAAAACTTAATTTAATTGCTAAAAAAAAGCAAACTAAAAATTGTGTCATTTAACAACAGAGAATTCGTTTAGACAATGACTCGTAGAAGATAAATTATATTAAAGCATTCAAAATAAAAATTAATAATTTTTTGCAAAATCGCTATCTTGTATTACTCAATTGGTTTTAGTAAGCCTTGAATGTCATTCAATCAAGTACCTATTCCAAAAGCATTCCTTAAGTATATAACAAAAAAAGGAGACTAATATTAAGAAACTATAAAATGGGTTAAAACTAAGAAGTTGTACTTTTGTTTTAGAATAACTAGAAAAAACACATATGAAGTATCAAAAAATTGATAATTGTTGAATATTGAGTCTTTAGTGATCACGTTGTCTTGTGCCCTTTGGTTTATTCAATGGCTCAAATGGAGAAATAAGATAGCGGCTTAAGGTTGTCTTCCTCTTTCTTTTACTATGTAACACCTTCAATGTTTCACACAGCGACTCATTTTCATTTTCCGAAAATGATTGAGATAAAACATTGAAGGTTGGAATATCATCGTCGCTCTCAATTATTGTTTTTCCACTTTTGTTTGCCTCTACAACTTCTTTATCTTCATCATTGACACGATCCATGCTTCTGCATCCCTCATTTGCTTCCTTGTCTTGTTGTCCTTCTTTCATTTGATGAATTTTTACATTAGAATCCTACAAATGAAAATAAGATACATGTCATTGTTATTTGATAGATAAAATTATAAACATAACATAATGAAATATGGTCATTTTGTAAATACTATACATGCAAAAATATAAGAAAACTTTGATAAGAGAATATTCAAATTAAGTTAGATTCAAAAAAATTACTTGTAGAATCTCTGCAACATTTGGATGACAATCTGGACCGCTAAAAACAGTATTACTAGATTTCAATTCATTTGTGCACTCGTGAAAATTCCTTTGGGAAAAAGTGTTTTTACTTTCATTCAAAAAGACAAGATCTTTGCCGCTTTCTTTAGCATTCTCTTTTTCTCCACAAGTTCTCTTCTCTGCACCACCATTCTCCGCTAACCATAATACACGTTTCTCAATATTTTTGAAACTTGTCTTCAACTTGTGAAGATCTGTAAAATATTGCATAAACACATCAACTTGTTTTCTCACGGCAGGTATTTCATCTTTTAATCCATAATTCTCGTTTGTTATTTCAGTAATTTTTTCTCTGATTTCAGCATTTTCTTTCTTAATTTCGACATTTTCTTCTCTAATCGCATCATTTAATGCTTTAAGAGAAGCACTCTCTTTCATTAAATCCTGCAAACATATAAGAGGTAAAACACCAAATCTTTTATAAATTTGTAAATAGTATGAAAAGAGTAAAAAATAATAATATATGAAATAAGAAAATAAAAATAATACTTTTAACAAAACGCTGTGTTCATCTTTATTCATTTTTAGACTAGAAGAATGATGATTTACTTCAATCTCTTTTCGCAAATTTGTCCTTCTATCATTCATTCTTGGATTAGAAGAGTCGTGATTTAATCCAATTTGCTCAGCGGTTGTACTTCTATTATCATCCACAGGAGCCAAAGGAACACAAGTAATCTATGATCAAAGATATAAGAATAAATTTTTCAATGACTAAAAATCAAGTAGTAGCAAGTTGTAGAAGTAAGCAAAAAAAAAAAATATAAAAAAGAGAATCAAACAAAAGTATATTGTCACTTTATGTTGTTTCCCTCTGTGTGAGATTCCTAATATGGAAAGAACCAATCAATCAAAATTCTTGCTAGAACGGAATCTGAAAAACCAAGTTTTTGTAAATGTCAATAATATATCAAAAATACAAAACTGTATACGCCTGCAGAAGCAGAATGTAATTTTGTTACTGTAGAAACCAGTTTTGCAGCGACAAAAAAGAACAGGTAGAATATAAAAATATTTGCAGAAAATTAAATAACTTGACACAAGAGATTTGTATGAGGTATCAGTGTTCTCTCAAACACTCCTAGTCCACGGGGCCACGCCTAGAGAATGAAATCAATTTATAAAGTATCAACAATTACAAAGACAATTGACTTAAACAAGTTTAGACTCCCTCTAAATTATTGCCGTAATCCTTTGTAACGCACTTTATGAATATGACTTCTGAAACACCTTCAAGCCCGAACTCCCTTCGTCTTTGAAGTGTGAGTGCTTACTTCCTCCCAAAGTAAGGCTTCAACAAGTCTTCTCCCGAAGACCAAAGTGCTTACTTCCTCCTGAAGTAAGGCTTCGACAAGTCTTCTCCCGAAGACCACTCTCTTGTTCAGTCACGTCGTTCTAACAAACTCTAGGACAGAGTAAGAACTGATATATAAAATACTAGAACCTAGATGAACAACAAGGTTCTCACATAACAAAGAAACTCTCCTCACAAATAAGAAAAATGCAAAAAATGAATAATGGAAGAGCTGATCCGAATGGCTGCTCTCTAGGCTCTATTTATAGATCATAGAAACCCTAGAGATAGCCACAAGATCGAATCTACAGCTGTACAAAACTTTCCTAAGATAAACACGATCTGCAGCATCAGAATCGGAAGCAGACTTAGCAAATCTGACCAGAAAAAGGAAACTTGCTATAATCGAGTCCGATCCTCTATTAAGTCTTGATTCCTGCCATAAACGGATTATATATTCTGATTGTATCAAGATACAATCAAATTCAATAAGGAAAAGACAATAATCAAAGTTTTCCTAAAAACCACTTTCCATAAGAGAAATGCTTCTCTTACAAGAAGTTTCCAAACAAAGAAAAGTTCAGCTGTAAAATGCATCTTTCCTAACATAGGAAAGAGCAACTAAAACTGAATATACAAAGTAAGACAATCGGGTATGAATGCAATTCAATCTTACCATAAAAGAAAAAATATTTTGTCATCTAACTTTCCACAAAAGGACTTTACAATCTCCCCCTTTGGCACTTTAGATGAACAAAATATTTTTTAACACATAAGTACCTGCAAATTAAAGTTAGCAAGAACAAATAACAACTCCTCATGAGTAACACAATCGAAAATCAAGATCAATAAAATAACATGCTAACTTTTAATCCAAAAAGAACACAAGTACTAACTTCAACTCCCCCTGGAAAAAGGGTCCAGAGTTGAGACAACAAAAAATTAAAAACAGAATATTACTCCCCCTTTTTGTTTATCTAAGGGCCAAAGACAAAATACATGAAAATATAGTAATATGTCCAACAAAAACATAAAAAGAAACAAAACTTATGCCCCATATAGCTTGATTAATGAGGACAACTGCTTGGACATCTCTTGCTAAACCTCCTCCATGGCAGCAAGTCGATTGTTCACGAGTTGAACCTCATTCTTGACCTCCTCGACGTCAGCAGAAGCAGAACTCGAGCTTTGCTCAGAGCAAACCTCATGAGTGATGCATGAGCATATGTGAGATGTGTAATTCGAAGACTCTCTCCAGATTTCCATTCAACCCGTGCACCAGTAAGTTCTGTGAGCATCAAATGACGATCCATAGACATGATAACATTAGGCACACCTTCAGGTAGTTGCAAAGCCACTGCAATATCCTTGACAGAAAAAGAAAACCAATGTCTTCTAACATAGACTTTACCAAAGAACTCAGAATTCACATCAAGCATGTCATTAATCAAATTGGCATAAAATTCTTTGACAATATTTTCAATATACACTTCAAAGCCAGTGAGAGTATTTTCCCATTGGTGGTATTGAACAACTTTAACAATACCATATACCCTATGAGCATGCAAATCATAATTCCTTTCACTTTCAAACTTTTGGGTAGCATAAATATTCCAATCACGCTCATTATCACGAAAGTAAAATCGAGAACTAACAGCTTGAGATGGAGAGATATTACCAGGTGAAGAACTATTCATAGGCTACTTGCCATTGGCAGTAGCACAATCCTTGGTTGTTGAAGATGCTCAAGGAGGTGCTAGAGCAGATTTTGGCAAAGGTGGACTCGGGTTCAAGTTCAGTGTCTTCACTGTCAGAAGAAACTCCGATGTCTTTAGGAATCTCTTTTTCAGAATGGAGAGACTCGGATTTGTTCTCGAAATTAACAGATGGATCCTCCATGGGTTCTTCTTCTTCAGAACTTGAAGAAACTGAGGGTGGATTCAATTTCAGCTTCTTGGCTGGAGGAGCTGATTTGTCATGACTTCGTTTCAAGCAAAGTTCCTTCTCGATAGAAGCTTGCTGGGCACGAGTGCGAGTGGAAGGCCCTGTTAGAGTTGATGCAGCAACTGCCTTCTCTATTGCAGCAGAAGGCAATACAGTAGCAGGTCGAGGAGATCCCTTCGAAGATGATGACGATGAAGTCCAACATTTGTAGGGTCACACATATTTTTGAACCACTTGTTCAGGAATTCTTTTCGGCTTGGGCTTCACAGGCTGAGATTCACGCTGAGGAAGCGATGAATCTCCTGGGTTCGAAGCAGTTACAGCAGCAGGCAGCAAGATTGGAGCAGCAGGAGGAGCATTCGAGGGGATAGAATCGGATTCTTCCACCCGTTTTGGTTGCCCTAAGTTCTTTGTTTTAGCCATGGTGATCTGAAAGAAGAATGAGAAACAAAGAAGCAAGAACACAAAGCAATAGGAATCGGGTAGGTGGTGAGAATAAATGCTAAGTAAAAATTGGTTTAAATAAACATGGGGGAGTGGAATAAAAGAGGAAATTAATTTCAAAAGAAATAACCTCTAGCCCACGAACAAAAAAGAGAAACCGCCCCAAACTTTTTCCAAAATTAATTTTTTAACAAAAAATAAAAGGAAGCTAGAATTACCAAAATATTGTCCAAAAATAGCCAATTTAAGAAAATCTTTCAAGATCAATGACAAATTACAATGAATAAGATATCAATCTTTTAAAGGGAAACATATCCAAATAAATCAGTGTAGAATAAATGTTGAAACTTACCAATCAAAGCACAAATTTTCTTAGCCCATGATTCAAGTCACCAACGCCTCCCTCTCTTTTTTATTTTTTTATAATTTTTTTTATTTTTGAACAACTGAAAATAATATAAAGTAAAATAAAATATGTACAATAGATATAAGGTAATCTAAACCAAGCAATTTAATCAAAATTCATCTCAAATGACAATTATACATGTTATGCTTTCAAAAGAGAATAACTAATTAGTATCTCAAGAATAAATCATACTTAGTAGATGTTGAGGAAAAAGATATGCATGTTACTAAAAAATGTGAACCGAGATTTTTTTTTTAATTTATTTTAGTAGAGGAGACTTACAAACTTGTACACACTTGTCAGACATAAGTGTGTGCAGTGAAAATAGGATCATTGTCCTTGGCAAGATTTTTCATTTTTGCCTTTTTCAATTTGATCCCGCAACTGGATGCTATCACACCATACTGAAGGTAGCCCTTTTCTATGGTATTGCATCCCCATCATAGTTGCTAATTACAATGTTCCAGCTTACTCAAAAGATGACTTTCACACCTCAGTATGGGTAGCTCTATTCCAGCAAGGGGCCTGACAAGTAATTGAAACAAGGTACGCTCAACTCTGTATAAGAACATTATTTAATCCTAGACACATATAAAAAGTAACATGAAACTTTTAACTCAACCTCAAAAATTATGATAGGAATGAGATCCTAACTAATTATAATCCAAAAGCATAAACATGACTTGTCAAAATAGAATGAAGGAAGATTAGATGCAACAATATTGTACAAAAACAAGAACAAGAGAGATTAGACAATGCAAACCCCCAAAGATTTTCTGAGGGAGTCAAAGTGACTTGAGTCTAGGGCCTTGGTGAAAATATCAGCTAATTGTTTTTCAATATCAACATATTCTAATTGCAAAGATTTATTTTCAACAAGTTCCATGATAAAGTGATGCCTTATATCAATGTGTTTTGTTCTAGAATGTTGAACAGGATTTTTGGAAATATTTATGGCACTAGTGTTATCACAAAAGATAGTTAAAACACCTAATTCAAATCCATAATCAATCAACATTTGTTTTAACCATAACAATTGAGTACAACTGCTACGAGCAGCAATGTACTCAGCCTGAGCTGTGGACAAGGAAATAGAATTTTGTTTTTTACTGTGCCAAGATACAAAATTATTTCCAAGAAAGAAACAGCCTCCACTTGTACTTTTTCGATCATCAGCATTGCCTGCCCAGTCTGCATCACTAAAACAAGCTAGGTTAGAATTAGTATCTTTAGAATACCAAATTCCATAATCAAGAGTACTATTAACATATCGAATAATCCTTTTTACAGCAAATACATGAGATTCCATAGGATTACTTTGATATCTAGCACACACTCCCACATTATAACAAATATCAGGAAGACTAGCAGTTAAATACAATAGACTACCAATCATACTACGATAAAGAGTAGTGTCTACCTTCACTCCATTCTCATCTTTTGTCAATTTCAAAGTGGTGCTCATAGGAGTACTTACCTGCTTAGCCGACTCAAGACCAAACTTCTTAACAAGGTTCTCATACTTACTTTGAGATACAAATGTACCTCCTTCCATTTGTCTGACTTGAAGACCCAAAAAGAAAGTAAACTCACCAACCATGCTCATTTCAAACTCACTTTTCATTTGATCAACAAACACCTGCACTTCATGGTTAGATGTAGAACCAAAAACTATATCATCAACATAGATTTGAGCAATGATAAAATCTGATTTTATATGCTTGATGAAAAGAGTTTTATCCACACTACCTCTTTGATAATCATGAGAAATTAAAAATTGAGTTAACCTTCCACACCATGCACGAGGAGCTTGTTTCAGACCATACAAAGCTTTTTCAAGTTTGTACACATGGTCTGGAAACTGAGGATCTTCGAATCCTTTTGGTTGCTCAACATAAACTTCTTCTTCTTCACTCAAAATACCATTCAAGAAGGCAGATTTTACATCCATTTGGAACAATTTAATATCAAGAATACAAGCAATACACAAGAGTAAACAAATTGATTATAATCTTGCAATAGGAGCAAAAGTTTCATCAAAATCAATACCTTCTACCTGTGTGTATTCTTGTGCCAGCAATCTAGCCTTGTTCCTCACAATTGTACCGAATTCATCACTTTTATTTTTAAAAATCCACTTTGTTCCAATCACATTGATACCTTTTGGTCTTCGAACCAAAATCCATACCTTGTTGCGAACAAATTGGTTGAGTTCCTCTTGTATTGCATTGAGCCATTCTTCAAAAGTCATGGCTTCCTTCACATTTTTCGGTTCAAATTGTGAGACAAAACAAAGAAAGCTAATCAAATTAACATACCTTCGTTGGGTTACCATGCTTTCTTCACGATTTCCAAGAATGAGATCTTTGGGATGATTTAGTTTAACTCTGGTGCTTGGTTCCTTCTGGATAGAATCAGTGATGATGTTTGGATGAGTTGAGATAGGTTGTTTTGGTTCTCCAGTATCAGATGCAGCGACAGGTTCGTCATTTGTGTCGCCAGAAACGGGTTCTGCGACATCAGCATCTACTTTTGCTTCTTCTGATGGAGTATCCATAAAGCTATCTATCTCGGATTCTGTGGAAAATTTTGAAAAATCTTTAAAATCATCAACAACCACATTAGCTGTTTCCAAAACAGTTTGAGTTCTCATGTTGTAAACACGATAAGCTCTATTGTTTAAGGAATATCCAATAAAAACACCAACATCACTTTTAGCATCAAATTTACCTATATGCTCACGATCTCTAGAAACATAACAAACACATCCAAAAACATGAAAATGACTTACATTGGGACGTTTACCTTTCCAAATTTCATAGGATGTTTTTGAGGTACCTGGATGAAGAAACACTGTTTATTATATAGCAAGCTGTGTTCATAACTTCTGCCCATAATCGCTTTGTGAGCTTCTTGCTATTTAACACCACTCTTGCCATCTCCTGCAATGTTCGATTCTTCCTCTCAACAACTCCATTTTGTTAAGGAGTTTTAGGAGCAGAGAATTCATGAGTTATGCCATTTAGACTTTCAACTTGAATTTGACCCATAAGATCCACATGAAGCAATTCCAATACTTTTGAGGTATTAATATCACACACGTTTGTGAGTGATTTTTAATTGTTTACCAAGTTGATAAGGTTCACACTTACCAACACTTTCTTTACCAAGCTTGGGTAGGCCTCGAACAATACCTACATTTGACAATTTTTTCAAATTTTTATAATTAATATGTCTAAGTTTAGCATGCCACAAATCCATGATGTTGTTGATGGCTGAATGACAAGTAAACACATGAGTTAGGGTATAACAATTATAAAATCCCTACAAAATACATTGATTATCATCATTAAGTACATAACAATGATCATTATCAAATGAGACAGAATACCCTTGGTCACAAATTTTACTAATGCTAAGCAAGTTAGCCTTTCGTCCTTCAACTAACATCACATTTTTCAATCGGGGTAACCCTTCAAAATTGACTGTTCGCATACCAATGACTTTTCCAGCTAAACCATTGCCAAAAGTGACTTCCGCAATTGCATCAGCCGAATGTTAATTAAGAAATCCTTGTCACCTGTCATATGTCCAGAGCAACCACTATCAAAATACCACATTTTAGATGCAACACTTTTATCAGAAAAACCAGCTAGACAATTTTTCTTAACCCATTTTAGTTTCAAACATTTATGTTTCTTTTGAGATTTTTCCAAATTACCAAAATAATTTGTTTTAAACATATTTTGCAATGTGAAGCATTTAGGTCTGATATGTCCTTTTCTACCACAAAAATGACAAGTAGGAACAAATCTTTTTACCTTAGATCTTACTCTTTTTGTAAATCTTGGGGATTGTGCGGCAGCAGAACCTGTTTTTGCAACGACAGGTTGTGAAACTGTTGCAGCAGACTACACATTTGCAGTATCAGGAAGATTCGTCGGAACACTAGATTTTACAAACTTCGTGATTCCAGAACTTTCCATACCATTTGATCCAATGCCTGCAAAACCTCTTTGACCTGCATTCTGAGCTTTTTCAACAATAGAAGATCCAGGGTTAAGCATTTGAATATTTTTCTTAAAATTTTCAAGTTCCTTCTTTAAAAGAGTGATTTTTTCATCTTTAACACAAAAATCTGTCTCATATTCTTTTATTTTTGACTCAAACATTTCAATTTGATGAGACAATTTTTTATTCATTTTAATCAACTCTCTATTTTCAATAGTAACCTGAATCCATTTTTCATACATGACTTTGTATGATTCAGCAAGAGACTCTTCACAGATTTCAGAATCATCAGAATCTGATTCTTCCTGTTTAGTGGTATTATTCAAACATACCAGTCTAGCTTTCACCTATGAATCACACAACATATTAGTCAAAACAGAAGTTAGGGCAACATTTTCAGAATTTTCTTCATCACTCCAAGTGACATTGAAAATTTTCTTATTCTTTTTCAAAGTGTTTGCAAACTCAGATTGAATATGCCCAAAATCCTTCACATTCCCTGCACTGAATTCCTTTTTTGTTATAAACAGATGGTTTAATAGAAGTATTTCCCTTTGAAAATTTCGAGTTATTCTTCTTATTACCCATCTTTTTCATATATTTCTGAAAATTCTTGGTTAATAAAGCAATTTCATCATCACATTCACTATCAGAATTTTCATTATCAGCAACTTTTAAAGTGATACTTTTACCTTTATCAGCAATGGATTTGGGGTTGTCCATTTGTTTAATTTGTGTATTCGATTCAAAAGTACGCAAGGAACCCATTAATTCTTCCACCTTCATTGTGCTAAAGTCTTTAGCTTCCTCCATTGCCAAAAGCTTAGTATCGAACCTCTCTGGAAGAACTCTAACAATTTTTCTCACAAGAACAGAATCATCAAGTTTTTCACCAAGAGCAAAATCTTCATTAGCAATATCAAATAGTTTTTTATAGAATTCAGTTAGGGTTTCATTATCTGACATCATAAGCTCATCAAATTTGGTTTGAAGCATAATAAATCTAGAGCGCTTAACATCAAATGATCCTTCAAACTGAGTTTGAAGGATCTCCCAAGCTTCCTTGGCAGATTCACAAGATAATATAAGTTTAATATAACCCTCACCTACACCATTAAATATAGCATGCAATGCTTTGCTGTTATAGGCAGAAAGCTTATCATCTTCAATAGACCATTCCAATTCATATTTAATTGTAGAATTACCTACAGAATCTGTCTCTACTGGAGAAGACCAACCTGATAAAACCATCCTCCAAGCTTTCTCACCTTGAGATTTGATGAAGGCCCTCATTTTAACATTCCAATAAGGATAATTAGAATTATTAAGCAAAGGTGGTCTAGAAATCGAACTTCCTTCTGCAAAAAATGACATTTTACACAAAACCGTTAAAGGACCACACTAAGAGTTTAGTGTCCCGCTTTGATACCAATTGAAAAACCAAGTTTTTGCAAATGTAAATAGTATAAACGAAAATATAAAACTGTATACGCCTGCAGAAGCAGAATGTAATTCTGTTACTGCAGAAACCAGTTTTGCAGCGACAAAATAGAACAGGCAGAATATAAAAATGTTGGGTTTTGTGCCCCAAATAAAACCCATTTCAGTATAATCAGATTTACTAATTAATAAAGATCTGAAATCACATTTTATGTTGCATGGTTCACATTATTTATTTCATGTTTTATATTTAATGTATAAATTCTATTAAGTCCAGAACATATATATTTGTTCATCATTATAGTGTTGTCAGCACAGTGGAATATAATCATGATTATATGTTCAAAATTTTAAATTCCCTGATTTGTCAGTTCACTGGATTTAGACTGGCATGATAATCAGCGATATGTATACTTACACCTTGGATAAGTGTTGTGTCCTTTCCAGAGCATTGGCAAAGTTTACCAGTATCGGATGTATGGAGTATACATTGGAAGGGACAGATATTGAACTTGGATTAGATATGATAAATTTACCGTAATATCTATTCAATTCAATATCACCTAGTTGATCCTAGATCAAATAATCTTAATCCTGACATGGTTAGATTCGATCTCAAGAGTGTTATTCATGTTCTTTGATTTGTTAGTTAAGCCTACTATTGGGTCAGGGTGATACGTACATTTTGGGAACATGATAGTGCAATTGAGTGGGAGCGCTAATCATAGATATGGAATCTATAGCTTCTATAGGTATTTAGAAGTGAAACGATGATTTCCTTCAAGCTTGGTAAATGGAGAGAAATGATAGAGCGCTCATTTTAGTGACTATATTAGTTCACTATAATATCATTTATAGGTGGCCAAGTGTTTTAAGGATAAAATACATTGAAAGGGTGTAACAGTAATTTTACCCCTATGCAATGTAGATCATCTATAGAGGATCATTGATTATTAGGATTATAACAATGGATAATTAATAACGTATCTTTATCGTGGAACATATATAGCGTTCTATGTAACTGAGAGTGCAATTCCAAGTTCTATGGTGGATGCAATGAGGAATTAATAAGTTAGTGGATTTACTTAGTAAATTCTAGGTCTGCTTATTGGAAGCTCGGTTATATAGGCCCATGGTCCCCATACTAGTTGAGACAAACTGCTTGTAAGACCCAGTTAATTGATTTTAGTTAATCAATTATAATTCTAAAATTAGACTATGTCTAGTTTATGAATTTTTCACTAAGATGTGGCTTGATTGTGAATAAATAGTGTTTTGGGCTTTATTTGTTAATTAAGAGACTTTATGGAGTCTAATTGTTAAATAAATAGTTTTGGCATTTATATGGTTGAAAGTGTAAAAGTGGTATTTATAAAAAATAGATAAAATAGTTGGAAAAATGACAAAACCCAAACTTGAGTGGGGCTCACTAAGTGGTCGGCCATCAAGTGTATTTTTACCCTATTTTTATCATTTTTTTATTCCTAATAATTCAACCTTAACCCTATTGAAGACAGTATAAAAGGAAGGCTATGGTCTCTCATCCAAACTAATGCCTCCAAAGCTAAAAACCTAGCTTTTTGTTGAGACCTCTTCCTTCTTCTTTCTTCTTCAATTCGAAACACTTAGTCTTTCTTTACCAAATAATATTCAGGCACTAGTGATTGAGTCAGTGCCCACACACATCAAGTTGGTCCTCAATCATAGTATGTAAGACTGTGAAGAATCCAATCAACAAGAAGAAGAATCAGGCTCAGATCTTGGTGATACTCTGCTACAGAAAGGATACAAGGGTTAGAGATCTGAGCGGAAGGAGTCATTTAATTCTGCTGCACCCACTGTAAGGTTTCTTAAACTTTATATGTGTTTATTTACATTGTTTTAGAAATTCATATTAGGATGTTAAATAACATACATGGTAGTAAATCTAGATCCTGGTAAAATAATTCCAACATAAACTATTTGCAGAAAATTAAATAACTTGACACAAGAGATTTGTACGTGGTATCAGTGTTCTCTCGAACACTCCTAGTCCACGGGGCCACGCCCAGAGAATGAAATCAATTAATAAAGTATCAACAATTACAAAGACAATTGACTTAAACAAGTTTAGACTCCCTCTAAATTATTGCCGCAATCCTTTGTAATGCACTTTATGAATCTGACTTCTGAAACACCTTCAAGCCCGAACTCCCTTCGTCTTTGAAGTGTGAGTGCTTACTTCCTCCTGAAGTAAGGCTTCAACAAGTCTTCTCCCGAAGACCAAAGTACTTACTTCCTCCTGAAGTAAGGCTTCGACAAGTCTTCTCCCGAAGATCACTCTCTTGTTCAGTCACGTCGTTCTAACAAACTCTAGGACAGAGTAAGAACTAATATATAAAATACTAGAACCTAGATGAACAACAAGGTTCTCACATAACAAAGAAACTCTCCTCACAAATAAGAAAAATGCAAAAAATGAATAATGGAAGAACTGATCTGAATGGCTGCTCTCTAGGCTCTATTTATAGATCATAGAAACCCTAGAGACAGCCACAAGATCGAATCTACAACTGTAAAAAACTTTCCTAAGATAAACACCATTTGCAGCATCAGAATCTGAAGCTGACGCAGCAAATCTGACCAAAAAAAGGAAACTTGCTATAGTCGGGTCCGATCCTCTATTAAGTCTTTATTCGTGCCATAAACGGATTATATATTCTGATTGTATCAAGATACAATCAAATTTAATAAGGAAAAGACAATAATCAAAGTTTCCTTAAAAACCACTTTCCATAAGAGAAATGCTTCTCTTACAAGAAGTTTCGAAACAAAGAAAAGTAAAGCTGTAAAATGCATCTTTCCTAACATAGAAAAGAGCAACTAAAACCGAATATACAAGGTAAGACAATCGGGTATGAATGCAATTCAATCTTACCATAAAAGAGAAAATATTTTATCATCTAACTTGCCAAAAAAGGACTTTACAAAATCTAACAATGGCCACCATAAAATTATATCACAATAGGAAAAGGAAAGCATTTTTGTTAATGGTGGGAGTGAGGAGAGGCCCCGATCACATCATGTGTGTCTCTTTTTCTTTTTAGTTGTTCATATAATTGTTGGGTTTTGTGCCCTAAATAAAACCCATTTCAATATAATCAGATTTACTAATTAATAAAGATCAGAAATTACATTTTATATTGCATGGTTCACATGATTTCTTTCATGTTTATAAATTCTATTAGGTCCAGAACATATGTATTTATTCATGATTGTAGTGTTGTCAGCACAGTGGAATATAATCATAATTATATGTTCAAAAAGTATAATTCCCTGATTTGTCAGTTCACTGGATTTAGACTGGCATGATAATCCGCGATAGGTATACTTACACCTTGGATAAGTGTTATGTCCTTTCCAGGGCATTGGCAAAGTTTACCAGTATCAGATGTATGGAGTATACATTGGAAGGGACTGATATTGAACTTTGATTAGATATGATAAATTTAATTGCAATATCTATTCAATTCAATATCACCTAGTTGATCCTAGATCAAATGATCTTAATCCTGACATGATTAGGTTCGATCTCAAGAGTGTTATTCGTGTTCTTTGATTTGTTAGTTAAGCCTACTTTTTGGTCAGGGTGATACGTACATTTTGGAAACACGATAGTACAATTGAGTGGGAACGTTAAACATAGATATGGAATCTATAGCTTCTATAGGTATTTAGAAGTAAAACGATGATTTCCTTCGAGCTTGACTGAATAGAGATAAATGATTGAGATCTCATTTTAGTGATTATATTATTTCACTAAAATATCATTTATAGGTGGTTAAGTGTTTTAAGGATAAAATACTTTGAAAGGGTGTAATGGTAATTTTATCCCTATGCAATGTAGATCATCTATAAAGGATCATTGATTATTGGGATTATAACAATGGATAATTAATAGCGTATCTATATCGTGGAACATATAGAGCGTTCTATGTAATTGAGAGTGCAATTCTAAGTTCTATGGTGGATGCAATGAGGAATTAATAAGTTAGTGAATTTACTTGGTAAATTCTAGATCTGCTTATTGGAAGCTCGGTTATATAGGCCCATGGTCCCCATACTAATTGAGACAAACTGCTTGTAAGACTCATTTAATTGATTTTAGTTAATCAATTATAATTCTAAAATTAGACTATGTCTAGTTTATGAATTTTTCACTAAGATGTGGCTTGATTGTGAAGAAATAGTGTTTTGGGGGTTTATTTGTTAATTAAGAGACTTTATGGAGTCTAATTAATAAATATTATAAATGATAATTTTATTTGATATAATAATTTTAATTATTAAATAAATAGTTTTGGCATTTATAGGGTTAAAATTGCAAAAAGTGGTATTTGTGAAAAATAGGTAAAATAGTTGGGAAAAATGACAAAAACCCAAACTTGAGTGGGGCTCACTTAGTGGTCGGCCATCAAGTTAATTTTACCCTATTTTTATCATTTTTTTTATTCCTAATAATTTAACCCTAAACCTATTAAAGATAGTATAATAGGAAGGCTATGGTCTCTTCATCCAAACTAATGCCGCCAAAGCTAATAACCTAGCTTCTGATGAGACCTCTTGCTTCTTCTTCTTCCTCAATTTCAAAACACTTAGCCTTTCTTACCAAATAATATTCAGTCATTAGTGATTGAGTAAGTGCCGACACACATCAAGTTGGTCCTCAATCATAGTATGTAAGACTGTGAAGAATCCAAATTCAAGGAAGGAGAGAAAGAGATCCAGGTTCAGATCTTGATAATGCTCTGCTACAGAAAGGAATCAAGGGCTAGAGATCTGAACGGAAGGAGTCATTTAATTCCGCCGCACTCACTGTAAGGTTTCTTATGCTTTATAAGTGTTTATTTCATTATTTTAGAAATTCATATTAGGATGTTAGACAACATACATGGTAGTAAATCTAGATCCTGGTAAAATAATTCTAACAATAATTGGAGTCAAGGAAGGCACTAAGTCAAAAATATACATATTTTATATATAAAGCAAGTAGTTATTACTTCATATTTTGCTGATTCTAAGCTAAAGTGACATTACTAAATGAGTGGTAACAACTAAGTAGAGCACATAGAAATTAAGGAGCCCAAACATTTGATGACATAAGATGTGATCTGGGCCTTAGTCTAAAAAATCAAAAGTGGTGTATATAACATAATTTCATTGTATTCATCATTTAAAAAAATCTTGTAGTTTAAACAAATTTGTGAAATGATAAATTAAGCCACAAAATTAACCTTCGAGGTACTAGACCACTAACAACAAGTGTGTAGATTTTTATTGGAAATTTTAACTTGAATTGGGTCTTTATTTTATGTTGTTATAAATTGGAAAACCAAGAAAACAACAAACAAACAAATAAAATTTCTCCATAAACCCCAAAATAATGTATGAAATTGAACACAAGTAATCTATGATCAAAGATATAAGAATAATATCATATGAAAAAAAACATGAAATTGAAAATAAAACAATTAATAATTGCAAAAAAGAACATAGACAATATAGGAATACACACCTTATTTTTTTTCGAAAACTTCTTTCCAAATTGTTTTCAAGCGTGAGCTACGCTGCAAATTGGCCATCTTCCAATTTAAAATTTTAGGAATGTTATTTCCAACCTTAATTGTAAAAGATGAACCTAAACTTATAAAAATTTTAAAGCCCCAAACTTGAAAAGCTAACGGGAATCCACATATCTCATATCCCGTTTTTCGGCGATTCAAAACAGTAGAAAGACTGTTAACTGTGTCACTGAAAGAACGACGACCCCAAGGATACTTTTCAAACATTTCTTCATCATCAACCAACTTCATAACAAAATTGTCTACATGACATTGGCCACGCTTACTTTGTAAAATATTCTGCACAATGAAAACCGTTGTCAATTTTACAACATCATCATCATCATCAATTCGGGTTTTCATAAGACATTCTGCCAACTCTTTTCTGCTAATGGATTCATTACCAGAACAGTACTTGTTGAGTAATCGATTTGGGTGCTCAATGATATCAGAATCTGGGAGAAATTCATTGCAATTCAACCCTGTAATGATGCCAAACTCAACAATACTGAACTTCACTTTGTTGATGTTAAAACTTAATTGAAGCTCATTCCCATTAGAATTGCACTCTTGATGAAGTAAGAGAGAGTGCATAATCATTTGTGCTGGTTTGAGAGATTCATCCAAATAAAAAAGATATCCAAAACATGACTCTCTCAACTCTTGTAGTTGTAAATCACTTAGAAACTCTTTTATACAATTAAAACCGTGCCAATGACATGTAACATGGATGCGAGAATCATCAGAAGAAAATTTTTCAGGACCTAAATCCTACATATAAAGCAAACATTGAATAGCAACTAAGATCAGAAAAAGGAAAAAAAAAAAGTTTAAAAGAACTATTAGCATCAATTACAACATACATTAGAAACTACACCTACTAATTACAATAACAATGTCAAAGGTTTATGTATCAGCTTGGTAAATATAAAGTGCAAAAAGTAAAAGTCAAAATAAGTCGGCTGGGGAATTAACATAGGTTTTTGTACATAATTACTAATTTATATTCATCTAATTTTTAGTGCACATATACAAAGCAAGAAAAAAAGAATCAATATTTCTTCAAACACATAAAACACATTAAGTATAATAAATTTTAATATATAAAAAAAATATCTGAAAAACATCATTCTTTTTTCCACCACGATGACGACTTGATGAAGCTCTTCGCGCTTTCTTCATAGGTGATACTTTCGTCATATCTACAACAATAAGACAAAACACAATACTTAAGGCTAGCAATAACAATAACAACCTATATGCTTATGCTTGTGGTACTCAACACCCATGCAACTTCCCCAACACTTTTGCTGAAAAGTTATTTGTGTTATATAAATGTCTTTAAGCAACAAGTGACAATGTTGCAAAAGTTGAAAAAAAAGAAAAAACTTAATAAAAAATTTTGTTGATGGTGCTCAATCATCGTGACAAATGAGCGTAAAAGGAACTACTACTATATTATTATAAGTCTTTAAGCAACAAAACAAGTTGGAAAAGAAATAGCATGTACTATTGTTTAAAAGCAATTATTTTTTTACCATGAAACTCTGATTGTAGGTTCAAAATTCAAAAACTAAATTTATTTGCTACGCTACAATAGAACAGCTTCACGACTTTAAAATTGTCCGCATTAATTGATACTGAGCTGAGTTGTTTTAGCACAGTCTTCTTTGGAGACTTATTAATGATATAAAATACAATACTGGATTGAAAAATTAGTACTAACCATTACTATTCAACAAACAAATAAAATAAAATAGAACTCAAAGGAGAGAACCACACAATTATGAATTTATACAGCAAAGGTAATACACAAAGCTATAAACAATACAAACAAGTGAAGGGCATTATATTGACTTGCTCTACTAGTTATACCACCAGCTCCAGGGTCCTTGCCTTCCTCCAAAGGCATGATCCTTTTGTTACATCTTCATGTAAAAAATAACAATAATAAACTTTACTAAAAGATCTATTATTTTTTGGATATTTTTCTCTATATGTAAATTGAAAACTTGTACTTTGTCACTATAACCAAAATAGCATAATTTTATAATTCTAAACACTAAGCCGCATAAGTTCATCACCATAAGTGTGAATTTGAGAGTGTGATTTTTAAACTTGCAAAAAAAAAAATTCATCTTGATAAAATAAGATATATCTGAAGTAGCCCATAAAAAAGCAAAATTGGAAAACCACTACGCAATAAGGACAACAAATAATCTAATCGGATAGCAAGCAAAGCAAGAGAGCAACAGTTAGAATTAAAAAGAAGGGAAAAAGATTAAAATAGATGGACAATAAAGAAATTCTCTAGTATGAATATACTAAAAACGAATGAAAGAGTTTAACTTCAGCGGAGCTTGGATTAGAGTCTCTATATTAAGACTAATTGATCAAAAAAAGATGAGCAGTACCATTAGAAATACAAAGTATATTGTTAAAATAAATGAAAGGTTATGCATGTGCTTTGGGTTGTGTCCCAGTATATTTAAGAAGCAAACAAGAGACTTGGTGGGCAAGAACCTCTTTTACTCAACAATGTATAACTAAAATCTTTAAAAAACTCAGAAGCAAATATTTTCCAATTGATGAGAGTAGTTGTTGCTTGCTTGAGTAGTTCGAATTGAAAAGCACTAACATATATAACAAAATTTGCTTGTAGTTGTTGTTTGTACAAGAAAAATTTGTATGTATGATGAAGATAGCCATAGAGCAGTAAGAATTTTAGAATCTTATAGATCATAGAGGTAATTTGACTCAAAGACAATCAATAAAAGTGGCAGTGACATCAAAAAAGGAAGCTTTCAAGATGGTGGCGTGTGATTCACTATATACTATATAGTGGCATGTGATTCCACTATAGACAAGACTATATATGAAAGAGTGCATCTCAATAGTCAATAATTGCCTCTTTTCTAGGAGGATGCCTATATATGTGAATGAATGTATTTGTGAATGATTATCTCTTTTGTGAAAGGATGCAAATATTACATTTCTGTTAAAGTTAACACTTTCTGTTTAAAAATATAAAAAAACTCTGTTAAGTCACAATAAAATCTGTTAAGACACAACAAAATGTGTTAGATAGACATTTATTTATATAATAACATATATGTAAGATATATGCTTATCTCATGATCCTCTTCGGGTATGGGGCACTTCTATTTTTTATTTTAGGTGTTTTCTATATATATTTTTATTGTTTAGGTAACAAGTGAGTTTGGTGCAGATAGACATTCATTTTCAATTTTAGGAGAAACAAAAATAAGTGAAGTATGGTCTCGCTGTCTGCCATAGTATAAATATATATATGTATGCATTTATATATTTATATATATACACATGTACTTTATGGAAGAAAAAGAAAAGCCTTTGAGTTATAATCCTATTTTAAAAGTTTGAAAAGGGCGTGCTGCTCATAATCTCATCACAACCAAGCTTATTTGGGATGCTCCCAAATTTGAAAAGGGTGTGGAATTGCCACTATGGCTGGAATGAACTTGCTTAATGTTTTTTTAGGAGTTGATCTCTTCAATGCTTACAGAAAAGAAATGATTCAACCTCAAAACTCCAATCATCATAAAGAGTGACAGACTAGACATACAGACCTTTAGGTTCAGAAAGAGTTACAATTATTTCATTGTTTGAATTATTATTAAGATTTTAAACATTTTAGCAACTTTTGAGAATTTTAGTTTCAAAGTCTTCACAGTAATATTGTACTAGTTAAGTGACTACACTACAGACAAACATTATACAAGTTTTATTATTAATCTAAAATGAGAACTTACTTTTGTAGATATTAGTGTGGTCATAAGAATTTCATAATCTTATAGATCATAGAGGTAATTTGACTCAGAGACAATCAATAAAAGTGGCAACGAGTAGCCTGAATAACCACAAACATGTTTACCATGGCTATATTGTGTTTGTTATCATCTGTGTTTTCTTGTTCACAAAAAATTTCAAGAAGATATCGATTCATGTTCCCAAAGAGGAGAATCATGGCAATGTCAAGGTGCCTAACATTAAGCCTAATTATCTTTATAGCAAAACCACTAACAAGTTTGAGGACATAACAACCAATCATAGGAATATGAGCCATGCTGTTGAGAAGACTGTCTATGTACTTTTAGTATATAATGCTGAGAGTTCAAAATCAAAATCAAGTTGCTTAGATACAAAGGAACAACTCAATATTCCAACAAGTGCAGAAGAAGAAGCAGTTTCAGAATCAATATTCCAAGATATTCAGTGTTTAAGCAGTTTCAGAATCAATATTCCAGAAATCTGAAATGGCGTTTTAATTATTGAAGTCACCTAAAGTGGAAATGAGTGATGAAGTGAAACTCATAAGAGCTAAAGTGAAAGAGACCACCTGACCCAAGAACAAGAGGTACAAGGTTTTTCTAGTTTCATGGTTACACCACCAGCTTCTATTAAACACAGAGAAGTTCATAACCAAACTCTGGTAAATATCACTCTCTCTAATCTAATGATGAAAAAGTGTAATTTGTGAATGGATTTGTAGTTGTATGAGGGAGACATGAGAAGAGGGTGTTCTTCATTTTGTGCTCTGAAATGATCACTCGACTTACCTTTCAAGATCTCTTCTCACAATAAAAAACGTTAATAATCAATTAATTAGAAATAAATAAATAAAAATGTGTAGATCGTCATGATTCAAGATCTAACTTACTTTTGAGTTCTATCAATCTGATTCTCAAAAACATTTCAAAAAGCTCTGGTACATAGGCCTTCCTACTCAACTACATTAGAACCAATGATCAAACAATGGAAGAGGAAATTAATGACTACTGGTGGAGGCACAAACTAAAAAAAAAATCAGAGGATATAAAATGGATAATTATATTTAAGAATATAGATTTATAAGAAAGTGAAATTTACCTAACTTTGATATTGTATAAAGAATGATGCACAGGTACGAAATCGCCAGTGGTGATGTTGGAACGAAGGTAGGAAGGGCGACGAAGGAGGAGGGCTGAAATCGTACGGTGCAAGGGGCTCTGGCGATGTTGAATGGAGGAACGAAGGTGGTGAGGAAGATGGCTACTGTTCAGGTGAGAAAGGTTCTTAGATAAGGGTATGTTGGGAATATAACAAATAAAAGAAGGTATAAATAAAATATATAAAAAAGGAGGGTAAAAATGAAAGTAGTTAACCCAAAATGGGTATAGGATGCAATTTCCTCTTATATCTCACTCTACACGTGTGGGCTAGGCCATATTTTAAGGTCCAATAAATATTTTCTCAATTTTACAATAAATAAGATTTATTATATTTTTTTTAATAAATAAAAATTAATTAATTCTCATTAACCTCTTATTTCATAAGGATTAAGCTGAGTATTTTTTTTTACTAAAAGAATATATTTCTCTCTTAATATTATTTAAGAAGAATATTATATTTAACAAGTTAATATAGTTTTATCAAATAAAACTAAATAGTTAAATACTATTTAATTATTCAATTCATAATTATCATAACTATTCAAAATAACAAGTTTCATAAATTACTATTTTGCCTTTAAGAATTATTTCTCACAGAAATTAATTATCACTCAAATTTACTCATCAAATAAAACACCCCCTATACAGTGTTGTATAGAGGTGACTTGGGGACTATGGACCCATATTTTGAAGCTCCAATAAATACTTGATTATTATCAATCTCATCAATAGAATAATCTAGTTACTAATTCCATTATTAATCCACTATAATATGAAATTGCACTCTTTGATAATATAAAATTATATTTATAGAATTCTTACTAGTAGTCTATTGATATAATCATTATAAGTAGTTTGCCCTCCAATTATTAGTTCATAATTAGAGTTGGTCAAATTAATATTTTACCTTTCTAATTATCTTTTCATTCTTTATATACCATTAATTCAATGTGAACAGTTAATCTATAACTTATTATAGATTTAAATCCACCTGTTAGCACTATCAGAATTAACACTATGAGGAAACTAATATTTGATTCATTAGGAAAGTTTGGATTCCATTATAGTATTGTAATGACCGCTCTAGTAATGTGGATTAGAAAAGGCAATTAGTACTAATTGTTATTATTTTATTATTTTATTATTATTTGTCAATTAATTTTGAATGTGGACCCCAATATTTAGAAATAAATATTAGAGTTATAATTTCTCAATTCTGGAGATTTTATTAAACTCTAGGGGTATTATTTAGCTTATATGTGAAATATGTTAATTTTGTAATTTTTGCTCGGCGACAACGGAAAATGCGATGGATGGCTAGATTGATCACATGGGTAAGTTTAGAACCCTATTTTATAGTGGGGAATATTTTAGAGAAAATTAATTATCGGGATTGAGCTGGGTTATGGATTTTGACCATTTTACCCCTAGCTTTAGAAATACCCTAGTTTTAAGTCTAAGGGCATTTTGGTCTTTTGTTTATGGATGAGTGAGGTGGCTGCCCAAGTAGTTGACACCTAGTACTTTGTTTTTCAGCAAGTTTTAATTAAAGGAAAAATCATTTCATTGAGGGAAAAATCAAAGAAAAATCCAATTGAAGAGAACTCTCTCTTTCTTTCTCTTTTCTCTTTCGGCTGGGGCAGAAATCAAGGGGGAAGGGCTGTTAAATCTTGGAGTTTCCAGCAAAGGAAGCTTGGAAGATTCAAGTTGAGGTAAGCCCTAAAGAACCCTTCTTAGTTTTCAAGTTTTAAAGTTAGGTTGAATTGGTGAGTTTGTAATTTAGGGGCTGTTAAGGTTTGATGTGTTTAGGATTCGAATTCTAGGGTTAGTTTGAGTTGATTGAAGTTCCTAGCAGCTAATTTTATTGCTTGAGTATGGTTTTAAGCAAGCTTGAGTTTTGAAACTCAAGCTTTGAGCTTTAATGGCATAAATTGAATTATTGGTTTGTTCTGTGATTTGTTGATTGGAAATGGATGTTTATACATTGTATAGGTATACTGGAGAGTTTGGTAAAGTTTGGGATTGAATTGAATCAAGAGGGATAATTTTTTGGTTCCCAGCAGTAGAACCGGAATTCTGGTTCTGGGTGGTCTGTACCAACCGGTCGACCGGTTGGTGACCCAAAACCGGGATGCCGGTTGGGAACCGGTTTACCTGTTGGGGGATTTTCCAGAACCCTAGTTTTGGCCAATTTTGAGATATTTAGGGTATTACCATGAGGTTTATCGATAGGGAAACTTTTAGTTTCAAGTTTTAAGTCCCGAAAAGTGATTTAGCGAGTCACTCATCTGTATTACTATTATTGTGATTAGGGCATCCATCTAGCACGTGAATTCCGTTCAGGTCGGCCAGCACACTTGAATTCGGAAAACAGGTAAGAACTGTGTATAATGTATGATGTGATTATCTGAATGTGTGTATATGTGTTTATATATGCATGCTTGAATTATGTTAAACACTACCAACACTTGTATGAATAAGTTATAGAGTGTATTGGTACAGTGATTGTTGTGAATATGAGTACGATACAGTGATACCAACACAATCATGGATAATGCTAAGGTGTGTGGTACATCACTCAGTGTTACTCCGTGATCGGGATAAACCCTACCAACACTCGTACAGTGAGGTACGTTGTGTATGTGGTATAGTGGTTGTACCCTGGTATTGAACGTTCATACTCATCTGTTAAGCTCTGTAAATAGGTGTATGGGCGCCTATTTACAGGTCGGAAATTATATGGTATGTTATATGCATTTCTTACTGAGTCTGTTGACTCACAGTTTCTGCTTCCATGTGTAGGTAAAGGAAAGGCGAAGGCTGAACAGGAATGAACCTGAGCTCGGGTGAGATTGTACATGTCAAGCGGCGCGACCTGGAGTGTTCGGTCTCGGGACATCTGGGAGTTGTATTTTGAAAGTCGCTGTGCGACCCAGAACTTGTGTATTTTGAATGTAAAGCTTAAACAGTAAATTTTCAAAAGTTTGAAATCGGGATCCCGGGATTGGTAAATATTATATTATTTTACAAAGTTTAATGTTTAAAGCAAAAAATTTTAAATTTGACACGTTTTTCGAGAAATTTCTTTGATTAGCAAAGATTGCACAATAATTGAAAAAGCACTGTAGCGTGCCTTAGCATTAGGGCGTTACAAGTATAATATGTTCCCAACTACTCATGTTATTAAGCTCCCAAAATAGAAGTTGTAAGAATTATTTTCTCTGAGAAACCATAACGAGTGAATCAAAGAACTCAATAAGCACAAATAAGAGTTCATGTATACTCAGAATTCAAGCTAATCTAATAATGATCATCTTTGTGATATGAATAATTCTTGGTAAACGACATGTTAATGAAAGATGTTATTACATATTAGTCCAGTCATGTATAATCAAATTATACACAACACATTTACCACATGTCTATCCACATATATGATTCAAATCAAAATTACACACACTAGAGTATAGTGCATAGTAAATCGTACTTAGTAGTTATATATTAAAAATTCATTTACTTTGATACATTACTGACTAGTTTTATTTATATTGTATAATCTTAATTCTCTTGTACATTCTTAAACAGGGCCAGCTCTAAGAATATATGAGCCTAAGACGAATTATATTTTTGGGTCCTCACTCTCAAAAATATATAAAAAATATTAAAAATAGTGTCATGGGATTCAAACCCATGACATTATACAATATATCATATACCCCAACTAACTAAACAATATTTATTATTTATAATACATTTAATTTTTCTTAAATAAAAGCCTAATAAAATTTTTTATTTTTTTATTTTGGGCCGCCGAAATGTATGGGCCCTAGGCACGAGCCTAGCCCGCCTATGTCTAGGGCCATCCCTGCCCTTACAAGATTATACATTCTCTATATGAATAAAGAATTTTTAGATATTTATTAATTATACTTCTATAATTAATGTATTTATTTATCTTATAATTGTATATCATATATTCTATAATATATTATTTATTAATTACTTGCTTTTAGAGCATAAATTTCAATTTGTTCGGTCAGGGTCGAGTCGTGACTGAGATTTCGAGATTGGAAATTGGACAAGTGCTTTAGAGGTTGAAGGGTGATTTCTCGGGTGTTAGTATTATGGAATCTGATTGTCTAATTTTGGTATAAACTGTTAGAAATTTAAATATTTTGTCATCCATATTTGGTGGTGTCGTTAAAGATTGTAAACAACTTTTATCTTTTTCTAGTAATATATATGTACGTTTTGTCAAACAATTTGCTAATTGGTCACCTTATAGCTATAGAGTCTTATTTATATATTGATCGTATTTTCTTAAGTCTAATCTCCCTTTAAATCTTGTTGACATATTTGAGACCGTTAAATAAAATTTACAGTTAAAATATTTTGCTTTGACTAATGATAACAAATATATCCCCTTTTTTGTAAAAAAAAATTCACATATGTCATCACAAAATCATTTATTCTTTACTTCACACTTGAGAAAATTAAAATTCACAAACCACAATCAATCAATCAAACGACATAAAAAATGAGAAAATTCGCCCGAGAATATCAAAACGACAGCGTAATAGCAAGAAGCAATCCAGAAAACGACATAACAAAGAACTGAACAATCCCAAACGCAACCAAAGAAGTAGCACCCGAAAAGCTCCCGCTGGGCTTATCGGTGCTCAGAATCATAACAAGCCAGTCGTTCTCGGAGCCGACACCAGCGCCGGTATACTTCTTATCTTTGAGGAACTTCGTGTAGGCAGTCTTTGTGAAGTTATTGAGAACGACATCTCTGACCAATTTGTGGACACAGACCGGCAAAATGATACCGTCCATGGTGGAGTTTACTTCGATATCGCACTTCTTGGCGAGCTTAGGGAAATTGACGAGCATGGGAACCGTGCGATATGGATCTTTGGCGAAAGCTTCGTTACCAGTGCAGTCCTGATCGGCGAGATCATCGGCGATTTCGTCGGCAAGGCAATCTGCTGGGTTGTTCCTCTTCAGAGCCGATACGTTATGCGATTGCCGGTAATCGTTGATCGCGTTGAATATATCATCTTCTTTCTCTGAAAATGATTTGAATTTTGAATTATAACATAACAATAAATTGTACAGATTTGATATAATTAATATTTATGAAGAAGTGTAAAACGGTCTACTTAGGAGGAGTTGAAGTTCTAATTAGTAAATATAATTAATTTTTAACAAAATATTATACAATTAACAAATATATTATTTTTTTGAAAATTGCTAAGACACCGGTGGTGCCTAACACTCTCTTATGTATGTCAGTATTGTTATTGGTCTAGCGAAGTATTGAGTCGCACATAATTTAATATAATAGTTTTTAAGGACTATCGCAACGTGACATGTCAAGAAAGTGTTAGGTACCACTAGTGCCTTATAGCAATGCTAATCATGTTGTTTATTGATTGAAGACATGGAACGTCGACAGTGAATTTGAGTCTTCTTGAAAATGATATAATTTTATATAATATTTTCGTACCGCCAATCTAAAAAAAATGCTACAATTATCTTTAAATAACCGAAATTTATGTTACATTTTAAAACATTAAACATCATCATAAAAATTAGATAAATAAGAGCTGTTAAAAAAACTACACAATATGCTGAACAAATTGGGGATTGGGACAAGTGAAGTGATTTCAAGAGCCTTCCTAGTAAAATCTCTCAAGAGAGCAATTTAGCCTAGAAAACATTAACTACTAACGCATTAGAAAAGATAATAAGTTGACAAAAGGAGGAGGTTTACCATTACATTCCACTGGATGAGAATACAAGAGCAAAGTACTAGCAAGTGCAAAAAGAACTAGGCTCATGTTGGAGAAGGCCATTGATAAGTATCTGAAGATCCTTCCTTTGGTTTATGTGTTCAATTTAATTGGAAGATATATATCATTAGGTGTGAAGAGCCTTTGGATATGTAACCAATATATATAAGAAGAAAAAAAAACCTCTTGTACTTGAAGACTTCTTTGCTCTCAAATTAAATATTCTTCTTTAATACTTTGCTTACTTTAAGTTATCTTGGCAGTGGAGGCGATTCCATATGCCATATTTGCTCGTTACACTTATGTTACAAGAATAATATGACTCTGTATGCCAGACTGTACCAACCTTTTGATCACAAAAGGTGGATTTCAATGGGGGAAAATCATCTCTTGTAAATGAATTTTTTTACTTTTTGACATTATCTACATCTACACCAAAATTAAATCAATAGAAATTGTAGAAAGAAAAAAACACTGAAGAAAGCTCTAGTGAATCACGTCTTTTCTGATGTTAAAAAAGCATAATTTACAGAGATGAAAGTTGCTTAAAGATGCACACTACAACAGTACACAATAGAAAAGAAAGACAAAAAACCCAACTTGTGTACTTCAGCTTAAAACAAACATTAATCCCCCTAAAGCGATGGGAAGTAAGTAATGACCAAAACCCATCTGGGAAACTAAGGACACAGCCTTTGAAAAGCTTCCAGTAGAAGTACTAGTTGTCAAAATAACCACCATCCAATCCTCCTCAGATCCAACACCAACCCCAGTATACTTGGAATTGTTGAGGTACTTTGCATAAGAAGAATGCGTGTAGTTTGTGAGAACAAGGGTTGGGACCATTTTGGGGACGCAAACTGGGAGTATCACCCCATCTGATGTGGTGTTCATATCGATTTTGCACTTGTTCAAGAGCTTAGGGTAGTTGGCCAGTTGGGTCTGGGTGGCTGGCACAATGGTGGAACCTGTGGTTATGGTGGTGCAAGGTTGGTCCTCTAATTCACTGGCTATTTTATCAGCTAAGCACTCTGCTTTGCCATTCTTTACGAACTGGGGTAAATTTACTGATTGCCTGTAACTGTTGATCCCTTGAAGAAGATTGTCTTCATCATCTGCACGTAAATTAGTGAAGCAAGTTTCAGAAAAAGCCACAATCATACCATAACTCAACTGGCATACTTGTTAGTTGTTTGCATGCAGATCTTGAAGATGTAAAATGTCAAACATATGGAAAGATGGAATTTCATATTAAGTCAACTTTTAGAAATCAAGTTACGTTGGTTATTATGTTAACACTGGAAAAACTGAGATTTGCAGGCATAATCATCTATGAACATCCTACAGTTTATACATGTTATCTTCAATACACCAAAAAAATAAAATGATGAGAAATAGAGAGAAGTGAGTACCATTACTGAGCACCAAGCTGGAAAATAAGAGAGAGACATGAACAAGCACGAAGATGAAACTAAGTTTGGAGAATGCCATGGAGTTATATCAATCCTAAAAGGACAGAGAACCGTTATCAAAAGGAGATTCAGAATCTGTAACTACGTAAAGAAAACAGAGACATTGAGAGCTTATTTAATGAATTGGCTTACATTTATTACTATTGACACCGCGTTGTGAAGGAGTTTCCAAGTGTTTGTGTGCTGGTTTGGACAACAGGAAAAGAGAGACAGGTATCATCGTGCCTGGTAGACACGTGGCTTCCATGCAAACCATGCAACAACACATATCTTGGAAGGTTTATCTTAATTTTAAACTTCACCGTTTTCAATCGGAAATACAAAAAGAAAACTTGGATTTCAACTAGTAACAACTAATCGTGATGTTTTTTCTAGTAGGCTCTGAATTCTCCGTATATGATCTTCCATTTGGCTAAGCCCAGACTCTTTCCAAGAGAAATTCTCAATAAGATGAACCCAGAGCTAAAACTGGACGTGTCTACTCCAACATAGTAACATGGCACGTGGACACCAACTCTCTTGCCACCTCACAAGCTCTGTCCAGTTCCGATTCACTACATAATAACTCGTTCCCACTCAATTTTCTTATTACACAAGTTATTTGTATCCTATATATATGTTTTACAGGGGATTGTTTTCCTCCAGAGTCTTGACAATCAGAGCTTATCCAACCATAACTCACTTGAATTCCCTCTGTCCAGAAACTTTCCCTGTTGCCCAGAAGTGTCCAACTAGGGATTTTGAGAGAATGGCTTCACATGGCCAGCAATTCCCGCCTCAGAAACAATCTACTCAGCCAGGAAAAGAGCATGCTATGGACCCCAACCCTCAGTTCACAGCCCCAGAATACAAGCCTTCTAATAAGCTTCAAGTATGTCATTTAAGAAACTGATTATTAATTTGAAAGCCACGCATTAATATTATAATTAACTGACTTGTCAAACATTGCAGGGGAAGATAGCACTTGTGAGCGGTGGTGACTCTGGGATCGGCCGAGCTGTGTCTCACTGCTTTGCTTTAGAGGGAGCAACCGTGGCATTCACATTTGTGAAGGGTCAAGAGGACAAAGATGCTCAGGACACACTTCGAGAGATTAAGAAAGTGAAGACCTCGGATGCCAAGGAACCTATGGCAATCCCAGTTGATTTGGGTTATGATGAGAATTGTAAGAGAGTTGTGGACGAGGTGATCAATGCGTACGGACGTATTGACATACTGATCAACAATGCTGCCGAGCAGTATGTAACAAGCTCTATCGAAGAGATTGATGAGGCAAGACTTGAGAGAGTTTTCAGGACTAATATCTTTTCCTACTTTTTCCTAACAAGGTTAGAGTACTTGCTAACAAGTCGTTTAGAAGGATGATATTTTAATAAATTGAGTGACCATGTAACTGTGAGCTAAATCTGTGCTAGTGTCATATTTTACTTTTCATAGAAATCGGGTCTTAAGAGAGTGCAATTTGTAATTGTGCTTAAATATAACAATTTTTTTTTTTTCTTCATATTCTACACTACTACGTTTTTGATACTCTTTTTTTTCCCCTTGAAGATAAGATATTATGTTGAATTAGATTATAATAGCAGTTGATCTGTTCAGGCATGCTTTGAAGCACATGAAGGAAGGAAGCTGTGTAATCAACACAACATCGGTTAATGCATACAAGGGGAATGCCAAGTTGCTGGACTACACTGCAACTAAGGGAGCCATTGTTGCCTTTACCAGAGGACTTGCACTTCAGCTTGTGGAGAGAGGTATACGTGTCAATGGCGTTGCCCCTGGACCAATATGGACTCCATTGATTCCTTCCTCTTTTAGTGAAGACCACACTGCTAAGTTTGGCTCCGAAGTGCCCATGAAGCGGGCTGGCCAGCCTATTGAGGTTGCACCCTCTTATGTCTTCCTTGCCTGCAACCACTGCTCCTCTTACATAACTGGACAAGTCATCCACCCTAATGGTGAGTCTCTAATGCTTGGTGCACTCTACTGTTCTGTTCTCATCATTGTGATTGAATCAACTAGTCAAGCCCATCCGTTTTTCTGTTTTTTTTTTTTTTGGTGAATTTTGCAGGTGGGACTGTGGTGAATGGTTGAAGTGAACTGCTGAAAACGGTTTTTTTTGGGACTTTTGTCTATGGCTTTTTGCTGGGTTTTATCTCCTGTGGATTCTTTTGTGCAACTATGTCTTTTGGTTTAGATTACCGCAGGGACGACAAATGTTAAGCTATGTAATGTACATAAATAGTGCTGAGCCATCTATGGTGGCTTGTACGAGCACCTATGGTTGTGTAATAATGATTATGTGAAAAAAAAAATAAACGTAGCAGCTTCTGAACATGTTTTTCATTTTTTTTAACTCGGCGCAAAAGTGATATAATTTGCGCTACTGCATGAGTTAAAACCGTATAACATAATCGCTTTTTAACTGGTCGGTACTGTCACTCTGAACTTGTGTTTTGACCAAGGAGGTGTCTTTCTCTCTGTATCAAACTATTAGAAGAATGGGGCCATTCCCAGCAAAAAAACTAGAATGAAATAAAATCACATCTTTTTCTTATTATAGAGATGTTCTTTCTAGCTCGTGTGGAAAAAAAAACAAACAAACTGACAACTGAACAGATTTCAAGATAAATGAGGTAAGGGTCTGCAGTGTTGCTCTGCATTCTGGGCCTGGTTAGTGGTCGACCCTCCACACGGTTCAGAGATTTTCCCATTTAAAAAACAGATAAGGAATTGCAGGTGCTATTAGAATTTTCTAAAGAGAATCTAGAAGAAAAGAAGCTGGTATTATTGTTTGCTCAAAGTCTCAATACATCAATGTGTTAGACAATTGTTTTGTATAGATTAAAACATTAATGATTATGAATAAAGTGCGAAATTAATAAATCATATATACACTATAATTTAAGGATCGAAATACTTCCAGCTATTGAATCTTTGAGCTTTAGTTTCACATAAGCATGATCTGCAAAAGAAATCGATTGATGTGGGTAATCGGGCTTCCTCGCTCTCTCAACTCTCTTTAAATAAAATTTTGCTGCTATGAACAGAATGAGTGAGGAGCTCGGGGACTGAGACCCTATATTTATAGGTGATATACTCCATCAGTATTTGCGCCACATTAATTGTCAGAATATTTTGACAATTAATTTAAGAAATCAAATCAGACAATGAATATAAAAATCTGACAATAATATAAAATATTACATAATTAATTTTGTCCAGATTCAATGAATATAAAATATTCATTTATCAGAAAAATCAATTATTTATTTATTTCCTTAAATAGAAATATATTTCCTTAAATAATAATATTCCTATATTCTCCCACTTGGTCAGCATTTAAACTAAAACATTCAAACTTAAACGTTCCTCATTATATAATAAACATACGAATCATAGCGACATGTCCTCATTATAAGTCGAGTATTATCTTCCATGTATTACGATATATTTATTATATAACAATGTACTTAATGTGGCAATGTACTTAAGTGAATAAACCCTAAACCTTATGTTTATTCAGGTCCTCTTACAATAATTTTCTCAGATGAAATTAAGGTGCACATAAATATGAGAAAATATCGAAATTAGAGTTTCATTGAATAATTTTTGGTTGTACAAATAAAAAACTGCATATGGGTTAACTGAATCCCATATTTACTTTATGATCCTTGAATTTGTGTTGCGGCATGGCTTTAGTCAAGGATGTGCGATCACCCAATTCAATTTGCGTGATTAATGACCGCTTATCACGCCTTTTTATGACTAAATACTTAGTGTCGATATGCTAGCTTCGACTAGTATTATTGTAACTGAATTTATCGCAAAATTTTCTTAATGGCCTAATGAAACTGTGATTCTGAACTTTAGGCCTACTATGAAACTCTATAATACATCATATGAGATGTATCCTCAAAACAATAAATGAATGTGACTTCTATAGTGGAAATAACAATCAAGATTCTCCACAATATAACTTACTGGTAATCTTAAGGTTGTAATAAAATATTGATTTACGTGAATCAATACAACCAGCGAAGTACATTAGAATCTAATTGGTTAACTATATTTCCAGATGGTCAATTCATCTTAACAAAATATGTATGAATATAATTTTTAGTATCTTAAAGACACCTCATCACTTTGTATGAAGAATAAAGTGGTCTTAACTTTAGTTATTCTGATACTACTTAATGATCCTGAAACAAATGTAATGCAAAGTCTTCAGACTCTTAGGCATACACTAGGCTTCTAAAATAGAAGCGAATGAATGTTCTTAATTTATTTTCACTCCAGATCATTTTTCTGATGCTGGTTCGAGTTGAATTTATCACACTTAAAGATAAAAGTTATATCAGATGAATAATACATAATTTTATTTAATCAGAGATGTTGTGGCTACTCTCTAATTAATTAAAATTATATATATTATTTATATTCCTTATCTCAAAATAATAATTTGAGATATGAATTATTTTAACTTATATAGAAAACTTTTATCATCATTTGCAAGTAACATATTGTCTACGTATAAAACAAATATTACTCTCACTAACCTTCTCGTATATAATTATTTCCATAACTCTCTTTTCAAACCTAAAGGAAAAGATGATATAATACCAATTTGTGAGATGTTTGTTTTAATCTATAGGTAGACACTTCAAGCTTGCATATGTTCACCACTTATTAGAGAAAAATCTTTATGGCAGTCTGTATACCTTCTCCTCTAGTTTACTGTTTGGAATTGATTAATGAATTAAAACAAGCAACAAATGCCAAGGTCTATAATAGAATCTTTTATAAAAACAAGTGAGAATGTAAATCTCCTTTATTATTGATTCTTATTTCAAAATGAACTTCTTAGCAATGAATATTCTTTTATATCTACTAAAGATAAACTTTATTGCTCTTTAAGATATTCATTTCTTCATACATGGCATATTGTACTACAACTTCAATTCTTTATCATTTTATAATTTAATTTGTGTCTCAAATTAATATTGTAGTTGAACTCTTATTGTACAAAATGTAATCACTATAAAATATTGATCTTATTATTCTAATAAGTCATCTTAAGGATGGACCAACAAACTCTTAAAAGAGCAAATTGTTCAATATGCATGTTATTTTAGAAATTATAAGCAATTACTAAATAACATAACTTATTAGAATTTTATCAATGACTTGTAGATTATTAAGTTATGAATTCTCAATAACCATTAATCTTAAGGGTTGTTGTGAATCATAATTAATCTAACACTTGAGGTGGAAGTTTGAGAAAATATGAATGATCTTTCTCATAAACTAGGTTCCTAAATTGATCACTCCCACTGATCAAGTCAATTCTTAATTCCACAGTTCTAGTGATGTGAGCACTACTAGAAAAAATACATTTTGCAACACTTATTTAGCAACATTTAAAAAAAAAAAAAGTGATGCAAATATGTTAGGTTTTTAAATTAGGAACACTTAATAATTAAGTGTTGCAATAGATTTATCCTCCTTTAAATTATTTATTCAAATAATAAATAAAACATCTTACAACAACACTTTTAATAAAAGTGTTATTGTCTCTTTAGTTCAATATTTTTAAAGGCAACATTTTCTTAAAAAAAAAACGTAGTTATTAGTTAATTTTCTTTTATTATAAATTAATAAATTAAATAAGATTATAAAATTAATTAACCGTAAAATACATTTTCTTAAAAATTAAAAGACTTATTTTATTTTTTCTTTTCCCACTACTTATTTTTCCTTCTCCCACTACTTTTTTCTTTTTCCCACTAATAACTATATGTTAGTTCTCCCAATTATAATAATTATCAGTTTTTACTTTCTTCTCTCTACTCTACATGCACAAAAAGAAAAACTCCATGAAAGCTTCATTCCTCTCAAGGTAATTCCCACTAATTAATACATATACATATTACAAAATTTAGAATATTTATATTCATTCTAAATTAAGTCATAATTTCAATAAATTTTTTTTATATTTTGTGTTCGATTATTTTTTTCTTAACATTCTTTCATGAATCTAGCTAAAAAATACTTTGGTATATTTTGGAGTATATATTAATATTTTGTACTATTCTTTCAAGCCAATGTTGTGTTTAGCATCAATTTTTTTTTTTTTTTTTTGAAATCCATGCAAAAACTTTAAAACTTTCAAACTTTTGAACAATTCTTAGTAATATTTTTATTTTAAACTTATACTTTTGAAGATTATTTTCAGGAAATAAATTTGATCAATTTTGATCAATGTAATTATTGTACGACATTTTTTTTCTTTCATGATGAGGTTGAATTTATTTGAAATTTGACATTTGGAATTCGATAAATGAACTACTTGCACTTCAAAAACAACTATCTTCTAAATTTTATTTATCATTCTTTTATTATTTCTTGCAGTATACATTCAACATAGACTTCATGGATCAAATTCTCATGGTTTGAACTTTGAAGTGAGTGGAGAACACAGTTGACTAATTATCGCAATCTTCGAATCCCACTGTTACAAATATTTGACCATATACAAATAATGTATTTGTGAACATGTGATTATAGTTAGCAATATTGTTGTATAATTTTTTTGAAAGAATATTGTTGTTATAATTCCAGTACGTTAATTTATTAAAAATTTTATTTCATTACTTTGTAAAGCAGATTGTGCAATATCATTATAATGTAACTACATATCATTATAATATTACATAAATATGATTTTGGTTAATTAGTTTTTTTTTTGTTATTGCATTAATTATAAGTATAATTAAAAATAAAAAGAGAAAATATTTATAAAAAAATAATTAGAATAATAGTATGACATATAGCAACGTTTGTATAAAAAGTGTTGTTGTATTTGTATTTAGAATTTCTTAAATAGCATCACTTTTAATTAAGGTGTTGCTATATCTTATTTATAATATTTTAAAATACTATGATAAGGCAACACTTATAAAAGTGTTGTTTAAACTCATATCTTTTAGCAACAATCTAGGAGGCAACACTTGTAAAAGTGTTGCCTTTTATTTTTTCTTACTCAAAAAAAAAGTGTTACCATAAAATATTTTTGTAGTAGTGGAGATGGATAATAAAATATGTAACCCTTAAACCTTATAGCTTTCAAATGAAATATGCTCATTTATGGTTTTGGGCCCAGATCTTTTTTTTGACAATTGTACTCTAACTATATATGGGTATTTATAAAATGTGTACATGTCATCAAGTCGATTTTCAACCTTATCACAACTCAAAATATGTTTGAGAAACAACTTTGGTTAGAACACGATTCGATATGTACACTCCCATTAAAGAGTATCAATAGACAAAGATTTAGGAAATATTGGAGTTTGCTATGTAGGCTCCACCCCATGTCCAAAAAATGTTTAGTTTCTTAAATCTGTCACACACTATAATTTGGGTGTACCAAGCATATGTATCGGGCAATGAACCCATGCTTTTAAAGAAACTTTGCAAATAGACTAGGAGTTTATCCATACTCACGAATTTTAATGTAGTATTCTCCATTTTATATTTGATCTCACTATCTTAATATGCAAAATGCACTATTTCTCTACTTAAGATTTAAATGTCTTTGAAACATATAAATCTATACTTTTGTAGAAAAATAATTTATGTGAGTAATCGTTAAAAATGAGATGCAAAATTTGAGTCCATGTCTTCAAAATTAATTGACCTGTATGATTTCTAATATGATACAATTCTAATGTGCACCGATTTGACTTGTTGGAATACATATTCTTAATGAAATTCACACAAGTTCTAAATAAAGTTAGTAAAATCAAGTGTAATGAATATCCCCACCATTTACTAACATTTATTCTATTTATGGAGATATGTTCCATAATCTTTGGTGCTATAATGTAGAAGAATTCTTATTGATAACACATTTCTTATTGTCAGATTGAACTTGCATATCTTTATGAGTGACATCATTTTATAGTAAAGACCTTTAAATGTGTCTAAATCAAGTTTCAAAAGAAGCTTGGAACATAAAGGTCTTTGTTAATTTTAAAACAAAGTCACTACTATATTGCTTGTTCCTTAAACTTCTAAATGTGAGAAGTTATCTTGTCTGTGGATAAGATTTGCTTACAATTACTGACTTTCTTAGGTTTATTTGTAAACCTTGCAAGAAATTGTGAATGTGGAATAACAATCTAAAATAATCCACTATGTGTTAATAATCACATTAACTATATTAGAATGAATTCATACACAATAAATTAAAATTTATTAGTGATGATAAAGTGTGATTTGTTTTTTCTTAATTATACAGTGAAAACTGTACATTTTAGATGAAGTTATCAGAATAAATTTTGGAAATTTCTACTAGTATGGAAGATATTTATGAATAGTGATGTAATAAAATTACGTATATAGTTTTGAGGTTTAAATGAATCATGTTTTTACCGATGAATAAACATGCTCAAATATGAAATCTTACTAAACAAAAATTGCCTGTGGGCTAAATTTTTAATTTAATAAGATTAAATTTAGATGTAGATTATGATAGATTTACACAATTTATGAAAAAACTTAAAGTTTAATATTTCTATCTCAATGAAAGGTATGAAACACTTATAAATGTTTCAAAATTTTATACTTTATGATAAAATTATTAAATTAAATCTACATAATTCCATGTGGGATAAATTAAGAGAATTTAATTTAATATATTAATTATGTAAATATAATAAAATCCCTGTAGGGTAAGATTATTATGTTCACATAATTTATGTCTATTATGTGATCTTGATCCACTTAATATATATAATTTTATATAATTAAGGATGATGTGGCTACTCCCTAATTATTTAAATTTGTGTGGTTCACTAGACACCAAAGTATAAACAGAAGATTAAAATTTTACTCAATCTAAAATTGCCTGTGGGCTAAATTTTAAATTTAATAAAATTAGATGAACCTTATGATAGATTTAATTAAACAATTAGTTTAGGAAAATGAAGGTTTATTATCTATCTTTAATTAAATTTGTGATAACACTATTAAATTAAATCCCCATAACTCCCTGTGGGGTAAATTATGAGAATTTAATTTAACATATTATCCTAATTAATTATACAAATATAATAAAATCCCTGTGGGGTAAAATTATTATACCTATATAATTAATTACAAGTTATGTCCATTAAGGTGAATTTTAATTAATATATAATTTTATACAAATAAGGATGTTGTGGCTACTCCTTAATTATATAAAATTATATTTTCACTTTGACATTAGGTATTGGGCTCTACCTAAAAGTAATTTCGTTATTAACATAATAGACAATCACTGAGATTAGTGCTCCTAGTGTGGTCGTCCGAAGATCATTAAAAACCGTTCTAGATATGAGCATTTGTCCCAAGTTCATGTTTTCTTATGTCAAACCACAAAATTACTTACATTTTATTCATATTTTATTCATTTTAGGAAGTTTTATGAATATTTTATGAATAATTTTATGAAGTTTTATAAAACTTAATGTGCTATATAAAATATTCAACATATCTTAATGTTTGAATATTTCTAAATATATCTAGCACTATAAAAGTAATTTATGTATAGCATTTAAATCATACAAATCAAAATTAATTGTATTAAAAATAAGTTTGCCAAATAAATACAAATTAATACAATTATTGTATAATAATAAATTAAATGCTTAATTCTATAATATATAATTAATTATGCATTTATGACCATATAATATCTTAAATATTTATACTAATAATTAATTTGTATAAATAAGGTAAATATACAAATTAGTACAATTAATTATATGGAATGAATTAAATGCAAAATTAAAAACTATACTTAATGGCAGATTTTTCAAATTTTATTAATTTAAACAATAAATTACATAAATTTGGTAATAAATAATTAGATGCACAATTATACAAATTGCACAATTATTACATGCCTAAATAAATCATGTAATTAATTACCAAATTAAAACAAATTTTTATTTTCAATTTATACTAGATATATGTATTAAACAAAAATAGAAAATTGACTAAATGCAATTTATGGACTAAATTAACACAAAATAGGAAAATAATTAATATTCCAAATAAATAAAAAATTTATAAAAAATTCAGAATTTTTTCCTCTCTTTTTTTTTTTTTGAAAAATGCATTGCCTATAAACGACATGTTGTTTTTTGCAAAACGCAAAACGACACGTCGTTTTATCAATTCCGAAGGGGCTGAATATGTATGCAAAAATGACATGTCGTTTTTCCAGAAGGGGAAAAACGACACGTCGTTTCTCTTCTAAAGGGCTGCCTCACAAGACTAAAAACGACATGTCGTTTGCAACAAACGACAGATGCAATATATGAAAAACGACACGTCTTTTGGGATTGTCTTCTTCAGCCAACCGGGTCATTTTGACCCGTTTTTCTGCACATGGGTCCGACGGAAAGAAGACAATTCTGACGACCAAAAGGGTCCAAATAAATTCCAAATGAATCTAAATGCAAAAATTAAGACATTCATATAGATTTTATGCATCGAAAATACATAAAACAAAGACTTTAAAAATCACCAAAATTTTCTGAAAAATAATTTTGAGATTTCTTTATTTTTTCAAAATGGATTTTCATGCTTAGAACAATCTACATTAATATATGAATGTATTAATACATATACAATGCATATATAAACATATATACACATATATACTGAAAAATATATATTATACCGTATATAATATATATATATAATTGAAATGTATATGTATATATATATATGTATTTAGCATTTGTGTAAACTATAATATAAAATGATGAATATGAATCTAAACAAATGTATGAAAATGTATATATATAAAAAATATATATAAAATTATATATAACCGAAAACCCAATCGTATGCGTATATATATAAACGCATGAATAAATGTACATATGTATATAATACATATATATATATATGAACGTGAATGAACTGAATGTATATAAGTATATACGTATGAAAATGTATATATATAATATGAATATATATATAATATGAATGTATATACGAACCCGAAAACGAATATATAATATATATATATACGAACACCGTATATACGTATATATATATATATATGAAACTCAAACTAAATCAAGGCAAAGATATATAATCCGCTCTGATACCAACTGTTAGACATTTATTTGTATAGACTAAAACATACATGATTATGAATAAAGTGCGGAATTAATAAATTATATATGCACTATAATTTAAGGATCGAAATACCTCCAGCCATTGAATCTTTGAGCTTTAGTCCCACGTAAGCATGATCTGCAAAAGAAACCGATTGATGTGGGTAATCGGGCTTCCTTGCTCTCTCAACTCTCTTTAGATGGAATTTTGCTGTTATGAACAGAATGAGTAAGGAGCTCGGGGACCGAGACCCTATATTTATAGGTGAGATACTCCATCAGTTTCTGCGCCACATTAATTGTCAGAATATTTTGACAATTAATTCAGGAAATCAAATCAGGCAATGAATATAAAAATCTGACCATAATATAGAATATTACATAATTGATTTTGTCCAGATTCCATGAATATAAAATATTCATTTATCAGAAAATCAATTATTTATTTATTTCCTTAAATACAAATATATTTCCTTAAATAATAATATTCTTATACAATGTTCCAAGTTCCAACTAAACCTTGGCTCATTAATCCCAAGATCTTCCTGATCCACAATGTGTCGTACTTCTTTACACGTTACACCTTTACACAAGCAGAAGCTGACTATCTGGATAGCCAGATAGGAATGAAACTGGGATCTGAAACTTGTGGATGACTGGAGAAGATTGTCCAAAGGAGGCAACACGGTCTATTTCATTAGTCTGAGCACGCAACACAGCTTGTCCCATTCAAAGTTGGTTATACCATAGATTACTATCACTACTATTATACTATTACTACTATATATTATTAGAACTCTCTATTTTATATTTTTTACTAGACAAAGAGCATGTTATGGACCCAACCCCTCAGAGTGAAGATTTAGAGAAATAATATTGATAGGAACACTCAGCTCAAAGGACTGCAGACCATTTCATTAAATAAAGAGGGAAATATAAAGAGGGTGCAGTGAACCTGTGTTGGAAAACTTATTGCAATTAACTACAATATTTAATGTCAAAAATGGGATACTTATCAAACACCAAACACTACAATAAACAATTATCAAATATCAACCAAAGCACCACAAACAATATAAAATACACAAATTAAGCATAAAAGTGAGACACTAAGATTTTTACGTGGAAACCCAATGCGAGAAAAATTACGGGACCGTAGTCCGTTCAAATCATCCACTATCACCAAAGATTAATACTGGTATTACAAAGTTCTTCTCTAATAAAACTAGAGGCTCACAACAACATCAAGATTGTTTAATCTTGGATCACCAATACAATCATCATCATCTCAAAAGATGAATACACAAATAAAAAAGTTTGGGTCTCACCAAGTGGGTATTGTAGAAGAGCACCTTAGAGAGGACAATTACCAAATCGAAACTGGTAGATTTGAAGAGCACCTTGCAAGGATTCACCACTCAAAATTTGAGCTAAAATGGATGAGAATCAACCACTTGATCTTCAATGCAGAATACCGAAATCCTTTTCTCTCTAGTTTTCTTTCTCTTCTTTCCCTCTATTTTTATTTCTTTTTTTTTCTTGGCTGCTTGCTGCTCACGATACACCACTAGCCTTTTTTTTTTTTTTTTTTCTTTTTGGTTGTTTCTTTTAGGTTTCGGCCTTAAGCCCTTAATGGTCCAAGTCCAACAACAAAGGGGCGGACCCAACGAATCTCCCCCTCCGCCTCAGTTGGTTGGCTCTATTAAGCCCGCTCTTCGCTTACAAGCTTTAAGCTTCTCTTTAGGCAAAGTCTTTGTCAACATATTGGAATCATTCTCACTGGTATGCACCTTTTCTAAGTGTAATTCTTTTATCTCAAGTACATCATGAATCAAATGATATCTAACATCAATATGCTTGGATCTTGAATGGAATGTTGAATTCTTGGAGAGGTGAATGGCACTCTGACTATCACAGTAGACAATGTATCTTTCTTGTTGCATGCCCAACTCTTGTAGAAACTTTTTCATCCATAAAGCTTTTTTACAAGCTTACGTTACAGCTATGTATTCAGCTTCTGTAGTAGACAAAGCAACACACTTCTGTAACCTCGATTGCCATGAAACAGCTCCCCCTGCAAATGTCATTAAGAATCTTGAAGTGGATAACCTGGAATCACAATCACCAGCCATGTCTACATCTGTGTACCCATCAAGCATAAGTTCACTACTGCCAAAGCATAAGCACAGCCTGGAAGTACCTCGTAGATATCTCAATATCTATTTCACTGCTTTCCAGTGATCCTTACCAAAGATTAGAGAGGAATCAACTAACAACTCCAACTGCATAAGCAATATCTGGCCTCATACAAACCATAGCATCATCAAACTGTCAACTGCAAATGAGTAAGGTATTGATACCATTTCTTGTTTATCTTTCTCACTTGTAGGACATTATTTGGAGCTTAGCTTGAAATGGCCCGCAAGTGGAGAACTAACTACTTTAGCTTTGCTCATGTTAAATCTTTCAAGAAATTTTTCAACATAAGCTTCTTGAGATAACTAAAGTTTCCCATTCTTCCTGTCACGGGAAATCCTCATTCCAAGTATTTGTTTCACTGATTTTAAGTCTTTCATAGCAAAAGACTTGCTTAACTCTTCCTTTAGCTTCTCAATCTTTCTGACATCATGGCCAACAATGAACATATCATCAGCATACAGCAGAAGAATAATGAAATCATCATCAGAAAACTTCTTTGTAAACACACAATGATCAGAAGTAGTTCTGGTATATCCATGGCTCGACATGAAGGAATCAAACTTCTTGTACCATTGTCTAGGTGCCTGTTTGAGTCCATATAAGCTTCTTCTAAGCTTGCACGCAAGATTCTCTTTTCCCTTGACTTTGAAACCCTCTGGCTACTCCATGTAATTTTTTTCTTCCAAGTCACCAAGAAGAAATGCAATTTTCACATCAAGTTGTTCTACTTCCAAGTTCAAGCGAGCAGCTAAACCAAGAACAACTCTAATATAGGACATTTTCACAACAGGAGAAAATATTTCTTCAAAGTCAATACATTACTTCTGATCGAACCCTTTCACAACCAATCGTGCCTTATACCGTTGTGAGCTATTGTTTTCAGTCTTATGCCTGTAAACACATTTGTTCTTGAGAGCTTTCTTCCCTTTAGCCAACTTCACCAAGTCATATGTGTGATTTTCATGCAGGGATCCCATCTCTTATTGCATGGCTCCATCCCACTCATTCTTATACTCATGTAGAATGGCTTCTTGGTAAGTTTTTGGCTCTCCCTCATCAGTGAGCATTACATACTCATGAGGATTGTATCTTGAAGTTGGTTTAGGCTCTCTTATGGATCTCCTTACTGGAGTCTCAATGGGTGGTGGTGGAGGTGCTTCTTGATCCTGTTCAGCTGGCTCACCATCATCATCAATTGTAGGAACATCATAATAAATATTCTCACCACGATCTTCTTGTTCTTCTTCATTGACATGCTCTTCGTGGTTTTCCTGTTCATCTCCCCCATGATCATCATGCACTATGGGTGAAGGAACTGAGCTAGTACTCACAGGAACATTAACAGGGGACTTTTGCTTCTGAACTGTGTCATTGTCTTCAAATATTTGATCTTCAAGAAACACCACTGTTGGGAATTATTTTACCAGGATCTTAGATCTACTCACAAGTATGTTTATTAACATCCTAAATATGAACTTTCTAAAACGATAAATTAAACACATATAAAGTTAAGAAAACCTTACATTGATGCAGCGGAATAAATGTCTCCTTCCACTCAGATCTCTAACCCTTGATTCCTTTCTGTAGCAGAGTATAATCAAGATCTAAGCCCGAATGTCCTCCTTCTTCAAGCTTTGATCCTTCACAGTCTTCCAATCTATGATTGAGTTACTGCTTGCTGTGTGTGGGCACTTACTCTTTCACTAGGGTCACGAAAAAGATGAAGGGAAAAGAGAGAGGTATTTCGGCCAAGGTAGAAAGTGAGGGAAGGCTCAGTTTTTCTGAAGAGAGAAAATTCTGTCAGAAAGCTAATGAAAGCATGTTATGAGACTGAGCCATCACTTTCTATTTATAGGCAACTACTAGGTTTAGGTTAGGATTTATTTGGCATTAAAATAATGAAAATATTAATTTGAAAAATATATTTAAGTGGCCGGCCATATGGTGTTATTGGGCCTCACTTAATTTTGCAATTTTATCAAATTTTATCTCTATTTTCTCAAAAATGCCAATTTTCCAATTCTAACCTTTTAAATGCAAAAACTAATTATTTAATAACTAAAATACATTATTAAATAATATTGTCATTTAATTTAATTATTAATTAGACATATAAAGTCTATTAATAAATAAATAAACCTAGAAAACTCTTTTCCTTACAATTTCACCCCTGCTTAGTGAAAATTCATAAAATTAGACATAGTCTAACTTTAGAATTATAATTGATCAATCACGAATCAATTAATGAGTCTTACAAGTAGAATGTTCTCAACTAGAATGGGGACCATGGATCTATATGCTGAGCTTCCAATAAGTGAACCAAATTTACCAAGTAAATTCCTACTTATTAATTCTTCGTTGAATCCACTCTTAGAACTTAGAATTGCACTCTCAGACTTATATAGAGCATATTGTATGTTTCACGATACCAATATACTATCTCATTTAACCATTGTTATAATCTTATTGTGATTTAAAGATCCTCTATATAGATGATTTACATCGAGATGGGATTTCTTTACCGTTCTCACCCCTCAATGTATTTTGCCCCTTAAAACACTTAGCTACCTGTAAATGGTGTTTAGTGATCTAATAATTAGTCAGTTAAACAAGAGCTCATCCATTTACTTCTATTTGCTAAGCTCGAAGGGAATCATCACTTGACTTCTATACACCAGTAGAAGCTATAGATTCTATATTTATGTTCAGCACTCCCACTCAATCATACTATCATGTTCTCGAAATATACGTATCACCCTGACCCGAAAGTAGGCTTAACTAATAAATCTAAGAACATGAATAACACTCCTGAGTTGAGCCCAAGCATATCAGGATTTAGATTCTTTTTAATCTTAAGATCAACTACTGATATTGACTTGGAAAGATATGTATAACGGTAAGTTTGTAATATCTTAACTTAGTTGCAATATCGGTCCAGTCCAATGTATACTCCATACATTCGAAACTAGCATACTTTACTAATGTCCTGGAAAGAACATAACACTTACTCCAAGTGTAAGTACACATCATCGCTGATTATTACATTAGTGTAAATCCAATAACACTGATGAAACAGGGACCAAAACTTTTGATGCATATGATCACAATCACATTCCACTGTGTTGACGATACTGTAATTGTGAATAAACATATGATCTGGATTTAACTGATTTTGTGTGTATGAATGTAATAAACATATTAAACATATTAAACCATTAGCATGTAAAATTCATGAAAACATCAATCACTTCAAATTTCTTATATTGATGACTAATCAGATTGTAAAGAGTTTTATTTAGGGCATAAAACCCAACAAACTCCCACTTGCACTAATTTAAAACAAACTGTGCAAATAGGTCAATCTGATGTCTTGATCTTCAGATCAAGTGTAGTATATTTGAATCCACCCAAACTTCTGGAAACTAGTTCATAAATACACTTATGAAACATCCTTTACTATATGCTTTACTTATCAAGGGATACTGAAATCTTTACTGTTTTAAAAGTACATCTGAATTAACAGAAGACATATCTCTCATATTTTAAAATATGTAATTGAGATAATACAGTGTAGACTTTTCTTCAGTGATATAACTTTCTGGTATTTTCGAATAGACCAAGTTATAGTTCTTCTCTGGTAGAGCTTGAATTATTATACAATAATTCCTCCACCACCAAAGTAAGCACCATCTTATAGAACTTCAAAATTAGATGGTGAGATACAAAGACAACTGATACACAGGTCCTTAATATCTGACATATAGATCACTTACATAAATCTTTCTTGAATATCTTCTAATGTTCCCTATTTGATTACATCTCAGATAGCTCCCACTCAATAGCAGATGTCTGGTTAAATAATACTTTTAACCTCTGATTGTTTGGAGAGTTACCTAGTTGTGACTTTTGTATTAGTCTGTAACTTTAAGACTAAGTCATCAACATAGCAGACTAGTATTTGAAGTGAAAAATACATGCCAGAGATTAAAGTAATCAAAATTAAGATACCATCAAATTTTATGAGGAATAAGAATTCTTGGTTCAAGTCATTCGAATGGACTGAACTAGAGTTCTTTATCTTATTCTCATAATTCTGATAAGCTATACCTATCCATGTGAATGGTTAGATTTACTTTTCAGTATTGTTCTTAAGTACCTATCACAATTATCAACCTAATAAAGATGGGTATAGAATTTGAAAATTCTCCCACTCAATTAAGGTAGTGTGAAACTTTAACAAAGAACTTTCAAAGGTATCAAACTTTTACTTACAACAGTAAAATCGAAATGGAACATACAATCAAGATCAAGAATTTATATTGACAATAGCTGACTCATTATATTACTTCTATGTTTAAACAAGATATGTGTTTCATAGGGAATTGTGGAATAGACTCCACCCCTAAGAATATACATATAGGGTACTATGGATAACCTCCACCCCTAAGTATATAGAGATTATGATCCACCCCTAAAGGTTATAAAGATCATGATTCTCTTAGTGTGATAGAGTTTATGTGGAGTTGAATATTATCCAGAGTTCATTAGATATAAAAGATCGTTGAACTACATAGTTTTCTTAACTTTTCTCCACCCCTATCAGATCATAAGATCCTTTTATTAAACAAATTCTTAATAATTGTATGAGAATTAACAATTATTGATAAACATAGAAATAATTTCTAGTGTTTATATAATATAACTCTATGAAGAGTTGTAAATATCATAGAATTTGCATCAATAATAAAAACACTTACACATACAAACATACAAATATAATGTGGTAATTGTTGATGAAGATAAAATAAATGAAGCTCAATCTCATAAATTGCAATAGTGAATACCAAAAATAAAATTTTATTAAAAAAAAATGTATTGCAACAATATGAGAGAAACAGGGATAAATATCCCTAACTAAAATTTGAAATCCAAATTGTCTTTAAACTAAAACAATTAATTCAAAAATTGAAGAGCTTCATCTTCATCTGGACGATTTCACCCTTGGTCCAGCTTTCTGATTCAACTCAATTGAGTTCAAGTAGCTTGGCCTATCAGAAGAAGAAAACAAATAAACAAAGTTTAGTCCAGAATCATAAATCCAATTTGATAATAATTCACTAAACTCTTAAAGTTTATAAATGGAAATACCTTGTTTCTTTGCAAGAAGTTTAGGACATTGGGGTTTCCAATGACCTTTCTCATTGCAGTAGAAACACTTTCCTTTAAGTGTAGCATCACCAGAAGGAACAGCCATTTTATTCTTCATGGCTTTTGTTCGCTTCTTGGTGTTGTTCCACTTCTTCTTCGATTTGGGCTTTGAAGCAAAGGCAATATTTGCTTCAGGTTTCATCGTCCCATTACCATTCCCAGGATTGTGAGGTTTACTCCCTTTCTTCTTGGGTCCTCCAATCAAATTTTCATAAGTTTGAAGGTCATTGACTAATTCATGAAAGTCAATTTCCTTCTTATTCATGACATAATTTGATGTATATGGTAGAAATGCTGGAGTCAGGCTATTCAAGATAAGACTAACTTGAGTAGCACTGTCCATTTCAACACCATGATCCTGGGCTTCTTGGAAATAACTGGACATGAGGAGGACATGATCACGCACGTTTTGATGAGGTTCCATCCGTGCATTGATGTACTTCTTAGTCGCGTCAAAGCGTGACTGAAGTGATGCCTTACCGAATAGCTCATTTAACTTCGTCATAACTTCAGCAGCCTTCTCAGTTTTAGAAAACCAATTTTGAGGGTGTCAACCATGCTAGAAAGCATAAAGTATAGAGCTTTGTCATTTGCTTTCTGCCAACGCTCATACTTTTCTTTCACAGCTTTCGATGCATTATCCCCAGGCACTTCAGGTGACGACTCAGTTAAAACAAACAAGGCACTTTCTCCTATGAGAGCAATATTAATGTTCTCATTCCATTTATTAAAGTTAGATCCATTCAGCTTATTTTCAGTCAACAGTTTTAACATGGGATTCATTTTGACAAAACAGGATACTACAAAATAATAGAAATCAACAAATAGAAATTAAATAATGGTTTAACACACAAAAATAATTCAGAAATTATAAGCACATAGCAAGTAGGAATGATATGAGAAAATACTTAAAAAAATTTCAATCCTAAATAATTTCCAAGGTTTTCAAAAAACTGATATCAGTGTCCCATTTAGGCGAGAGTCAAAGCTACCATCCATTGAATAGAGTTGTCAGCTCATCTAAAATGTTAAACATTCTAGCAACCTTTTATTCGATCAAGATCAGAATCCAGCGTTGTCCCGTTTAGGCGAGAGTCAAGGCTATTCTATCTCATGAGCTTCTACCATTGTTTCGCAATTTGCAAGTCAAATATGGTCGCCACCATTAGGGTGATCTATACCATATAAAACACTTACAAACCACTTATCGTGCGAGATTAAACAGTGCGAAATTGCTAATGAACGTTCCTCCATTAGGGAGGATTACTCACTAAAACAAACGCGGTGTAAAACCCACAATGGTGATCGAATATCTTAATAATAATAAAGCTCATTGTTTAAAATGTATTTTCTTTATTATTCTAATAAATAAATCTCATTAAATTCCAAATTAAGAATTAAAATTCAAAAATAAGAATTTAATATGATATTTATAAAATTATACTTAGATGGTGATTGAAATAAAATTAATTATTTCCATCTTAGTAGTAATCTTAAATATAAATATTAAGGAAATTAATTTAAGTTGAATTAAATAAATAATTAGCAACTTAAAAATTTCCTTTGAGAATATATTTATTGAGTTCGAAAATTTAAAGTATATAAAAATACAATTTTCGAAAATAATAAAAATAGAAAAGAAATACTTCAAGCAAAAATATCACCTATCTAGATATTCTTTTGACTAGTTAATTCAATTTCTAATAATATATATATTTTAAATTCATTTATTTTAAATTAATCAATTAAATGAAAAAATCATTGATTGAAGTTGGCCCAAGAATTAATTAAAATAAATAATATTTACAACTCAATCTATTTTTCAAAATAAAAAAAATTCGAAAATATTGCATAATTAAAATGCAAATTTTGAAATTGATTAATAAAATAAAGAAAAATATATATATATATTGAAAATTATTTAAATTTAAGTTGAAAAATTAAATTTCAACCTAAAAATAATTTTCTATTTAATTAAGTGTCATGAAAAATCAATAAATATTTAAGTATCATTATGAAAATCAACTTAGATATTTAGATTTTTCAACTTAATTAAATGTATTAAATTCAAGAAATAATAATTAAGTGTAGAGAAAGCTTAATTATTAATTTCTATTTAATACTAGGAAAAATATACTTAATAAAATTGTACCAAAATTAATTATTTAAATAATTAATTTCACAAAGTATAATTTTCCTATTTAAATATTAGAAATAATGAGTAGTCTAGAAATTACTATCTAGAAAATATCTTATTTGACTAAGTATCTTTTCAAAATTTGAAAAAATATCTAATTTAAGTTATATAGAAAAAATCTAAAACTTAAATAATTTCAAATCTAGATTTAATTAAATATCACAAATTAAGTTGTAACCACTTAATTTGAAGATATCTTTTTAAAGTTAATATTTGAAAAGATATTAACCAAAAAAATATCTAAAATATTCCATTTTAAGTTAATATTTGAAAAGATATTAACTTAAAAAATATCTTAAGAATCTTTAATAACTAATGCCTAGGATTCCTCAACTTGATTTAAAATTTAAATAAAATATTCAAATTTAAGTTAGATAAGAAAAATCAGTTGATACAACTAATTTATAACTTAAATAGGAATATTTAATTAAATAAGCTCCAGAAAGAATCTTAGTTAGTTAAAATTCTATATTTAATTAAATACAAGAAAAATACAAATAGTTTGTCTAGAATAATATCTAAACTAAAAGTGTTTATCTTAAAATTAACTTTAAAATATTAAAATGAAAATAAATTTTCATATATTTTAAAAGTTAATTATGTTGCTAATTCAATTTTATTAGGTCAAACTAATATAATTAACCTAGTACAATTATTCAAATCAGGCAAATGGGCCTTCACAATTGGGGTAGTTCATGTGAGGGGTGCCGGGTTCGCATGTCGTACCCACTTCTATGGCTCCCAACTCTCACACGAGGCCCAAAAGAGAGGAATTTAACCTTAAAATAAATAACTGTTATTAATTGAATAGGTCCAATAACTAAATGGACCTAAATAAAATCTATCATGGTGTGACATTTTATTTAGCAACAACCTATATGTATCTATATTAAAACAAAATAAACATATAGGCTCACACAGGCACACTTTGGATGGATCCTATCATGTTGCTAGGTCATACACAGATGAAAGAAGATTGTAAAATTTACCTGTTACAAATTATTAACTTGACCAAGGGAGCCATCAGATCATTAGATCTGGCAAAAAGTAACCATGACTATTTGCAATCAAGTAATAATAGGTTTTTAAAACTTACACATAAGCTAAAAACACATACTCCTGCAACAAGGTTAGCTGGATAGTTGGAAGTAGGATTTATTTAATTTTAAATAAATAATTTTCGAAATTAATAATTAAATAAAAAATATTTTAATTAATTTCGAAAAATAAAATTTTTAAAAAAATTTAATTAATTTCGAAAATAAAATAAAAAATAAATTTAAATTTCGAATTTATTAAAAAAAAATATTTAAAATTAAACCTACTATTTTGAAAAAATTAGGTTTCAACCAACCTAAATATCATTTCAAAAATTTACTAACTACTTTTAAATATTAAATGTTATTTTAAAAATAAAAATTAAATAAAAATTAGAAAAGATAAAAGAAATATCTTTTCAGATTTTAAATTTAGTTTGAATAAATAAAATAACAAAATTTAAAAGTTAGTAAAATATCTTATATCTATTTAAAATTACATGATTATAAATATCTTATTTAAATTTAAATAAGGTCAAAATATCTAAAAAGATTTGATTTTAAAAAAAAAAATCTTAAAAGATAAGATATTATTAAAAAAATGTCTTAAAAGATATTATAAATATCTTATAAAATCTGACCTTAAATTTAAAAAATATAATCAAATTTAAAAATAAGATAGATATTTAAGCAAGAAGATAGATACTAATTCTATTCAAATTCAAATTACACTAATATCTTGAATTAAATTAAAAAAAATACTAAATTAATTCAAAATGATAATTAGAATTGAATTAGGAATAGTAATAGTATATATACAAAACCATACAAAAAATTGGAAGTTAATTACATGAAAAAGCATGAAAAATCGAAGAAAAACGAAAAAATTCGAAACTGTACGGACAGATTTGCGATCGCAGGAAAATATCAGCACAACCCCGATTTTTTTCAAATCTTCAAAAAATCATAACTAATTCAAATAAAATCCAAATTGAGTTCTGTAAAAGGCTAACTTGCTTAATTTTTTCCATACTATCCAATAAAAATAATTCCAGAAACGAAATCACAATTATTTTTCACGAAAATTTCACAAACACCAACCAATCATCAAATAACACTCAACACAACATGATACCATCCAAAGAACATACAAACAATCGTTTTAAAGTCCAAAATTCATGTAAGTAAATCAATTACCATGGCTCTGAGGCCAGTTGTTGGGAATTATTTTACCAGGATCTTAGATCTACTCACAAGTATGTTTATTAACATCCTAAATATGAACTTTCTAAAACGATAAATTAAACACATATTAAGTTAAGAAAACCTTACATTGATGCAGCAGAATAAATGTCTCCTTCCACTCAGATCTCTAACCCTTGATTCCTTTCTGTAGGAGAGTATAATCAAGATCTGAGCCCGAATGTCCTCCTTCTTCAAGCTTTGATCCTTCACAGTCTTCCAATCTATGATTGAGTTACTGCTTGCTGTGTGTGGGCACTTACTCTTTCACTAGGGTCACGAAAAAGATGAAGGGAAAAGAGAGAGAGGTATTTCGGCCAAGGTAGAAAGTGAGGGAAGGCTCAGTTTTTCTGAAGAGAGAAAATTCTGTCAGAAAGCTAATGAAAGCATGTTATGAGACTGAGCTATCACTTTCTATTTATAGGCAACTACTAGGTTTAGGTTAGGATTTATTTGGCATTAAAATAATGAAAATATTAATTTGAAAAATATATTTAAGTGGCCGGCCATATGGTGTTATTGGGCCTCACTTAATTTTGCAATTTTATCAAATTTTATCTCTATTTTCTCAAAAATGCCAATTTTCCAATTCTAACCTTTTAAATGCCAAAACTAATTATTTAATAACTAAAATACATTATTAAATAATATTGTCATTTAATTTAATTATTAATTAGACATATAAAGTCTATTAATAAATAAATAAACCTAGAAAACTCTTTTCCTTACAATTTCACCCCTGCTTAGTGAAAATTCATAAAATTAGACATAGTCTAACTTTAGAATTATAATTGATCAATCACGAATCAATTAATGAGTCTTACAAGCAGAATGTTCTCAACTAGAATGGGGACCATGGATCTATATGCTGAGCTTCCAATAAGTGAACCAAATTTACCAAGTAAATTCCTACTTATTAATTCTCGTTGAATCCACTCTTAGAACTTAGAATTGCACTCTCAGACTTATATAGAGCATATTGTATGTTTCACGATACCAATATACTATCTCATTTAACCATTGTCATAATCTTATTGTGATTTAAAGATCCTCTATATAGATGATTTACATTGAGATGGGATTTCTTTACCGTTCTCACCCCTCAATGTATTTTGCCCCTTAAAACACTTAGCTACCTGTAAATGGTGTTTAGTGATCTAATAATTAGTCAGTTAAACAAGAGCTCATCCATTTACTTCTATTTGCTATGCTCGAAGGGAATCATCACTTGACTTCTATACACCAGTAGAAGCTATAGATTCCATATTTATGTTCAGCACTCCCACTCAATCATACTATCATGTTCTCGAAATATACGTATCACCCTGACCCGAAAGTAGGCTTAACTAATAAATCTAAGAACATGAATAGCACTCCTGAGTTGAGCCCAAACATATCAGGATTTAGATTCTTTTTAATCTTAAGATCAACTACTGATATTGACTTGGAAAGATATGTATAACGGTAAGTTTGTAATATCTTAACTTAGTTGCAATATCGGTCCAGTCCAATGTATACTCCATACATTCGAAACTAGCATACTTTACTAATGTCCTGGAAAGAACATAACACTTACTCCAAGTGTAAGTACACATCATCGTTGATTATCACATTAGTGTAAATCCAATAACACTGATGAAACAGGGACCAAAACTTTTGATGCATATGATCACAATCACATTCCACTGTGTTGACGATACTGTAATTGTGAATAAACATATGATCTGGATTTAACTGATTTTGTGTGTATGAATGTAATAAACATATTAAACATATTAAACCATTAGCATGTAAAATTCATGCAAACATCAATCACTTCAAATTTCTTATATTGATGACTAATCAGATTGTAAAGAGTTTTATTTAGGGCATAAAACCCAACAACCACATCCCTGCTTTTAATAATCTTCTTGTTCACTGGATCCCATAATATGTACCCAAACTCTTCATGACCGTACCCTAAGAAAATACATGGTTTTGCCTTATCATCAAGCTTGGATCTCTCATCTTTCGGAATATAAACAAATGCTCTGCACCCAAAGACTCTCATATGACCATATGAGACATCTTTCCCTTTCCATACTCTCTCACGCACATCAGCGTTTAGAAGAACTGAAGGAGAAAGGTTAATCAAATCAACTGCAGTTCTCATAGCCTCCCCCCAAAAGGACTTAGGTAGATTGGTATGGGAAAGCATATACCTAATCCTTTGTTTAATTGTTCTGTTAATTCTTTCTACCAAACTATTATGTTGAGGAGTTTTTAGAACTGACTTCTTAAGCTTGATTCCGTGGAGTCTACAATAGTATTCAAATGGACCCCTATACTCACCACCATTATCTGCTCAAACACACTTCAACTTTCTTCCAGTTTCTCTTTCAATTTTGGCATGAAATTCTTTGAAAGCATCGAGCACCTGGTCTTTAGACTTTAAAGCAAAAACCCAAACTTTTCTAGAATGGTCATCAATAAAAGTAACAAAATAAAGTGCACCTCCAAGAGTTCTAGTTTTCATAGTACAGACATCAGTGTGGATTAGATCAATAACATTAGATCTTCTAGATGGTGGATGTGTATGAAAAGAAACTCTATGTGTTTTTCCAGCTAAGCAATGATCACAAGTTTTAAGAGGCGTACCTGACAATGGATATCAGAACGGCAGAAAAAAACGTGTTTCATGAATTCTTGTTATAAAAAGTTTATAAAAGAACTATATACTACGATGCCTCAAAAACATAAAACCAAAATACACAATAGATACAGTCTAAGATTTAGAGTTATTTTCATATCTTTAAGCTTGAATTTAATGTGAAATGTGGAGCAATTAATGTTTATATTGTGTAATTGTGTCTAGTTTATTGTGTCTTTGTAATAAATGGAAGTGTTTGTGTTAGTAAGTGTTAAATAGACTTATGTTATTGTTTTTATGTGTTTTAAGCAGAAAAAATACAAGACTAGGTATTTGGAAATGTTTGGGACAAGGAGAAAAAGGAGCAGGAAAATGATTCTTGCTGACTGGCATTGCTATAGCAATCATCGCGTAGCAACTTGTCAGCCCAGTAAGTTTATTTTGGCAGATAGTCCAGCTGGCTTTAATGAAAAGAAAAACGAGCTGAGGTGGCGGAATTTGGCTATTGACTCAACAAACATGTGGAAAATGAAGGACAAGTGGGTGATGATTGGGATTTCCAATTAGGGTAAACTTTGGTACCCTAATTGGGGAGCAAAAAGGAAAAGAGAGGATAAATAAAAAAAAAAAGGTGGCTGGCTGCACTTTGAAAAGGTGGTACGAAAATTACAGCAGCAAAAAGAATAGAAAGAGTACAGAGAAAGAGAGTACAAAGAAGAAGAAGATTGAGAAGAAGGAGAAGAAGACAACTATCAAAGAAAGGATTTGAGCTCACCACTCATTTCTCTTGCTCTCCACTTCGTTTTGTATCATTTTCTTCTCCTTAAGCTTCTCTTTAACTTCATGAACAATACATTTTCTGGTTTTGAGTTTTTAATTTCAGTTATGAACTAAACTTTTTGAGATTTGGGTGGTTATAAACCCTTGTATGGACTAGTGTTGTGACTTTGCAATGATGAAGTAATCTTGACTTAGTTCAATTAGTTGTGATGAAATGTTGAATGAATGTTAATTTTTGGCCATTTTTAACATTTAGCAAGCTAGATCCTACTTGGAAAAGTAAGACCTAGTTGAACCCTTCTAATTGATGCATGATTTCTACCTTTTCTTTTAAGTATTAATTAGTAGTGAAATAGGAATATTTTGCTACCATGTATAACTAAGGATTTGATGCTTTGTTGGGCTATTTGTAATCTAAACTGATGTAGGAATGCATTGTGAGATTATGAATGGTTATTTGCAAGTTTTGGAAAAAGCTTGCTGGTTTTTGTTGAAATTTGTTAACTGTGCCAGGATTGTTGATTCATTGCTGGGTCATTGTTGTATCAACTGGGACATACAAGTGGAAATTAATCACCCAAGTCTAATTTCCAAATCTGAAATTACCACCATTTTAATCACTTTTAGTTTCTTATTTTTAGTTTATTTAGTTTAAAAAATTAGTTCTCAAGTTTAGATTCAAAGCTATCAATTTTTCTTGTGAATTAATGTGTGACTTTATTTTATTTTTATTTGAAATTCTTGGAATTACTTTTAGTTGATTTAACATTATTTAGTAAAAAGTCCCTGTGGAGACGAACTTTGATTTACTTATCATTGTATTACTTGTTTGTGATTGTGTACACTTGCGCAATTATAAAGCAATAAAATTTTCACAACAAGTTTTTGGCGCCGTTGCCGGGGACTTTAAGTTCTAAATTTTGTTTTATCAACTAATTCACATTCTAAGAATTTTTGTGCTTTTAATCTTGCTGGTTTGTCTTTGAAATCTCAGGTATCTATAGTGTATGAACCAACAAGAAGACTTTGAACTTGCTCCTATTGACCCCGAGATTGAACGTACATTCCGAAGAAGAAGAAGGGTTCAAAAGGCTAAGGGCCGAGACATCATGGCTGAGAATTTTGATGATGATGGGGTTGCTCAACAAATTGTTAATCCCATCATATTGGCAGATGATCGAGCAAGGGCTATAAGGGAGTATGCAGCCCCCATGTTTAATGAGCTCAATCCAGGCATTGTGAGGCCTGAAATACAAGCACCACAGTTTGAGCTCAAGCCAGTGATGTTTCAAATGCTCCAAACCGTGGGGCAATTCAGCGGGATGCCAACTGAGGATCCTCACCTCCATCTCCGTTCATTTTTGGAGGTGAGCGATTCTTTCAAGATCCAAGGAGTGAGTGAAGAGGTGTTAAGGTTGAAGCTATTTCCATTCTCACTACGGGACCGAGCTAGATCATGGCTCAACACTTTGCCGCCTGATTCTGTGACCAATTGGAATGACCTTGCTGAGAAGTTTCTGAGGAAATACTTTCCTCCTACTAGAAATGCAAAATTCAGAAGTGAGATCATGTCTTTTCAGCAACTTGAAGATGAGTCCACAAGTGATGCGTGAGAGAGGTTTAAGGAACTTTTGCGAAAGTGTCCACATCATGGCATTCCACATTGTATTCAGATGGAGACTTTTTATAATGGCTTGAATGCAGCTTCTCGAATGGTGTTAGATGCATCGGCCAATGGTGCTATTTTGTCGAAGTCTTACAATGAAGCATTTGAGATTTTGGAGACCATTGCAAGTAACAACTACCAATGGTCCAACACAAGAGCTCCAACAAGTAGAAAAGTGGCGGGAGTCCTTGAGGTGGATGCAATAACGGCTTTGACAGCTCAAATGGCTTCCATGACGAATGTTTTGAAGAATTTGAGTATTGGGAACGCTAAAAATATTCAACCAGCTGCTGCCATTCAAAGTGATGATGTCTCATGTGTGTTTTGTGGAGAAGGGCATGTGTTTGAGAAGTGTCCATCTAATCCGGAGTCCGTTTGTTACATGGGAAATCAGAATTTTAACAGAAACAATGGGGCATTCTCAAACTCTTACAATCAATCTTGGAAGAATCATCCTAATTTGTCTTGGGGAGGTCAAGGAGCAAGCTCAAGCACCGCACCAGCCCAAGGAAGACAAGCATATCCACCGGGTTTTTCACAACAACCCCGACATTCACAACATGCTCAAAATGCCCAACCAAGTTCTTTGGAAAGTCTAATGCGGGATTATATGGCCAAAAATGATGCGGTGATACAAAGTCAAGCTGCCTCTCTTCGAAACTTAGAGTTGCAACTTGGACATTTGGCCAATGAATTGAAAGCTAGGCCGCAAGGTTCTTTGCCTAGTGACACGGAGAATCCAAGGAGGGATGGGAAGGAGCAATGCAAATCCATTCACTTGAGGAGTGGCAAGCATCTGAAAAATTCTGAGGAGGAAATAAAGGGTAGTGGGGAGCCCACTTCAATCCAAAACGACGAAAAATTGAGTAAAAAAACTGCCCAGGAAATTGCTGATACCGAGACCGGTTGATACGGCATCGGGTCGGCAATCGACGATCGGCAATCCGCACCGGTATGTACTAAACCACCCCTTCCATTTCCTCAAAGATTTCGGAAAGCAGACAAGATGGGCAATTCAAGAAGTTTTTAGATGTGTTGAAGCAGCTCCATATCAATATTCCCTTGGTGGAAGCATTGGAGCAAATGCCGAACTATGTCAAGTTCTTAAAAGACATTTTGACAAAGAAAAGGAGGTTGGGGGAGTTTGAAACTGTAGCTCTTACCGAAGGATGCAGCGCCATGTTGAAAAGTAAGATTCCACCGAAGTTGAAGGATTCGGGTAGTTTTACAATCCCTTGTTCTATTGGGGGGAGGGATGTTGGAAGAGCTTTATGTGATTTGGGTGCAAGCATCAACCTCATGCCTATGTCGATTTTTAAGAAGTTGGGTATTGGTGAAGCACGTCCTACAACTGTTACATTGCAACTTGCTGACAGGTCCATGGCCCATCCAGAAGGAAAAATAGAAGATGTTCTAGTACAGGTTGACAAGTTCATTTTTCCAGCTGATTTCATCATCCTAGACTATGAAGCTGATAGAGATGTGCCTATTATCTTGGGTCGACCATTCCTTGCTACCGGGAGAACTCTGATTGATGTGCAAAATGGGGAGCTCACAATGAGGGTGAATGACCAAAAAGTCACCTTTAATGTGTTCAATGCTATGAGATTTCCGGATGAGATAGAAGAGTGCTCCCGCATAAGTGTAATTGACTCGATAGTGGCTGAAAAATTTCACAAGGAAGCTTGGAGGGATGAGAAATTTATAAGTTCTTTTGATGAGCTTGAAGACTTGAGTGAAGATGAAGACAACCAAGTTGCTTGGGTGGAGCCATTGCAACCTATTCCTAACTTCAAGAAGCCCTTTGAATCTTTGGAGTTGAAGGAAAGTAATTTTAAGCCTCCAAAACCCTCCATCCAAGAACCACCGAAGTTGGAGTTGAAACCCTTGCCAAGCCATCTGAAGTATGCCTATTTGGGGGAGAATGACACGCTGCCAGTTATTATAGCATCAAACTTGGTAGTTGAAAATGAAGGTGCTTTGCTAGAGGTGTTGAAAAAGCATAAGAAAGCAATCGGGTGGACTATGGCGGACATAAGGGGTATTAGTCCAACGATTTGCACGCACAAGATACTTTTAGAAGCTGGTTGTAGCAATTCTGTTGAGCATCAGCGAAGATTGAATCCCGCCATGAAAGAAGTGGTGCGAAAAGAAGTGATCAAGTGGCTAGATTATGGTATTGTGTACCCAATTTCGGATAGCTCATGGGTTAGTCCTGTTCAATGTGTGCCCAAGAAAGGAGGAGTCACGGTGGTGGCTAATGCAAACAATGAGTTGATTCCTACTCGAACCGTGACCGGTTGGAGGGTGTGTATGGACTACCGGAAGCTAAACAATGCTACTCGGAAGGATCATTTTCCGCTGCCATTTATTGACCAAATGTTGGATCGTTTGGCGGGAAAAGAGTTTTATTGCTTTCTTGACGGATATTCGGGTTACAATCAGATTTCTATAGCACCGGAAGATCAAGAGAAAACCACCTTCACTTGTCCATATGGTACCTTTGCCTTTAGGAGGATGCCATTTGGATTGTGCAATGCTCCCGCGACTTTCCAAAGGTGTATGATGGCTATTTTCTCGGATATGGCTGAAAGTATTTTGGAGATATTCATGGATGACTTCTCTATCTACGGGGATTCATTTGGGATGTGTTTGGAGAATTTGGAAAGAGTGTTAGCAAGATGTGAAGAAACCAACTTGGTGCTTAATTGGGAGAAATGCCACTTCATGGTTCAAGAGGGTATTGTGTTGGGTCACAAAGTGTCTAGCAAGGGGATAGAAGTTGACAAGGCAAAGCTAGAAGTGATTGAGAAGCTACCAGCCCCTACCACGGTGAAAGGCATAAGAAGCTTCCTTGGACACGCGGGTTTCTATAGGCGCTTCATTAAAGACTTTTCTAAGGTGTCCAAACCCTTGTGTAACTTGCTAGAACAAAATAGACCATTTGAGTTTACCGCTGAATGTAATGAAGCATTTTTGAAGTTGAAGACAGCTCTTGTTACGGCCCCCGTGATTGTAGCACCCGATTGGTCATTGCCCTTTGAACTCATGTGTGATGCAAGTGATTTTGCCGTTGGGGCTGTTCTTGGGCAGCGGAAGAATAAGATCTTTCATTCCATTTATTATGCAAGCAAAACTCTTGTTGATGCCCAAATTAACTACACCACTACTGAGAAAGAGTTGCTAGCGGTGGTTTTTGCCTTTGAGAAATTCAGATCGTATCTTGTGGGAACCAAGGTTGTTGTGTATACTGACCACTCGGCAATCAAGTATTTGATAACCAAGAAAGATTCTAAACCGAGGCTTATTCGTTGGGTTTTGTTGCTACAAGAGTTTGACTTGGAAATTCGAGACAGAAAAGGGACAGAAAATAAAGTGGCAGATCATCTCTCTAGGTTGGAAAGTAACAATCACAGCAGCCACTTAGAGGGAGAATTACAAATTCAAGACTCATTCCCAGATGAGCAACTGCTAGTGGTAGAGCAAACACGGGTACCATGGTATGCAGACATTGTCAATTACTTAGTTGGAGGTGCCTATCCACCTGATTTTACCAAGCAGCAGCTCAAAAAGTTTCTTCATGATAGCAAGTTTTATTTTTGGGATGAGCCATACTTGTACAAGCAGTGCCCCGATCGTATTATGCGGCGATGTGTGCCAATGGGTGAAGTTAGAAGCATCTTGGAGCATTGTCATTCAGCCCCTTATGGTGGCCATTTTGGTGGACAACGCACGGCGGCCAAGGTTTTTCAATCCGGGTATTATTGGCCTTCTATTTTTAAAGATGCTCATGCTTTTGTTCAACAATGTGATCGCTGCCAGAGAGTTGGAAATATCTCTGCCAGGAATGAAATGCCTCTTAATTGTATCTTGGAGGTGGAGTTGTTTGACGTGTGGGGTATCGACTTTATGGGACCTTTCCCACAATCCTTTGGGAATCTCTACATTCTAGTGGCGGTGGATTATGTGTCAAAGTGGGTGGAGGCAATTGCTAGTCCCAAGAATGATGCTCGAGTGGTTATGAAGTTCCTTCATAAACATGTTTTTACAAGGTTTGGGACTCCTAGAGCTTTGATAAGTGATGAGGGAACACACTTTGTGAACAAAGTGTTGGCTGCCCTCTTGGCAAAATATAGTGTAAAACACAAAATTGCTACTGCCTATCACCCACAGACTAACGGGCAAGCTGAAATATCTAATCGGGAAATTAAAGGCATATTGGAGAAGGTTGTAAATCCCAACAGAAAAGATTGGTCCCAACGCCTCGATGATGCACTTTGGGCGTATAGGACAGCATATAAAACTCCTCTAGGCATGTCTCCATATCGCCTAGTTTATGGGAAAGCATGCCATCTTCCCGTAGAGTTAGAACACAAGGCGTTTTGGGCACTAAAAAATCTCAATATGGATATTTCAGCAGCTGGAGAAGCAAGAAAGTTACAGCTGAACGAGTTGGATGAATTACGTTTGTTTTCATATGAGAATGCTAAATTGTACAAGGAGAAGACAAAGAGATGGCATGATGAGAGAATCAAGGAAATAGTTTTTGCAAAAGGACAAGAAGTGTTACTCTTTAATTCAAGGCTCAAACTCTTTCCTGGGAAATTAAAGTCCCGTTGGTCTGGCCCGTTTACTGTGCAAGAAGTGACTCCTTTTGGTGCGATTACCGTGAAAGATCAACAATCCGGGAGGGAATTTAAAGTGAACGGACAGCGGCTGAAACACTATTGGAGAGGCGAGGTCAACCGAGAGAAGACCTCGATTTCTTTAAAAGACGCTTGATCATTGTAATTTGGTGTGCCAAAAAAAAAAAAAATTGAAAAAGAATGAAAAGAACAAAAAAAAAAAAAATCAGTGAAAGGCACCCCCTTAAAAAAAAAAAGCAAAAGAAAAAAAAAAACATTATATCTTTATATATTATAATTAGCTATAAATAATTGTCATGGTGAAATTGAATATTTTCTTTTCTTTGTGCAGAGAATCAAGTGAAAAAGGCTGTGGAATGAAGAAATTTTGATTTGGGCAAAAGCACTAAGTTTGGGGTGTCAGGTTGCTGTTCAGTTGCTATAGCAACAACTTAGCAAGAAGTGTTTTGGTCTTAGGCTGATCAAATGAACTGGGGTTTGAACAAAAAAAATAAAGTGAATGGTCTGTCAGAAAAAAAAAACATGTGATTGTCATTTTGTTCTTCATTCAATCATTGGATAGGTCTATTATTGTTCAGACAAATTATTTGAGGTTGTACTTTAGTGTTGAATTGAGTGAGCCCAAGTATTTTTGGAGATACAAAGACCCCACTTCACATTATTTAAATCAGTTTTGGGCCAATTTCTTTGGTCAACTGGGCCCCAGCGAGTTGACCAGCCCAATGAATGGTCAGCCCATCCTCAACCCTACCACATTCAATTCATCTTCTTCATTTCTCTTGAACAGCCGAACCAGCCGAAGCATCCTTCACCCAAATCGCACCTCCACCACCAGAATTCACCCGTGAACACCATAGCCTCCGTTCAAGCCAAGCTCGACCCAGCCGCATCCCAGCTCACCATTCGACTCAACCCATACCTCACAACACTCATCTCAACAAACATCCCATTCACAGCCCGTGAACCCAACCTTCGAACCACCAAATCAACCCAGTTCGACATCAAGCTCGAACCAACACCACGAGCAAACCCCCCAACTCGACCCAATCTTTACCTCTGTTCACCATTTTCGCCCTACACCGAACCAGCTCCAGTTAACACCATTCCACCTGACTTCGAACCACCCCATCGCCCAGCTCCAAGCCTTTCGAACCACACCATCACACTGCCCGCACCTAGTTCCAGTCGCACTTTCCACCCAAATCTCGCACCAGTTCGACTTCAAGCTCGAACCTTCGAACTACACCACGACCTCACCACCACCTCGCACCAGCAGCTCACCATTCGACCTAACCCGCACCACCAAAATCAACAACCCAACAACATCACGGCCTCACCCGCAACACAGCAACCGAACCACCACTATCACCTCTTCGACCCTAACATCCTCCTTCGCTTGGTCGACTTCAACACAGTCACACCTGCACGAATCACTGCCCAGCAACCGAGAGTCCTCTGTCAAGCCGAGCTTCTCCGCCAATCTAAGCTAAGTTCTGATTTGGTGATTTCATTTGAAAATTATTTTGGATTACAGTGCTTAATTGGTGGCTGTCGTGGAACTGCTAGTGTTATATTAAATGGTGCTTGAGATTGTCATTGTGATTTAAATGTGGTAGCAGTAGTGTGATAATTTTGAGTTGGATGATTTGAATTGGAATTTGGTGGAATTGTTGAAGACTATTGGGCTGAGAAAGATTGGTGAATTTGAGAACAGTATTGATTGTGAACAGAGTTATCAACAGAGTGATGCGTGGACAATGATTTCTTTGGTATAAAGGAGTTGATTGGGTTACATTGATCGTTTGGAATTGGGGTTGTCACTTGGACATTGTTGGTGTGCATTTGAATTTCAAAATTGTTCTCTACAGTGGTTTTATTATGGTGATAATTAGTGAAATGGTGTGAATTGGCAGTGGTAATGTTAGAAATAGTGCAAGTTTGAACTGATTTGTGGTGTTGGATAAATTAGACATTGAGTGACTTGCACAGAGGAAGTATCATGGCCAAGTACTACATGGATCGTGTGTAAGGTGTCAAAATTTTACTTGGTGTGGTGTGGGTTGGCAAAAGTAGTAGTTTTTGAACAAGAGTGGGTTGGAGACAGTGAAGTACATTGTACGAGTTCTTGTTGTGTAAAGGGGCAGCAGTGAGTAAGGCAACAAAGAAGAAATTCATTGTGTTGGGGTAGTGTGCAAGTGAAAAGAAAAGAAAATGCCCAAAGTTAAGAAGACCGCCAACAAGAATAAAAATAAATCACTGCATGAAATTCCTAAGTTTCATTGCCCGGCAGCTGAGACAAAGTATCACGAGAAGGTGGACAATAGGGAGTTTTATATGGAGCGTGGATTAGTAGCCGATATTGAGGACATTGACGAGTTGCCCGAATGGGTCAGTGCAACGATTCATAAGCGAGATTGGGGACTTTTTGTCCAACAAAGAGAGCAGGCGGTCATGGAAGTTGTCAAGGAATTTTACGCCAACTTCCTATCCCAAGAATGGCCCACTGTAGTGGTGGTGCGTGAAGTCCCAGTCTCATTTTCAGCTGCGGCAATCAACGACCTGTTTGGGCTACACTCTGTCGAGTGCCAATACTCCGCGCAAAAAGGGCAGGTGAGCGACGAGACTGTGGGTGACATGATGCCGATGCTCGCTAAGCCAGGATCTGAATGGAGTTTTGATAATTATGGCAATCTTCGATTTCGACGCACTGATTTGGAGCACGAGTTGAAATGTTGTTATACATTCGTGCAAACTGCCCTCTGCCCCACTTCACATGATTCGACCGTCAGCAGAGACCGCGCCTGGATGCTCTACTGCCTTAGAATGGGCTGGGATGTTGACGTCGGGGCTGTCCTCGCCCAAGAGATTGCTGATTGTGCACACAGGGGGAAGGGGAAGTTATTCCTCCCTGCTACCATCACTGCTCTTTGCCGCAAGGCGGGTGTACCCATGTGGAAGGAAGAAGGCGCCCTGAATCCTCGGGGGCCTATAAATTGTGGTCCACCTCGAGCCCCGAAAACAACGCCTACCCCAGCGACGTCCTCAGCCACGGAGCCTCCCGTAGATCGCTTTGCTCGCCTTGAGCAAGTGCAACAACAAATGTGCGGCCGATTGCAGGCGATGTGGGATTATGAGCAGAAGCGTGACGCCGTCATGGAACGTGCATTCAAGAGGACTACACCCTGCTTTGATCCCAAGTTCCCGGATTTCCCTCAGCATGTTCTAGACCCGTGGGGAGGCCCATCATCTTCGAACACAGAGGAGCCCCACGAGGACTCCGAGTAGAGGGAGTTTTTCTCATACCTAAGCTATTTTATATTTTTTCTGTTTTTTTGTTGTTTGTGTTTCGATTGTATTGTGCTCGTTGTATGTTGTCTTTTGTGTTTGGAACTTTTATTCTATGTTGTTTATGTGTTTGTTAGTTTGGCATTGAGAGTTTTGTTTTTAAGTTTTTCGGTGGCCTAGTGTGCTGCTCGATGATGATACTTTCCGCTCATTCCATTATTGTTGCTGCCTAATTCTATTTGTTGCCTTGTCATGCTGAATTGTTGGATATTATGGATGATTCCCTTAGTCTCTCCTCACTAGTTTATACTTGTATTTATTCCACCATGCTTTCCCTTTCTTATACGACTATTTCACATGTAATTTTAGCATCTAGAATTGGTTAGTGCATCTCCTTGAAGCGAAATCCTAGCTAGACTTGTCCCTTAGAGATGATTTAGGCCATCCTTGGACGTTTGAGCCTTTCTAACCTTCCCTATAAAATCAATTTTTCCCTAGGCACCCAAGTTTGAGCCGTTTAGCCTCTTTTTGTTGTGCAACCCAATCATACATCTAACGCCAATCTTAATTTGCATTTCCACATATGTCCTAACTTAATTGCTCACTTGTCAAGAGCCAAGTTTCACATTAAGTTTGGGGTGAGTGTAATTTGTGGCAAGCTAATTCAAGATTATACTTTTAGCCACATTGGGGACAATGTTGGGTTGTAAGTTTGGGGTGGGGGAATTAGCTCACAAGGTATATTAGTATGCATTTTTAATAACTTTCTCTTGCTATATATAAGTATAATATAGTACTAAATTCCTTTCTAAAAAAAAAAAAAAAATTCAGAAAAGAAAAAAAAAAGTATATATATATTTGCAACTAAGTTTGGGGTGTTTCACCCATTTGAATTAAATAATAAAAAAAAAAAGAATAAACATAGCAAGAGAAGTTAATTTTAATATCAAGTACTTGTGAGTATTGAATTAGGGGAGTGAGTTAAAAAAAAATATATCATTAGGAAGAGGCTCGGTTTTTGACAAGTGAAGTAGTTAGCTGAAATGAATGAAAAAAAAAAAAAGTTTAAAGTAGTTGGAGAGAAGTTCAAAATTTAGGTGGGATATACTTGTATAAATTGTTAATTAGGTGACTTTTGGGAAATATTAATGTTATCCAATGACAAAAGCTTTAAAGGGGCAGCATATAAAGTTACGGCAAGCAATTTCATATTCCATTTAATTCCATTTTTTCTGAGAGCGTCAATGTTCGCTAGGCCATCTTGAATTTCTATAGAATCTTTTATGTGTCTTCTTTGTGAGTCTTTGTGTAAAAATTTGTTGTTATGTTTTATTTTGTTTAGTTTGTATTGTCATTGCTCGAGGACGAACAAGATTCTAAGTTTGGGGTGTTGATAACTCTAAGATTTAGAGTTATTTTCATATCTTTAAGCTTGAATTTAATGTGAAATGTGGAGCAATTAATGTTTATATTGTGTAATTGTGTCTAGTTTATTGTGTCTTTGTAATAAATGGAAGTGTTTGTGTTAGTAAGTGTTAAATAGACTTATGTTATTGTTTTTATGTGTTTTAAGCAGAAAAAATACAAGAATAGGTATTTGGAAATGTTTGGGACAAGGAGAAAAAGGAGCAGGAAAATGATTATTGCTGACTGGCATTGCTATAGCAATCATCGCGTAGCAACTTGTCAGCCCAGTAAGTTTATTTTGGCAGATAGTCCAGCTGGCTTTAATGAAAAGAAAAACGAGCTGAGGTGGCGGAATTTGGCTATTGACTCAACAAACATGTGGAAAATGAAGGACAAGTGGGTGATGATTGGGATTTCCAATTAGGGTAAACTTTGGTACCCTAATTGGGGAGCAAAAAGGAAAAGAGAGGATAAATAAAAAAAAAAGGTGGCTGGCTGCACTTTGAAAAGGTGGTACGAAAATTACAGCAGCAAAAAGAATAGAAAGAGTACAGAGAAAGAGAGTACAAAGAAGAAGAAGATTGAGAAGAAGGAAAAGAAGACAACTATCAAAGAAAGGATTTGAGCTCGCCACTCATTCTCTTGCTCTCCACTTCGTTTTGTATCATTTTCTTCTCCTTAAGCTTCTCTTTAACTTCATGAACAATACATTTTCTGGTTTTGAGTTTTTAATTTCAGTTATGAACTAAACTTTTTGAGATTTGGGTGGTTATAAACCCTTGTATGGACTAGTGTTTTGACTTTGCAATGATGAAGTAATCTTGACTTAGTTCAATTAGTTGTGATGAAATGTTGAATGAATGTTAATTTTTGGCCATTTTTAACATTTAGCAAGCTAGATCCTACTTGGAAAAGTAAGACCTAGTTGAACCCTTCTAATTGATGCATGATTTCTACCTTTTCTTTTAGGTATTAATTAGTAGTGAAATAGGAATATTTTGCTACCATGTATAACTAAGGATTTGATGCTTTGTTGGGCTATTTGTAATCTAAACTGATGTAGGAATGCATTGTGAGATTATGAATGGTTATTTGCAAGTTTTGGAAAAAGCTTGCTGGTTTTTGTTGAAATTTGTTAACTCTGCCAGGATTGCTGATTCATTGCTGGGTCATTGTTGTATCAACTGGGACATACAAGTGGAAATTAATCACCCAAGTCTAATTTCCAAATCTGAAATTACCACCATTTTAATCACTTTTAGTTTCTTATTTTTAGTTTATTTAGTTTAAAAAATTAGTTCTCAAGTTTAGATTCAAAGCTATCAATTTTTCTTGTGAATTAATGTGTGACTTTATTTTATTTTTATTTGAAATTCTTGGAATTACTTTTAGTTGATTTAACATTATTTAGTAAAAAGTCCCTGTGGAGACGAACTTTGATTTACTTATCATTGTATTACTTGTTTGTGATTGTGTACACGTGCGCAATTATAAAGCAATAAAATTTTCACAACATACAGCCCAAAACAAGTCCTGAAAACTCAACACGCAGGCCGGTGAGGTCAATATGTACATTACTGGAGAAGACTGTCACCTCGTGGTTGGTCTAGCTTTTCTTTGTATTTACCTGCACCACATAGCACCTGTGAGTCACAAGGACTCAACAAGAAAAGTAATAATAATAATCATATAGTTTATTAGTCAAATGTTGTCATTTATACACAATAAGAATCAAACCATCACACATTGTTCATAAGATGAAATCTAAATCACTACTGTTATCTGCCATGAATAAATATCAATATACAAATATTTGGTATTACAAAACCATTATACCAATAATAGAATTCATATTTATTTAATCATATCTTACCTAATATATAAAATGTCTATCTAACCTATTTTGTTGTGTACTTAACAAATTATTATATATTTAACAGAATATTCCAAAAAAAAAGGGTTAATTTTAACAGACACCTATTCCATTTATAAAGATTATTCACACAACCATTCACAAACACCCAACACCCATTCGCATCTTTCGCACAAGTATCAGGAAAACTTTTAGTATATACATATAAAGGTGTCAAAAAACTAATAATAAGAATTAAAAAAATAATTGCACAAGGAGAAGAAAGTAGAAAGCGAAGAAGATTGAAGAAAAATGGTGAAAATAAAACTTGCAGCCATGAAAATAGAAAGAAATTTTAACTGCTACAGAGCTTTTCTAATTTTTTTTTGAAGAAGGTGATTTAAGAATATATATAATTTATATGTCTCTGTATAATGTATTTCTCTTCTTTTGTTTTGTTCTTTTTACAGAGTAAATACCAAAGATTTTGCATTACCAAAAACATTTATTTTCACTAATATACAATAGCGTTATATAAAAAAAAATCATGTCGCCTCCTTCGTTTTCTTCCACCTGGCGATCGCATACACCGATTTTCAAGTTACACTCGGCAATTCCTCGCCTCGACACGCCATTCCTCTCTTCTTCTTCTTCTTCTTCCCCAATACCTTTGAAATTTCAACCAATCGAATCAATCAATCAATCAATCAAAAGAATCAAAATCGAATCGCTTTTGTTTTTTTTTTTTATTTCGATTAACCGTTTCGATTTATGTATGGTTGATTGATGCTTTTGAGCATCTTTCAGAGCACGTTAAACGACTTGCTTTGGCTTTGGATGTACTACACTTGGTTTGGTTGCTAAGGATTTTATTTTTGCGTTGAGTGGAGGCAACCGTTCATGTGTTATACGGTTTTTTTCTTTATTGATTGAAGAGGTTGTTATATTTATTTAGTTTTTCGTTGATTGAGATTTGAGGATTTTGGTTGATCTCGAGGTTTTGATTTGATTTTGCCTAATTGGAGCGGGTGGGTGTATTCGGTTTTTGTCTGTATTGAAAGAATCAGAAGTAGTTGAGATATGGTTAGTGGTAATTTGTTTCACTGTAGAAAGAATTCATGGCCTATATATATATATTTATATTTGGTGTTTGTTTATTGAATTCTGTCGTGTTTGGTTGCCGAGAAAGTCTGTGAAGTGAAAATAGAAGAATTGTGAACTTTGGTTTGGTGAAAGTTAAATGGATACGATTATTGACTCGCTTAAACAGAGTCAATGCATTAATCCCTGCACATGGAGTAACTTCCATGCTTATAATAATCGAAGGAAATTAACTTTTCGTCTTGCTTGTTTGTTTGTGAGGAAAGTCAAACGAATTTTCTTGACTGCCTGAACTCAATTTTTACTTGGTTTATGGCTGAATTTTTACTTGATCATTCTAGCAAAGTGGAGATTATTTGGTTTTCTAAATTGACTAAAACCTCATTATTAAATTAAAATAATTTTTAGGAAACAACTAATAATTTATATATATATAAATAAATGTAAAACAACTTGCTATACATAATAATATTATGATATAAACTAATAATCGATTGTGATAATCATATGGATGCCCTTAACCTCAACATTCTTGGCCCATCGGAGAAGGATGCAGTGCGGGGTGGGTTGTCGGTTGGCAGCTTACTGATGCATTCAGTAAAAATTAGAGCCAGTTATATATTTTTTTAACTATTATTTCATTTAATTTTTATTTGTTGAATAGGTAATTATTGACATGACATCATTCTTAATTTTTATTATTATAATTACTTTTAATTAAATTGCAATTGCTTTTTTGAGTAATTATTTTATTTTATTATATTTTTAAGTATTTAATTTTTAATATTATTGTTTTGAAACTATTATTATATGTAGATTTTATTAGTGCCATTAGTTATTAGAGAATTTTAAATTCTTAGTTATTAATAGAATTATAAAGTTATTGAGTTATTCAAGTTATTAAATTATTTGAAATAGTCTGTCTTGATCTAATGCCAAGATAAATTAACAAATATTGATAATAATTTCAAATATAATTATTAATTTGTAATGAAAATATAATGTAAAATTTTCAATAATATTTAATTATTTATAATGATTACTATTTTATTTTATTTTTCCTTCTCACCTAGAGTTGTGTTTGGTTATTGTTTCTTTTAAAGAGTGATTATGAAGGTGTTGAGATTCTTTCTACTCTTTTTCTGAGGACGTCTCTGAGTGGGACTGTTGTTTTGTTATCTGTATTTTCGAGTGTATGTCTTCAACATATTATATAAAATAATAATATATTTTCACCAATCAAATTGGTTATTATATTAAAAAAAAAAAAAACTTATAATAATTTACATACATAAATATTTATATATATACATTAAAATAATCATTATCAAAATAATTTATGTATATAAATATAAAAGCATCAAAAGTATCATATAATAGATAGTGGGAGATCCAAAGGAAGTTTTATATATAATATAAATGGGATGTGGGTTCAATGGACAAAAATTAAAAACTTGGTCAATTATATCTATTCCCTCGTCTCATCAGAATTTTCTGATAGAAGGATAAATTTTTTTTAAGATTACATAATTATTTTCTTAAATCACACATGTACAAATAAATTTCACAAAAGAACAAAATATTTGGGTTGAATGATGGCATTATATTGTTCTGACTCCCAAGCAATTCTTGTGTGAAATAATTCTAATACGTACATTTACATATTTACTGTAAATGAGTGGATTACTAAATCTATTTCATCACTAATTATATTTTTTTTATCTTATTGTAGGTATAAAAAAAAATAAAAACGACAGGAGACAGATGATGTGATTGCAGGAAAATGAATGTTCGTTATCGGTATAGGCGAAAAAATTATCGAAGGTTGTTTGAGATATTTTTTTGTTTGGAAATATTTTTTTTAATTTATTTATATATTATTATTATTATTTTTAGGGAAATATATGCAAAATATTATTCTTATTCAAAATAAAAATTAAAGATAATAATTTTAGTTTTAAAAATAATAATATCAACACCATGTGGAAATATATGCAAAAAAAAAACTCTATTGTTAAATTTATGGAAAAAATAATTAATACATTAAAATTTTTTAAAAGTTCAAAGAAAAATAAAATCAACATCGAACACCCAAATATATAAATAAAACAAAACTTTTACTTATATAAAGAAACACTTTTTTTTTTTAATTTTATAATTATATGCCTTATAATTTTATTTTACTATTTACTTGCAATATTACTATTTCTTAAAGTTTAATTTTTTAATTATGTCATAATATTGCATTTAATATTTTTAACTTATACTATTATCAAATATTTATATTTGTAACAATATACCTCTAATTTTATTAATCTTACAAAATTATAGAATTAAACAGTATAAATACCACAATTAACAATATTAATCCAACAACATATATGACAGGAAAGCAAAAGTGATAGCTAATTATAAGTCATTGATACATATAAGTCCATCCAAGCGTAAAAATAATTATATTTTTTAGTGTAAGATTATATGCTCAAATAAATGACAATACTAAAAGCGTATCTTAATCACGAAGTAAAATAACTTTTAAGATCTAATGTAATATAAATAATAGATTATTCTGAAGAGATAACATTTCAAGCTATATACTTATTTATTTATATAGTAACATCATCATTAATTGAAGACTAAAACTAACTTTTCTAATTTATTTCTCTGAAAAAGATTAAATTTATTGAAAGTATTTCTAATAAATTGTCAACTAAGTGTTGGATATGGATACTACAAATTTATGTTAATCAAAAGAAGATAAAAACTCAAAGATCGCGCGATATAAAATTTTTAATATATATTCTATTGAAGAAATAAATCAAGAAAAAATTGCTACATTTTTATCTTAAATTATACATTGCATATAAGTAATAATTTAAAAATTATAATAAAAAACTTATCCTATGTAATATTTTTAAAATGGGTAAACATCTTATCTTACAAAATATTCAATAAAATTTATAAATAATATTTATATTATTAAATTAAATATTTTAGATAAAAAAATTACAAAAAATAAAATAACACGTGCCTCGCACGTAGTTGCCACCTAGTAAATAATATATATATATATATGTTACCTCATAAAGTAATCCTCTTCATAACATCATGTTGCCTAATCAGGCAAGTCGATGCTTTAATCTGATAATCATGTATTGTATTGCCTAATTAGGCAAGCCTGTGTCATAGCCTGATACCCATATATCGCATAACTGCATCACCTAATCAGATGAGCCTGTACCAAAAACCTGCACCCATATATCACATAATTGCATCACCTAATTAGGTAGCCTATGCAACAATTTGGCACCAATATATCGCATCGTTTAATTATACGAGCTCGTACCTATGCCTGGTACTGATCATATGTCACTGATGCCCGTACCTACGCCCGATGCGTCGCTAGGAAAATTTCATCCCCTAACCAGGTGAGCTCGTACCTATGCTCGTTACTCATCATATATCACTGACGCCCGTACTTACGCCCAGTACGTCGCTAGGAAAATCGCATCACCTAACGAGGTGAGCATGTACCTATGCTCGGTACTCATCATATATCACTAACGCCCATACTTACGCCTAGTACGTCGCTAAGAAAATCGCATTACCTAATCAGGTGAGCTCGTACCTACGCTCGGTACTCATCATATATCACTAACGCCCGTACTTACGCCCAGTACGTTGCCAGAAAAATTGCATCACCCAATCAGGTGAGCCCATATATCACATGCATGATATCATCACATTATCAATACTCAACCAATTAATCTTTTCATTATATAACAATATTAACTATATCTCAATATTAATCAATTCATTGCAATACTAATTGTATTACATACAACGTACTATGCAGTACAATATACTTTTCTTACCTTTAATCCAAGTTCATACATGTCGGCCAATCCAAGTGGAGAACTATTCTCGATGATCTTGGTCCTATGTCACAACAATGGTAAACCAATAAGTGTTTATCCCAAAACACTGCTTAATATTCACATAAGATAATCTAGGGTTTTCTACCGAATTCCGCAGTATAAATACACTAAAATAAAACTTATTTTGGCTCTAAAACATACACCATATTGTAGAGCTCGTTGCAAGCTTCGAAACAGTATATAGAACGTCCAAAACAGACACCCAAGTCAAAAATTATGATACAAATACAAATTCTAATCTCTTATGAATTTCTAAAAATTATGAAACGCGAAAATCTCAAATTTTGCACTCACCGAAATACTACCAAAACTTATCTAAATCACTCCAAACTTCACATGGCACATATATACTATAAATATTACCATCCTTACATAACAGAAATTAAAATCAATCCATTGAATGAAAAACGTCATTAACGTTCATACTAAGTTTTAAAAAGTTCCAAACTCAATTTTTAACCCAAAATTACCTCAGTTTCAGCAAGAAAACATCGAAACTAGTCCCATGACTACCCGAAAACAATCCTATAAGGTCAGAACCTTCATAACTATTCTAACTCACAAAATCCCTATATAAAACTAATTTTTTTAAAACTTAAAACGAAATTAAACCAAACCTTAAGCTTTCATCTTCAAGGATTTGCTATCTTGATACTACCGGAGCTTAGATCGTTAGGTTTCGGGTTAAAAATCAAAGAAAATAAATATAGGGAGAGAAAATTTTGTCGAAGGGGAGAGAACGAGAATTCGTTCGTTCGTCTTCGTTTATACTTACTGTAACTTATAATATATATATAAACTTAACAAAGATAAGTTTTATATATATAAATAATAATAATAATATTAATAAAAACTTTATTATTAATGGTTGTCTTATTATTTCTTAGCCACTAAGAAATCTATATTTTTAGGGTATTTGGCCAACTTCAAGTACCCTATGATACATCGGTATTTCTAAAATTAACTTATCCCAATAATCCCAATAATATTTCTAATTAAAACCGTTGTGACATTTTTGGCCTCCAACTCGGTTTTCAAGGGTCGCCGAACCTGAAAATATTTTATTTCACAAATAACTCATATTATATCTAGTATTTCAAATAAATCTTCGTAATTAACAAATTACGCTTATTTATCCACTTATAGTACATTTAAATTTTATGCTGAAATAGATTAGTAGGATCATAATCCCACTTATAATCTGATTAACTCATAATATAAATATAAACCCTAATTATTTACCATTAGACTTATCGAGATATTACAGAATGTCTGGAACATGCCTAACATCTTTGAGAATCAATTTGCTAACAACGCTTGTTTTCAAGCAAATATCTTTAATACCCAAAATCTTCGATGCACCACTGTTTCCCATTCTTACATTGCCAAAATCACCAGTAGTGTAAGAAGTGAAGAAATCACTACGAGCAGTAACATGGAATGAAGCGCCGGAATCAATCACCCAACTACAATCTTGGGTAGCAAGACTAACACACACATCATCACATATAATGACAACATCACCTTCAGTGGAAACTGTATCAGTCTCTTTCTCATTTTCCTTTCCATGATTCTGCTCTTTTTTTCAATATTCTGCAATCTCTTATTAAGTGACCTGCTTGTTATAATGATAACACTTGATATCTTTTCGAGACTTGGATCTTCTTCTAGAGCCATGCTGATTTTTAGTCTGACTTCGTCCCCGCCTGTCATGCTTTTCAATAACAAGAACCCCAGAAGAAGAAGAAGAAGATTCACCTTGTGCTTTCCTTCTGGCATCTTCATTAAGCAAACTATCTTTCCGTAGACAAAGTCCCTTTTGGCGTGAAATTAGAAACCGTTATCACTAACGTTTCCCAACTGTCAAGTAAAGAACTGAGGAGTAATGATGCTTGCATCTCATCATCCATATTCATCTTCATGGCAACTAACTTGTTTGCAAGACTCTGAATTTACTTGTATGCTCAACCATACTACCACCATCCTTGTACTTCAAATTTACAAGTCTTCAAAGTAGAGAAATCTTATTGCTAGCCGTTCTCTTCGCAAAGAGATTTTCTACCTTTTTCCAAACGACATCAAATCTTAGAGATATGCTCATGAAGATTTATAACCATCCATCATCTAATATAAGCAATGGCTTTTTTATGTTGAACTTCCCATTCCTCATCATCTAACTTAGACGACTTCTCATTACCTTTAATAGGTTTGTACAAATCTTTACAATAGAGAAAATCTTCCATCAATTGCTTCCAAGCGGAATAGTTTGATAAGCTCAATTTCATCATTCCATCCGACTCATCCATTTTTCAACACACAAGAATTCAGCACCAATCAACCTTGGCTTTGATACCACTTGTTGGGAAAACCTATTGCAATTAACCACAATTGTATCTCTCTTTGTATGTCAAAAATAGGATACTTATCAAACACCACAATAAGCAATTATCAAATATAAACCAAAGCACCCCAATTAATATAAAATACAACAATCAAGCATAAAAGTAAGACACCACGATTTTTACGTGGAAACCCAATGCGGGAAAAATCACAGGACTGTAATCTGCTCAAATCATCCACTATCACCAAAGTTTAATAATGGGACTAAAAAGTTATTTTCTAGTAAAACTAGAGGCTCACAAAACATCAAGATTAAACAATCTTGGATTACTAATACAATCACCATCATCATCTCAAAATATGGATACACAAATAGAAAAATTTAGATCTCATCAAGTGGGTATTGTAGAAGAGCACCTTAGAGAGAAAAATTGTCAAATCAGAACCGATAGATTTGAAGATCACCATGCAAGGATTCACCACCCAAAATTTGAGCTAAAATGAATGAGAATCAACCACTTGATCTTCAATGCAAAATACCAAAACCATTTTCTCTCTCTAGCTTTCTTTCTCTTCTTTTCCTCTCTTTTTCTTTCTTTTTTTTCTTGGCTGCTTGCTGCTCACGATACACCACCAGCCTTTTTATTTTTTTCTTCTTTGTTGTTTCTTTTAGGTTTCACCTAATTTGGGCCTTAAGCCCTCAGTGGTCCAAGCCCAACAACAAAGGGACAGACACTATAGTACCAATACAACCACGTGGAAAGGAATGTACACAATAACAATGCCTAACGAAAAGTTTGTTATGCAGCAATGATTACAAATCAGCATAGGGATTCCCTTAATCATTTCTCCCCTACATTGGACATCTCAGCATTTGATTCCCTTAATTCAATTTCTTTAACACCACCCCTCAAGGACTATGTCACATTGAGTTTGGTAGTGAGAAATTGAAATTGAGTAGGAGTAACGCCCTTTGTAAGACAGTTAGCAATCTAATCATGAGAGGGCACATATCTTATCTCCAATTTCTTGTCGAGAACTTTATCTCTGACAAAATGCACATCAAATTCTATGTGTTTTGTTCTAGCATGATACACTGAACTGGAGGCAAGAGCACTGGCACTTAAGTTATCACACCATTTGACTGGAACAGATGAACACTTGAAGTTCAATTCATTTAGTAGCTCTTGTAACCATGACAGCTCTACAAGATGAGACAACGCTCTGTACTTAGACTCAGTGCTTGAACAAGCCACAATAGTTTGTTTCTTTGACGACCATGAAACCAGAGAGTCACCCAGGTACACACAGTACCCCGCCACTGACTTCCTGTCATTCGGACAGCAAGTCCAGTCGGCGTCTGAGAACCCAACAAGAGTTAGAAAAGTCATATTAAATGCTTCATCTTTATTTCTAAGTAAATATACCTTAGCATATCTAGAAAAGCCATCTATACAAGTCACATAATATTTTTTTCCACCTCTTGTCATAGTTTGTTTTAAATCTCCCAAGTCAGTGTGACTTAAACTTAACAATTCAGATTATCTTTGAACAGATTTACAAGATTTCTTTGTTAATTTAGCTTCAACACAAATTTCACATATATTTAGACTAGAATTATTAACTCTAGAAATTAGACCAAGAGATTGCATTTTATTTATATAACTAACACTAACATGTCCTAGTCTAGCCTGCCATAAATAAATAGAATCAACCAAGTAAGCAGAAGAAGATGCATTCTCATTAATAACATCAGAAACATTCTATACAAAAGACATTGATTACAAAAGCCTTCCCCCAAAAATATATTATTTTTTGTCATTACAATCTTGTTAGATTCAAATGACACCTTAACTCCAATCTTTTATAATAGAGCCACAAAAATTAAATTTGCTCTTACATTAGGAACATGAAGTACATCATTTAGAGCCAAAGTCTTGCCAGATGTGAGTTTACGAACAACTTTTCCTTTACCAAGAACTTGAGCATTTCGAGAATCACTAAGATACACATGTTCTAGCACAAATATGTCTTGTAGCACCAGAGTTTACCACCCATTCTTTCACATTGGCCATAAGATAAGCTTGAGAAATGACTGCAACAATAATATCATCTCCTTCTACCAAATTTGCATTTACTTTAGGAAAATTGTCATTTCTCACCCTTTTTCTACACTGAGGTGAATGATGACCTGACTTTCCACAGATAAAACAAATCCCTTTTTTCTTAAAGGTAGTGGTGACATTAGCTTTAGGCTTGTAAACAGAGTTATTTGAATGATTAGATTTGTTGGCATACCTTTTATTTTTATTTTGAGTTTGTATCGAATTTGCCTTTGCTGCCATTTCTCTCGCTTTGGTAGCTTAGAGTTCCTTGCAGTTAGCATATTCAATAATGATGTGAGTAATCAGATCTGCAAGGGACACCTGCTTATGCTTGTGCTTTACGTGACTCTTATATTCTTTCCACAATTTAGGTTGCCTTTCAACTAATAGTCTAGTCAAAACATTTTCTAGTAGGATGATGCTCTCTGCCTTGAGAGCTTCATTGAGTTTGAGATACTCATTAATCTGAACCTTGATATCTTTGTTATCCTCCATCCTCCAACGATCAAGATTGCCAACCACGAACTTTTGTTTTCCAGCATCTTCAGTAGTGTACTTTGCAATCATAGAGTTTCATATCTCCTTGGCTTCCTTGTAAGAGCAGTATACATCAAACAAATCATTAGAAAGAGTACTCAAAATCGTGTGTCTACATACCTTATCGGCCTGAGTCCAAGCATTAGCATTGGTGTTTATTTTCTCTTTAGAAATCACCCAAGCAACGACATGTATATCACATAGTAATAAGACTCTTTTTTCCCATCTTTTGAAAAACTGACCATCAAACATTTCTATTTTACAGATGTCAGAGAATGGCTTGGAGAATGGAATAGCAGCAGCAAATGAAGAAGGAACAGAAAGATTGATTTCTCTAATATCAGAAGATATATCTCACTTAATGGCCGCGGTGACAGAGAGAGTACCACCAACGGGAAGAGAACCAAAGGTATTTTCAACAACAGCAGTAGTAGCATTGGGATCCATAAATACTTAAGATTGTTAGAAAAATATCAATTGCAATAATAAAATGATAACACCAGATGCGTGCAAACAAGACACTATCTTTAAGGATTTACTAAGTAATCCTCCAGGATTTAACAGGTCTTCTGATTACAATGAGAGAACCAGGAAAACAAAAATAACAAAAATATAATAACCCAACCAAGAACAATTATATGTATAAATAATATGTAATATACATGTTGTATATGTTGTGTGTGATATATGTTGTATATATTGCAATGTTTCCTTAAGTACTATATATATACACTGAGTACTAACGTTCACAATGAACGTTGCTCTTAATTTTTTAGAAGAAAGTGGATCTAGATGCTAATAAATAGGAATACAACACACTTTAAATATATTACTAAGTCCAAAACTGTAAAAGCCACGTTAGCCACGTTTCTTCCTTTGAAATATATTATATTCATATAGTTATAACTTACAACACTTCAAAAGGTGGCTTTCCTATCAGAATAGGTTTTGGTAAATGATTAATTAGATAAACGGCTATTTGAAAAGCATCAGACTAATATTTAAATGGCATAGTGGCTTGAGCAAGGAGAGTGATTCCAGTCTCCACTACATGCCTGAGTTACGCTCTTCCCTACAATTTTGTTCAGAGGTATGAAGGCAAGAGTGCTGAAAGAAGATGCCATGTTCATTGACTAATTGAGTAAATGATTAAAACTCACCACCCCAATCAGTTGTTAACTGCTTAATTTTCCTCTCAAATTAATTTTCAACATCGTTTTGCTGTGTTCATTGACTAATTGAGTGAATGATTGAAACTCATCACCCCAATCAGTTCTTAACTGTTTAATTTTCCTCTCAAATTGATTTTCAACAAGATTTTTAAACTGTATAAAAGCAACCAAGGAATCAGACTTTTGTTTAAGTACATCATTTAGATCCAAAGTCTTGCCAAATGTGAGTTTAAGAATAACTTCTCCTTTACCAAGAACTTGAGCAGTTCGAGAACCACCAAGATACACATGTTCTTTTCCATCCCCTAGAGGAAAATACATCTTTGTTAGCACAAATATGTCTGGTATTACCAGAGTCTACCACCCATTCTTTCACATTGGCTACAAGATAAGCTTCAGAAAAGACTGCAACAATAATATCATCTCCTTCTACCAAATTTGCATTTGGTTTAGGAAAATTGTCATTTCTCACTCTTTTTCTACACTGAGGTGCATGATGACCTGACTTTCCACAGACAAAACAACTCCCTTTTTCTTAAAGGTAGTGGTGACATGATTTGTTGGCATACCTTTTATTTTAATTTTGAGTTTATACCGAATTCGCCTTTGCTGCCATTTCTCTCGCTTTGGTAACTTGGAGTTCCTTCCAGTTAGCATATTCAATAATGATGTGAGTAATCAGATTTGCAAGGGACAGCTGCTTATGCTTGTGCTTTAGGTGACTCTTATATTCTTTCCACGATTCAGGAAGCGTTTCAACTAATAGTCTAGTCAAAACATTTTCTGGTAGGAAGATGCTCTCTGCCTTGAGAGCTTCATTGAGTTTGAGATACTCATTAATCTGAACCTTGATATCTTTGTTATCCTCCATCCTCCAACGATCAAGATTGCCAACCATGAACTTTTGTTTTCTAGCATCTTCAATAGTGTACTTTGCAATCATAGAGTTTCATATCTCCTTGGCTTCCTTGTAAGAGCAGTATACATCAAACAAATCATTAGAAAGAATACTCAAAATTGTGTGTCTACATACCTTATTGGCATGAGTCCAAGCATTAGCATTGATGTTTGTTTTCTCTTCAGAAAGCACCCAAGCAACAACATGTATATCACAGAGTGATAAGACTCTTTCTTGCCATCTTTTGAAAAACTAACCATCAAACATTTCTATTTTAGAGATGTCAGGCAATGGCTTGGAGAATGGAACAGCAGCAGCAGATGAAGAAAGAACAGAAAGATTGATTGCTCCAATACCAGAAGATATATCTCCATTAATCGCCGCGATGACAGAGAGAGTACTACCAACGGGAAGAGAACCTAAGGTATTATCAATAGCAGCAACAGTAGTAGCATTGGGATTTATAAATCCTCAAGATTGTTAGAAAAATATCAATTGCAATAATAAAATGATAACACCTCATCCGTGCAAACAAGACATTCTCCTTAAGGATTTACTAAGTAATCTCCTAGGATTCAACAGGTCTTCTGATTACAATGAGAGAACCGGAAAAACAGTCTTAACAAAAATATAATAACCCAACCAAAAACAATTATATGTATAAATAATATGTAATATATATATGTTGTATTTGTTGTGTGTGATATATGTTGTATATATTGCTATGTTCCCTTAAGTACTATATACACAGAGTACTAATGTTCAAAATGAACGTTGCTCTTAATTTTTGAGAAGAAAGTGGATATAGATGCTAATAAATAGGAATACAGCACACTTCAAATATATTACCAAGTCCAAAACTGAAAAAGCCACATTAGCCACGTTTCTTCTTTTGACATATATTATACATATATTCATATAGTTATAACTTACAACACTTCAAAAGTTGACTTTCCTTTAAAAATAGGTTTTGGTAAATGATTAATTAGATAAACGGCTATTTGAAAAGCATCAGACCAATATTTTAATGGCATAGTGGCTTCAGCAAGGAGAGTGAGTCCAGTCTCCACTATATGCCTGAGTTACGCTCTGCCCTACCATTTTGTTCAGAGGTATGAGGACAAGAGTGGTAAAAGAAGATGTCATGTTCATTGACTAATTGAGTGAATGATTGGAACTCACTACCCCAATCAGTTCTTAACTGCTTAATTTTCCTCTCGAATTAATTTTCAACAAGGTTTTGCTATGTTCATTGACTAATTGAGTGAATAATTGAAACTCACCACCCAATCAGTTCTTAACTGTTTAATTTTCCTCTCAAATTGATTTTCAACAAGGTTTTTAAACTGTATAAAAGCAGCTAAGGAATCAGACTTTTGTTTAAGTACATCATTTAGAGCCAAAGTCTTGCCAAATGTGAGTTTAAGAATAACTTTTCCTTTACCAAGAACTTGAGCAGTTCGAGAACCACCAAGATACACATGTTCTTTTCCATCCCCTAGAGGAAAATACATCTTTGTTAGCACAAATATGTCTGGTATTGCCAGAGTCTACCACCCATTCTTTCACATTGGCTACAAGATAACTTTCAGAAAAGACTGCAACAATAATATCATCTCCTTCTACCAAATTTGCATTTGGTTTAGGAAAATTATCATTTCTCACTCTTTTTCTACACTAAGGTGCATGATGACCTGACTTTCCACAGACAAAACAACTCCCTTTTTCTTAAAGGTAGTGGTGACATTAGCTTTAGGTAGTGGTGACATGATTTGTTGGCATACCTTTTATTTTTATTTTGAGTTTATACCGAATTCGCCTTTGCTGCCATTTCTCTCGCTTTGGTAGCTTGGAGTTCCTTGTAGTTAGTATCTTCAATAATGATGTGAGTAATCAGATCTGCAAGGGACATCTGCTTATGCTTATGCTTTAGGTGACTCTTATTCTTTCCACGATTCAGGAAGCCTTTCAACTAATGGTTTAGTCAAAAAAAATTCTGGTAGGATGATGCTCTCTGCCTTAAGATCTTTATTTAGTTTGTGATACTCATTAATCTGAACCTTGATGTCTTTGTTATCCTCCATCCTCCAACGATCAAGATCGCCAACCACGAACTTTTATTTTCCAGCATCTTCAACAGTGTACTTTACAATCATAGAGTTTCATATCTCCTTCGCTTCCTTGTAAGAGCAGTATACATCAAACAAATCATTAGAAAGAGTACTCAAAATTGTGTCGACATACCTTATTGGCATGAGTCCAAGCATTAGCGTTGGTGTTTTCTTTTCTTTTCAGAAAGCGCCCAAGCAACAACATTTATACCACGGAGTGATAAGACTCTTTCTTGCCATCTTTTGACAAACTGACCATCAAACCTTTCTATTTAGAGAAGTCAGGGAATGGCTTGGTGAATGGAACAGCAGCAGTAGATGAAGAAAGAACAGAATGATTGATTGCTCCAATACTAGAAGATTATCTCCATTAATGGTTGTGGTGACAGAGAGAGTACCACCAATGGGAAGAGAACCTAAGGTATTATCAACAGTAGTAGCAGTAGTAGCATTGGGATCCATAAATCCTTAAGATTGTTAGAAAAGTATCAATAGCAATAATAAACTGATAACATCTGATGCGTGCAAACAAGACACTGTCCTTAAGGATTTACTAAGTAATCTCCCAGGATTCAACAGGTCTTCTGATTACAATGAGAGAACCAGGAAAACAAAAATAACAAAAATATAATAACCCAACCAAGAACAATTATATGTATAAATAATATGTAATATATATATTTTGTATATGTTGTGTGTGATATATGTTGTATATATTGCTATGTTTCCTTAAGTACTATATTTATACACAGAGCACTAACGTTCACAATAAACATTGCTCTTAATTTTTGAAAAGAAAATGGATCTAGATGCTAATAAATTGGAATACAACACACTTTCAATATATTACCAAGTCCAAAACTGAAAAAGCCATGTTAGCCACATTTCTTCCTTTGAAATATATTATACAACATATTATAAATATATTCATATAGTTATAACTTACAACACTTCAAAAAGTGACTTTCCTTTAAGAATAGGTTTTGGTAAATGATTAATTAGATTAACGACTATTTGAAAAGCATCAGACTAATATTTTAATGGCATAGTGGCTTGAGCAAGGAGAGTGAGTCCAGTCTCCACTATATGCCTGAGTTACGCTCTGCCCTACCATTTTGTTCAGAGGTATGAGGGCAAGAGTGGTGAAAGAAGACGCCATGTTCATTGACTAATTGAGTGAAAGATTGAAACTCACCACCCCAATCAGTTCTTAACTGCTTAATTTTCCTCTCAAATTAATTTTCAACAAGGTTTTGCCATGTTCATTGACTAATTGAGTGAATAATTGAAACTCACCACCCCAATCAGTTCTTAACTGCTTAATTTTCCTCTCAAATTAATTTTCAACAAGGTTTTGCCGTGTTCATTGACTGATTGAGTGAATGATTGAAACTCACCACCCCAATCAGTTCTTAACTGCTTAATTTTTCTCTCTAATTGATTTTCAACAATGTTTTTAAACTGTATAAAAGCAACCAAGGAATCAGACTTTTGTTTAAGTGGAAACAACCATGTATATCGACTAAAATCATCCAAAAAATGGATGTAGTTCCTATAATTAGTGTGTGAAGCAACAGGGGCAGCACCCCACAAATCAGTATGAATTAAGTCTAAAACATCAGAGGCACAACTAGTTGATCTAGAAAATGGCAGCAAGTGTGCTTTGCCAAATTAGCAAGTATCACAAAAACTGTGAGTTTCACTGATATTAACAGGTACATTGGATGACTTTAAGACTTGACTTAAAACATTAGAAGAAGGATGACCTTAGCGCCTATGTCAGGTATCTTTTAGGGAAACAACATTAGACAGACTAGACTGATGACATGACTTTAAAGAGACACCAGAAAAGAGTTTTGTGGAGTATTTGAGACCATGAGACCTTGCTAAAGTAAAGCCAAGTTGGTAGAGACCATCTTTAGGTGTTCCTTGTAGCACCTCCTTCCCTATGGTTAGGTCCTTCACACAACAAAAATCGGGAAAAAACTCAATTGAAACATCATTGTCACGGTTAATCTTGAGACACTAATCAAGTTTTTTGTAATGGAAGGAACATGAAGTAAATCATTCAATACAAGAGGTTCAAAGGTAGTATTGATAGTACCGATTCCAATATGTTTTTATCTCAAGTTTACTCCCATCACGTATGACCATTTATTGCTTACCATCATACTCAGCTTTGTTGTTAACTTTGTCAAGTTTTGAGGTGAGATGATTGATTGCGCCATTGCCAGCATACCAAGAATCATCATTTAGTGTTTGAGGAGTGGCAACAAGAGCTGTCATATGAGCATTTCTGTCCTGGTATTGAGTATTGTCATTCTGAGGTGGCTGACCCATGTAACTGTCATTGAACATGTAGTAACAAATCGCAGTTGAGTGACCAAATTTTCTACAAAGTTGACATGTTGGTCTTGAGTTATTGTTACTGTATCTGCCTCTTCCTCGATTTCGATTGCTGCCACCTCTTGAGGAGTTACCATGGCCTTGACTGTTTTTATTGTTGTAGCCACTTCCTCTACCAGAAAAGTTTCCACGATTGTTGGAGTTAGAGGGTTTCTGAGCCATGTTAGCAGATGGATTGCTCAGAGATTTTCTTGTTGGTGAGACAACTCCTAGTCTCTCAAGCTTACTATCAAAGCTGAGTAAAGAACCTTGCAACTCCTTCCAAGACAAGTCAGATCTATGTTCAAGTAACAGCACAATGGAGACCATATCAACACCAAACAAAACATTAGCTATTAAGTGTCTCTCAGGATATGGATCTCCAGCCAAGGCTAGAGAATCGGCCACATTCTTTTCATTTTCAGGTAGTTTGTCATAGATTGAGCTCCTTTTCGCGTGGTCTGAAGTTTAGTGCGCAAGTCATTCATGTTAGCCCTTGAGTGTGCTCCATAAAGTTCTTCAAGTGCTATCCAAAGTGTAGAAGCAGATTTACATCCCATAACCTCAAATGCAATAGCTTTGGTCATAGATCCATATAACCAACCCATTAATAGTTGGTCATGAACAATCCAAGTTTCGAGAGCTGGATTCGGTTGAAGCTCTATAACTGTATCTTCATTCTCACTAACTTTTTCCACTGAGATATACTCAGGTGGACACGGCTTCTGGCCATTGAGGTACCCTTTTAATCGATGTCCTCGAACAATAGTATAGATCATCGTTTTCCACAAGGAAAAATTGCTCCTATCAAGTTTGATAGTGAATGGCTGACTCACGGTATTATTGAAGGGAGTCGCCGGGGTAAGAGGAGTAGCAGCCATCGAAGGACTGGCATGCGCCATGGAGCTTCCCTGTGACCAGTATTTTCTGGTGTAGTTTGACTGGTCTGGCTTTGGTTGGTCGACATTTGCAGAAGCCTTGAAAAGGCTCTAATACCAAGTGAAGATTTAGAGAAATAATATTGATTGGAAAACTTAGCTCAAAGGACTGAGGTGAAGAGCATTTCATTAAAGAGAAAGGGAAATACAAAGAGGGTACAATGTACCAATACAGCCATTACACGTGGAAAGGAATATACACAATAATAATGCCTAACGAAAAGTTTGTTATGCAGCAATGATTGCAAATCAGCATAAGGCTTCCCTCAATCATTTGTCCCTTACATTGGACAGCTCAACATTTGATTCCCTAAATTGAATTCTTTAACACTCAGTTCTCATGCCATCATAATCAGGCCTATAATAAACTCCAAGCAAGTATTTTTATCCAGCAAAAATAAAAGAAAACAAGTTTTTTGAACTTTTTCTCAAAAAAATCATTTGTTAATACAACTTTTTAATCATATATGTGTAGATATATTAATGGGACCAAGTTAAAAGTACCCATATGAATATTCATGTGGGGAAAGATAGCATTGGTGACAGGTGGAGACTCTGGGTAGAAGGAAGGGGCAACCGTGAACTTCACATATGTGAAGGGTCATGAAAATAAAGACACTAAGAATACTTAAGGAATCAAAGCGGTTGCAGCTGATCTGGGGTTCAACGTGAAGCAGAGGATGAGCACCCTAGATGACATTGATAATGAAAGACTTGAGAGGATTTTCAGGACTAATAATTTCTCATGGCCTCCTAAACAAGATTAGGAACTCGTTTTACATAAATAATTAGGAAATTTTGCTCCATTAATATTTACATTTGTCTTAATTATGTACTTTTTTTTTTGTTATTAGGCTAATTAAGATTTTTGTCTCCCGAACTTTTTAGATAGTTAAAACTTCTTCTCAAACTATTGAGATTGTTAGATTTAAAAACAATCTAATTTTACTAACAAAAATCTGAAGTGGATTAAAATTCAGAAGGACACGATTTGGTACATATCATGTTCGGGGGTACAATTTGATAGATATAAAAATTTAGAAGTACAATTTAATACATGGACAATCACCGTATTAGTAAAATTAAATAGAATTTTGATAAAAGTTTTCAAATTCAACAATTTCAAAAATTCAGAAAAAAATTTAACGACCTGAAAAGTTTAAGAGCATGATTTGACACATGTCAAGTTTTAAAGGATAAAAATTCTAATTAGTCTTGTCATTAATAGGTAGCAGCTAATGATTTATTGGTTTCATCAATAAAGAATTGACACATATTTGATTGAGTAAACAGTTAGCAGAAACAATTAAACAACTTAACATTGTTTAAGTATGATTTAACTCAAGAGGATAGTGCACTAGGTGTGGATGATATGCTTACTATGGTTGGTGTTGCTTTTGAAGCACATGAAGGAAGGGAGTGCCATAATCAACACGACCACAGTAGTTCCATCAAAAAAAGAAAAAATATGACCTCAGTAATAGCATACCTGGGAAATTCAGAGCTACTGGACCACACAGCCACGAAAGGAACCATTCTGGCGTTCACTAGAGGACTTGCTCTCCAGCTGGTAAACAGAGGAATTCAAGTTAATGGGGTAGCTCCTGGACCGATGGACACCACTGGTTCTGGCTTCTTTCAGCAACAATGAGACAGCTAAGTTGGCTCAGAAGTGCCCATGAAGCGAGCCGGCCAGCCTATTGAGGTTACACCCTCGTATGTGTTCCTTGCATGTAACCCCTGCTCCTCTTATATGACCGGTCAAGTCCTCCACCACCCTAATGGTGAGTTAATTACTAGTAATAGACTAATAGTAAATAAACAGAGATTTAAACGACTAAAAATGCGTGTGCCAAATATGTTTATAGTGGTCTTCTCTTTTCCATTGTTTGGTTTGCATTTATGGCAAGCAGGGCTATAATGAATGGTTGAGAGTCTCTATCTTATGCTGGTGAGTGTGCCTGAGTGCCCTTATCTTCAAGAGTCTCTAAAAAGCTTGTAAACCTTGCCTGTGAAATATATGTAAATATACATATAGTGGTGTATGAAAAAACAAATAAATGAAGATAAGGTGATTCTTAAATTCTGCTTAGAAAGTTCATAAAAAAATTAGTAATGATTGCGGTTACTCAAATCTTTCAAATCTGGACACACAAGATGAGACTGCCACTCTGATCAACCAAACATAGTACACATCATGCAATCATCCCTTTATGGCTTCTTTTTCATCCTTTTGCTCTTACAATGAATCACAAAACACGAAGCTTTGAACACTTGTTTAAATTGGTTATAAAGCAGATAGCCAGGGAACCATAAGAAAGGAGCTTGATTAAAGTAAATTCAAAACGAAACTACAAAGTGACTAATGTACATACAACTCAGATAGCAGAGATAAACAGCAGCAAATTGTGCAGCTTTAAATTATTAGTAAATGGTGAAACTTTGAACTCGCTCCACCTAAGAAATCAGGATGAACCACCCACGTAAATCTCAACACCGTTACCCCCAATTCCAGCAGTGAAGCACTGGAATCCGCATGACTCGAGCTCATTCATCACTATGTCAACAACCTTTCCTGATAGCACTGATGAACGGATTAAGGTGAAAAACAAGAACAAGATATTGAAATATGAAGAAATACATATCAAAACTGTGTAGGCTTTGCATGGAAATCTTTTCATTTTCTGTTTTCTACAACAAAGCCCTTTGTTTTAATCAAATAAGTTCTAGGTATAATTTTTATCAAAGAAGCCATTAGTATCCAAAAAAAAATTAAAAAAAATAGTTGTAAAAATATACTATAAGCAAGGTAAACAAAACATACTGCTATGAGCAGTGAAAACATACTATCAGCCAAGTAAACAAGAGAAAAGAGGATACAGTTTGGTAGTAGTGTCAAAACGCAGCCTCCACCGCCAGCTCCTGTCAACTTGGAAGCTAACTTGTATTTCAATGTTGTTCGTAGAACAGTTTCTATTGAAGAATGACTCACCCCCATGCTTTGGAGTAATCCTTGGTTCATTTCCATCAATTCTTCTATCTTCTCCTCCTTTTGGGTCACAGACAGGTCGTCACCAATAGGAGACTGAATAATGGCAGATAGTTCCTTGCTAATAGAATCTACAGCATTAAAGACAAAGTTCATGGCGTCTGGGTGTCTCAAGGCTCTCTCTGAGACACCAGCTACTAGGGCCTTAGTGTTCCTTCCAACTTTTGTGTTAGTGATGAGCATTTTGAGTGGCAAATTGGACTTCATGCGAATCAAATTACCAGACCTGAATTGGATCATATTACCTGTTGCACAAGGCATCATATTGTGAATCTGTGATCATCCATATGAATTGTCAATTTGTCATGCATGTGACAGATACAAACGGAAGAATTTTGTATCCAACAAATAACAAAATGGTTCTCTTTCTTATTCTTGTTTCAAACTGCCGGTAACTTGCTAGCTATACTTGGTTTTCTTACCTGTCACTCGTTGATGAGACTATATTTTTAAGTTTTTTCAAGTAAACCAATCATGGCAAATTTAGGAGATAAGTGATTCATATTCCTATCACGATGTAACACTGTGACAGAAGGAGCAAAAACAACACAATTTTTAGAAGGGGCAGCTCAGAAATAAACATACCATAAGTGCTCACTGTATTGTCAATGCCAGATGGCCTTCCATGGATGATCTTTTCACCTTCAAAAGCCCATTTGTTTAGTAGTTCAAGTTCTTCATCCGCATACATTAACCATCCTTGGTGGTTAAAATCTATGTTTACTAAGTCCGAAAAGGCAAGCAAAACAGCTGCTAATGCAACACTAAGTGCAGCAGAGGAGCCTAAACCTGAACCAAGAGGAAGTTCTGAAGTAACAATCACTGTAGCAGGCTTAAATCTGACACAATATAAAAAAACAAAATCATTTCAAATTTTAAACCAGAAGAAAATTTTCAACAACACAAATTAAACTTATGGACTCATACCCTTGAATAGACGTATACAGCCAAAGAAAAGCTGATACTCCAGAAGCAAGAAAAATCTTTGCCTCTGGGATATTTTGTTCCTCAACTAGAGCTGCGATTGATTTCATGGCCTCAATTGAGCAAGAGGTTGGCGTTGATGAATTAGGAAGATCTAACTGAGACAGTGCTGCTTTGATTTTACCAATTGGCCATGAAAACTCTAAATGCAAATCCTTGAGTTGGAGTTTCAAGGTATCATCATTGTCTACATAAGAAATGAAAGCAAATCAAGTTAATAAGAAACCATTAACAAGCTCAAATGGAATGAACTATACATTTGTTACTGGGAGATGAGAATTACAACTATGTGACACCCTTAGTTACACTTCCTTATTTTAAGTGCTACCGTATATGTTTTTGGTGTATACAAGGCTCCTTTATGTTGATGATCGACTATCATTACATGACCATTAGACTATTGGCCAGAAAAATCTTCTTGCCACCTCTATATTAAAATGAAATGTGAATAATTTATTACTGAATCTAATTACATAATGAAAGTCAATCCATCTTTTTTTTGGTGGCGAATGAAAGTCAATCCTTGAAGAAACTCTTACACCTTCAAAACAAAGATGAGGCAAGATAAAAACAGAAAAAGAGAAAAAGAAAAGAGAAGTTATTGATTCTTCACCTAAATAGCTAAGTTCACAAAATTTCAATACCATTCTCACAAAGCTATAATAGATGACACCTTTCTGACAACCATTTTTCTTATTAATGGTTTAAAATATAAGGCAAGACAAGATATTCGAGCCAAAAAAATGCGAAGACATGAAAAGATTGATGCTTTAATTCTAATCTCAAAAGGGAAGGTTCCAATTATCATTCCAAACAAATCCCAGACCTTGAATTGGTTCAACTCCACCATAATCGCCCAAATCTAAGTCAAACAAAATACATAGAAAGACGGAAAGAAAGGTGAGTTTTTTTTACCAGCAGGAGTCGGAAAGCGAAGAGTGACATATGTGTAGAGATTAATGGAGGCAGCGACTGCCGTGGATCCGTGAACCACCGCATGTTCACCGGAGAGTATGATTTTCCCGGGAGCTCTAGCTTTCACTTCCATTATACTAATTTTGACTTTGACCTCTGATTTTTGTTTTGATTTCTTGGGTTTCAGATGATGTACAACAATTACAACAAGTATATATATTTATATATAATGAAGTTATTATTATATGTTACAATTTACAAATCATATATAGTGTGGTCGAATGTGAACAAACAAACAAACAAAATAATGGGTTGACTCACAAGTAGTCGTGATTGGGCAGCGACTCAACTAAGCTGCCGGAGAAAAAAATGCCCATTTAAAATAAAATAATATCTTACCTATTGTATGTTAATAGATTGTTGCGCATTTTAACATAATATACCATTAAAAAAGATGACTTTAACAGAAATTTATATTACTACAGTTTCAACTATTCATAAACACCCAATTCCACTAACAGTTGACAGTGAATAAGCACCCATTTACACAAGAATGCAACTGTCAATAACCATTAATAATGTCTGATTGAAATTAACCATTCTCATCTGAGTTTTACTATTGGCATACCGACCCTAGCTACTCTTCTCGCTAGTTGAAGTCTTTAAGCCATACACAAACATCCTTAGGAGCCCCAAATACATTATACATACTTAAAAGTTAATATTCCAACAAAAATCCAAAAACACCAATAGAAACATTCGCTCACAAATAAAATGAGTGAGATAAATAAAATTATAGTATATAACCGTGGAAAATAGAAACGATAAGCTTTTGCCGACAAGAGAAATCTCCACAGACAGAGTGAGTTGGAAGACTATGGTTTCTTTTCCTATTTTATAAAGAAATTGCAATTAATTAGTGACATTCTCTAGAACCATATAGATAGAATGATGTTAGATATTATTGATACTTTTTATTATTTCTCATTTTATAATAGAGCCTTGCTATTAGCTATCTTATGGTGTTTGTTGAATTTTTTTAACACAACTTCAAAGACTCAAAATTAATACAATAGTACATGTGGTATAGTTTCTCCAAAATGAAAAAGTCTCTAAAATCATTCCTGGAAAGTTAAGTATTTTTCGGATGTTGTTCTCGAAACAGCTAACTTGTACATCTCGGAAAGAGTTGTGGAATGATAGTTGAGTCCAGAAGGAAGTTTCCGGTGTTGGGTTTTATGCCCTAAATAAAACTCTATTTCAATGTAATCCATTTTATTCAACATCAATAAAGAAACAAAAGTATTTTTCATTCATTTGTGTATGTTTTGGTTCATCTTATCAATTGCTTGTCTATTTGATTTATAAATTCATCTGAAACCATTTTCACATACTTGATCCTGTTTGTTGTGTTGTCAACACATTGGAAAGTAAACATGACTATGTGAATAAAAATTCCTAGATTTATCAAACACAGGGTTTTACTGATATGATAATCTACAACAGAGTTTACTTGCATTTGGAGAAGTGCTATGTTCTTTCCAGAGCATTGGTTAAAGTAAAGCTCAGGTTGGGTGCATGGAGTATGCATCGGAAGGGAGCGATATTGAACTTTGACATAAATTTAATTAAACTTACTGTAATATCTATTCAAGTCAATATCGCCTAATTGATCCTAGATCAAATGATCTTAATCCTGATCTGATTAGGCTCAATCTCAAGAGTGTTATTCGTGTTCTTTGATTTGTTAGTTAAGCCTACTTTTGGGTCAGGGTGATATGTACATTTTGGGAACACGGTAGTGCAATTGAGTGGGAACGCTAACATAAATATGGAATCTATAGCTTCTACCTGGCGAATAGAAAGTAAAGGATGATTTCCTTCGAGCTTGACCAAACGAAAATAAATGGTCGAGTACTCATTTCACATAGCTGAAATATCATTTATACGGGGTTAAGTGTTTTAAGGATAAAATACATTGTAGGGTGTTACGGTAATCTAATCCCTTTACAATGTAGATCATTCATATAGAGGATCATTGATCAAATTAGGATTATAACAATTGATAACTAATGAAGTGTCTATATGGTGGAACATATAGAGAGTTCTATATACTGAGAATGCAATTGTAAGTTCTATGCGTGGATTCAACGAAGAATTAATAAGTCAGTGAATTTAGGTTATAAATTCTTGATCTGCTTATTGGAAGCTCGGTTATATAGACCCATGGTCCCCCCACTAGTTGAGACAATATTACTTGTAAGACTCATTTAATTGGTTTTGATTAATCAATTATAATTCTCAAATTAGACTATGTCTATTTGTGAATTTTTTACTAAGTAAGGGCGAAATTGTAAAGAAAGAGTTTTTAGGGCATATTTGTTAATTAAGATACTTTGTATGGTTCAATTAATAAATATGATAAATGACAATATTATTTAATAATTATTTATAGTTATTAAATAGTTAGAATTGGCATTTAAATGGTTGAATTTAAAAATTGGCGTTTTTTAGAAAATGAGATGCAAAAATGATAAAACTGCGAAATTGCAAAAGTGAGGCCCAAATCCATAATGCCATGGCCGGCTACTTTTATAGGCTTTTTCATCTGATATTTTCATTATTTTAATGCCAAATAATTCAAACCTAACCCTATGTGGAATGCTATAAATAGATAGTGAAGGCTTCAGGAAATAAACACTTTTCACATCTTGTTTCCTTCAGAGAAAAACCTGAGCCTTCTCTCTCTATACCTAGCCGCCACCTTCACTCTCTTCTTCTCGCTTGTAAATTTCGAACCTCTTAGTGATAGAGTAGTGCTCACACACAGCAAGTGATACCTCAATCATAGTGAGGAAGATCGTGAAGAAGGATATTCAACAAGAAGGAGATGCAGCACTAAAGAAAGGAGAGAAAGAGATCCAGATTCAGATCTTGATAATACTCTGCAACAGAAAGGATACAAGGGTTAGAGATTTGAACGGAAGGAGACATTTTATTCCGCTGCACCCAATGTAAGGTTTCTCATACTTTATATGTGTTTAATTTTTAATCGTTTTAGAAGTTCATATTTAGGGTGTTAATCAACATACTTGTGAGTAGATCTAAGATCCTGGTAAAATAATTTCTAACAACTGGTATCAGAGCCATGGTAATTGATTTGCTTGCAAGAAATTTGGACTTAAAACGATTTGTTTGATGTTTTGGATGGTATCATGTTGTTTTGTGTGTTGTATGATGATTGATTGATGTTTGTGAATTTTCGTGAAAAATAATTGAAAAACTGTTTCTGGAATTATTTTTATTGGATATTTTGGAAAAAATTAAGCAATTTACTTTTTTACAGAACTCAATTTCGATTTTATTTGAATTAGTTATGATTTTTTGAAGTTTCAAAAAATATCGGGATGGTGTCACTGCACCACGTGCGCGCATGAGGGGCTTCCCTCGGACAGCACGCTCTAGGACACGAATTTGTGTCTGAAACTGAGGATTCCGCGCGCGGAGAGGCTGCTCGCAATTTTTTTCATTTTTTCATGCTATTTCATGGAATTAACTTCTGATTTTTTGTCTAGTTTTGTATTTTGATTTTTACTTTTCAATTTTCAAATCTAATATCAGAAATAAATTAATTTGAATTTTTTAAATTTAATTTTAGATATTAGTGTAATTTGAATTTGAAAAAACAAGTAAAAATCTATCTTATTGCTTGATTTTATATCTTATTTTTAAATTTGATTATTTTATCTTATTTTTTAAATTTAAAGGTCAGATATTAAATATTTTTTAAATTATTTGACCTTATTTAAATTTAAAATAAGATTACTATAATCATGTAATTTTAAATAGAAGTAAGATATTTTGCTAACTTTTAAATTTTTTTGTTATTTTTATATAAACTAAATTATAAAATCTGAAAAATAAATATTTTTTTTATTTTATATTTAATTTATAAAATAACTTTAAAAATTTAAAAGGTGGTTAGCAATTATTTTGAAATGATATTTAAGTTAGTTGAAACCTAATTTTTCAAAAATTGTAGGTTTAATTTTAATTTTTTTTTATTATTTTATTTTATTTAAATACCGAATTTTTTTTTTAATTATTTAAATATTTTCGAAAATTATTATTTAAAATTAAATAATTCCTACATCCAACTATCCAATTCATCTTGTTGCAGGAGTATGTGTTTTAGCTTGTTTGTAAGTTTTATAAAACCTATTATTGCTTGATCTAAATTCCCATGGTTAACTTGTTGACAGATCCAATGATCTGATTTTAACCCATGGTTCAATTGTCAATAGGTCAAGTAAATAATTTGTAACAGGTAAATTTTACAATCTTCTTTCATCTGTGTATGACCTAGCAACATGATAGGATCCATCCAAGTGTGTGCCTGTGTGAGCCTATATGTTTAATTTTGTTATAGATGCATATAGGTTGTTGTTGCTAAATAAAATATCATAGTTTTTAATAGATTTTATTTAGGCCCATTTAGTTTTTGGGCCTATTCAATTAATAACAGTTGTTCATTTTAGAGGAAATTACACTTAGTATGGGATTTTAAAAGTTCTTATGATAAATATGGCACATTTAAGTTTGGCCAATTTATATGGTATTTTTTTTGTTTTTAGGTTTTTTTATGGTATTTGATATGCCATTTATATGTAATTAGGTTTCTAAATCCCATATTTAATGTTTTTATTTGTTTAGGAAGTTTTATTTGTCACTGATGCTGGAAAAGTCACCGGAGTTTGCTACCGGTGACGGTATGTCGCCGGAGTAGCGGTCGCTACCGAAAAAGTCGTCGGAGTTGCTACCGGCGCTGGAAAATTCGTTGGAATTGGCATTGTCGCCGGAAAAATCACTGAAAAATCACCAAGAAACCGGATTCTTGAAGTCTAAGAAACCGGTTTCTTGGTGATTTTTCCATTGACAATGCCAATTCTGACGACTTTTCTGATGCTAGCAGCTACTCCGGCGACTTTTTCGGCACCGACAGTAAACTTCAGAAAAGTCCTCAGAATTGGCATAGTTGGCGGAAAAATTACCAAGAAACTAGTTTCTGGTTTCTTGATGAAGAAACCAGTTTTTTGGTAATTTTTCTAACGACAATGGCAATTCTGACGAATTTTATAGCGTTGGTAGCAACTCTGACGACTAATACACCGACAGCTACTCCGGTGACTTTTTCAGTACCGACAGTAAACTCTGGGAAATTCGTCAGAATTGGCATTGTCGCCGGAAAAATTATCAGAAAAATCACCAAGAAACTGTTTTTTTTTTCAGTTTCTTGGTAATTTTTTTTGTATTTTTTTTCTCTATTTGGTTGATTGGTGAAACTGGTTCCAATTATTTTCAGTTTCTATCATTTTTGTTTTGTTTTCATAATCTTTATTATTGATGTGTAACAAAATTAGTTCCTTGATGAAGAAACCACTTTCTTGGTGATTTTTCTAATGATTTTGCTGGCGCCAATGCCAATTCTAACGACTTTTTTTACGCCGGCAATAACTCCGAGATTTTTCCAACACCAGGAACTACTCCGGCAACTTTTTCGGCACCGACATCAAACTCCAGAATAGTAGTCGGACTTGGCATTGTCACCGGTAAAATTACCGAAAAAAGAAACCGGTTTCTTCATCAAGAAACCAGTTTCTTGGTGATTTTTCCAGCGACAATGCTAATTCTGACGACTTTTTCGGTGCCGGCAGCAACTCCGACGACTTTTCCGGCACCAGCGGCTACTCCGACAACTTTTCCGGTGCCGGCAGTAAACTCCGTTGACTTTTCCAGCACGAGTGACAACTTCGGCAATCATTATAGTTTTATTTGTTTTATTTTTTAAAAAAAAAATAAATATGAAGAGAATTTTAATTTTTTTTATGGTAATTTAATTAAGTTTTTATTTTTTATGAATTTTAAATTCAAATTTTTTTTAATATTTTATTTGGTTTTTTTAGAAAAAAAAACCATATTTTTAGTTTGATTGGTTAGATAATGTCATATTTAGTGGCATCTACTTTTTATGCCATATTTATCATAACCTTAATAATTTTTCCCATATTTTTTAAAATAGCCCTTCATTTTAAGGTTAAATTCCTCTCTTTTGGGCCTTGTGTGAGAGTTGGGGGCCATAGAAGTGGGTACGACATACTGAACCCAGCTCCCCCTCACATGAACTACTCCAATTGTGAAGGCCCATTTGCCTGATTTGGATAACTGTACTAGGTTAATTAAATTAGTTTAACCTAATAAAATTGATTAGCAACATAATTAATTTCATTTATTTTGAAATTAATTTAAGAAAACATAATTTAATGAATTATATTCTAAGCTAAACTATATGTATTTTTTTGTATTTAATTAAATATAGAATTATAACCAACTAGATTCTTTCTGAAGCTTAATTTAAATTTTTCATTAAATATTCCTATTTAAGTTGAAAATTAGTTATCTCTAACTAATCAACTTAAATCTGAATATCTTTTAATTTCAAATTTCAAAATTAAGTTGAGGAATTTTAGGAATTGGTTATTAAGATTCTTTAGATATTTTTTAAGTTGATATTTTTTCAAATATTAACTTAAAATGGAATATTTTCAAATTAAGTGGTTACAACTTAATTTTATATTTAATTAAATCTAATTTGAAAGATATTTAAGTTGATTTTTTAGATTCTTCTAAACAACTTAAACAAGATATTTTCAAATTTGTTCCATTATTTTCGAATTTAAATAATAATTGAAATTTAATTAAAGTTGATTTTTTTATTTAAACCAACTTTAATTTGTAATTTTTCATTATTATAATACGGAATAAATGATTAAATAAAATACATATTTTAAAATAATGAGCTTTAATCAAGAGACATTCGATCTCCATTGTTGGTTTTACATAGCTTTTATTTTAGTGAGTAATCCTCCCTAATGGAGGAACGTTCATTAGCAAGTTAGCACCGTTTAATCTCGAAAGATAAGTAGCTTTGTAAGTGTTTTATATGGTATGGATCACCCTAATGGTGGCGATTGTATTTGACTTACAAAATATGAAACAATGTTGGAAGCTCATAAGATAGAATTGCCTTGACTCTCGCCTAAACGGGACAACGCTGAATTCCAATCTTGATCGAATAAAAGGTTGCTAGAATGATTATCATTTTAGATGAATTGAAAACTCTATTCAATGGATGATGCTTTGACTCTCGCCTAAACGGGACACTGTATCAGTTTGTTGAAAACCTTAAAAAATAAACTATGTTAGATTTAGTATTTTTATAACATATGTGATTATTTGTTATTTTCTGAATTATGTATGAATTTATTTGAACCAAAACCTTACTTCTGTTTTATTGATGTATTGTAGTGCCAATATGAATAACCCTCACCCCAATCCACTCCTAGTTAATATCTTAGCAAAAGAACTCTATAGTGTGAAAATGCATCCTGGTAGTTGCATAAACTCGCACCTGTTGATAATGAATCTGAAGTTCCAAAAGGCAAATCTACTAGGAATTGATTTATCAAGAGAACAATGGGTACAATTCATTCTTAATAGTCTTCCTCCGAAGTATAATGAATTTGTTGTTTCTTACATGATCAACAATTTCAACTCCTCCGACATGGACAAGCTCGAAGCAGAATTACGAGCCCATGAACGGAATCTGATTGCAATGGGACCTCCTGGGTTTGTAAATCTTAATCAGAGGAAAAGAATTAAGCATGAAAGCTCTAGCAAAGCTGCTTCTTCAAGTACGATTATCAGACATAATCTTCTATGTTCGAATTGTAATGAAAAGGGACATCAAGAAGAACGATGTCCCCGGCTTCTAAACAATTCAAACGAAGGCAATGCTTTTGTCTTTGAATCATGTGTTTTAGAGAACGACAAATCCACTTGGATTGTTGATTCTGGGTCTACCAACCATGTATGTTCTTCATTGCAGCTGCTTGAAACTTGGGAAAATCTGCTTCCAGAAGAGTTAAAGCTTAAAGTTGGGAATGGTGAGTTAGTGTCGGTCAAAGCTAGAGGAAAAGCCCGCATCAAGTTTCAACAAAGATTTTTAATTTTAGAAAATGTTTTATTTATTCCAAACTTTAGTAGAAACTTGATTAGTGTCTCATGTTTGCAAACACAATCTTATATATTGAATTTTTCGAGTTCTTATTGTTCAATTTCTCGTAATGGATTTCAAATATGTGTTGCTTCCATGGAACAAGGGCTTTATGTTTTAAGACCAAATACACAAATCTCACTAAGTAGTGAACTTTTCAATGTAGCTAAACCTAGAAACCTCAAAAGAAAAGAGATTGATAATGATGATCAAACTTATCTATGGCATTTACGTTTAGGTCATATAGGCTTTGATAGACTCAAAAGGCTAACCAAAGACGGTCCATTGAAAAATGTTGTCTTAGGTGAATTGCCAGTATGCGAGTCCTGCCTAGAAGGAAAAATGACCAAACGTTCTTTCTCTACAAAGGGAGAGCGTGCCAAACAACCCCTAGGGTTAGTGCATTCAGATGTTTGCGGACCCCTGAATGTCAAAGCCCGAGGTGGTTATGAGTATTTTGTCACTTTCATTAACGATTACTCTAGATAAAGTTTTCTTTACCTAATGCAAAAGAAATCTGAAACATTTGAAAAGTTTCAAGAATTTCATGCTTTGGCTGAAAACCAATTAGGTAAAATATAAAGATCTTGCAAACTGATAAGGGTGGAGAATATATGGATATGCAGTTCAAAGATCATTTAATTGAACTTGGAATTGAATCCCAATACACTGCCTCAGGCACTCCACAGCAAAATGGAGTTGCAGAAAGAAGAAATCGCACTCTTTTGGAAATGGTTAGGTCTATGCTGAGTTATTCAGCTCTGTCTACGTCCTTCTGGGGATATGCTATACAGATGGCAAATGACATTTTAAATGTTGTTCCATCTAAAGCAGTCCCTAAGACACCCGTCGAACTATGGAATGGTCGTACACCTAGTTTACGCCACTACAGAATTTGGGGGTGCCTTGCTCATGTCTTGAGAAAGAAAGAAGGCAAACTTGAATCACGAACTGAAGTTTGCATGTTTGTCGGAAATTCTAAAGAGACCAGGGGTGGACTGTTTTATAGTCACAAGGATAATAAAGTGTTTGTTTCTACAAATGCTACTTTTCTTGAAGAAAACTATTTTAAAGACAACAAACCGAAAAGTAAAGATATTTTAGAAGAAATGCTTTCAGATATAACTCCTTCTAATGTTCCGTCCTCTTCCACTCAAGAAGAGGATAATCCCACTCCCTCAGTCGAGCCAACTGAGAAAACTACTACCAAAGTTCCTGTTCAAAAGATCACCGCTCCTAGTAGTAGTGGGAGGGTTTCAACAAAACCAGCTCATTATGGCTTGGATGGTGAAATCAATATGGTCGTTGGTGACGGTATTGATGACGACCCATTAACCTATAAACAGGCAATGGCTAGTCCGCAACGGAAACGATGGTCAGCAGACATGGATTCAGAAATGGATTCCATGAAAAAGAACAAAGTCTGGGAATATGTAGACGCACCTGATGACTATCATCCAATCGGATGTAAGTCGGTTTACAAGAAGAAAAGAGGCGCTGGAGGCGAAGTCAAAACTTTTAAAGCTAGACTTGTAGCCAAGGGTTATACCCAAAGAGAAGGTGTGGACTATGAGGAAACTTTTAGTCCTGTTGCCATGCTCAAATCCATCCGAATTCTTCTCTCCATAGTTGTTGCTTTCGATTATGAAATCTGACAAATGGATGTCAAGACTGCCTTCCTTAATGGGGTACTTGAAGAAACCATCTATATGGAGCAACCAGAAGGCTATGTTCTTCCAGGGCAGGAAAAGAAAGTTTGCAAATTAAATAAGTCTACCTATGGACTTAAGCAAGCTTCTCGCTCATGGAACAAAAGGTTTGATGAAATCATCAAGACCTACGACTTTCTTCAGAATGAAGATGAACCTTGTGTTTACCAACTCAAGGAAGACCAAGTAGTAGTATTCTCGGTCCTTTATGTTGACGACATTTTGATTATTGGAAACAATATCAAGAAAATGACTAACATCAAGGAATGGCTTAACACTCAATTCGATATGAAAGATTTGGGTGAGGCAGCCTATGTTCTTGGCATTCAGATTATCAAAAACCAGAAGAACAGATCTCTTGCTCTCTCTCAAACAACCTACATTGACAAAGTTTTAGAGAGGTTCTCCATGAACAACACAATGCCTTCTAGATATGGTATTCGTCTATCTAAGGAACAATCTCCTACTGATCCTCAAGAGATAAAGGACATGGCGAAAATTCCTTATGCTTCTGCAGTTGGAAGTCTAATGTATGCAATGTTATGCACTAAACCTGACATCTGCTATGCAGTTGGAATCGTGAGCAGGTATCAGTCTAATCCAGGAAAGGAACATTGGAATGCAGTTAAGTATATTCTGAAATACTTAAAGAGTACACGAAATCTTGTATTAGTCTATAAGGGTGGTTCTTTAAATCCCATAGGCTATACTGATTCAGATTTTCAGACATGTCTTGAAGACAGGAAATCTACATCTGGGATGGTGTTTACTCTTGGGGGTGGAGCAGTGGTTTGGAGAAGTGCTAAACAAACCGCGATATCAGACTCGACGATGGAAGCAGAATACATACCTGCAGCAGAAGCTGCTAAAGAGCTTGTCTGGCTAAGAAAGTTCTTCACCAGTATCGGTGTCGTGCCTGGAATGGAAAAGCCTCTGGTCCTATTTTGTGATAATAATGGAGCAATAGCCAATAGTAAGGAACCTCGAAGTCACAAGAGAAGCAAACACATAGAAAGGAAGTATCACATCATCAGAGAATATGTGGCAAGAGGGGATGTACTGGTTGAGAAAGTGGACACAGAAGACAACTTAGCTGATCCATTCACCAAAGTCTTGGCAGTAACTACATTTGAAAAGCACCGTCAGAATTTAGGATTAATTGATAAGTACTGATTAGTTTTATATTAGTGCAAGTGGGAGTTTGTTGGGTTTTATGCCCTAAATAAAACTCCATTTCAATGTAATCCATTTTATTCAACATAATTAAAGAAACAAAAGTATTTTTCATTCATTTGTGTATGTTTTGGTTCATCTTATCAATTGCTTATCTATTTGATTGATATATTCATCTGAAACCCTTTTCACATACTTGATCCTGTTTATTGTGTTGTCAACACATTGGAAAGTAAACATGACTATGTGAATAAAGATTCCTAGATTTATCAGACACAGAGTTTTACTGATATGATAATCTACAACAGAGTTTACTTGCATTTGGAGAAGTGCTATGCTCTTTCCAGAGCATTGGTTAAAGTAAAGCTCTGGTTGGGTGCATGAAGTATGCATCGGAAGGGATCGATATTGAACTTTGACATAGATTTAATTAAACTTACCGTAATATCTATTCAAGTCAATATCGCCTAGTTGATCCTAGATCAAATGATCTTAATCCTGATATGATTAGGCTCAATCTCAAGAGTGTTATTCGTGTTCTTTGATTTGTTAGTTAAGCCTACTTTTGGGTCAGGGTGATACGTACATTTTGGGAACACGGTAGTGCAATTGAGTGGGAGCGCTAACATAAATATGGAATCTATAGCTTCTATCTGGCGAATAGAAAGTAAAGGATGATTTCCTTCAAGCTTGACCAAACGAAAATAAATGGTGGAGTACTCATTTCACATAGCTGAATTATCATTTATACGGGGTTAAGTGTTTTAAGGATAAAATACATTGTAGGGTGTTACAGTAATCTAATCCATTTACAATGTAGATCATTAATATAGAGGATCATTGATCAAATTAGGATTATAACAATGGATAACTAATGACGTGTCTATATGGTGGAACATATAGGGCATTCTATATACTGAGAGTGCAATTCTAAGTTCTATGCGTGGATTCAACGAAGAATTAATAAGTCAGTGAATTTAGGTTATAAATTCTTGATCTGCTTATTGGAAGCTCGGTTTTATAGACCCATGGTCCCCCCACTAGTTGAGACAATATTACTTGTAAGACTCATTTAATTGGTTTTGATTAATCAATTATAATTCTCAAATTAGACTATGTCTATTTGTGAATTTTTCATTAAGTAAGGGCGAAATTGTAAAGAAAGAGTTTTTAGGGCATATTTGTCAATTAAGATACTTTGTATGGTTCAATTAATAAATATGATAAATGACAATATTATTTAATAATTATTTATAGTTATTAAATAGTTATAATTGGCATTTAAATGGTTGAATTTGAAAATTAGCGTTTTTGAGAAAATGAGATGCAGAAATGATAAAACTGCAAAATTGTAAAAGTGAGGCCCAAATCCATAATGTCATGGCCGGCCACTTTTATTTGCTTTATCATCTGATATTTTCATTATTTTAATGCCAAATAATTCAAACCTAACCCTATGTGGAATGCTATAAATAGATAGTGAAGGCTTCAGGAAATAAACACTTTTCACATCTTATTTTCTTCAAATAAAAACCTAAGCCGTCTCTCTCTATACCTAGCCGCCACCTTCACTCTCTTCTTCTCTCTTGTAAAATTCGAACCTCTTAGTGATAGAGTAGTGCCCACACACAACAAGTGATACCTCCATCATAGTGAGGAAGATCGTGAAGAAAGACATTCAACAAGAAGGAGATTCAGCACTAAAGAAAGGAGAGAAAGAGATCCAGGTTCAGATCTTGATAATACTCTGCGACAGAAAGGATACAAGGGTTAGAGATCTGAACGGAAGGAGACATTTTATTCCGCTGCACCCAATGTAAGGTTTGTCATACTTTATATGTGTTTAATTTATAATCGTTTTAGAAGTTCATATTTTGGTGTTAATCAACATACTTGTGAGTAGATCTAAGATCCTGGTAAAATAATTTCCAACACCCGGATGACTATCATGTCCACTTCGGTTTTAGTCTTTAGGAAAGCTAGCCTCATTCTGGGATAGAGTTCGTGTTGGCTAGTTTTCCCTCCTAGAATGGTAGTTCTGGATAGTCGACTCTAGCAGGCCCAATCCTATACGGAAGCGTCATCAGCGAGTATCCTTGGTCCGTGAGTCTAAAAGCTCATATATGTTATTAGAGGCTCTGATACTTAAGTTGACATGGAGAATTCGCTCAAAGAGGAGTTGGTTAAGTTTGTTATTTCTAACTAACTTAACAACCTCGTTTCTTACAGCCACCAACTTTAGGATCTTGATCCCAAGCCTATAAATACTATCTTGACTTGTTATTTCGAGACACCAGATTCAAAACTCTGTTCAGATGAGATTGAAAGTTTGAGAGAAAAAAGACTGAGAGGTAGAGAGAGGTGCAGAGAAAAGAGAGAGATTTGGTTTGAGTTTTATAAGAAGAATCTTCTGTAGATGAAAAAGATTCTTTGGTGTAAGTGTGAGAGTTGAAACACTGTGAGAACTCAACATAGACGTCTCGACTGTATTGTACCTATTCTTGCTCAATCAATAAAGAAGAATTTCAGTGGTGTTCCAGAACTGGAGTAGAGCCATAGATCACATCGATCTATCAGACTTGAACCAGTATATATCTTAGTGTTGATTTCTTTATTTTATTCATTTAGTGTTTTTGGTCTTATATACTCTGTTTGCTCCTATTTTCCATCTGATTGTTGTTCTTAATTTGATAGTCTTGTCATTGCTAATAATTTGATTGTTTAAGTTTAGTTGTTTTGATTCTGCATTGTTAGTCATAATTTTTCCACAGTACAAAAGGGGTATTTTTCTAATCTTTACTTTATATTATGCATCCATAATAAAAAGTGTTATTTTTATAAACTCACAAACTTTGTTATCTACTTTCAGGTCCAATAATCCTAGCCCAAAAGTCAAGTTTCTCTCACCAATCAAAGACAAAGTAAATCAAGAGTCAAAAGACTCTCTTTTCACTTAATGGTTCGAGCCGCACCAAGATCAGCCAAAAGACAAGTCAACAAACCCTAAATACTAACGCTAGTATAAAAGGTAAACTTTCTAACCCTAAACCTACTTCAATCATTCCTTTTTCTTCTAAACAAAATTCAAATCTGCTCAAAAACACTTATCTTTTCTACTCACGACAACATCTAGGTTTAAGGGTTCTAGGGTTATGTTCTTTGCTTCTTCTTCTTCTCTTCTATTGGCGGGTAGGGTTCTAAGGGTTCTAATTGGTTTCGATTTCTATTCTTCTTCTTTCTTCTACCCGAAACAACAATCGTGGTTAGGGTTGTACGTTCTAAAGGGTTTTACTCTTCTCTAAACCCAGAAAAACTCAAGCTTTTTTTTGCCTAATTTCTCAAACACGAACCCAGAAAAATTCAACCACTCAAACACGAGACCAAAGCTCCAAAACTTAAACTAAGAACATACAAACACAAATACACAATATCAAAAATTATAGAGATTAATATGAGAAATAAAAACATAAAAATGATAAAGATAAAGACACCAAATTGATCTCAGAGTTCACCCAATGTTACCGGATACTTCTCCATCATGCTACCTCAGAGCTTGAATCTATTCATCAGCAACAGGTTACAAAAGTATGATTTACAACTTTGATTTATCTCTTGATTTCTCTCTTATTTTCTCTCTTGATAACTAACATATCTCTCTTTTTGTTTTTTTTCTTTACATGAACAAATAAACCGAGCTATACAAAGCTCTCTCAGAGGAAACTCTCTCTCAAGGCTTATCTTAAACTGAAGCACTCTCTTTGGCTCTTTCTTGGCTCTGTTTCCAACCAAAAAATGTATCCTTTAAATATATCTAGGTCTGTGAACTGATCTGGTTAGGTTGAGCCACCAGTGATATTTATTGTAATTGATTTTGTAACTATTTGTTTCTTGATCTTGGTAGAGTATGTCTTTGTAATTGTCTTTATCTCTTGTGTTCTGTTTTTTTTTTCCTGTTGTAAGTTGTAATGTGTTGTGGATAAAAATGTCATTTCATACTCAATGATTAGTAATTTAATACTCTGGTTAACTGTATTATTCCACCTAGCTTCTGTTAAGCAACCAATGATTGTTGATGATGCTCTGAGGGTCTTAGCTTTAATGACCACTAGGGTCAGCTTCCTTTCTCTATCCTTAGCAAGTTCATGCAATGTTTAAACTTAGCTAGGGTTACCACCTTAGGTCCCATGTCTGCAGGGTTATATCTAGTGAGAACCTTTTCCATTGCGACCTCTCCCTATGTCACTTTGTCTCTTATAAAGTGGTATTTAATCTCCACATGTTTGTTTATGTCATGAAAGACATGATTTTTACAGAGATGAACACAACTCTGGTTGTCAGCATACACTATAGGCACACTACTCAGCAAGTTTAACTCTTTTAGCACTCCTTTAATCCACACCACCTCTTTTATTGCTTCTATTGCTGAGATATACTCTACTTTAATGGTTGATGGGGCCACCACCAGTTGTTGGACTTTCCAACTCACACAATTACATCTAATCATAAAATAGTAAGCTAAAGTAGACTTCCTTCTAACTCTATCCCCTGCATTGTTTGGGTCACAAAACCCTTCCACCAAAGTTTAATTTTGTGACTGTCTAAACACAAGTCCAACATCTATTGTCCCTTTTAAGTACCAAAAAATCCATTTCATAGCCACCTAGTGTATCTTGTCAGGCATTTCCATATACTTGCTAAGAGCACTTACAATATATGCAGTATCTGGTATGGTACTCTCCATACGATACAACCTCAAACCAACTGCATTAGAGTAGGGGATCTAGCTCATATCCTCTTTCTCCTTCTCTAACATATGACATCTTTCGTTCTGTTTAATGGGCCACATACATTTTACAATACTCTTTCCCTTGGGTCTTGGAACACAAACCATAGTCTTGTTCTTCCTCAAAGAGTCTGTCTCCTCATTCATTGCATAGTTCCACTTCTTTGCATCATTGCACTTTATAACTTCTTCAAAAGTTTTAGGTGTTGGTTTTTATGGTACTAAATTGGGTAAGCAGCGAAAGAGTTTCGTATTATCTGATTATCATTGTACCATATCCCAATAGATCTCCATATGGGTGTACATTAAATCAAAATAATAAAAATAATAAGTTTAGAGTATATTTCTTGAAGCCTATCAAGGTATCCTCGAAACTTCTCATACGTTGTACCCCTTAATCCAGATGATGAGGAATTGCAATTGGACTCACACCAGTGTCTTCCAAATCGATCTACCACACACAAGGAATAGTATGGACTATTAGGATAAAGTGTATAAATTTTGTTCTTGTTGAGTTCTCAACACATGAGCAAGAACAATTGAGGGAGAAAACAATTTTCTTTTCTCCTCTATAATTTCAAAAATCATAGTGTTAAAGTGATGTCAAAGTGTTACTTCTATTTATAGCTGTTAAATCTCTTCAATTAAATCAAATTTAATTGCTTAAATAAATAAATATCTATAGCTGAATTTAGTTAAAGATATTTATGAGAGAATCTCTCAACTACTTGAGAGGATATTTCAACAACTTTGAAATATCTTTAACCACTTTTCAAATTCAAATATTTATCGAATTTAATTAATTAAATAATTAATTAATCTAAAAAGATAAACCCCATAGGGACAGGACATAAGCTAGGCACCTACCCTTGTTGTTTAAGACAAGGTTGGTGTCTTTTGTCTTGACAAGTACTTTTAACTTGATAAATCTTGTCTTGACAAATTTTGTTTTAGCAATTTTTGTCTTTTCCCTATCTAATTAATTTGAAAAATTATTTATTTATTACAAAAATAAATAATTACTATTTCTCCAATTCAAAATAAATTTTTTTGAACATCTTTATACTACTCTTTATCCATACCCTTGACAGTGTTTTAAGGTGGTGATTCGAGGACCATGGACCTATAATTCTAAGCTCCAATAAACTAGATTATTTATTGAGTCTCATCAACCAAATAATTCTTGTTTATTAATTCCATGATTACTCCACTATATATAGAATTGAACTCTTAATAATTATAGAATTATATTTATTGAGTTTAACTGCAGTGTCTATTTATATAATCAATTCTAGTGATTAGCCTTCTATGTGTTGGTTCATAATTAGTTTTGGTCAAAATACTATTTTAGCCTTCTAATTACTTCTTTATCCTTTAGTTCCATTAATACACTAGTGGAAGTATAGTTTAAGATTCTATCTGAATTTGCGCGCAACTTTCTAGTACCAAAATTAATACATAAAGGGAACCAACATTTGATCCGTAAGGAAAGTTAGGATTCCATAATTGTAGATTGTGTTCCCAGCCATCCACATTATTAGTTTCCGAAAATAGAAGTTCTAAGAATCATATTCTCTAATGTCGTTGTGACATTTTTGGCATCCACTGGGGTCTCCAGAGTTGCCGAACTTGAAAAAATTTTTATCTCACAAATAACTTATATTATATTCACATATTTCAAATAAATCTCCATAATTATTAAATTACGCTTATTTATCCACTTATGGCAAAATTTACAATTTATGATAAATTAGGTTAATAGGATCATAATCCTACTCATTACTACCTAATTAATCCATAATATATAATAAATCCTAATTATTCATAATTAGGTTTTCGGAATATTACATCTAATCTCTCTTCTACCCACTGTATTCTGGTTGAGTTGAATTTGAGTTCTAACATTGTTGTCTGTACCTTGTGCATATGCTTTCTTCTGGAGATTCAAGGTCATTTCCTTCTCATTGAAGATAACATCCCTATTGATGATGGGTCTTTTGAAATCTGGTTCAAGACACCAGAGTTTGTAACCTTTTACCCCTTCAGGGTAGCCAAGAAATAGGCATTTGATTGTTCTTGGTTACAACTTGTCTTGCCTGATGTGAACATAGGCAAAACACCCAAACACCTTCAGGTGATCACAGTTAGGAACCTTACCAGTCCATTTTTCTTGAGGTTTCTTGAAAACAATTGTAGTAGAGGGACACCTGTTCACCAAGTAGCATGCTATCTTAACAGCTTCTCCCAAAATTGTCTTTCCAAACCAGCTCCAGTTAGCAAGCATCTAACCCTTTCTATGAGGGTTCTATTCAATTTTTCTGCAAGGCTGTTCTGTTGAGGAGTCTTTAGAGCTATGTGATGCCTTTCTATTCCTTCCTTGACACAATATTCTTTGAACATACTGGAGCAATATTGAAGACCATTGTTTGTCTTGAGTTTCTTAATCTTCCTCCCAATCTGATTTTTAATCAGTTTCTTCTAATTCACAAAGGTATCAAAAGCTTCATCTTGTTGTTTTTTAGTAAGAAGATCCATACCTTCCTTGAGAAATCATCAATTAGACTCAGGAAGTAGCTTTTTCTCCACCAAATGTCTTAACTCTTAATGGTCCCATAGGTCAGAGTGAATGTAACCCAAGGGTTATTTTGATGTGTGCATGCTAGTTGGGATTTTTAGCCTACAAGTTTTCCTCAATACACATTCTTCACCAAAATCTAGTTTCCCAAACAGTTTATCTTTCAGAATCCCTTGCTTCTCAAGTTTAATGAGTCCTCTGTCATTCACATGCCCAAGCTTTTAATGCCAAAGTCTGGTTTGATCAGTCAAATTGTTCTTGTTAGCTCCATTCTTAGAACAGGTGGCTGGTGTGGCAACACCAGTAACAATTTCTCCAACAAGATAGTACAAACCATGTTTGTATTCTCCCATAATGATTGTTAGAGATCCTTTTAAAAACTTGAGGCAACTCTTATCAATTTTGACTGTACAAAATTGTAAATAATTTTTAGTAATTTTGAAATAACTTTAATTTTATATTATTGATTATTACAAATATACAATTTTAATTTTATAATAAATAAATTTAGTAATTTCATTTATAAATTAAAAGAAATTAATTGATAACTTTACATTAAAAAAATTATTTAAGAATTATTTTTCTTTAATTTCAAAACTACAATGTTTTCTTTTAATTTTGCAAACTTTGTATGTTGTTTTATTGAAATCATCAAAACTTAAGAACTAGATTTTTTTATGAAAAAAAAAAAAATTGTCCATTTTACACATTATTTTGTTTACAATTTTAAATTCACTATTATTGTTTTTAATATATTTTACTAACATTTTGAATTTAATTTTTATTTCTTAAAACTTTAGACAATATATTACTTAATTTTTTTTTTCAAATTACTATTATGCTTTAACTATTATTAATCTAAATTAAATATTGTTTAATATAAAATATAATATTTAAAAAAAGAAAATATAACCTAAAATAAAATTAAGCATACGTGGCTTGACACGTAACATTTATCTAGTATAAATATATGTACAAATTCTATTTTTTTTATGCGGTGGTTCTCGGCGCGTGGATGCTACTTTTGGTTGGCAACATTGAAACTGAACTAGTAAATGAGCAAAGAAATCTGTTTGTCGGGAATAAGAAGACAATGAAGAAGGAAGGGATTGTATGTTGTTCATTTTTACGTGAACAAAGAAAATGAATAGTGTGTTATACAGGTAAACATATTGAGGCGTTGTGTTAGTAATGTGATGGAGTTTGAACAAAATTTAATTTGGGAGAAGAAAAAAATCCCTAATATTGACCAAGAAAGAAAATCCCTAATAATAATATAACTAAAGTTGCTATTGTTGCTGCAAAAAAAAGTTACAAAAAAAAGTTGTCATCCTTGAATGAAATTTTTTGTTGGTATTATTCTTATTTTAACATTTTTTGCTGGAGAATTTTGATAAATATAAGAGCATCTTCATTGATCTATTGTTAAAATATAGCTATATCCTATAAAATGTTTGCTGCCTTCAATAATGTGTCAAAAATTAATCCAAATTTATCACATAACAGTAAAATATCCAAATTTAAATTACATAATATAAAATTTACATCACAATAAATACATAATTTTTATATTTATTTGAATGTCATTTTAATATTTTATTATTAAATTTAATTAATGCCTTAAATTATAAGCCTCATCCGAAATAAATGAGGATCAAATGTTGGTGTTTCTGCAAAATATTCACGATAAAGTCTTTCATTACCTTCAACTCTATCACGTTGAATAACAGTAGGACCTACAGTAGATCCACGACGACAGCGTGTTGGACTCTCATTTGTCATTTTTCTTCTTCAGTCATTACCATGGTCTAGGGGTAAGCAACGGTCGGTTTGGTCAGTTTTTTATACAAAAATATCCAAAATTTGGTTTTCAGTTTTCATGGTTATAATCCGAAAACCGACCAACCATTATATAAATGTAAAAAACCGACCGTTTTAATCCACGGTTTGGTCGGTTAGCTGAGCTTCATTTTTTTTAAAAGAAAATAAGTCTTTAAATTTTCTATAATTATTTCAAAACTAAAACAAATAGAGTAATGTATCAAATATCGTATAATTTAAAAATAAAAACTTAGTTAAATAAATAATATAAAATATTTTTTTTTAAAATTTGTTCAAATTATTTGTGCTACTAATATGGTAATGAGTTATATTAAAAAACTCGTATTATTTTATGAATGTGTGTATATAATACGTAAATACATCAAATTATAATAAAATAAAGCAATGAATAATTGAGACATTAAATAAAAAAGATAAGAAGCAAAACTAGTTTAATAAAATTGTATATTAATATGTACAAAAATAATTATATTATATATGTATAGTGTATAATATATATGTTTGGTTAGTTCTCGGTTTAATCGGTCAGTTTGCCATTGACACTAAAACTAACCATGCAAAGGAAGTTTTAACTGAAGGCGGTTTTTACAGTTTTCGGTTTTTTGGTGTTCGGGCGGGCGGTGTACTTGGTATGGTCAATAATAAAAGATCATCGTCAAAAAGAATTTTAACTAATTGATTACGACCCATTACTATCTGTGAAATATTTTATAATAAATAAAGTCGATATAAACTTGATAGATATGGTTGACCTTAGAAATTGACCAACTGACAGTGGAGTCGAATGTGATGTTGATGCTTGCCACGTGTTACATAATTAGAATAGAAAAATAAATAGACACAGGATTTTATAAAGGTTCGACCCCCTTAGTTAGCGGGTAATAACCTACTATCACTATAATGATGGGATCTGAAGTAGCTCTCTTAAGATTACAATGTATGAATCAGTAGGCAAGTCTCTAATGAGAGAGAGATAAAGCCTTGGAGGCATGTGAGAGAGAGGGAGAGAGCCTTTTGGGCGTGTAGCAAAGAGAGAGAAAAGAAGATTAAGATTTCAGACTTAGAGTTGAGAGCTTAGGGAGCTTAGAGGCTTAATGACTTAAGGTTTTAGAGATAGGCTAATGCTCTTCTTATAGTAGAGATTACATGCCTAATATTCTTAGAAATAGGTAAATAAAGCATTATTTACATAATTAATTAATTAATAAAATACAAATGACTAAATTGCCTCTTGAAAATATATATTTTTCTTCTATTTCCGTAGGTTGTTAAGGCCCAGTCCATTGCTTGACTTGCTGTCCACGAATGAAGGCTGCACATTAATGTCCTCCTAGGCAAAAGTTGGTCAGCCATGCACCTGCAAGATGCAGGCTGGCTGGCCATACAATGTCTGCAGGTTGAGGTCTGGCGGGCCATGTGCCTTCTAGGGTCTGACCAGCCATGCTCCTATTAGGGTCTGGCAGGTCATGTTCCTGCCAGCTTTGTCCAGAGTCGGTCAAGTCCTTGCATGTGTTGGCTAGTCTTAGTAGGTGATGGCCAACCTTTGTGATGGCCAACCTTGGTGAGTTGAGACCAGCCTTTGTAGGTGGAGGCCAACCTTTGTACACCTTTTCCTTGCAGAGGTCAGGCTTCGTTGGTCGATCGGACCCTCCCTTGGTCTGAAAGTCACATTTTGACTGGCCAACTTGTGCTCAAACCCTGGCCAGCCTATAGACTCCCCTTGGTCAGCCAGACATGGTGGTACAGCTCCTTAACAACTCGTTTAACTTCTTTCGCTTGTTGCTTGACGGTTTTGCCATACCTTGTAAGGAGACTTTATCTTGCTATTGGCAAAATTATATTCCACATGTACTTTATCTTGACTTACGTGAACATACCATATCAGTGGACAAATTTGAGATAACAGATATGATATATAAACTTGATGGATAAAATGTAGATGGACAATATGAGATATGAAATGGTCTTATCTATAAAAAAAAAAAAAAAAACAAAAATAGCCATTAGAAATATAGTCGTTGTAAATATAACCGTTAAAAATATAGTTGTGAATATAGCAATTGTAAATGTAGACGAGCCGTTAAAAATATAACTGTTGTAAATATAGTTGTTACAAATATTAATTTTGAAGTAATATAATTAATTGATAAACTAATTTATATTTGATATTATAAATTTTAAATAAAATATTAAATTATAAATGTAAGCTAAAGTAGAGTGGTTGAAGTGAGATGAAAAAATATGATTCTCTAATTAAAATAGCTAAAGAGTAACTAAAATTAGAGAGCATAATTGGATATGCTTACATTACTTTTTAGGGTAAATACCATTTTGGACCCTCTGTTTTACAAAAGTTACCAATTGGACCCTGTGTTTTGTTAAATGACAAAATGGACCCTGTATTTTCTAAAATAGTACAAATAGGACCCTGAATTAATTTTTTGTCAAAATAAAGTTTAATTATAATCCGATCTAAAAGTGTTATGACAAAACTGTTTACATTTTTTTTGTATCTGTTCGTATTAAGCATTGTCTTCAAGTCAGTTATATTAAAAAAAAGTTGTTAAAAATTAAGCTCAGGGTCTTATTTTTACTATTTTAGAAAATACAGGGTCCATTTTGTCATTTAACAAAACACAGGATCCAATCTGTAGCTTTTGCAAAATACAGGGTCCAAAATGGTATTTACCCTACTTTTTATCATTTTGCATAATAAAATTAATAATCTTTTTAATGAAATTCTTTTTAATGAAAATAATAAATTTTACATCAAGTTTTACAATTATACCTTAGATCACTATTAAAAATTGATACAAATACATCACAAAATTATTCTTGGCCAAATTCAACACAATTTTTAAAACCTTCCATTCAAGATGGTCTAGCAATTCGTTATAACCCAATGCAAATTTCATTTCATATGTTGGTGTGCTTGACAAACTAGTTTTTTGCCACTATTTTTTAGATATATTTCTTAAAGTACAAATTTTTGGAGGCAAAATAGTATATAATTCAGCAAAAAAAAAAAAAAAAAATTGGGGTATTTACTATAACTACTCCAATTATTTTCATTCAAATAAATTACTTTGACAAAGCAGTCATTTGAGGAACTGCAGCTATATATTCATGGTATTAGTCATAGTTAAAGACTTGGACTGATATAAAGTTCAAAAAGAGGAAAATAATAGTAGTAATATAATAGTAGTAGTATGTTGACCTACAATTGTACTAATGTGGTGGCCAGGACCACAGGTGTCCCTAACATTTTTCAGAAAAGAAAGCAGAGACAGGTTTCATTCGGTTGACAATCCAATTTGTTCTCTGAGAGTTTGGTAAATGGTCTCAACAAGATTGAGTAGGAACCCATCTGAGCCATGCTTTGCCAATAAGGAAACTGACACAGGAAGGCTATCATACTTCCCAAGTGGTATGCTCACCTATATTAGGTACAGAAATGAATTCCCATGAAATTCCATGATTGGGATTGGGAAAAAGTTGTTAAGTGTTTAACATGTTAGACATTTGATTACTTGAAGAGAAAGTAACAAGAAAAAGTGAGAAAGAAAACCTGGCATAACCCGGATACTCCAGCTATGGATAGCAAGCTAAACGCTCTTGCACGAAACACTTCAAGAGTGCTTGCAGGTGTCTGTAGTTTTGGTGGTGGTCCGGGAAGTGTAGGAATGGCAAGGACACCAAAATCCTGGTGGTAATCCAAATCAGATAAATTAGATTCATGGCCAATGGCCTTGGTAGAAAGGTCTGTTTATTCCATATTATTGGTCAAAATAAATTACAAGATCAATGCTACTTAATTTTCTAAGCATAAGATTGTCAAAAATAAGTTCAGGAGTGAGATTGTTGTTCTTTTTTTTTTTTTGCTGAATTCAGGAGTGAGATTGTTAGTGTTCCAAAGTGTACACGCAGAGCTCTGGCTTATTTTAAAGCTGAGAGAGAAAGAGAGTACCCCAAGAAGTTCAGTAAGAGCTGCACGTATTTCGGTCTTCACAGAGACACAGGCATCGATGTTTTCATCTGTTGCCTCAAGAGCTTCACATACACGTTCTGATATCCCAGGACCTAAATCAGGCTTGACAGCTTTGACCCATTCACCATGGTTGCTCTTGAATTCATACCTAAATAGACAAGATTTTGCTTAGAAAAGTACTGAAGTTAAAAGTAATCACTAAAGTCAATGGAATCCAGTATAACAATCTACACCTTTGAAGCAAACGCATTGCGCTTGATAAGGCCGCCAAAGATGGAATGTTGTACTCTTGTTCTTCTACATTTACTTTACTAACAAAACTTTTCAAGCTCGGAACATTTTCCATGACATAGTTCCCAAGGTTAGCATATTTTAAGAGATGGCCTGCGTTGGTAAATGTAAATGACATCTCACTCTAAGAAAGTTTTTAGATAAAGAATATCCATACCTATATCACCTTTCTAATGACCCAACCTTAATACCTTATCATAGCATATAATTTCCATTTTACATATAAACAAACCTATTGTTTCTCTAACTATGTTAGCCACTCTAAACAGCTGAGTTGTATAAGCAGAAAGTAGAGGGATTAAATAGACTTGTCAATATCGACGACAAACAAAACTGAAATTGCATCTGATAACTTACCCCCAAATAACTTTTCTACTGATTTAGCTAGACCTTCTACGATTAGATTGCCTGGAGTAGTTGAAAGCTGGAAACAGTCTTCTGCAATGATCAACTGAGAGGGTCTGATAGGATCTACTTGTGGCAATTGCAGTAGTACACGTCCAACTCTATTCAAAAGCTCATGATCCCTAGCAAACCATCCTAAACCAGAAGTTGTGTCATAAATAGCTCAAAGAATTGTTCATTTTCATTGCATATGAAAAATAAAGAAATCATCCAGACTGGGTTGTACATTGCAGGTAAAATTAGAGCATAGTTTAGTTCCTTACCAACTGTATCAAAACTTTGTGCCATAGGGATAACCCCAGAAGTAGAAATGATATCATGAGAAGGTCTAAACCCAAAAATTCCACAATAAGATGCAGGGACTCTTACACTTCCTCCGGTATCAGTTCCTGTGATTTAGATAAATTTTGATCCAAATATATACTATTAAAAAATCCTATATTAATCAAGAAAAATAGTTAGTAGGAAAGAATAATCCACCTAAGGAGAAGTCTACAAGGCCTGCACCAACTGCAACAGCAGATCCACTAGAAGATCCTCCAGGCACTCTATCCGGTGCACTTGGATTTCTTGGAGTTCCATAATGCTTGTTTTCTCCATTTATACTGCCAAAATATATGAGCATGACATTGTGTGAAACAATATACCACAGCAATGTTCTACACTTCAACATAACAATATACTAACCTCACAAAACAAAATAATAAATAAATAAACAATATACTAACCTGTATGCCATTTCATCCATGACAGTTTTACCAACACATTTGGCTCCAGCTCGTAAGATAGCCAAAACTGCTGGAGCTGTTGAAGTGGCAGGTGAGTGAGTCCTTGCCCAATCAGGATTTCCAAATCCAGTTACAAATCCATCAATATCAAATCTGCTTTCAAGCTCCAAGTTGAAGAATCAAACAATAAGAATTACGCAGCCAAAAGCCCATTTGAAAATAGATACATACTACACATATAAATCCCTTCAGAGTCAAAAGAATGCAGATGAAACTGAAACCCAGTACAGCAGTACTTGAATTTTATGTACACAACCGTACACATCATCAGATTAGACAAAAACGTAAGAACTACTAGTAGTGAGGGACTCACATGTCTTTGACAGCAAAAGTGAGGGCATGGAGGGGAAGTTGAATATCTGAAGAGGCTGGTTGCAGAATAATTTTTTCCATGAAAGCTCCATTATCGGAGTCTGTAGCCATGTCTATCACTGCCACCGGAGTAAAAGCTTATCAACACGTGAACCTGAAAGCTATACGGACTTTGCTTTGACTAACCGAGAGCTTCATAAAGCTGATGAATAACATCAGCCATTATATATAATCTATTTTAGTCATGGAGTGACAACATTATCCCTTTACTTTACATTAGTGGCCGGTCTGCTTTTATTGGATTAAACCAGAGTTATAAGGGCAAAGCAGGAATATGGATTGTTGGCCTGTTCTTAAATTATTCAGAAAAATTTGTGGTCATTATTTAAGCCTGCATATCTTCAACTTCAATGGTAAAATACAACAGTTCCCATCCACAAGAGAAAAGTCACCAAAAATTTAACCTTGTTGCAATTGCACAATTCCGAGGGTTGAGACACAGTCCAGTGTGACTTAGTCTAAATCAAACACAAAGATCTTATAAAATGCTTCAAGTCATTGAACATTTTATTCTTGTATGCAAATGATGGTTTAAAATCATGTTGATATGATAAGTCAGATCAAAATATGAAATTAAGAAGACAATAAACAAAGACATTGTTACATTGGTAGTAATGTGGGGAAATAAATATCGAATATATGATATTGGAAAAACTTGAATTGCAACATATGCAGATGAAACTTTCAATCTGTTCCATCAGAGTCCTCATCAAAGGTAAACAAATAAGGAATTACAGTTCTCAGTTCACTGGTTTCTCCTTGAGTACTCTCACTAGTTTCCCCCGGGGAACTCCAACCTAGCCGCTGCTTGTAAACAGCATCATAGGCTTCAATATTCAAACCCGAAGCAAGAAACAATTCCACTTCACTAACAAAGAGATCGGTTCGTGCTGCTAGAAAAGGCCTAGCTGCATCAGATATTAATGATCGAAACTCTTCACTTTTGGCTTCTGGCTTGTTTCTTTTTGGTTGTTGTTTGCTCCTACAGAAACCAAGGATTTAAAAAGGTAAAGGCATCGTATCAACATCATCCAATTCTCATTCATGAGAAGCACATATTTTTAACAATTTAAGACACAAATATAAAGCAAATAGTACTTTGTCTGAAATGAATCGATCACTCCACATATGTGGTGTACAACGATGCCAACATCTTCCTCCTACAGCTAAAAAAACGAGCAATTCAGCCATGCTGGCTCATGAAATCCACACGAACTCAAGAAAAAAAAGTTATACATATTATCATCATTTTGCTCACTAACTCAGAGACCTGCATAAGGGTTTGAATTTCCCTTCTCAACCAAGTATGGAGCCAACGGTTTGGATGTAGATACTTGTGTGATTTCCAATAGCTTGACACACTAAAAATATCACTCAAAAGCCCTAATTGAACACAACAAAGTTAGGCACTAGCTAGCTGGAGAATAAATAAAGGGAAACATAGCAAAGAAATCAGTGTAATCAACAGGATGAGTTGAGTCGAATACCTGGTTCGGTGTAATAACACTGTAATCTGTACTTGTGAGCTTTTGATAAGACAAAGCTGAATATAAAAATACATGAATAAGAAAATGAATCTCACAACAGAGATGCAAGACTCAAGAAAAGGAAAACATAGAAACACACCCATATCCAAAATCCTGATTAATGTAAGACTGTTGAAATGAACTTCCGACAAATCCATGTATTATAGAAAAATTTTCCACCTACAAATTACAGAATCCATTAAACCGATCACAGAAAAATGTCTTTAGTCTGTAATCAATGCAAAAATCAAGGAAAATTTTAGTAGTTGAAATTTATTGTCAACTTCTCTACGTTTTTTTTTCGCAAAGTTCTGAAAGTTATGTAGACAAAGGTGAACCTTGCAGAGAGGACACTTTACAGAAGCAAGTTTGAGAGAGTGCTTGCCAGAAACCACTTTAGTCCATTGCATAATGCAGTTGTAACAGAACTTATCTGCAGAATAAGAATTGAAACTATCAATTATTCATTCTATACATATAAATGTAAATAGTTGAATACATACATACGGAAACATTTATCAAGGAATGATTCTTGAATAATGGGTCCGAGGCAGATGGCGCAAGGATTCGATTCCTCCGAAGTCCGAGATTCCCTGATGTTTGTTCTCCTCATATCCTTCTCCATCTCTACCTCCGTTACCGGTCCTGGCCCCGGCTCCGGCTCCGTCTCCATCTCCACCTCCACCTCCACCTCCACCTCCGGCGGCTCTGGTTTCAAGGGAAGAACGACGAAAAGCAAATCGCGGTATACACTTTCTTTGAAAAAAAAAAACTGCGTAGATATATTAAACAAAGAAAATTAAACTTAAGGTCATCGTATAAAATGTTAGGAAATTTTACAATCTACCCTCTTATATACATTGATGCACCTTTGTTTGTTTTAGCAGGCGAAATAATTTCTAGTCAAATTTTTTCTCATAATCATGTACGTTATAGTTATTTAAGACATCCTGCAAAATTTTATGAAATTTGGAAAAGTTTAACACGCCAAAAACTACGTTCAAACAGTGTGTTGCACGCGTGACTATTTTATACGCGTGTAAAATAGACTGTTTGAACATTGTTTTCAATATTGTAAATTATTCCGAATTTCTCAAAATTTTGTAAGTTATCTTAAATAGCTATAACGTACATGAATAAAAAAAAAATAGACTAAAAAATTCTTCTGAATGTCGAAACAAGTCAAGGATGTATCAGTACATCCCTTTTAAGAAAGTGCATTGTAGACTCACCCAAAATGTTATATGTATAGAAGGAATTATTACTAGCGAACACCCATTTAATTATATTATAGGTTTACAAAATTACATAATATAAAAATAAACGAAAATTATAGCTAATAAATAAATTAAAGAGTTGTTTACAATGAAATACATAGATAGGAATACTGCAAATAGAACATGTTCCCTTCAGCGTATTGATAACTGACTCAGAATCACTCTCGATCAACATATAAGAATGCTTCCCGTAGACTGCTGATTCCATAGCTAACAGATAGGCCGCGACTTATAACCGAGTTAGAGAAGTTGAGTACATTGGTAGCTATCCACAACACTGACTCCTTATAGTCCCTAGCCAGAGCCACCACACACATTGAATCACAAACAACTTTAACATTACAATTGATTTTTACCAATTTTCTGGGGGGAGACCAAATAGGAGACTCAACCGTCATTGGCGCAGGAAAAAGGCAAGAACCATAATCTGCGTAACACATAGAAATATAGTCAATGCAATGCTTAATGTTACAAGAAGAATTATTATGAACCTTGTCGTTGCGGGTTTTCCAGATTGTGTCCACCACTATCGAAGCATACAGGAACAACTCTTTGACAACCACTCCTCTAGATTCCAGGCACCATAAGAATTTAACCCAATCCCACACACGGGCTCCCGAGTTCATAACTGGCATCACACCCCAGGTGGAAGACCTCCACATGTGAAACGCAAAGTTACAGTAGAGGGAAAGATGTTTTATAGTTGAGCAATTTGCGGCAAAACCCCCTTATATTTTAATTTTTATACACTTACCCCTTATCTTTTTTTTTTGTGGCAAAACCCCCTTGTGTTTTAATTTTTATACACTTAACCCCCTTATCTTTTTTTTTTTGGTGGCAAAACCCCCTTATGTTTTAATTTTTATACACTTAACCCCCTTATACTTTTTTTTTTTGTGGCAAAACCCCCTTATGTTTATTTTTCTTTGCAAATTTGACACGCCAGTTAAATATTACCGTTAAATATCAACTGGATGACCGCTGTATATGTTGGAATTTATTTTACCAGGATCTTAGATCTACTCACAAGTATGTTCTTTAACACCCTAAATATGAACTTTCTAAAACGATAAATAAACACATATAAAGTTAAGAAAACCTTACATTGATGGCAGCGGAATAATGTCTCCTTCCACTCAGATCTCTAACCCTTGTATCCTTTCTGTCGCAGAGTATTATCAAGATCTGAGCCCGAATGTCCTTCTCTTTGTGTGTGATCCCTCACAGTCTTCCAATCTATGATTGAGGTAACACTTGTTGTGTGTGGGCACTACTCTATCACTGAGGGTTTCGAAATTATGAAGAGGAAAAGAGAGAAGGTAGGTTCGGCTATAAAAGAGAGAGGGAAGGCTCAGTTTTTCTGAAAAATTGATTTTTTTTTTTACAAAAGGCATTAAAAGCATGTTATTTGACTGAGCCATCACTTTCTATTTATAGGCAACTACTAGGTTTAGGTTAGTAATTATTTGGCATTAAAATAATGAAAATATCAATTTGAAAAACCATCCCAAGTGGCCGGCCATAGGTGTTAATGGGCCTTACTTGGATTTTGCAGTTTTCACAATTTTTATTTCTATTTTCTCAAAAACACTAATTTTCCAATTTTAACCATTTAAATGCCAAAACTAATTATTTAATAACTAAAATAGATTATTAAATAATATTTTCATTTAATTTAATTATTAATTAGACATATAAAGTCTATTAATAAATAAATAAACCTAGAATCTCTTTTCTTTACAATTTCGCCCCTGCTTAATGAAAATTCACAAATCAGACATAGTCTAACTTTAGAATTATAATTGATTAATCACAAATCAATTATTGAGTCTTACAAGCAGTATAGTCTCAACTAGAATGGGGACCATGGATCTATATGCTGAGCTTCCAATAAGTGAACCGAATTTACTAAGTAAATCCCTACTTATTAATTCTTCGTTGAATCCACTCTTAGAACTTAGAATTGCACTCTCAGACTTATATAGAGCATATTATATGTTCCACGATATAGATATGCTATCTCATTTAACCATTGTTATAATCTTATTGTGATCAAAGATCCTCTATATAGATGATTTACATCGAGATGGGATAATTTTACCGTTCTCACCCCTCAACGTATTTTGCCCCTTAAAACACTTAGCTACCTGTAAATGATGTTTAGTGATCTAAGAATTAGTCACTTAAACAAGAGCTCATCCATTTACTTCTATTTAGCTAAGCTCGAAGGGAATCATCACTTAACTGTTGGGTTTTATGCCCTAAATAAAACTCTATTTCAATGTAATCCAGATTATTCAATATTAATAAAGTAACAAAAGTATTTTTCATTCATTTGTGTATGTTTTGGTTCATTTAATCAATTGTTTGTCTATTTGATTTATAAATTCATCCAAACCCCTTTTCACATACTTGATCATGTTTATTGTGTTGTCAACACAGTGGAAAGTAAACATGACTATGTGAATAAAGTATTCCTAGATTTATCAGAACACTGGGTTTTACTGATATGACAATCTACAACAGAGTTTACTTGCATTTGGAGAAATGTTATGTTCTTTCCAGAACATAGGTTAAAGTAAAGCTCAGGTTGGATGCATGGAGTATGCATTGGAATGGACCGATATTGAACTTTGAAATAGATTTTTGAAACTTACCGTAAATATCTATTCAATTCAATATCATAAGTTGATCCTAGATCACATGATCGAAATCCTGATATGGTTAGGCTCAATTTCAAGAGTGTTATTCGTGTTCTTTGATTTGTTAGTTAAGCCTAATTTTTGGTCAGGGCAATACATACATTTTGGGAACACGGTAGTGCGATTGAGTGGGAGCGCTAACATAAATATGGAATCTATAGCTTCTATCTGGCGAGTAGTAAGCAAAGGGTGATTTCCTTCGAGCTTAACCAAACGAGATAAATGATTGAGTACTCATTTCACTTAGTTGAAATATCATTTCCACAGGGTTAAGTGTTTTAAGGATAAAATACATTGTAGGGTGTTACAGTAATTTAGTCCCTTTACAGTGTAAATCATCCATATAGAGGATCATTGATCACATTAGGATTATAACAATGGATAACTAATGATGTGTCTATATGGTGGAACATATAGAGCATTCTATATACTGAGAGTGCAATTCTGAGTTCTATGTGTGGATTCAACGAAGAATTAATAAGTCAGTGAATTTAAGTGGTAAATTCTAGATCTGCTTATTGGAAGCTCGGATATATAGACCCATGGTCCCCCCACTAGTTGAGATAATATTACCTGTAAGACTCATTTAATTGATTTTAATTAATCAATTAAAATTCTCAAGATAGACTGTGTCTATTTGAGAATTTATCACTTATTAAGGACAAAACAGTAAATAGAGATTTTGAAGGGCATATTTATTAATTAGGAAACTTTAATTAGTTTCATTATTAATAAAATAAATGACAATATATTATTTGATAATTAATTTTAATTATTAAATAATTAGATTTGACATTTATGTGGTTGAACAAAGGAATTGGCAGTTTTTGACAAAACAGGAAACTATCAGTATAGGAAAAGGAAAGTTGGAAAAGTGGCAAGCCTTGTTTCCACAATGCCTAGGCCGGCCACTCAAGTTCCCTTTTCCCTTTGATTTTTTCAATATTAAATGTCAATTAATTAAATCATAGCCCTGGGTGGTCTTCTATAAATAGAAGGCAAAGGCTTCAGTATTAAAAACAACTGATACACAACATTATTCTGACAGAATTTTCTCTCTGAAAATTCTCTTTGAGCCGCCACCCTCTCTCTCTCTATTCCTTCACTGTTTCGAAATCTATAAGTGCTAGAGTAGTGCCCACACACATCAAGTAATACCTCAATCATAGTGAGGAAGGCTGTGTAGAATTCAGAAACAACAAAGAAGGACTATCGGGCTCAGATCTTGATTATACTCTGCTACAGAAAGGAATCAAGGGTTAGAGATCTGAGTGGGAGGAGACATATATTCCGCTGCACCCAATGTAAGATTTCTGATACTCTTATGTGTTTAATTTTCTATCGTTTTAGAAGTTCATATTTAGGTTGTTAAATCAACATACTTGTGAGTAGATCTAAGTTCCTGGTAAAATAACTTCCAACAACTGGCACCAGAGCCATGGTAATTGATTTGCTTGCAAGAAATTTGGACTTAAAACGATTTGCTTGTGTTTTGGATGGTATCATGTTGCTTTGTGTGTCATATTGATGTTTGATTGTTGTTTGTGAATTCTGGGAAAAATAGTTATTTTTCTATCTCTGTAATTATTTTTGTTGGATAGTTTGGAAAATTTTAAGCAATTTACTTTTTTACAGAACTCGATTTCGATTTAATTTGAATTAGTTATGAATTTTTGAAAATTAGAAAAATCGAGGTGATGAGCACCCTCATCACGCGCGCGGAATGGCTGCAAGCAGCCTTCCTGCGCCGTGATTCCTCGGCGTGCACCCCAGATACGCGCGCGGATGAGCATGCATGGCATGCCATCCGTACAGTTCATCATTTTTTTTTTCAATTTTTTCGATTTTTCATGCTATTTCATGGAATTAAATTCCGATTTTTTTGTGTAGTTTTGTATGTTGATTTTTGTTTTTCAAATTTCAAATCTAATTATCAGAAATAAATTAATTTTATTTTTTAAAATTAATTTTAGATATTAGTGTAATTTGATTTTGAAAATAGGAAAAATTAAATTTTTGCTTACTTTTTTTTCTTATTTCCTTTAAAATTTAATTATTTTTTTTTTAAGGTCAGATATTAATGTATTTTTGGTAACTTGACCTTAATTAGAATAAGATCAAAATAATCATGATAATTTTAAAAGAGAAAATAAGGTATTTTTGTTAACTTTTAAATTTTGTTATTTTTAATTAAATTAAATTGTAAAACAAGAAATGGGTATGTATTTACCATTTTCTATTTTATTATTTGATTTATTAAATAACATGAAATTTAAAAGGAAAGTTAGCAATTTAATTTTGAAATGACATTTAGGTTACCCAAAACCTAATTTTTCAAAATGGTAGGTTTAATTTTAATTTTTATTTTTCGAAATACATGTTTAAAATTAAATAAATCCTACATTCAACTATCCAAATCTAACCTTGTTGCAGGAGTATGTGTTTTAGATTGTTTGTAAGTTTTCTAAAACCTATTATTGCTTGATCTAAATTGCCTTGGTTAACTTGATGATAGATCCAATGATCTAATTTTAACCAATGGTTCAATTGATGATAGATCAAGTAAATAATTTGTAACAGGTAATTTTTACAAACTTCTTTCATCTGTGTATGACCTAGTAACATGATAGGATCCATCCAAATGTGTATGCCTGTGTGAGCCTATATGTTTAATTTCTGTTATAGATACATATAGGTTGTTGTTGCTAAATAAAATATCATAACTGATAGATTTTATTTAGGCTCATTTAGTAGTGAGCCTATTCAATTAATAACAGTTGTTCTTTTAAGGTTAAATTCCTCTCTTTTGGGCCTTGTGTGAGAGTTGGGAGCCTTAGAAGTGGGTACGACATACTGGACCCAACCCCCCCTCACATGAACAACCCCAATTGTGAAGGCCCATTTGCCTGATTTGGATAACTGTGCTAGGTTAATTATATTAGTTTGACCTAATAAAAAATTGATTAGCAACATAATTAATTTCATTCTTCCTTGAAATTAATTTAAGAAAAACATAGTTTGAATAGTTATATTCTGGAAAACTATATGTATTTTTCTTGTATTCAATTAAATATGCAATTATAACCATATAAATTCTTTCTGAATCTTAATTTTATGATTTCATTAAATATTCCTATTTAAGTTGAGATTCAGTTAAATCTATCAAATCAACTTAGATTTGAATATTTTTGAATTTCCTATTATAAATTAAGTTGAGGAATTTTAGGAATTGGTTATTAAGATTCTTTAGATATTTTTTAAGTTGATATTTTATAAATATGGGAACTTAAAATGGAATATCTTCTAAATTAAGTGGTTACTACTTAATTGGTAATATTTAATTAAGTCATTGATTGAAGAATATTTAAGTTGGGTATTTAGATTTTTCTAAACAACTTAAATAAGATATTTTTCAAAATTATTCCATTTTTGAAATTTAATTAAAGTTTTTACTTTAATTTGTAATATTTCATTATTGAGATGTGGAATATAAATGATTAAACAAAATACATATTTTTTTTAAAATAATGAGCTTTAATCAAGAGAAATTCGATCTCCATTGTTGGTTTTACATAGCTATTGTTTTAGTGAGTAATCCTCCCTAATGGAGGAACGTTCATTAGCAAGTTAGCACCGTTTAATCTCGAAAGATAAGTATTCTTATAAGTTTTTTATATGGTTTATGACCACCCTAATGGTGGCGACTGTATAAGACTTACAAGAGTGCGAAACAATGGTAGAAGCTCATAAGATAGAATTGCCTTGACTCTCGCCTAAACGGGACAACGCTGAATTCCAATCTTGATCGAATAAAAGGTTGCTAGAATGTTTGACATTTTAGATGAATTGACAACTCTATTCAATGGATGATGCTTTGACTCTCGCCTAAACGGGACACTGTATCAGTTCGTTGAAAACCTTGGAAAATAAACTATGTTAGATTTAGTATTTTTATAACATATGTGATTATTTGTTTTCTGAACCTGTGTATGAATTTATAGAACCAAAACCTTACTTCTGTTTATTGATATGTTGTAGTGCCAATATGAATAACCCTCATCCCGATCCACTCCTAGTTAGTATCTTTGCAAAAGAACTCAATAGTGTGAAAATGCATCCTGGTAGTTGCATTAACTCGCACCTATTGTTGATGAATCTGAAATTCCAAAAGGCAAATCTACTAGGAATTGATTTATCAAGGGAACAATGGGTAAGACTCATACTTAATAGTCTTCCTCAGGAGTATGATAGTTTTGTTCTATATTACTTATTGAACAATCCTCACTCCTCCGACATGGACAAACTCGAGACTGAGTTAAGGGCCCATGAGCGGAATCTGATTGCAATGGGACCTCCTGGTATTGCAAACTTTAATCAGAGGAAGAAGATTAAGCATGAGGGCTCTAACAAAGCTGCTTCTTCAAGTACAATTATCAGACATCATGTTCTATGTGCGAATTGTAATGGAAAGGGACATAAAGAAGAACAATGTCCCAGGCTTCTAGCCAATTCAAACGAAGGTGATGCTTTTGTATTTGAATCATGTGTTTTAGAGAACAACAAATCCACATGGATTGTTGATTCTGGATCTACTAACTATGTATGTTCTTCATTGCAGTTGCTTGAAACTTGGGAGAATCTTCACCCAGATGAGTTAAAGCTTAAGGTTGGAAATGGCGAGTTGGTATCAGTTAAAGCAAGAGGAACAGCCCGAATCAAGTTTAATTCTAAGAAGTTTTTACTTTTAGAGAATGTTTTATATATTCCTAATTTTAGTAGAAACTTGATTAGCGTTTCATGTTTACAAACACAATTTTATATATTGAATTTTTCGAGTTCAAATTGTTCAATTTCTCGTAATGGATTTCATATATGTGTTGCAAACATGGAACAAGGGCTTTATGTTTTAAGGCGTGATACTCAAATCTCACTAAATACTGAACTTTTCAATGTAGCTAAACCTAGAAGCCTTAAGAGAAAAGAGATTGATAATGATGATCAAACTTATCTATGGCATTTACGTTTAGGTCATATAGGCTTTGATAGACTCAATAGGCTAACCAAAGATGGTCCATTGAAAAATGTCGTCTTAGGAGAACTGCCAGTTTGCGAGTCTTGCCTAGAAGGAAAAATGACCAAACGTTCTTTCTCTGCGAAGGGAGAGCGTGCCAAACAACCCCTAGGGTTAGTGCATACAGATGTTTGCGGACCGCTGAATGTAAAAGCCAGAGGAGGTTATGAGTATTTCGTCATTTTCATTGACGATTTCTCTAGATATAGTTTTCTTTACCTAATGCAAAAGAAATCTGAAACGTTTGAAAAGTTCCAAAAATTTCATGCTTTGGCTCAAAACCAATTAGGTAAAACATTAAAGATCTTGCGAATTGATAGGGGTGGAGAATATATGGATCTGTAGTTCAAAGATCATTTAACTGAAATCGGAATTGAATCCCAATATACTGCCCCAAGCACTCCACAGCAGAATGGAGTTGCAGAAAGAAGAAATTGCACTCTCTTGGAAATGGTTAGGTCTATGCTGAGTTATTCAACTCTGTCTACGTCCTTCTGGGGATATGCTATTCAAATGGCAAACGAAATTTTAAATGTTGTACCATCTAAAGCAGTCCCTAAGACACCCGTCGAATTATGGAATGGTCGTACACCTAGTTTACGCCATTATAGGATTTGGGGGGTGCCCTGCTCACGTCTTGAGAAAGAAAGAAGGCAAACTGGAATCGCGAACTGAAGTTTGCATGTTTGTCGGAAATTCTAAAGAGACTAGGGGTGGACTATTCTATAGTCACAAGGATAACAAAGTGTTTGTTTCTACAAATGCTACTTTCCTTGAAGATAACTATATGAAAGACAACAAACCGAAAAGTGAAATTGTATTAGAGGAAATGCTCACAGATACTGTTCCTTCAAATGTACCATCCTCTTCTACTCAAGAAGAGGATCATCCCACTCCCTCAGTTGTAGCAACTGAGAAAACTACTACCAAAGCTCCTGTTCAGAAGGTCACCACTCCTCGTCGTAGTGGGAGGGTTTCTACAAAACCATCTCGTTATGGCTTGGATGGTGAAATCAATATGGTCGTTGGTGACGGTATTGATGACGACCCATTAACCTATAAATAGGCAATGGCAAGTCCGCAACGGAAGCGATGGTCAGCCGGCATGGATTCAGAAATGGATTCCATGAAAAAGAACAAAGTCTGGGAATATGTAGAACCACCTGATGATTTTCGTCCAATTGGATGTAAATGGGTCTACAAGAAGAAAAGAGGTGCTGGAGGCGAAGTCGAAACTTTCAAAGCTAGACTGGTCGCCAAGGGTTATACCCAAAGAGAAGGTGTGGACTATGAGGAAACTTTTAGTCCGGTTGCCATGCTCAAATCCATCCGAATTCTTCTCTCCATAGCTGCCGCTTTAGATTATGAAATTTGGCAAATGGATGTCAAGACAGCCTTTGTTAATGGGCTTCTTGAAGAAACCATCTATATGGAGCAACCAGAAGGTTATGTTCTTCCTGGGCAGGAGAATAAAGTTTACAAATTAAATAGGTCCATATATGGACTTAAGCAAGCTTCTCGCTCATGGAATAAAAGGTTTGATGAGATCATCAAAACCTACGGCTTTCATCAGAATGAAGATGAACCTTGTGTTTACCAGCTCAAGGAAAACCAAGTAGTAGTATTCCTGGTCCTTTATGTTGATGACATTTTGATCATTGGCAACAATGTCAAGAAAATGACTCACATCAAGGAATGGCTTGACACTCAATTCGACATGAAAGACTTGGGTGAGGCAGCCTATGTTCTCGGTATTCAGATTATCAGAAACCGGAAGAACAGATTCCTTGCTCTCTCTCAAACAGCTTACATTGACAAAGTTCTAGAGAGATTTTCCATGACCAATACCAATGGGGCAAATATGCCCTCTAGACATGGTATCCGACTATCTAAGGAACAGTGTCCTACTGATCCTCAAGAGATAGAAGACATGGCGAAAATTCCTTATGCTTCTGCAGTTGGAAGTCTAATGTATGCTATGCTATGCACTAGACCTGACATCTGCTATGCAGTTGGAATCATGAGCAGGTATCAGTCAAATCCAGGACGAGTACATTGGAATGCTGTTAAGTATATTTTGAAATACTTAAAGAGTACAAGAGATTATGTATTAGTCTACAAGGGTGGTGCTTTAAATCCCTTAGGCTATACAGACTCAGATTTCCAGGGATGTCTTGAAGACAGGAAATCTACATATGGGATGGTGTTTACTCTTGGGGGTGGAGCAGTGGTTTGGAGAAGTGCTAAACAAACTACGATTTCGGATTCTACTATGGACGCAGAATACATAGCTGCGGCTGAAGCAGCTAAAGAGGTTGTCTGGCTTAGGAAGTTCTTCACCAGTCTTGGTGTAGTTCCTGGAATGGAAAAGCCTCTAGTCCTGCTTTGTGATAACAATGGAGCTATAGCCAACAGTAAGGAACCTCGGAGCCACAAGAGAAGTAAGCATATAGAAAGAATGAAATTAATTATGTTGCTAATCAAACTATGTTTTTCTTAAATTAATTTCAAGGAAGAATGAAATTAATTATGTTGCTAATCAATTTTTTATTAGGTCAAACTAATATAATTAACCTAGCACAGTTATCCAAATCAGGCAAATGGGCCTTCACAATTGGGGTTGTTCATGTGAGGGGGGGCTGGGTCCAGTATGTCGCACCCACTTCTAAGGCTCCCAACTCTCACACAAGGCCCAAAAGAGAGGAATTTAACCTTAAAATGAATAACTGTTATTAATTGAATAGGCTCACCACTAAATGAGCCTAAATAAAATCTATCAGTTATGATATTTTATTTAGCAGCAACCACCTATATGTATCTATAATAGAAATTAAACATATAGGCTCACACATGCATACACATTTGGATGGATCCTATCATGTTACTAGGTCATACACAGATGAAAGAAGTTTGTAAAAATTACCTGTTACAAATTATTTACTTGATCTATCATCAATTGAACCTTTGGTTAAAATTAGATCATTGAATCTATCATCAAGTTAACCAAGGCAATTTAGATCAAGCAATAATAGGTTTTAGAAAACTTACAAACAATCTAAAACACATACTCCTGCAACAAGGTTAGATTTGGATAGTTGGATGTAGGATTTATTTAATTTTAAACATTTATTTCGAAAATAAAATTAAAATTAAACCTACCATTTTGAAAAATTAGGTTTTGGGTAACCTAAATGTCATTTCAAAATAAATTGCTAACTTTCCTTTTAAATTTCATGTTATTTAATAAATTAAATAATAAAATAGAAAATGGTAAATACATACCCTTTTCTTGTTTTTACAATTTAATTTAATTAAAAAATAATAAAATTTAAAAGTTAACAAAAATACCTTATTTCATCTTTTAAAATTATCATGATTATTATGATCTTATTTTAATTAAGGTCAAGTTACCAAAAAAAAAAAAATTAATATCTGACCTTAAAAAATAAAATAATCAAATTTTAAAGGAAATAAGAAAAAGGTAAGCAAAACATGATTTTTTCCTATTTTCAAAATCAAATTACACTAATATCTAAAATTAATTTTAAAAAATAAAATTAATTTATTTCTGATAATTAGATTTGAAATTTGAAAAACAAAAATCAATATACAAAACTACACAAAAAATCGGAATTTAATTCCATGAAATAGCATGAAAAATCGAAAAAAATTGGAAAATTGGATGAACTGTACGGATGGCATGCAGTGCATGGCCATCCGCGCGCGTATCCTGGGTGCTTGACCGAGAAATCACGGCGCAGGAAGGCTGCAAGCAGCCATTCCGCGCGCGTGATGATGTTGCTCGTCACCCCGATTTTTCCAATTTTCAAAAATTCATAACTAATTCAAATTAAATCGAAATCGAGTTCTGTAAAAAAGTAAATTGCTTAGAATTTTCCAAACTATCCAACAAAAATAATTACAGAATAAGAACAGTAACCATTTTCCCCAGAATTCACAAACAACAATCAAACATCAATATGACACTCAAAGCAACATGATACCATCCAAAAAACAAGCAAATCGTTTTAAGTCCAAATTTCTTGCAAGCAAATCAATTACCATGGCTCTGGTGCCAGTTGTTGGAAGTTATTTTACCAGGAACTTAGATCTACTCACAAGTATGTTGATTTAACAACCTAAATATGAACTTCTAAAACGATATGAAATTAAACACATAAGAGTATCAGAAATCTTACAGTGATTGCAGCGGAATATATGTCTCCTCCCACTCAGATCTCTAACCCTTGATTCCTTTCTGTAGCAGAGTATAATCAAAATCTGAGCCCGATAGTCCTTCTTTGTTGTTTCTGAATTCTACACAGCCTTCCTCACTATGATTGAGGTATTACTTGATGTGTGTGGGCACTACTCTAGCACTTATACATTTCGAAACAGTGAAGGAAGAGAGAGAGAGAGGGTGGCGGCTCAGAGAGAATTTTCTGAGAGAAAATTCTTTCAGAATAATGCTGTGAAAAGGTTGTACAGTTGTCTGCAACTCTGAAGCCTTTGCCTTCTATTTATAGAAGACCACCAAGGGCTATGATTGGCATTTTGAATTGAAAAAATCAAAGAGAAAAGAAAGCTAAGTGTCCGGCCTAGGCATTGTGGAAACAAGGCTTGCCACTTTTCCAACTTTCCTTTTCCTACACTGATAGTTTCCTGTTTTGTGAAAAACTGCCAATTCCATTGTTCAACCACATTAATGACAAATCTAATTATTTAATAATTAAAATTAATTATCAAATAATATATTATCATTTATTTTATTAATAATGAAACTAATTAAAGTTTCCTAATTAATAAATATGCCCTTCAAAATCTCTATTTACTGTTTTGCCCTTAATAAGTGATAAATTCTCAAATAGACAAGTCCATCTTGAGAATTTTTAATTGATTAATTAAAATCAATTAAATGAGTCTTACAAGTAATATCATCTCAACTAGTGAGGGGACCATGGGTCTATATATCCGAGCTTCCAATAAGCAGATCTAGAATTTACCACTTAAATTCACTGACTTATTAATTCTTCGTTGAATCCACACATAGAACTCAGAATTGCACTCTCAGTATATAGAATGCTCTATATGTTCCACCATATAGACACATTATTAGTTATCCATTGTTATAATCCTAATGTGATCAATGATCCTCTATATGGATGATTTACACTGTAAAGGGACTTAAATTACCGTAACACCCTACAATGTATTTTATCCTTAAAACACTTAACCCTGTATAAATGATATTTCAACTAAGTGAAATGAGTACTCAATCATTTATCTCGTTTGGTTAAGCTCGAAGGAAATCACCCTTTGCTTACTATTCGCCAGATAGAAGCTATAAATTCCATATTTATGTTAGCGCTCCCACTCAATCGCACTACCGTGTTCCCAAAATGTATGTATTGCCCAGACTAAAGATTAGGCTTAACTAACAAATCAAAGAACACGAATAATACTCTTGAAATTAAGCCTAACCATATCAGGATTTCGATCATGTGATCTAGGATCAACTTATGATATTGAATTGAATAGATGTTTACGGTAAGTTTCAAAATCTAATTCAAAGTTCAATATCGGTCCATTCCAATGCATACTCCATGCATCCAACCTGAGCTTTACTTTAATCTATGTTCTGGAAAGAACATAACATTTCTCCAAATGTAAGTAAACTCTGTTGTAGATTGTCATATCAGTGAAACCCAGTGTTCTGATAAATCTAGGAATACTTTATTCACATAGTCATGTTTATTTTCCACTGTGTTGACAACACAATAAACATGTTCAAGTATGTGAAAGGGGTTTGGATGAATTTATAAATCAAATAGACAAGCAATTGATTAAGTGAACCAAAACATACACAAGTGAATGAAAAATTACTTCTGTTACTTTATTGATATTGAATAATCTGGATTACATTGAAACAGAGTTTTATTTAGGGCATAAAACCCAACAGTGTCTATATGGTGGAACATATAGAGCATTCTATATACTGAGAGTGCAATTCTGAGTTCTATGTGTGGATTCAACGAAGAATTAATAAGTAAGTGAATTTAAGTGGTAAATTCTAGATCTGCTTATTGGAAGCTCGGATATATAGACCCATGGTCCCCCCACTAGTTGGTATAATATTACTTGTAAGACTCATTTAATTGATTTTAATTAATCAATTAAAATTCTCAAGATAGACTGTGTCTATTTGAGAATTTATCACTTATTAAGGACAAAACAGTAAATAGAGATTTTGAAGGGCATATTTATTAATTAGGAAACTTTAATTAGTTTCATTATTAATAATATAAATGACAATATATTATTTGATAATTAATTTTAATTATTAAATAATTAGATTTGACATTTATGTGGTTGAACAGAAGAATTGGCAGTTTTTGACAAAACAGGAAAATATCAGTATAGGAAAAGGAAAGTTGGAAAAGTGGCAAGCCTTGTTTCCACAATGCCTAGGCCGGCCACTCAAGTTCCCTTTTCCCTTTGATTTTTTCAATATTAAATGTCAATTAATTCAATCATAGCCCTGGGTGGTCTTCTATAAATAGAAGGCAAATGCTTCAGTATTAAAAACAACTGATACACAAAATTATTCTGACAGAATTTTCTCTCTGAAAATTCTCTCTGAGCCGCCACCCTCTCTCTCTCTATTCCTTCACTGTTTCAAAATCTATAAGTGCTAGAGTAGTGCCCACACACATCAAGTAATACCTCAATCATAGTGAGGAAGGCTGTGTAGAATTCAGAAACAACAAAGAAGGACTATCGGGCTCAGATCTTGATTATACTCTGCTACAGAAAGGAATCAAGGGTTAGATATCTGAGTGGGAGGAGACATATATTCCGCTGCACCCAATGTAAGATTTCTGATACTCTTATGTGTTTAATTTTCTATCGTTTTAGAATTTCATATTTAGGTTGTTAAATCAACATACTTGTGAGTAGATCTAAGTTCCTGGTAAAATAACTTCCAACATTAACTTCTATACACCAGTAGAAGCTATAGATTTCATATTTATGTTCAGCACTCCCACTCAATCATACTATCATGTTCCCAAAATATACGTATCACCCTGACCCAAAAGTAGGCTTAACTAATAAATCAAAGAACATGAATGAGTTGAGCCTAATCATATCAGGATTTAGATTCTTTTAATCTTAAGATCAACTAGTGATATTGACTTGGAAAGATATGACGGTAAGTTTATAATATCTTAACTAAGTTCCAATATCGGTCCAGTCCAATGTATACTCCATACATTCGAAACTAGTATACTTTACCAATGTCCTGGAAAGAACATAACACTTACTCCAAGTGTAAGTACACATCATCGCTGATTATCACATTAGTGTAAATCTAAAACACTGATGAAACAGGGACTTAGTCTTTTGATTCATATAATCACAATCACATTCCACTGTGTTGACGATACTGTGATTGTGAATAAACATATGATCTGGACTTAACAGATTTTGTGTGTAAATGTAATAAACATATTAAACCATTAGCATGTAAAATTCATGCAAACATAAATCACTTCAAATTTCTTATATTGATAACTAATCAGATTGTAAAGGGTTTTATTTAGGGCACAAAAAACCCAACAGTATACACCTGTGTATATGTAACAGTAAAACCTCAAAGTCGATACACCTGTAGTAATCCAGTTGGTATTTAACGGTAATATCTAACTACAACTTTAAATTTACAAAGAAAAGTAAATTTAAAAGAGTTTTGCTTCCAAAATAAAAGATAAAGAGGTTAATGTATAAAAATTAAAACATAAGGAAGTTTTGCCACAAAAAAAAAAGATAAGGGGGTTAAGTGTATAAAAACTAAAACATAAGGGGGTTTCACCACCAATAAAAAAGATAAGGTGGTTAAGTGTATAAAAATTAAAATATAAGGGGGTTTCGCCGCAAATTGCTCTTTATAGTTTCCTCTCCCTCCCCACAAATAGGATAGGAAACATCCTCAACCTGAATTCGTCTAGCAAGAATGGACCAGGTTGGCAAGGCATAGGATAGGATACTCCACCACAGAACTTTGTGACGCTCCAAAATTTTAGAGTTCCATAGTTTATTCCAAAGAGCAGGAGCGACATTGCAAGAAGGGGCACGACTCAAGGACTGCACCAAATAGGCAGACTTTATAAAGAATTGACCGTCAGATTCTTTGGTCCAATTCCACTTATCACTACCTTGGCCATAGGGTCTACCTCCTTTAATAATACAATTGGTTGTTTCTAGTCCAAGAAGTCATTGAAGTTTCAACGTATCTCAGTCTCCATTTTCTGAAAGTAAATTCGCTACTTTTTACACACTCTTAGGCCAAGCATTAACAGGGTGAGGATAGAATTCCCAGCCATGTAAAACCTATGGATCTTTCCAAATCGTAGTATACACTAAACACACTGTACATTCACTTGGAAAGCGTCTTTTTTATTTTAAGGAAAAACGTGCATATAAAAAATAAGGTTAAACCTGACAGTCATTACAAAAGATATTAGTAGAAGATACAAGTAAGCAACTATACTGTTAGTGGGTAAACACCCACTTAGTCACATTATAGGCCACAAAATTACAAGATATACTAATACTAGAAAAAGGACAGCTAATAAAATATGGAAAAATTCTTTTACAAAATAAAAAGTAGTTCCCAATCACCCAACAAGACTCCTAACCATTGAGAGTTGACTACCCTTGAATCGCTCTCCACAATAATAAATTTGCAACCTTTATCTCTTGCCACTTCTAAAGCCAAACAACAAGCAACCACCTCACCACAATGAGCATCAAAAAACTCCAAATTAGCCGTGTGCACCCAAGCCACCTCACCATGGTGGTTTCTGGAGACCACAACAATACACATGCTTTCTATCCCTACTTTAACATCACAATTAAGCTTCAGCCAATCTTGGGAGGAGGATGCCACTCTTCCAACAAGATTGTGGTAGGAGTAGGGAGAAGAGAAGCTCCAATATCTGCATAATTGTAATGAGTATAGTCATTGCAATGGTTCACATTATCTAGTTTATTATTGTGTACCTTGTCAATTTGAGCCCACCAGATAGTGTCAACAACAATCTATGCATAAATGAAAACTTCATGTGCATTAATACCTTGGGATTTTAAGCTCTAGAGGAATTTCACCCAGTCCCACATGTGAATGTCAGTGCCATAGACACGATATAAACCCCATGGGGATGAGCGCCACAAATGAAAAGCCAAATTACAAGAGAGGAAGAGGTGTTCCATGGATTCCTCCTCAGATCCACAAATAGGGCATCCTACATCATCAAGATTGAATCTCTTATTAAGCACGACCCGATTAGGGAGGGCGTTGGAAAGGATGCACCACCAAAGGATCTTATGACTCTCCAAAATTATGTTATTCCAAAGCTTGTTCTAAAGGGAAGGAGCAACCTCATAGTGAGGAGCTCTTTGCAATGCTTGAATAAGGTAAGTTGATTTGCATAAGAAATGCTTATTGCTTTCCTTTGCCCAGATCCACTTATCTCTACCATGGTCAGAAGGTCTTCCCCCTTTCAAGATGACAGTAATAGTTTCTTTGTCAAAAAGGAAATTCAACCTACGAGCATCCTAATCACCACTAACAGTTAGAAGACCCGCCACTTTACTTAACCCAGACTAAGGTGACCCATTAGGTTTCGGGAAGAAATCTCTACCATGAGACCCTTAGGGATCATTCCAAATACTAGTAACCCTCCCATTAGCCACCATTTTGCAATCTCATTTCTATAAGATGGCATTCGCCTTCACTACGCTTTTCCCAAAACCAAGAATCTAAGTCTTTGTACTTGCAATTAAGAAAATTCGTCCCCTTCAGATATTTAGCTTGCAAAATTTAACAACACAGTGACTCGTTTCCAATCAATAAGTTCCACCCACACTTAGCTAGGAAGGCCTGATTCATCTTTCTAGTTTTCTAAAAACCAAGACCCCCACAGGACTTGGGGAGGCACATCTTATACCAAGCCTTAAGGTGAAGCTCATGGTTTCCTTTTTCAAACCCCCACCAAAAGTCACGGGCCATCCCATCAATCTTAGCCACAAGACAATTTGACAGTTTAGTAGTTTGCATGACATACATGCGCATAGAAAGGCCCATAGCTTTAATTAGGGTAGCACCGCCCAGCCTTTGAAAGTGATTTAGCTTTCCAACCTTAGAGTTTTGAGGTGAGATGATCCAAGATGAAGTTGAAATCTGCATCCTTTTCCCTAGATTTGAATAAAGGGAGACCCAAGATTTAATATTTCCTTTCAGGCTACCAATCCCTAAAGCATCTATGATTCCTCTTTTCATCCCATGGGAAGTATTCTTACTAAAAGAGATTGAAATTTTGAGTTTATTGACCTGTTAACTAGACCAAGAACCAAAATTCTCAATGCATTTCCAATAGCCTTTTGCCTCCTCCAAAGAAGCCCTTCCAACAAGAATTAAATCATCTGTAAAGAAGATATGCAAGAGAATCAGGCTCTCAACATAGTTTAATGCCTTGAATATCACCCTTCCCCAAGGCTTCCTCTAAAAACCTTGATAAAATTTCTATAGCCCAAATGAATAGGTAGGGGAAAGAGGATCACCCTGGCGTAAACCACATGAGGGAATAATCTTCCCTTCTTGGCCTCCGTTCAGGCAGACATTCAGGGTGGTTGAAGAAATACACTGGGAAACCTAGGTACGAAACTTATCTGGAGCACCAAAGTAAGAAAGGACATGATCAATGAACTTAGAACTCAACTTGTCGTAGGCTTTCACAAGGTCAATTTTGATAGCGAAGATACCCTCTTTTCCCTTATTTTTGTTGAAAGAATAGATAATTTCTTGGACGATCACATTGTTGTCTTGGATACTTTGATCGGGCACAAAGGCAACTTGAGTAGGACATATGAGTCTAGGTAAAATAGGCTTTATTCTATTGGCAATGATTTTAGAAATAACCTTATACGTGACATTGCATAGAGAAATAGGCGTAAAATGATGGGTTATTTTCAGGTTTTGGATCTTGGGAATGAGCACTAAATTAGTAGCATTTATTCCCTTATGCACGAAACTTGTCTTAATGTAATCAGAGACAGCATCACAAAAGTCTTCCCCCACTGAATCACTTAGAAAATGTCAATATATCTAATTATGATAACTGAGCAAAACAATAAACGACAGCGCAATCTCGAATTAGCCATCATACTAAAATAAATAAAGGGAAATTTCATTTATATGCATTTATTAAGTGTAAATTAATACACTAAACATAAGTGTATCAAAATTGTTAGAATAAGCTAACTTTTCCTTAAACAAAAATTACCCCCTCCCATTTTGAAAACTCACCTCTATCTCTCTCTCCCTCCATTCTCTCTCGCTCTCTTCGCTCGTAGCAAAAGATCCCCACAAATCAGCGACCATGACCACTGTCCCAACCCAAATCGTGGCTCTCAAATGTAGATGACCACTCAAACGACTGAGCCCTGCATGAACCACCCACAGACCACCATATTTGCACCATTTTTGATCGGTCACGCACAGACAACCGTTGAATTGTCTCGACCATGCACATGCCACCATCCTAACCCACGAATTCCCCTATTTTTGATCAGAAATGTCTAAGGTAAGTTTTGAATCCCTTTTTGGAATTAATTGTCTTTTTGGTTGTTAAGGTTTAATTTTTATTTATTTAGGGTAGAATTTTGTTAAGCATTTGCCTTATCTGTGATCTGTAAGTTTGGTTTGATCTAGGGTTTGATTTAGGTTCGATCTGTGCTACTACTAGAAACCTTGTTTTAAGGCTAGGCTCGATGTAGGTTTGATGCCTGTGCTCTAGAAAAAAGGATAGAAGTTGAAGACATAGGTCTGATATAGGTTTGATGCTACCCAATACGTTTTAAAATTTGATGAGTTTTGTATATGTCTAATAAGGTCTGATGTACGTCCAATTCATGGTCTGATACTCTCTTATAATTTTTGAAATTCGATAGACTACGTGTAGGTCCAATAGAGGATGATGGTTATCCCCAACAACCAGTTGGTATGATCTGGACACAAAAGACAAGGGGAGGTGAGCAACCTGACAAAGCGGCAAGGTTTAGACAAGACTCTGGTCAACTGTGCCCAAGAGTACTTGCCAAATAATTTTATCGTATGTATCAACGAAGACAATTTCAAGTGTAACAACTTAGAAAAATGTGGAGTTTTAAGTTGAGTATTTGACTATAATAGACTCACCATAAATTGTCATACAAAGTGTTTAAGGGAACCACGTATGAGACAAAGGCTGTATAAGTTCACAAGGCCATGATAGGATTCTTGTCGAGGTCAAAAGAGGACAAAAAACTGGCAACCCCCTTGGGATCAAAGCCCTAGGTCAGCTAGGGTCCCAAGGCATCAATAGGGCCTGTCAGGGTCCCATGACCCATGCAAGAATCGGCCAGGGTCAGAAGACCCATGCATGAACTGGCCACCTTCCTAGGATAAACCCTAGAACTGGCCAGCCCCCATGATAAAACCCTAGAATCAGCCAGGTCTTAAACAAGACCCCTAGCTAGGATCGGCCAGGGTATGTTTGGGATCAAAGTGTTTATTTTTTTAAAACTCGAACGTGTTTTTCGTGACTCAAAGAGTCAAGAATCGCAGTGAATGTCAAAATTGAATCTTTTTCAATAGGAAATTACACATTATGTATCCTAAAGCTATCATGCGAATTAAGATACCAAAAAGACTACAATGTAACGTGAGAATCAAGAATGTATAAAACATGGAAAAGCTTGAACACAACAATGGCAAATTCAAGAAAACAAGTAGATAATGGGATTTGAAAGCTTACCCATTAGTGAAAACCTTCAAGAAAGCCGGTGGGAAGCTTGGATTGTCGAAACAAAGCAGGAATCCCAAGATTCGGGGGACCTAGGTACGTCGGCCTCAAAGGGAAAGTGAAGAGCTTTCTCTTGTTTCCTTTTTGAAGAGAGAGAACATAAAGTGTGAAATGAGAATGTTTTTCACCAAGTAGCCTTGTATATAGTTTCTGGTAGCCCCCTCTCGTTTAACATGCAGCAAAAACCATGCAGTTTGTAAAAACAACCATGCAAAATATTATCAGTTCTTTATTGGGGAACGTGAGCAGCCAAACAAGAGAAAATACTTCATAACTAAAGTTATTATAAAACCTGCCTGGTTAAGACTCCAATAGTCAAAACTGAAGCTAGAAAGTCACTATTCGTACAAACATTCGCATAGGGACTTGGGGATAAATGTTATTTCAATTTTTACCCACATGGCGTGACATGTCCACATAGGCAAGATTGATGCCATGTGGAGTACAGCCTATCACCAAGAAGGCCAAGTCATCATGTATAACTTATCAATTGATGATGAGTCCAAATACTTAAGCGGGACATAGGACAATGAACTAGCCAACTTAAGGGGTCTGGCCGGACCCCCTGGCCAGTCCTATTGCCAGCATAGGCCAGCCAGCCTCCAACAAAGGAAGGCCCGACCAGCCTCCTTCATGGCAGACACTTTTTGTGCCTCTACAGCTTTCTGCTTGGACAACACTTCCAGTTATGTCATTTTCTATGATTGGTATTGAGAGCTAGGGGTCTAGTGGACAGTGTGATATGTACCGGTAGCTTATCTCTTGTGATTATTTGTGGTCTCTCTGTTTTGTTTATACATGATGATGATGATGATGATGAAAAGTTTTGTTTTAAGAGCTAACCATGCAAGGATTTTTTTTATTAAACTGTTGGTCCTCTAATATTAGTTGTTTTCCTACTGTGCTTTATAAGCTCACCCCCTATATTTCCTCTTCCAAGAAGTCAGATTTGTACTTGTGGGTGAGAAGGAATCGTTGATGGAGAATAGTGTGATTAGCTTAGTCTTATCTTAGATATTAATTAACTATTCTTTTAATGATTGAGTATGTACCTTATTATTAATGAGTGGTCTATATTAGGGGTGTTCATCAAGCCGCTTAAACTGCTCAAACTGCCCGCCCCACACCGCACCGCAAAAAAAATACGTTTGAAATTCTTTACAGTGCGGTCGCGGTTTGAATTTTTTTAAACTGCGCGGTGTGGTTTGCGGTTTTGAATTGTTAATATGCGGTTCAAACCGCACTGCACCGCACATTATAAAAATACCAATTTTTATATTTATTTAGGTCCGATATGTGAATGTCCAACCCAAAAGCCCACTAATTATTGTATTGTTAAAACTTAATTTTTTTTTTGTATTTATTTTCAAGCCTTATGGTATTTTTGACAAGTGTTGCTCAAACTTTGTTGTATTTGTGATAGTTTAATTATTTGGTGATTGTCCAAACCGCAGTAATCGCACTGCATCACACCATTTTTTACGGTGCGATTTTGCGGTATTTTAGTTTCGCGGTGCGGGTGCAGTTTGGAAAATTAGAAAAAGTGCATGTGCGGGTTAGTTTAAAAAATAGTCGAAAACCGCACCACCGCACCACCGCACCACAAACACCCCTAGTCTGTATCATTTAAATAGCTATTAACAACTAGGGATGAGGAATATGATGGATGCTTAACATTATTTTAGTGTTTTTTTTAATTATTAAATCCAATCATTTGGTGACTACATAACTGTGGGAATATTATTATTCTACATATATATGTATATTGATGAGTGGTCCTATTTTATTATAATTATTTTTCATTTGTAATAGTAGTTATTCTATTATTTTAAATATGTATTTTATTTATTTTTGTAATATAAACAAAAGGATCGCTTGTAAGTATTATTTTTCAACAAGGGTCAAAGTGTGACATTTGACCACCCAAGTTGTGAATATTACATATCTGCCACAGCCTAGGGCTCAGGTCGTAACAGGGGACAACTGCCTAGATATTGTGAGATTGTGTCAGAGGTGCACCACATTGGATGCATCAGAGATAGTTAGCGATCCTGGACAATGCTTCGCGTATTCACGGAGGTCCGTGGTAGTATTTGTTATAAGGACTGAGATAAGGAGCCTTGATTGTCATACTCATATGTTGAGCCTCCGAGTCTGGGAGTGTGGAACCTAACTTGATCCCCCTTACCTTCCCAAAAGTTCCTGACATGCACTTACACGTGATTTCACTCCTGGGATGAATAATCTGTGTGAAGGACCCGCCAAACTACTTTTTGGGAGAGTAATGTGTCAACCTTCCTAGATCTCATATTCGAGACTTGTACGTCTTCGCCCTAAATGAGCTTATTGTATAATGGGCATCCTTGAGGAAGCCATATCTCGTGTGAATAGAAAACATGAACGAAACCCTGAAATATTTATAGATATTTTCAATCTTTGATATTTTTAAAATATTCATAAATATTTTGTTATTTATTATATATGTATATAAAAAAAAAATAAGCAACATTTTAAATTGAAGTGGTGCAGAGAATTAATATCTGTAACTAATAATTTTGAACCTTAAAAGTTTAATTTGGTATTAATATTTTCTTATGGAGTGTATATCAAATATAATTATATTTATATGAATTATAATTATTATTTTATTAGTTTATGATCAAATTTTATATTTTTAAGTGACTATAAAAAACAACTACTTTTAGTGATAATTTTTTATTCACAATATAAATTTTTTGTAGTTAAATGTGATTTTAGTCATAATAAAAAGTTATTTGTAATTAAAACATAGTATTAAGATATAAATTGTCACTAATTTAGTTTTAGTCATAATAAGTATTGTGACTAAAAATATATTTTAGTCACAATATAAAAATAATAATTTATAATTAGTCATAATTATTTTACTTTGTCATTTTATTGTAATTAAAAATCAGATTTATTATAGTGAGCAAATATCAATAATAGTAATTTTCTAAATTTTTGTCGATATTGAAAATATATATGATATTTCAATGAATTTATAAATATTAATATTTTCAACTATACCGATATAATTTTCTAAGCAAAGATAATGTTGTCTTTCTCATTTCAATCATAATGGTGGTACAATCACATTTCTTTCTTTATGAAAAAAAAAACAAAACTAGTGTAACTAATGTGCAAGCACACCTTTTATGTTGTTGAATATTAGGAGTGGCAATTTAATTCATGACAAAACAACACGACATGAACTTAATACGAATTATTGTGGCTTCGGATCATAAAAAATAGAAGTGAGTTGAAATTGAGTTGAACTTGAATAATACGATTTTTATTTAGGTTGGGTTAGGATTAATGCATGCGACACCAAAAAATCGTTTATATCTAATATATTATTAAAAATATTAATATATAATTAAATTATTATTTATTTTTATAAAAAATAATATAGATTAAAAAGAAAATTATTTACAATAATTTGTAATAAATTATTTTAATTAATTAATATTATTTATTTGTAACTTGATATAATTTTATATTTAATTTATCATTTAAATTGGTTAAAAAATTATATAATTATACATATGTAAAAATTAAATATCAATTGTGTTAGTTAACATGTGTTGTAACATACGTATAGTCGACATGAGAACACGGCAGGTCGAGTTAAGGTTGAGATTTTTTGACACGAAATATATATAGGTCAGATTAGGATTGGTCAAATAAACATGTCAACATATGTAATGAAAACAAATATAATAGGACACCACGAATTGCCAATCCTAAAATATATATACACTAGTGGAGAAAACACGTGCTATGCACATGCCTCATATAATTAAAACAAAATAAATTATTTAAAATTAATTTGATTATGATACATTTAAAAAAAAAAAATTAATTTATAACATATTATTCATCTTATATAAAAAAAACTCTTATTATTCTAAAATGAGAAAAGAAGACTTAAATTTTTGTAAAAATAATATTAAACTAAACTAAATTATTTTTCTATATATATTGTTTGTAAAATTACACCTCATAATAATTATTGTAAAAACAACTGAATTACCTATTAATTAAGTACCACGCACATTTAATTTTTTCTAGTTGTAAAGCTTTACAAAATTATGTACATTAATTTTAATAATTATTTTGAAACTGATTTTTTAAATTATTATAATACACTTTTAAATTTTCAAATAATTTGTTAATGTAATAATGTACGTATGTTAGAAATATTTCTAAATTTTTTAAATTATTTTTCATTTTTTTTTAAAAAAATACATCAACTTGAAAAATATTGAATAAGTTAAAACAATGATTAACTAATTTAATTTATTCTATTAATATAATGGAGGGTGGATAAAGACTACCGTAAAGATAAAAAAAAGTATTTAGTGACTTTATTACTTAATAGCTTAAATGCAATGCTGGAAAATACTAATTGATTTTGCTACAAATTAATTTTAAAATAAAATTAAATTGCATAACTTATTTAAACATTGACTTTTAATAAAATAAATTATTAACGAAACAACAAAAATTTTATAAATCTTATATATAAATTTGTAAAAAAAACAAAAATACAAAAAACTTAATAATTTCTTTAGTATTATTAAAAAAAAATGTATATAATTAAAATTTAAATATGTAGATTTAATAAAAGAAAAATGTAATGATGATAATATATTCATATATTTTATTTTAAATTAATTTTAAAATATTTAGATAATTTGAATAATTCGTGGTATTCAAATAAAAATAACATATTACATCGTCAAAGATATTATTTTATAATTAAATTATAAATTTATTATTATAAAATAATGAATCTGTCATTTTATATTGTATAGTTGTTAATATTTGAAACTAACTCATACATGGATTTGTATGAGAATAAAAATATTTTATGGTTGTCTTATTAAAAAAAAAATAACTCTAGAATAAAATTGTGTAGCAAAATAAGTGGATATTTCTTTTTTAGTTTTTTAAGATAATAAAAAAAATAAAAAAAATATTTATTTACTGAAGAAACTGTTGGAAATTATAGTTCTAACCAACACCTTAAAGAAGCAAATAATACAATAGTATACAAAAGTGATATTTTTAAAAAACTAACACAAATTACCAATGTTTGTTCTAGGCCCAAAGTTCAAAGCAATAAAGCCTCACCAAATGAACCACAATGTTCGACCCAATATAGAATGAGCCCAAGAGAGACTTTCTCTCTCCAATCAACACATTGCAACCTTGAACTTAGCTATCTATTCGGCCAGAGAAAGAGTCAAACAATGACTCTTAATTCCCTTCAATTTCGGCCCAACAAGAGAGAGACTTTTCACTCAATTAATGGTCCAGCCCAAGAAGACCAATAAACCCTAAATGTCTTAACCCTAGATATATAAAGAAATAAGGTAATGTCATTAACCCTAAAACTTTCTACACACTTCGGCAGCCACACCCTATTTTCTCTAAAATTCAAAATTTCTTCTTCTTTTCTTCTAATGGCAGCAGCAAGAAAAATCTAGGGTTCTAAATGTTTTTCTTTTCTCTTCTTCTTCTTTTCTTTACAGTAACAACTAGGGTTAGGGTTTTCTTTATCTTCTCTTCTTCTTCTCTTCAACACAAATGGAAGCTAGGGTTATGGGGTTCTAATGGGTTCTTTTATCTTCTCTTCTTTTCAACCGAACTTAGGATTTCTTCAAGCTTCTCCCTTTCTCTTCAAATGGCAGAAATGAAATGGTAAGGTTTTCTATCCTTTCTTCTTCTTCTTACAGCAAGCTTGTTCTATGGTTTTCTAGGGTTTTGATTTCTTAAAGCTTCTTCTTTTCTATTTTAATGGCAGTAAGAGTTTTATGGGTTATTCTAATATTTTCTTTCCTTTCTTTGCAGCTACAACCCGAGACAAGAACAACCCAAAAAACTCACTCACTCATGGCTCCACTCACTCAAATCCGAACCCAAAAAAAAAACCCCTTTAACTTCGGCCAAAACTTTAACACAACCCGAAAATACAAACTCAAGAACATAAACACATACACAAATACAAATACCAAAAATAATAAGAGTGAGATGAGAGAATGCAAACAGTGATTAAAGTAGATGACCCCAAAACTTTGATCTCGGAGTTCGCCCAAAACAACCGGCTACTTCTCCGTCAAGCCCTCAAAGCTTGAATCCATTCATCTCAAAAATAGGTTACAATCTTTGATTTACAACTTTATATTTCTCACTGTTTTTTGACTTTTGATACTAACAAAAACTCTCTTTTCTTTTACATGAACATCTCTAGGAGGAGCTCACATGGAGATGACAACTCTTAGCCAAAAGGCTCTCTTTTTCTCTGTTGTTATTTTCTGTTGTTGTTCTCTCTGGCTGTGACTCTCTATTTTTGCTCTGTATATTATTGCTTGTATCTGAGAAAAATACCTCCTTTTATACTGATCTGTGATTCTGATCTAGGGCAGAGCCCTAGAGTAATATTTGTAACTGATTTTGTAACTGCTTCAGTTGTAACTGTCTTTGTAACTGTCTCTATGTTCTTTAGTCTTGATATTTGTTGTATCTGATGTAATGGTATATTTGTCAAACCCTGTGAGTGGTGTTAATTCAACTTAAGGGTAAATAAGGGAATCTTTAACAACAAATTCCACCCAGATTCTCTTATTTACCCAAGGATAGTTGATGATGCTATGAGGGCTTGAATGACCCCAAGGGTCAGTACTATTTGTTTATCCCTAGCAAGTTCAGTTTGAACTTAGCTAGGATAAACACCTTGGTCTTCATGTTTGTGACACCTCCTTGTGTCACCTTATTCTTCTCTCTTGCATAGATCAAGTCACAAAACCCTTCCATTTGGTTTTGTGACTTTCTAAACGCAAGTATAATGCATGTTGTCTTCTTTATGTACCTTAAAATTCATATTATAATCAACCAATGTATCTTTCCATTCAATACCATATACTTGCTAACAACAACTATAGTATATGTTGTATCTGGTATGGTACTCAACATGAAATACATCTTTGAACCAATCTCATTAGAGTTGAGGATCTTACTCATATCCTCCAACTCTTTATTTTTCTTACTGCATTTTTCTTTATGTCTAAAGGGCCACATATGTTTCACAGCACTCTTTCCCTTGGGTTTTGGAACACAAACCGAAGTCTTCTCTTTACTCAAAGAGTCTGTCTCTTCATCCATAGCACAGTTCCACTTCTTAGCTTTTTTGCTCTTCATAGCTTCTCCACAACTTTCTGGTTTGTTCTTCTGTCCTTGCAAAGCACTTAACAGTGCATAGGCAATGTCTTCATTCCAAATGTTGAAGCTATACTTAGGATTCTGTCTAGGTGCTCTTTTAACTTTGTCTCTAGTCAACTGGTAGTCTTCCAACTCCTCTGCTTGACTTTCCCTTAGGTTTCCTTGTTCCACATGAACGATCTTCTCTCCATGTTCCACCTGAACAGTATTTTCTCCATGTTCCACTTGAATAGTGTTTTCTCCCTGTTCCACCTGAACAGTGTCTTCTCCATGTTCCACCTGAACAGTGTTCTCTCCTTGTTCATCACTTGGAGTAGTAGGTCTTAGATCAACGTTGATTGAGTTACCTGCATGGTTAGTACTAGGGCAAGAACCTAAAACATTTGGGTTAGTAGCAATGCATGGAAAAATATTTTCATCAAATATTGCATCTCTACTATTAATAGTTTTAAAACCTTTTTCTCTTACCCAAAGTCTATACCCTTTTGTTCCTTCTGAATATCCCAAAAATACACACTTTAGAATTCTAGGCTCTAACTTTCCATCTCCTTGGTGTGCATATGCTGCACACCCAAAAACTTTTAAGTGGGATAAATCTGGTGGTTTGCCGGACCATCTCTCTTCAGGGGTCTTTAACTCCACAACACTTGATGGACTTCGGTTTATCAAATAAGCTGCTGTGAGTACTGCTTCTCCCCAAAATCCCGTAGCTAACCCTGCTTGGAATAGCATGCACTTGGCTTTATTTAAAATAGTCTTGTTCATCCTCTCAGCTACTCCGTTTTGTGGCGGGTTTAATCTTACAGTCTTATGCCTTTGAATGCCATTATTCCTGCAATACATGTTAAACAAATCGTTACAGAAATCTAGACCGTTATCGGTCCTAAGAGTCTTAACTCTTTTGTTAGTTAAATTTTCTATTGAAATTTTCCATTCTTGAAATTTTGCAAAGGCATCATTTTTATGTTTCAAAAGAAAAACCCATACTTTCCTAGAGTAGTCATCCACAATGGATAGAAAATAACTACTCCCCCCATGAGTAGCTGTATTTTCTGGACCCCATAAATCAGCATGTATATATTCTAAATTTTTTTTAGAATTATGTGTCCCAATTTTAAATTTAAGCCTATGATGCTTACCCAATGTGCAATGCTCACAAAAATCAACTTTACTTACTTTATCCTTGCATAAAAGATTTTGTTCACTCATAATTTGCAAACCTTTCTCACTCATGTGCCCAAGTCTTCTATGCCATAAGATTGCCTTAGAATCTTCAAGAGTTTCTGTTGTGTTGTGACAATGTGAAATTGGTTCTCCCTTTAGGTAGTATAATCCTCCTTCCTTGTAGCCTTTCATTATGGTCATTGAACCTTTGCTTAGTTTCATTGTACCTGTCTCAATCTTACTCACAACACCAAGGTCATCTAGCATACTTATAGAAATTAAATTTCTAGCTAAGTTAGGCACAAATCTTACACCTGTAAGAGTTCTTACAATACCATCACACATTTTAAAGCTCACATTACCTGAGCCTTCAATATGGCATGTTTGGTTGTTGCCTAAGATGACCTTCCCTCCTTTAGATTCCCTGAAATCAGAAAGTAAAGATCTATTATTAGTCATGTGAAAAGTGCATCCTGAATCTAAAATCCATTCTTCTTTGAATTTAGTTGCAGTAATGTAAACTTCTCCACTCTCATAACCATCACTTAGATTGGCTTCATGCTTCTTTCCCTTTTCCTTTGCGAAATGATTTTCTCCCTGATTTGAGTCACCATTGCTACCATCTGTTCTTCCTCTATTACTTCTCTTCCAAAAATAACAGTCTCTTCTGATATGCCCCGGTTTACCACAGTGATAGTAGCCTTTAGGATCTTTCTGTCCTCTTGATGGAGACTTCCCATTTCCATATCTTCCACCCTTGGAAGAATCTTTGCTATTACTCCTTCCCCTATTGTTCCAAGGCTTCTTCTCATGAGGCCTTCCTCTACTCAAGTTCAGCTCACCATTAGAGCTCCCCAACTTGTCATTCTTCATCTCTAAGTCCATAGACTTTAGTGCAGAGATGACTTCATCTAGGGTAATCGAAGTTCTTCCATACTTTATTGCTATCTTTACATCCTTATAGGATTCCAGTAATGAGTTGAGAATGATGATTGCTTGGTTTTCATCACTCAAAGCTTCTCCTTCTCCCGAGTTAGCCAACTCTATATGCATCTTCAGAAATTCATTTAAGTTGTCTTCAAGACTTTTAGATCTATTCATCTTGTAGCCAAAGATCCTTTCTTTGAGAAAGATCTTGTTTGTTAGTGACTTTTGTTGGAATTGCACTTCCAACTTCCTCCATATCTTTGCTGGAGTTTCTTCCTTATCAACCAACCTAATGATTGCATCACTTAGGTTGAATATGATAATCCCAATAGCTGTTTCAAGATACTCTTCTTGCTGTATCTTAGTTGTTCCTTCAGGCCATTCAATGGGTTCTTCAAGGACCCTCAACAACTTTTGTTGTGCCAGTAGAGATCTTATTTTCCTCCTCCATATTCTGTAGTCACCCGATCCATCAAACTTATCAACATCAACTTTAAAATTACTCATATTGTATTTGTTAAAAAAATCAAATTAGATAAAGGTTTAGAATGTCCTCCAAATCTCCAATATCTAATTCCTCCTCTTGATTGCCATCCTTGTGTTCTTGATTTCAATGTCTTTCAAACTTGATTCTTGATTGTATTATTTTTGAATCTCTTTGCGAAAATAATTTGGCTCTGATACCACTGTTGGAAATTATAGTTCTAAACAACACCTTACAGAAGCAAATAATACAATAGTATACAAAAGTGATATTTTTTAAAAACTATCACAAATTACCAATGTTTGTTCTAGGCCCAAAGTTCAAAGCAATAAAGCCTCACCAAATGAACCAAAATGTTCGGCCCAATATAGAATGAGCCCAAGGGAGACTTTCTCTCTCCAATCAACACATTGCAACCTTGAACTTAGCTATCTATTCGGCCAGAGAAAGAGTCAAACAATGACCCTTAATTCCCTTCAATTTCGGCCCAACAAGAGAGAGACTTTTCACTCAATTAATGGTCTAGCCCAAGAAGACCAATAAACCCTAAATGTCTTAACCCTAGATTTATAAAGAAATAAGGTAATGTCTTTAACCCTAAAACTTTCTACACACTTCGGCAGGCACACCCTATTTTCTCTAAAATTCAAATTTTCTTCTTCTTTTCTTCTAATGGCAGCAGCAAGAAAAATCTAGGGTTCTAAATGTTTTTCTTTTCTCTTCTGCTTCTTTTCTTTACAGTAACAACTAGGGTTAGGGTTTTCTTTATCTTCTCTTCTTCTTCTCTTCAACACAAATGGAAGCTATGGTTATGGGGTTCTAATGGGTTCTTTTATCTTCTCTTCTTTTCAACCGAACCTAGGGTTTCTTCAAGCTTCTCCTTTTATCTTCAAATGGCAGAAATGAAATGGTAAGGTTTTCTATCCTTTCTTCTTCTTCTTACAACAAGCTTGTTCTATGGTTTTCTAGGGTTTTGATTTCTTAAAGCTTCTTCTTTTCTATTTTAATGGCAGTTAGAGTTTTATGGGTTATTCTAACATTTTCTTTCCTTTCTTTGCAGCTACAACCCGAGACAAGAACAACCCAAAAAACTCACTCACTCATGGCTCCACTCACTCAAATCCGAATCCAAAAAAAAATCCCTTTAACTTCGGCCAAAACTTTAACACAACCCGAAAATACAAACTCAAGAACATAAACACATACACAAATACAAATACCAAAAATAATAAGAGTGAGATGAGAGAATGTAAATAGTGATTAAAGTAGATGACACCAAAACTTTGATCTCAGAGTTCGCCCAAAACAACCGGCTACTTCTCCGTCAAGCCCTCAAAGCTTGAATCCATTCATCTCAAAAATAGGTTACAATATTTGATTTACAGCTTTATATTTCTCACTGTTTTTCTGACTTTTGATACTAACAAAAACTCTCTTTTCTTTTACATGAACATCTCTAGGAGGAGCTCACATGGAGATGACAACTCTTAGCCAAAAGGCTCTCTTTTTCTCTGTTGTTATTTTCTGTTGTTGTTCTCTCTGGCTGTGACTCTCTATTTTTGCTCTGTATATTATTGCTTGTATCTGAGAAAAATACCTCCTTTTATACTGATCTGTGATTCTGATCTAGGGCAGAGTTGTAACTAATTTTGTAACTGCTTCAGTTGTAATTGTCTTTGTAACTGTCCCTATGTTCTTTAGTCTTGATATTTGTTGTATCTGATGTAAGGGTATATTTATCAAACCTTGTGAGTGGTGTTAATTCAGCTTAAAGGTAAATAAGTGAATCTGTAACAACAGAAACATTAACATAATTGGGAAGAGTAATTTATTGTCATTTTGTCATTTCAACTCTTTTTTTTTTCATTCCCTTCTCTCTCAGATAAAATAAGTCAACTAACTTCTATATCCCAACCCACTTTTTTATACTTTTTTATAAATGTAATAAATATATATCTATGTAAGAGAATGATATTTTCTTTAAAATTGTATAACTAAATATTAAGGTAATTTAATTAAGAAAGGACTAAACTATATTTGCCTTTTATTAAGGTTATAGATGAAGAGATGAACCCTTACAAAAGTAAATCAAATTCTCAAATATCATCAACGTACAACCACTAATGTGAGGTTATATGTCTCTAGCTTATTAAAATTACGGTTTTTTGAATAAATTTGTACAAATGCATTTAATTATACGCATAAATTCTGTTTTTTTTTTTTAAGTTAATTTTAACAATGCATTACTATATTAGTGCAGGAAGCTGTTAAGAAAGAATCTCAAGTTTACTGCTTTTTCACCAAATGACCAGCTTGCTCAAAATTAATAATATATATACTTATACCATGCAAAACACTGATCAGTGGAACATAAACATGTTTAAACTTTTCTAATATATTAAAGAGCCAAAACTTTACAATAATAATAAGAGTAATTTGCGGCGTAAATACTTAAGTTTTATGTTGTGTAACAGATAAGTACCTAAGTCATATTTTTGGCGGTAAAAATACCTTCCGTCACACTTCTGGAACTTCTGTAGATACCTCACTGTTAAATGCCAAATCAGTACTTGCATGTCACTATCTGATTGGTCCACATGGATTTTTTTAATTTTATATTTTAAAAAATCATTTAAAATTATTGCAAAGTTAAAAAAGTAAAAGAAAAAAAAAAGAATCTTCTTCCTCTTCCATTTTCTTCTTCGACCTGCACCTCTTTTTCCATCAATGGCAAGATATCACACTATCAAAGACAAAACCCAAAATCACTCAAAACTAATCAATACCTTTATTTCTTTTTTCATTTTTATTTTCCTGTTATATATCTCCTCTCTTTTTCTCTTCTCTCTCTGGTTCTCACTGCTCAAAGTCAGACGGAGCATCTCCGGCCTTCTATGGCCTAAACAAACCCCACCACGAGATTCCCAACCCTTGAAAACTCCAAGATCTGGGTTTCCTGTACTTTCTCACTCTCCCCTCGCGGTATCCCTTTCTCTCTATATCTTCGTCAGCTTCAATGACTCTCCACCGTCGAGCTTCAGTCATAAAAACACGCCATTGCAGTCTTTCTACTATCACTCTGCATCGACTGAGGTGAGCTCTCTCCCTTTAAATGCTTTGACTACTTTTATGCTCTCAGTTCCATTAGATAATAAATATGGAAAAAAAATGTATGGTGTAGTAATGAGTAATGGGCTTTTTTTTTTTTTGAATAATTAATGATTAATGGGTTTGAATGGTATATTTTGAAAAGAATTGGTATTGATTAATGTGTTATGGCTAATGATTATTGAGCTTTCTTAGATTTGAGTAGAGATACTTTGATTTTGAAAATGATGAAGAATGGGGATGAGTGAAGAACATGAAATCAATTTTTTTTTTCTGGGTTCTAATTCATGTTTTTAATTTTAGGGTTCCAAGTCAATCCAAGATTGAGAAGAAGATACTGTTAAAAAAAAGAAAAAAGAAAAAATGGAGAAGAAAATAAGGATGGGATAGTGTAATTTTAGTGCCAAAATATATTATGGTGTGATGAGGTTTAGTCCCAAAATATTTTTCAAATTTGTGCGTAAGTTTTATTTTAGGCTCATTCTAATTTTTTGAATTTGTTTTATGATTGTGTTTACTGTTCATACTTATTTTTTGGGATTTTGTTGATTGTTCAAGAGAGTGTAAAAGAAAAAGAGAGAAAAAAAAAAAAACAGATTGGTAAGATGAGGATTTGATCTGTTTAATGATTTTGAATTTTTGTATTATGATATGATTATAATGGGAAAATGAGATTGAGATTGAACGAGATGAAGTCGAGAGGAAAGAGAGAGATTGGAGAAGAGAAAGGGGAAAATATATGTTTATTTTTTAATTATTTTTTTTTAAATTTTTAAATATATTATTTTTTAATTTTTAAAAATTGTTAGAAAAAAAAATAAAAATTAAATGACATGGACCTATCAGGGGTTGCCACGTAGGTACTGATTTGGCAGTTAACGGAGAGGTACCTACGGAAGTTCCAAGAGTGTAACGGAAGGTATTTTTACCGTCAAAAATGCAACTTAGGTATTTATCTGCTACACCACATAAAATTTAGGTATTTATGCCGCAAATTACTCTAATAATAATAAATAAATAAATAAATAAATAAAATAAAATAACAGAGCCAAAATTATCCATAATAAACAGAACCCGGCCCCACCAACTCTAAACTAACATTCACTAATTAATGAAATGTTCAAATATTAAGACATCTCAACATTTGTCTTTGGATCTTTAATTTACACACTTGAAGATCCTTGAGTTGTGCATTCATGGTCTCCAAATCTTTGGTTATTTTTCTTATTTCCTTTTGGCAATTCTTCCAACATCTCTCTTTCTCCAAGCTTCGATTATTTGCTCTAACAAATGCATGAGCCTTGGTATTACTACTACTTGCCATTGACCTTGTCATACTCACTTGCTCTAGAAGAATAAATCTAGTTGCGGTCTTCAATGGCAAACGGTTGTTCTTAATAACATGTTCTCGAACATCTTGTGATAATCTATGGTATTCCAAGAATCTGCATAAACTAGTTCTTTCATCTTCTGTTAAGCCAGGATGTGCCTGTAAATCACATATATTGAGTTATCACACAATGAGTCAAGTAATTCTTATTCACCAGTCTCTAATTGGAAATTGTACTCTCTTTTAAGTTCTATATAAACACTAACAGTGACAATTTCTTTTTTCTTTTTAATTTTTTTTAAAGAGTAAATTGTCAAACAATGAAAAAAATAAGAATATCATACCTTGAGGTACAAGTCAGTGGCTCTATAGAGATTGTCATCACAAAACCGAGCTTCTTTTGGCAAGGCTTCCACAAGTGACTGGAAAGTCTTGACATGAAGTTTCTCTTCTCTTGCTACTAGTGTAAGATACTCATCCACTAACCTCCCAACGCCTAGTATTTTCTTCTTGCGGTTGATCTGATCAAGAGAAGCATAAGCTTTCACCACCTTATTAACAATGCCAACATCATGAACATTTTCATTGCCTCCATAGTTTTTAACCAAGAGATCTCGAGCACGACATAGCTCCAACAAAGGCACTATTCGTTGTACGAGCAGTTCCAACAACTCAGAGCTGATCTGCAATGCCAAACCTGCCTTGAGAAGATGAAGCAGAAAATTACAAGACACTGAGTTTTCCTCAGTTGGAAGTACTCTAACTAAACACTCTATTGTGACTCTTTGTAATTGATAACTCATGTTTTCGGGATTTGGTGTAGTCTCATGCTCACTGAGATTGACACTAGAGAGCCAATTAGTGGCCCAATGAGCTATACATGAGCCAACAAGATTTGGCTTCATCCCTTTACTTTTTATGGACTGAATCACCTCAATGAAATGATCTATTCTAAGTGATGACACATCTTCAAACCACCAATGTTCAACTTGCTTCTCATGTTTTGACTCTTCTCCACTTTTCAATGGAAGGTGAAAGCTATGTGGACCATCTTCTCTAGCACTTAAGTCTTTAAGGTTTGTGCATGCCTTCAAAGCAATGGATTCTGAGCAATTCTTCACAATTTGTAGCTCTTTGGCCAATGAAGAAAGATTTTCACAGCTTTTCAAAATTTGAAATGTGTCTTTCCATGAGGAAAATATAGAAAAGCTTAGAAATGTCTCAGTTTTGGATATGAGGTTGCCTTGTTCAAGATAATCATTCATATCCAAGAAATGAGCTGCACAATATAGGGGAGAAATATTGGCAGATGTAATATCAACTTCCAACCCGTAACAAAATTTCACCACTAACTCGAAAGCTTTGGCTCCTCCTGGAAGATTGTCTATAGATATTTTGAGGCTTTTGTCTCTGCCCCCATTACTTCTATCGAAAATCAATTTATTCAAATATCCACTCTTTGAGACCATAGGTAGCTGAAAAATAATAAAAGTGGTAAATATCAGTATTTGTAGACCTAAAATCTAGTATGCCATTTTTTTTAATTAAAAAATTTATATTTCAGATTGTGAAAAGATTTAGATTAGGTCGTTCAAGTATCATGGTCAAATCAACCAAACAAGTTTAAGGAGGACCAAATATTTCCAAATAGTAGATCTTGTGCTCTTTTATGCTGATAAAAGAGAAAAACATATGCCAATTTTTTATTTTTTATTGGGTAAATTGCCGCATAAATAATTAATGTTTCTGATTTTATACATTTAATACCGAATGTTTATTTTTTGTGGCAAAAATACCTAATGTTACAATTCTCTTACACCGTTACTACCACTTCCGTTATTAACTCATAAATATAGACACGTGGAGGGCTCAAATGCATTACATTTATTTATTTTATTTTAAAATTTAATATTCTTAATATAAAAAATTAAATATTACTTATTTTTTTTAAAAAAAAAAAAATAAGAGAGATGCAATACTAAATTACCATAACTGAGTGAACCGGTATAGTATATGAAACATGATTATTGAATTGAAGTGCCAATATCATGTGAAAATTGTTAATGAGAACACGTTTTTTTTAAACAAGTAGCATTTAGTTTCTGATGTTAAGAATATTAAGTTTTAAAATAAAATAAAAATAAATGTAATGCATCTGAACCCTTCACGTGTCCATATTTATGAGTTAACGGAAGTACTGGTAGTAACAGTGTAAGAGAATTGTAACATTAGATATTTTTGCCACAAAAAATAAACATTAAGTATTTAAGTGTATAAAATCGGAAACATTAGCTATTTTATCTCCAAGGCTTTAATTAGAAATACCTATAAAAATTATTTGATAACTTATGTCAATCCTTTGACTTGGTTTTATTTCTCAAAAGCAATCAAAGCATGCTAGAATATTTCTGAAATTCAATATATTATGACTTTAATATCCAGGCCTGTGTTAGACAAAGAACAATGACTGTTTTTTTTTTTAATAAAATTAAAGTGTGAATAGTTTATGAGCCCACCTTGTGCAAATGAAAGCTTGAATCACCAACTTGGATGATCAAATCACTTGGAATTGTGGACTGAACAAACCTACACCATATAATAAACTTGATCATTAATATTACAAAAACATCATTACAAGCAAGCAATACAAGCCTTCAAGTACAAATATGAGACAAGTATACATGAGAAGAAGAACATGTACCAATCATGGTCTTTTCTTTCCAAACTTTTGGCCACCATGCTGACATTACTAGTGTTGGCTGAGAAACTCACACGCCGCGGGTTACTCTTCCGGAACTTTTGAATAGGATTGCCATCTTTTCTTACACTTTTTCTGGACTCTTGAACTTGGGTTTTGGCTACCAAGCTGACACTAGTACTGGCTGGGAAAAGGACACACCGGTTGCTACTCTTACTGGACTCATGAACAAGTGGTTCTCTTGTCACACTTTTTCTTATTCCTATGGTTGCCTTAATAAATCCAGGGAGGACTAATTTGCTATACATTTTTTTCTTTAGTTGTTTTTTTTTTCTCTTTTCAAAAGCTTCTACAAATGTTATTATTGAGATTGAAGTAGTATGAGCATAATAATCGACAAATTTATAGTCATCACAAAGTTATATGAAGATGGCAAAAAGTGCAGCCCATATGGCTTGTGCGCTCACTATCATTGAAACCTTTTGGAATACTTTGAAGTAGTTAGGCAATAAAGAGAGTTGGTTGCGTTTTACCATCTTATGTCATTTTAAGCTAGGGACAGATTGGATTTAACACCAAGAAAATATCTAGCTATACAATCTCATCCACTTCTTCAAGGCAAAACAAGAGATGAATTTTATCATCTCTAAATCCACTTCAGCAAGAAAGTGAAGTTCTCTGTATTGATAAAAACATTGCTTAAAATATATGGTTCTCAATGGTTTCTTTTTCTCTTTTAGTAGACAAAGCATTAGTTGCTTTTGGTGCCCACTTCCCTATAAGTAGTTGTGAAACAAAAAAAGAACCCAGAAAAATTCCCACCATTAATGCCATAAACACTATTGTGTGTGCCCACATCCGTTGTCATATATGCACTTTTCTCTTTTCTTTCGTTTCTTCTTCTTTTAGTTGAATGGTATATAGAACCCAGAACAAACATAAGGACAGTTAAATGTCAAGCTTATAGAAATTAATAAAAGTTCAAAAAGTTCATGCTCATTAAGGCTTGTTCAATCACACTGTAGACATATGTACATTTTTTTGGGGGGTCCATTTTAAAAAGAAGACAAGACATTTAATGCTAATGAAACAACTTTAGAAATTACCATAGTGGAGAAAAGTTGAGTGTTCAAGGGCTACCATGAAGAAGACAACAATGATTAGTTTATGTTTGACAAAGTCTTGGTGATGATCAAAATAGTAATTACTAAAACTTATTTCTTTGCTGTACCTTGGCTAGGTTCCATGAAAAACAGCTGTTTTTTCACTTAGTTAACAGAGTTCTTGCATTTGTAAGACCTCAATCCGTTGCGGGCTTTTTCATTCATGTTGGAAAAAAAAATGTGGTAATTATTTAGTCCAATTACATAACATGTTTATTTGTTCATAAGAGATTCGGAATTTGATCTCTATTTCTAGCATAGTATTAGCTTTATCTATCGGACACAGAAGTGAAAAGATAAAGGACAAAAGAAAGACTACCTACCTAATAGATTTGGATCAGAGATCAAAGTGGTTGTTTCTCTGAGTCCAACATGGGACAGGAATGGAGAAAACAAGGTGTTAATTTTATGTCCTGGAGAGTATTTGAGCTATGTGTTGGCAATTTTATGTCTTGAAATTTCTTAATTTTTTATTACTAAGAATTTGTCTCATAAATTGTAATGGAATAAATAAATTGTGCCAGTTTATTATATAAAAACCCAAAAAGCACCAAAAACCCATTTGAAAAAAATATAAGAGCTAAACAACATATATATACATGAAGCACAAATATATGAGATAGATGAGATAGGCATATATATATATATATGGAAGAAGTTTTAATAATTACATTAAATATATAACTAGGTTATATTTTTTTTTAACTATTAGATCATTATAGAATAGTTGTGATTAATTTAAAAATTAAAAAAAAATATATATATTAAATAACTTATAATTTGATAATTTATCTCTTTATAAAAAATTAATTAAAATAAATTATATTTAAAATTAAATTACTAATAATTATTAATTAATTTTATACAATTTGTTAATAAGTAAAAATCTTTTAGTAATTATTTTTTTAACTTAAATAATTGAAATAATTGCAACAAAACTCCTTGTCGTTTAAAATTATTACACGTATAACCTTAATTAATAAAAAAATAGTATATGGATGACCTCTAATTAGAGGTAATTTACTTTCAATCTTATGTTTTAACCTTTTTAAGTGTTAAATTAGTGTGTTAGTCCAAGATTGGTTCAAGTTATTTAATTTTTTTTTTATTTTAAAAAATAAAAAAATTAAGTAAGAAAATGTAATAACAACTATAACATTAATGATTGTTAACTATTTTCGCTCCTCGTTGAAATCATTTTCATCAATCTAAAGATTGCAAAAAAAAATTATCAAAGTAGACTACCAATTAATTGAAATTGTTGCTTCTTTTTCACAAATAAGCATAACAGTAAGAAAATAGCAAGCAAGTTATTAAAAACCAATGAGAGATCTAATTGTAGTTGGTTGAATAGAGAAATGGGTTTGTGGCATAGATGTAGGAGATTGTATCGAAATGAAAAATTCACATAATATTATGTTGGGGTACAAACTGAAATCCTATTTTTATATATAAAGGAGGAAAATGGGTCAAATGGTTGTTGCTAAGAATAATTAGATGTAATTTTAAAAATTAATTAAGTATTCAAAAATTTATTTTAAAAGGGGTGGAAGTGTAAATTTTATAAAAATAAAATAAAATTTTATTGTAAATATAATAGTTAAATGGTTTAAATGTTAAAAATATTATAATAGGGACTTAATTATAAAAATAAAATTATTTATAAATATTAATTGCTAAAAGGTCTTAGAAAATATTTAAATTAAAATTAATTATTTTAGAAAAATTATTAATTATGATTAATTTAATTCTAAAAAAGAAATTTTTATCTATTGGTAACCTGCTATTACAGATTTAAAAAATGTAACATCATGATTACAATAAAAATATAACCATTAGTAGTCACCCATATATATATATGGATCATTTCTTACTAAACAAATTTAACGATAAATATTAATTTTAAAATATTAAATCATCACATTTTAATTTAATAACGAATAATAAAAGAGAAATTTGAATTTTTTTACTTAGTTTAACTACTTAATTAAAAACTAAATAAAAAAAATATCTCTTTTCATACTTTATTAAAAATATGTTCATATCACTACAAGAATTTTATATAGTACCGGCGGAGACATCTGCCAGTATTAATTTTCTAAACCGCTGGTAATTATTAGCCGGTATTAATTGGTAGCTATTAATGACTATTAGCGGCCAAAACGGACTTCCACCGGTAATAATATTAGTAACGGTAAATTAATACGGTGGGGTCCGCTGGTATTAGTGTCACTTTTACACACTAACACATTAATACCGGCGGACCACATTTAGTATTATGTCGATATTAATATTTTTATATGTAAAAAAATTATTATTTTTAATATTTATATAATAAAATTAATTATAATTATATATACAGTAGAACCTCTATTCAAGAATACTCTATTCAAGAATAACCTCTAATTTGTTATAAAAAAAATGAAGTCCCAATTTGGGCCAGTTATAAATAAGAATAACCTCTATATTGTAATTAGTTATACATTTTTTAAGTCCCGTCTTAATAAAATATACCTCTATATAAGAATACTTAGATCTTAAATAAATATATACGTATATTTTATAAATTTACTTATGTAAAATTAATAATTTTATTTCAAATTATAGTACATGTATAAATATTATATGTACTCGAAAATAATTTTAATATAATATAGTATTAAGAATTGTTTATTGGTATTTTTGTTACATTGATATTTTTTGATATTTTGATTTTTTTTTTCAAGCGTAACTCTATTTAGTTATAACCTCTCAATTAGAATATTAATTTCTTGGTCCCAAGTGTATTCTTGAATAGAGGTTCTACTGTATAATAATTATTTTATAAATATATTATTAATTAAAAATCAAACATTATTAATATTACAAAATCAAACATTAAGAAATGAAACATTAATTTTAATTTGTCCATTACAATATAAATTATTATCTCACTACAAGAAAATAGGTTTTCAGCGACTAAATTTTTTGTGACTAAATCAACTTAGTCACTAATAGTTAGCTTTTATAACTAATATTTAGTCGCAAACATATTTAGTCATAAAATAATATTTAAATGGAACCAAAAGAATTAACGACTAATTTTTAGTCACTGTTTGCTATTTTTAGTGACTAAATTTGTACTTAGTCACTGAAATTTTGGCGCCAAATTAATAGTTGTGGCGGGAGCACTAAATTTTGGTGACTAAAATTATTTAGTCTCTGAAAATCCTCAATTTGTGACAAAATATTTGGTCGATAAATGTTAAAGAGTTTCAATGACTAAAATATTAGTGCTAAAAAATTTATACTTACATTTATTATTAATGGTTTATATATACCAACTAATTATTTAGTCACGATAAAATATAAAACCAAATTAATATGTTTAATGTATATTATGTCACTACAAATATTTTAGCTGCTACTAGTGAGCTATAAAAGAGCAAATAATTTAAAACATAAAAATTTAAATAATTAAAAAACATAATTATCATTGTTCAAATCAGTAAATTTAGAAATTTATCTGCATTCAAGCTAAGTCTTGAACCCGTCGAGATTATTACGAGATTGAGGAGCCGGCGGGGTAGGGTAATAAGGTTGTCCAGTTTGCGGTGTAGGTAAGATCTCCACAAAATGTCGAGTTTGCGGGCGAACCAAAGTAGGTTGTTGTTGTTGCTGTTGTTGCTGACTCTGCGCACTGAAAATCTGACCATACATAGGCTGTTGTGGAGATCCTCCCATTTGACCATATTGATAACTCTAAGATTTAGAGTTATTTTTATATCTTTAAGCTTGAATTTTAAGTTGAATTGTGGAGCAATTAGTGTCTATATTATGTAATTGTGTTTAGTTTGTTGTGTCTTTGTAATAAATGGAAGTGTGTGTGTTAGTAAGTGTTAAATAGACTTATGTTGTTGTTTTTATGTGTATTAAGCAGAAAAAAATGCAAGAATATGTATTTGGAAATATTTCGGACAAGGAGGAAAAGGAGCAGAAAAATGCTTATTGCTGACTGGCATATAGCAATCATCACGTAGCAATTTGTTAGCCCAGTAAGTTTATTTTGGCAGAAAGTCCAGCTGACATTAATGAAGAGAAAAATGAGCTAAGGTGGCGAAATGTGGCTAATGACTCAACAAATAGGTGGAAAATGAAGGACAAATGGGCGATGACTTGGATTTCCAATTAGGGTAAACTTTAGTACCCTAATTGGGGAGCAAAAAAAAAGAGAGAGGAGGATAGAATAGAAAGTGGTGGCTGCTACTTTGAAGGACTGGTACGAAAATTTCAGAAAAAAAGTACAGAGAAAGAAAGAAAAAAGAAGAGAGTACAAAGAAGAGAAGAAGAAGACAAAGAAGAAGGAGAAGAAGGCAACCTACAAAGAGAGGATTTGAGCTTCAAACTCATTTCTCTTGCTCTCCTCTTCAATTTGTATCATTTTCTACTCTCTAGTTTTCTCTTTAACTCCATGAACATTTCATTTTCTGGTTTTGAGTTTTTAATTTCAGCTATGAACTAAACTCTTTGAGATTTGGGTGGTTATGAACCCTTGTATGGACTAGTATTTTGATTTTGCAATGATTAAGTAATCTTATCTTAGTTCAATTAGTTGTGATGAAATGTTGATTGAATGTTAATTTTTGGCCATCTTTAACATTTAGCAAGCTAGATCTTACTTGGAAAAGTAAGACCTAGTTGAACCCTTCTAATTGATGCATGATTTTTACCTTTTTTTTAGGTATTAATTAGTAGTGAAATAGGCATATTTGGCTACCATGCATAACTAAAGATTTGACGCTATATTGGACTATTTGTGATCTAATCTCATGTAGGAATGCATTGTTGAGATTATGAATGGTTTATTGCAAGTTTTGGAAAAAGCTTGCTGGTTTTTTTTTTTGAAATCTGTTAACTCGCGGGATTGCCGAGTCGATCTTTGAGTCATTCTTTGTATCAACTGAAGTAGGAATTAATCACCCAAGTCTATTTTCCAAATCTGAAATTATCACCACTTTAAAAACTTTTAGTCTCGTATTTTTAGTTTATTTAGTTTAAAATATTATTTCTCAAGTTTAGAATTAAGGTTAAGAATTTGTTCTTGAATTGATTTGTTACTTTGTTTTATTTTTATTTGAAATTCTTGGAATTGCTCTTAGTTTATTTTGCATTATTTAGTAAAAAGTCCCTGTGGAGACGAACTTTGATTACTTATCATTGTATTACTTGTTTGTGATTGTGTACACTTGCGCAATTATAAATCATTATAAATTTTCACAACAAGTTTTTGGCGTCGTTGCCGGGGACTTTAAGTTCTAAATTTTATTTTATCAACTAATTGACATTCTTAAAATTTTTTGTGCTTTTAATCTTGCTGGTTGTTCTTTGAAATCTCAGGTATCTATAGTGTATGAACCAATAAGAGGACTTTGAACTTGCTCCTATTGACCCCGAGATTGAACGCACATTCCGAAGAAGAAGAAGAGTTCAAAAGGCTAAGGGTCGAGATATCATGGCTGAGAATCTTGATGATGATGGGATTGCTCAACAAATTGCTAATCCCATCATATTGGCAGATGATCGAGCAAGGGCTATATGAGAGTATGCAGCCCCCATGTTTAATGAGCTCAATCCAGGCATTGTGAGGCCTGAAATACAAGCACCGCAGTTTGAGCTCAAGCCAGTGATGTTTCAAATGCTCCAAACCGTGGGGCAATTCAGCGGGATGCCAACTGAAGATCCTCACCTCCATCTCCGTTCATTCTTGGAGGTGAGTGATTCTTTCAAGATCCAATGCGTGAGTGAAGAGGTGTTAAGGTTGAAGCTATTCCCATTCTCACTACGAGACCGAGCTAGATCATGGCTCAACACTTTGCCTCCTGATTCTGTTACCAATTGGAATGACCTTGCTGAGAAGTTTTTGAGGAAATACTTTCCTCCTACTCGAAATGCAAAATTCAGAAGTGAGATCATGTCTTTTCAGCAACTTGAAGATGAGTCTACTGTTGGGTTTTATGCCCTAAATAAAACTCATTTCAATATAATCAGATTTACTTATTAATATAGATCATAAATAACATTTAATGTTGCATGGTTCACATGATTATATGTACATAATGTATGAATTCATCCGAAACCCTTTTCACATACTTGATCCTATTTATTGTGTTGTCAACACATTGGAAAGTAAACATGACTATGTGAATAAAGTTTCCTAGATTTATCAGACACAGGGTTTTACTGATATGATAATCTACAACAGAGTTTACTTGCATTTGGAGAAATGCTATGTTCTTTCCAGAGCATTGGTTAAAGTAAAGCTCAGGTTGGATGCATGGAGTATGCATCGGAAGGGACCAATATTGAACTTTGAATTAGATTTAATAAACTTACCGTAATATCTATTCAAGTCAATATCGCCTAGTTAATCCTAGATCAAATGATCTTAATCCTGTTATGATTATGCTCAATCTCAACAGGTTATTCGTGTTCTTTGATTTGTTAGTTAAGCCTACTTTTAGGTCAGGGTGATACGTACATTTTGGGAACACGGTAGTACAATTGAGTGGGAGCGCTAACATAAACATGGAATCTATAGCTTCTATCTGGCGAATAGTAAGTAAAGGATGATCTCCTTTGAGCTTGACCAAACGAAAATAAATGGTGGAGTACTCATTTCACATAAGCTGAAATATCATTTATACAGGGTTAAGTGTTGTAAGGATAAAATACATTGTAGGGTGTAACGGTAATCTAATCTCTTTACAGTGTAGATCATTCATATAGAGGATCATTGATCAAATTAGGATTATAACAATGGATAACTAATGATGTGTCTATATGGTGGAACATATAGAGCATTCTATATACTGAGAGTGCAATTCTAAGTTCTATGCGTAGATTCAACGAATAATTAATAAGTCAGTGAATTTAGGTTATAAATTCTTGATCTGCTTATTGGAAGCTCGGCTATATAGACCCATGGTCCCCCTAGTTGAGATAATATTTCTTGTAAGACTCATATAATTGGTTTTGATTAATCAATTATAATTCTCAAATTAGACTAATGTCTATTTGTGAATTTTTCACTAAGTAAGGGCGAAATTGTAAAGAAAGAGTTTTAGGGGCATATTTGTTAATTATGATACTTTTTATGGTTCAATTAATAAATTTGATAAATGACAATATTATTTAATAATTATTTATAATTATTAAATAATTAGAATTGGCATTTAAATGGTTGAATTTGAAAATTGGCGTTTTTGAGAAAATGAGATGCAGAAATGATAAAACTGTAAAATTGCAAAAGTGAGGCCCAAATCCACATTGCTTAGGGCCGGCCACTTTTATAGGGTTTTTCATCTGATATTTTCATTATTTTAATGCCAAATAATTCAAACCTAACCCTAGTGGAATGCTATAAATAGATAGTGAAGGCGTCAGGAAATTTACACTTAACTTTCTACTTTTTCCTTCAGAGAAAAACCTGAGCCTTCTCTCTCTAACCTAGCCGCCACCTATACTCTTCTTCTTCCTCTTTATTTTCGAACCACTTAGTGATTAGAGTAGTACCCACACACAGCAAGTGATACCTCAATCATAGTGAGGAAGATCGTGAAGAAAGACATTCAACAAGAAGGAGTTTCAGCACTAAAGAAGGAGAGAAAGAGATTCAGGTTTAGATATTGATAATGCTCTGCTACAGAAAGGAATCAAAGGCTAGATATCTGAACGGAAGGAGACACTTAATTCTGCTTCACCCAATGTAAGGTTTCTCATACTTTATATGTGTTTATTTCATAGTCGTTTTAGAAGTTCATATTTAGGGTGTTAATCAACATACTTGTGAGTAGATCTAAGATCCTGGTAAAATAGTTTCCAACATCTACAAGTGATGCGTGGGAGAGGTTTAAGGAACTTTTGCGAAAGTGTCCACATCATGGCATTCCACATTGTACACAGATGGAGACTTTTTATAATGGCTTGAATGCAACTTCTGGAATGGTGTTAGATGCATCGGGGAATGGTGCTATTTTGTCAAAGTCTTACAACGAAGCATTTGAGATTTTGGAGACCATTGCAAGTAAAAACTACCAATGGTCCAACACAAGAGCTCCAACAAGTAGAAAAGTGGCAGGGGTCCTTGAGGTAGATGCAATAACAACTTTGACAGCTCAAATGGCTTCCATGACGAATGTTTTGAAGAATTTGAGCATTGGGAACTCTAAAGATATTCACCCAACTGCTTCCATTCAAAGTGATGATGTCTCATGTGTGTTTTGTGGAGAAGGGCATGTGTTTGAGAAGTGTCCATCTAATCCGGAGTCTGTTTGTTACATGGGAAATTAGAATTTTAATAGAAACAATGGGGTATTCTCAAATTCTTACAATCAAGCATGGAAGAATCATCCTAATTTGTCTTGGGGGGGTCAATGGGGCAAGCTCAAGCACCGCACCAGCCCAAGGAAGACAAGCATATCCACTGGGTTTTTCACAACAACCGCGACATTCACAACATGCTCAAAATTCCCAACTGAGTTCTTTGGAAAGTCTAATGCGGGATTATATGGCCAAAAATGATGCGGTGATACAAAGTCAAGCTGCCTCCCTTCGAAACCTAGAGTTGCAACTTGGACATTTGGCCAATGAATTAAAAGCTAGGCCGCAAGGTTCTTTGCCTAGTGACACGGAAAATCCAAGGAGGGGTGGGAAGGAACAATGCAAATCCAAGCATCTGAAAAATTCTGAGGAGGAAATAAAGGGTAGTGGGGAGCCCACTTCAATCCAAATCGACGAAAAATTGAGTAAAAAAACTGCCCAGGAATTTGCTAATACCAGACCAGTTGATACAGCAAAGGGTCAGCAACCTGACAGTCAGCAATCCGCACCAGTATGTTCTAGTCCTAAACCACCCCTTCCATTTCCTCAAAGATTTCAGAAACAGCAACAAGATGGGCAATTCAAGAAGTTTTTAGATGTGTTGAAGCAGCTCCATATCAATATTCCCTTGGTGGAAGCATTGGAGCAAATGCCGAATTATGTCAAGTTCTTAAAAGACATTTTGACGAAAAAAAATGAGGTTGGGGGAGTTTGAAACCATAGCTCTCACCGAAGGATGCAGCGCCATGTTGAAAAGTAAGATTCCACCGAAGTTGAAGGATACTGGTAGTTTTACAATCCCTTGTTCTATTGGGGGACGGGATGTTGGAAGAGCTTTATGTGATTTGGGTGCAAGCATCAACCTCATGCCTATGTCGATCTTTAAGAAGTTGGGTATTGGTGAAGCACATCCTACAACTGTTACATTGCAGCTTGCTGACAGGTCCATGGCCCATCCAGAAGGAAAAATAGAAGATGTTCTAGTACAGGTTGACAAGTTCATTTTTCAAGCTGATTTCATCATCCTAGACTATGAAGCTAATAGAGATGTGCCTATTATCTTGGGTCGACCGTTCCTTGCTACCGGGAGAACTCTAATTGATGTGCAAAATGGGGAGCTCACTATGAGGGTGAATGACCAAAAAGTCACCTTTAATGTGTTCAATGCTATGAGGTTTCCGGATGAGATAGAAGAATGTTCCCGCATAAGTGTAATTGACTCTATTGTGGCTGACAGATTTCACAAGGAAGCTTGGAAGGATGAGAAGTTTATAAGTTCTTTTGATGAGCTTGAAGACTTGAGTGAAGATGAAGACAACCAAGTTGCTTGGGTGGAGCCATTGGAACCTATCCCTAAATTCAAGAAGCCCTTTGAATCGTTGGAGCTGAAGGAAAGTAATTTCAAGCCTCCAAAACCCTCCATCCAAGAACCACCGAAGTTGGAGTTGAAACCCTTGCCAAGCCATCTGAAGTATGCCTTTTTGGGGGAGAATGACACACTGCCAGTTATTATAGAAGCAAACTTGGTAGTTGAAGATGAAGGTGCCTTGTTAGAGGTGTTAAAAAAGCATAAAAAAGCAATCGGGTGGACTATGGCTGACATAAGGGGTATTAGTCCAACAATTTGCACGCACAAGATACTCTTAGAAGCTGGTTGTAGTAATTCTGTTGAGCATCAGCGAAGATTGAATCCCGTCATGAAAGAAGTGGTGCAAAAAGAAGTGATCAAGTGGCTAGATTATGGTATTGTGTACCCAATTTCGGATAGCTCATGGGTTAGTCCTGTTCAATGTGTGCCCGAGAAAGGAGGAGTCACGGTGGTGGCCAATGAGAACAATGAGTTGATTCCTACTCGAACCGTGACCTGTTGGACGGTGTGTATGGACTATCGGAAGCTATACAATGCTACTCGGAAGGATCATTTCCCGCTGGCATTTATTGACCAAATGTTGGATCGTTTGGGGGGAAAAGAGTTTTATTACTTTCTTGATAGATATTCGGGTTACAATCAGATTTCTATAGCACCGGAAGACCAAAAGAAAACCACCTTCACTTGTCCATATGGCACCTTTGCCTTTAGGAGGGTGCCATTTGGATTGTGCAATGCTCCCGCTACGTTCCAAAAGTGTATGATGGCTATTTTCTAGGATATGGCTGAGAGTACTTTGGAGATATTCATGGATGATTTCTCTATCTACGGGGACTCATTTGGGGTTTGTTTGGAGAATTTGGAGAAAGTGTTAGCAAGATGTGAAGAAACCAACTTGGTGCTTAATTGGGAGAAATGCCACTTCATGGTTCAAGAGGGTATTGTGTTGGGTCACAAAGTGTCTAGCAAGGGGATAGAAGTTGACAAGGCAAAGCTAGAAGTTATTGAGAAGTTACCAGCCCCTACCACGGTGAAAGGCATAAGAAGCTTCATTCGACACGCGGGTTTTTATAGGCGCTTCATTAAAGACTTTTCTAAGGTGTCTAAACCCTTGTGTAGCTTGCTAGAGAAAAATAGTCCATTTGAGTTTACCCCTGAATGTAATGAAGCATTTTTGAAGTTGAAGACAGCTCTTGTTACAGCCCCGTGATTGTAGCACCCGATTGGTCATTGCCCTTTGAACTCATGTGTGATGCAAGTGATTTTTCCATTTGAGCTGTTCTTGGGCAGCGGAAGAACAAGATCTTTCACTCCATTTATTACGCAAGCAAAACTCTTGTTGATGCCCAAATTAACTACACCACTACTGAGAAAGAGTTGCTGGCGGTGGTTTTTGCATTTGAGAAATTCAGATCGTATCTTGTGGGGACCAAGGTTATTGTGTATACTGACCACTCGGCAATCAAGTATTTGATAGCCAAGAAAGATTCTAAACCGAGGCTCATTCGTTGGGTTTTGTTGCTACAAGAGTTCGATTTGGAAATCCGAGACAGAAAAGGGACAGAAAACAAAGTGGCGGACCATCTCTCTAGGTTGGAAACTAACAATCACAGCAGCCACTTAGAGAGAGAATTACAAATTCGAGACTCATTCCCAGATGAGCAACTGCTGGTGGTAGAGCAAGCACGGGTACCATGGTATGCGGATATTGTCAATTACTTAGTTGGAGGTGACCATCCACCTGATTTTACCAAGTAGCAGCTCAAAAAGTTCCTTCATGATAGTAAGTTTTATTTTTGGGATGAGCCACACTTGTACAAGCAGTAACCGGATTGTATAATGCGGAGATGTGTGCCAACAAGTGAAGTTAGAAGCATCTTGGAGCATTGTCATTCAGCCCCATATGGTGGCCATTTTGGTGGACAACGCACGGCTGCCAAAGTTTTTCAATCGGGGTATTATTGGCCTTCAATATTCAAGGATGCCCATGATTTTGTTCAAAGATGTGATCACTGCCAACGAGTTTGAAATATTTCAACAAGGAATGAAATGCCACTAAATTGCATTTTGGCAGTTGAATTGTTTGATGTTTGGGGCATTGACTATATGGGGCCATTCCCTCCATCTTTTGGGAATCCTTACATATTGGTGGCAGTAGATTATGTTTCTAAATGGGTGGAAGCAATAGCTAGTCCAACCAATGATGCCAAGGTGGTGATGAAATTTTTGCATAAGAATGTTTTCACAAGATTTGGGACACCGAGAGCGTTGATTAGTGATGAAGGGACACACTTTGTGAACAAAGTCTTGGCTGCCCTTTTAGCCAAGTATAGCGTGAATCACAAAATAGCCACCGCTTATCACCCACAAACCAACGGGCAAGCTGAAATTTCCAATAGAGAAATCAAGGGAATTCTTGAAAAAGTGGTGAATCCTAGCAGAAAAGATTGGTCCCAGTGGTTAGATGACTCACTTTGAGCCTACCGTACGGCATTTAAAACTCCTCTAGGTATGTTCCCTTATCGCCTAGTTTATGGGAAGGCATGTCATCTTCCTGTGGAGTTGGAACACAAGGCATTTTGGGCACTTAAGAACCTGAATTTTGATCTTTCAGCTGTGGGAAAGGCTCGGAAATTGCAATTAAATGAGTTAGATGAGTTGCGCTTGTTTGCCTATGAAAATGCCAAGTTGTACAAGGAAAATATAAAGAAGTGGCATGATAGTAGGATCAAAGAGAGAGTTTTTGTGAAAAATCAGCAAGTGTTGTTGTTTAACTAAAGATTGAAGCTATTTCCGAGAAAGCTCAAGTCCCGTTGGTCGGGTCCATTTATGGTGATGGAAGTGTATCCTTTCGGGGCTGTTGTGGTGAAAGATGAAAAGTCCAGAAGAGAATTCAAGGTCAATGGACAACGATTGAAACATTATTGGAGAGAAGAGGTCAATCGAGAAAAGACTTCTATCTCCTTGGAGGATGCTTGAAGTTGTAATTTAGGGGTGCCAAAAGAAAAAAAAAAGAAAGGAAAGATTGAATTGAAAAAAAAAATGATGAAAAAAAAAAGAATGAAAAGAAAAAAATTCTCAATGAAGGCACCCCAAGAAAAAAAAAAAAGAAGAAAAAATATATCGAAAATATATATAGTATATAATTAGTTTAAATATATTTCATGGTGTATTTGAGAAATTATTTTTTTTCTTTGTGCAGAGAATCAAGTGAAGAAGGCTGTGGAAGTGAAGGAATTTTAAATTAGGCAACAGCATTAAGTTTGGGGTGGTAGGATGCTATCCAGTTGTTATAGCAAGGGCTCAGCAATTTTATTTGGTAGCATAAGTGTTCTGATATCAGGGTTGGAAAAGCCACTTTGAGTCTAAACAGGAAAAAAAATGGTCAGAACATGTGATTGAAGTGTTTTAATGGAGCAATCATTGGGAACAACTCTTTTTACTCAGTCCAATCATTTGGATTGAGGTACTTTAGTTGACCCATGTACTCAAAAATACCAAATAAAGCATACATAGATTACTTAGTGGGGCTTTAAGCTTTTGGTTTTAGTCAACTGGGGCCCTTATACTAATCAGAGCCCACTTGTCTCTCAGCCCAATATCCAACCCTACCACATCATCATCATCTTCATTTCTCTTCCCATTCAAATCCCAGCCGCCTGCCTTTGAATTCACCATCTCAGTTCACCCATAACAACCTTCACTCACCCGAGCACATCACCACCAACACGAGAACCAACAACTTCACGAACCCAGCAAGCTAACTTGGACCTAACGATTCATCCTCACCATTTCAGTTCAACCAAATCGCGCACCATCACTTTGCCCAAATCACCAGCCATTCTTCCACCTCCGTTCAACCAAATCACGCACCTCAACCACCAGTATTAACCCGTAATCACCATAGCCTTCACACTCAACCCAGCCACCTCCTTCACCATCAACCAAGTACCGAACTCGACTGAACCCAGAAACCACCGTAGCCACCCATCCCGTCCCCTCCCAGCAACAACTAATCGAGGCATTCAACTCGACTTCACCAGAAACCCTCCTTCACCAGATTGCACCCAGCAACCCGCAACCTCCATTCGACCACCACGAATCCAGCTGCTAACTCCGAACCAGTTTTTATTCACCCAAACTCAACTGAACCAGAAATCACCCCTACTCGAACCACTGCCCAATTCATCCTCACCATCTCAGCCCGAACTCCACGAACCAATCTTTGCCTCCAGCTCCGACTCTGTTTGCACACACAGCCACAATCAACACCCAGCTACCAAGCACAAGGAAAAGACGAAAATCAACAGCCAAAGCATCTCGACATCGAATCAATAGCTCGGGTGCACAGTAAAATTGAGCCAGAGAATCGGAACCCGCAAATTTTAGCCAGCCCGTGCTAAGTTCTGGTTTGGTGAGTTAAATTGAAAATTATTTTGGTTGAATTGCATAATTGGTGGCTTTAGTTGGACTGCTAGTATTCTGTTACATTAAAATGGTGCTAAAGATTATCATTATGATTCAAGAGTGGTAGCCGAGTGTGATAATTTTGGTCTGGATGATTTGAATTGGAATTTGGAGGAATTTTTTAATATTGGGCTGAGAAAGATTGGTGAATTTGAGAAAAGCAGTGGTTGTGAACATGTTGCTGCGTGGAAGATGGCTTATTTGGTGTAAGGGAGTTAATTTGGATACATTGATAGTTTGAAATTGAGGTTGTAATTTGGAAATTTTTGGTGTGACTTTGAATTTCTAACTGTCCTCTGCCGTGGTTGTTATGATGGTGATTATTAGTGAAATGGTGTTGAATTTTGATGTGTTGTAAATGTTGTGAAGGTGCAGTGGTGTGGGTTGGAAAGAGTGGTGAATTTTGAACAAGGCTGGATTGTGGGTTGTGTTGGGGTAGTGTGCAGGTGAAAAAGAAGAGAAAATGCCGAAAGTTAAGAGGAAATTAGCTCACAAAGTATATTAGTATGAACTTTCAATTAACCTTCTCTTGTTATCTATTATATAAGTATAATATAGTAATAAATTTCTTGGTAATATATATATAAAAAAAATCAGCAATGAAAAAAAAGTGTGCTTGCAACTAAGTTTGGGGTGTTCCCCCCATTTTAGTTCAAAAAAAAAAAAAAAGAGAATAAACATAGCAAGAGAAGTATATTCCAATACTAAGTACTTGTGAGTATAATGAATTAGGGAAGTGAGTTAAGAGAAAAAAATCATAAGGAAGAGGCTCGGTTTTTGACAAGTGAAGTGGTTAGGTGTTGAGCTAGCTTAAATACATCCCTTACCATACCCTAACCCAAGCCTAACATTACAAGCCTAGTAAAGTGTTGGAAGTTATTTTACCAGGATCTTAGATCTACTCACAAGTATGTTGATTTAACAACCTAAATATGAACTTCTAAAACGATAGGAAATTAAACACATAAGAGTATCAGAAATCTTACAGTGATTGCAGGGAATATATGTCTCCTCCCACTCAGATCTCTAACCCTTGATTCCTTTCTGTAGCAGAGTATAATCAAGATCTGAGCCCGATAGTCCTTCTTTGTTGTTTATGAATTCTACACAGCCTTCCTCACTATGATTGAGGTATTACTTGATGTGTGTGGGCACTACTCTAGCACTTATACTTTTCGAAATAGTGAAGGAAGAGAGAGAGAGGGTGGCGGTTCAGAGAGAATTTTTTGAGAGAAAATTCTTTCAGAATAATGTTGTGAAAAGGTTGTACAGTTCTGTTCAACTCTGAAGCCTTTGCCTTCTATTTATAGAAAACCACCCAGGGCTATGATTGACATTTGGAATTGAAAAAATCAAAGAGAAAAGGAAGCTAAGTGGCCGGCCTAGGCATTGTGGAAACAAGGCTTGCCACTTTTCCAACTTTCCTTTTCCTACATTGATAGTTTCCTGTTTTGTCAAAAACTGCCAATTCCTTTGTTCAACCACATAAATGTCAAACCTAATTATTTAATAATTAAAATTAAATATCAAATAATATATTGTCATTTATTTTATTAATAATGAAACTAATTAAAGTTTCCTATTTAATAAATATGCCCTTCAAAATCTCTATTTACTGTTTTGCCCTTAATAAGTGATAAATTCTCAAATAGACAAGTCTATCTTGAGAATTTTTTAATTGATTAATTAAAATAAATTAAATGAGTCTTACAAGTAATATCATCTCAACTAGTGAGGGGACCATAGGTCTATATATCCAAGCTTCCAATAAGCAGATCTAGAATTTACCACTTAAATTCACTAACTTATTAATTCTTCGTTGAATCCACACATAGAACTCAGAATTGCACTCTCAGTATATAGAATGCTCTATATGTTCCACCATATAGACACATTATTAGTTATCCATTGTTATAATCCTAATGTGATCAATGATCCTCTATATGGATGATTTACACTGTAAAGGGACTAAATTACCGTAACACCCTACAATGTATTTTATCCTTAAAACACTTAACCCTGTATAAATGATATTTCAACTAAGTGAAATGAGTACTCAATCATTTATCTCGTTTGGTTAAGCTCGAAGGAAATCACCCTTTGCTTACTATTCGCCAGATAGAAGCTATAGATTCCATATTTATGTTAGCGCTCCCACTCAATCGCACTACCGTGTTCCCAAAATGTATGTATTGCCCAGACTAAAGATTAGGCTTAACTAACAAATCAAAGAACACGAATAATACTCTTGAAATTAAGCCTAACCATATCAGGATTTCGATCATGTGATCTAGGATCAACTTATGATATTGAATTGAATAGATGTTTACGGTAAGTTTCAAAATCTAATTCAAAGTTCAATATCGGTCCATTCCAATGCATACTCCATGCATCCAACCTGAGCTTTACTTTAACCTATGTTCTGGAAAGAACATAACATTTCTCCAAATGTAAGTAAACTCTGTTGTAGATTATCATATCAGTAAAACCCAGTGTTCTGATAAATCTAGGAATACTTTATTCACATAGTCATGTTTATTTTCCAGTGTGTTGACAACACAATAAACATGATCAAGTATGTGAAAAGGGGTTTGGATGAATTTATAAATCAAATAGACAAGCAATTGATTAAGTGAACCAAAACATACACAAGTGAATTACTTCTGTTACTTTATTGATATTGAATAATCTGGATTACATTGAAACAGAGTTTTATTTAGGGCATAAAACCCAACAAACTCCCACTTGCACTAATATAAAACAAATCAGTACATTTCAATTAATCCTAAATTCTGACGGTGCTTTTCGAATGAAGTTACTGCCAAGACTTTGGTGAATGGATCAGCTAAGTTATCCTGCGTATCCATTTTCTCCACCAGTACATCCCCTCTTGCCACATATTCTCTGATAATATGATACTTTCTTTCTATATGCTTACTTCTCTTGTGGCTCCGAGGTTCCTTACTGTTGGCTATAGCTCCAGTGTTATCACAAAGCAGGACTAGAGGCCTTTCCATTCCAGGAACTACACCGAGACTGGTGAAGAACTTCCTAAGCCAGACAACCTCTTTAGCTGCTTCAGCCGCAGCTATGTATTCTGCCTCCATGGTAGAATCCGAAATCGCAGTTTGTCTAGCACTTCTCCAAACTACTGCTCCACCCCCAAGAGTAAACACCATCCCAGATATAGATTTCCTGTCTTCAAGACATCCCTGGAAATCTGAGTCTGTATAGCCTAAGGGATTTAAAGCACCACCCTTGTATACTAATACATAATCTCTTATACTCTTTAAGTATTTCAAAATATACTTAACAGCATTCCAATGTACCCGTCCTGGATTTGACTGATACCTGCTCACGATTCCAACTGCATAGCAGATGTCAAGTCTAGTGCATAGCATAGCATACATTAGACTTCCAAGCTAACGAAGCATAAGGAATTTTTGCCATGTCTTCTATCTCTTGAGGATCAGTAGGACACTGTTCCTTAGATAGACGGATACCATGTCTAGAGGGCATGTTTGCCCCATTGGTATTGGTCATGGAAAATCTCTCTAGAACTTTGTCAATGTAAGCTGTTTGAGAGAGAGCAAGGGATCTATTCTTTCGGTTTCTGACAATCTGAATACCAAGAACATAGGCTGCCTCACCCAAGTCTTTCATGTTGAATTGAGTGTCAAGCCATTCCTTGATGTGAGTCATTTTCTTGACATTGTTTCCAATGATCAAAATGTCATCAACATAAAGGACCAGGAATACTACTACTTGGTTTTCCTTGAGTTGGTAAACACAAGGTTCATCTTCATTCTGATGAAAGCCGTAGGTCTTGATGATCTCATCAAACCTTTTATTCCATGAGCGAGAAGCTTGCTTAAGTCCATATATGGACCTATTTAATTTGCAAACTTTATTCTCTTGCCCAGGAAGAACATAACCTTCTGGTTGCTCCATATAGATGGTTTCTTCAAGAAGCCCATTAAGAAAGGCTGTCTTGACATCCATTTGCCAAATTTCATAATCTAAAGCGGCAGCTATGGAGAGAAGAATTCGGATGGATTTGAGCATGGCAACCGGACTAAAAGTTTCCTCATAGTCCACACCTTCTCTTTGGGTATAACCCTTGGCGACCAGTCTAGCTTTGAAAGTTTCGACTTCGCCTCCAGCACCTCTTTTCTTCTTTTAGACCCATTTACATCCAATTGGACGAAAATCATCAGGTGGTTCTACATATTCCCAGACTTTGTTCTTTTTCATGGAATCCATTTCTGAATCCATACCGGCTGACCATCGCTTCCGTTGCGGACTTGCCATTGCCTGTTTATAGGTTAATGGGTCGTCATCAATACCGTCACCAACGACCATATTGATTTCACCATCCAAGCCATAACGAGATGGTTTTGTAGAAACCCTCCCACTACGACGAGGAGCGGTGACCTTCTGAACAGGAGCTTTAGTAGTAGTTTTCTCAGTTGCTACAACTGAGGGAGTGGGATGTTCCTCTTCTTGAGTAGAAGAAGATGGTACATTTGAAGGAACAGTATCTGTGAGCATTTCCTCTAATACAATTTCACTTTTCGGTTTGTTGTCTTTCATATAGTTATCTTCAAGGAAAGTAGCATTTGTAGAAACAAACACTTTGTTATCCTTGTGACTATAGAATAGTCCACCCCTAGTCTCTTTAGAATTTCCGACAAACATGCAAACTTCAGTTCGCGATTCCAGTTTGCCTTCTTTCTTTCTTAAGACGTGAGCAGGGCACCCCCAAATCCTATAATGGCGCAAACTAGGTGTGCGACCATTCCATAGTTCGACGGGTGTCTTAGGGACTGCTTTAGATGGAACAACATTTAAAATGTCGTTTGCCATTTGAATAACATATCCCCAGAAGGACGTAGACAGAGTTGAATAACTCAGCATAGACCTAACCATTTCTAAGAGAGTACGATTTCTTCTTTCTGCAACTCCATTCTGCTGTGGAGTGCTTGGGGCAGTATATTGGGATTCAATTCCAATTTCAATTAAATGATCTTTGAACTGCATATCCATATATTCTCCACCCCTATCAGTTCGCAAGATCTTTAATGTTTTACCTAATTGGTTTTGAGCCAAAGCATGAAATTCCTGAAACTTTTCAAACGTTTCGCATTTCTTTGCATTAGGTAAAGAAAACTATATCTAGAGAAATCGTCAATGAAAGTGACGAAATACTCATAACCTCCTCTGGCTTTTACATTCAGCGGTCCGCAAACATCTGAATGTACTAACCCTAGGGGTTCTTTGGCACGCTCTCCCTTCGCAGAGAAAGAACGTTTGGTCATTTTTCCTTCTAGGCAAGACTCGCAGACTGGCAGTTCTCCTAAGACGACATTTTTCAATGGACCGTCTTTGGTTAGCCTATTGAGTCTATCAAAACCTATATGACCTAAACGTAAATGCCATAGATAAGTTTGATCATCATTATCAATCTCTTTTCTCTTAAGGCTTCTAGGTTTAGCTACATTGAAAAGTTCAGTATTTAGTGAGATTTGAGTATCAGGTCTTAAAACATAAAGCCCTCGTTCCATGTTTGCAACACATATATGAAATCCATTACGAGAAATTGAACAATTTGAACTCGAAAAATTCAATATATAAAATTGTGTCTGTAAACATGAAACGCTAATCAAGTTTCTACTAAAATTGGGAATATATAAAACATTCTCTAAAAGTAAAAACTTCTTAGAATTAAACTTGATTCGGGCTGTTCCTCTTGCTTTAACTGATACCAACTCGCCATTTCCAACTTTAAGCTTTAACTCATCTGGGTGAAGATTCTCCCAAGTTTCAAGCAGCTGTAATGAAGAACATACATGGTTAGTAGATCCTGAATCAACAATCCAGGAGGATTTGTCGTTCTCTAAAATACATGATTCAAATACAAAAGCATCACCTTCGTTTGAATTGTCTAGAAGCCTGGGACATTGTTCTTCTTTATGTCCCTTTCCATTACAATTCGCACATAGAACATGATGTCTGATAATTGTACTTGAAGAAGCAGCTTTGTTAGAGCCCTCATGCTTAATCTTCTTCCTCTGATTAAAGCTTGCAATACCAGGAGGTCTCATTGCAATCAGATTCCGCTCATGGGCCCTTAACTCAGACTCGAGTTTGTCCATGTCGGAGGAGTTAGGATTGTTCAATAAGTAATATAGAACAAAACTGTTATACTCCTGAGGAAGACTATAAAGTATGAGTCTTACCCATTGTTCCTTTGATAAATCAATTTCTAGTAGATTTGCCTTTTGGAAATTCAGATTCATCAACAATAGGTGCGAGTTAATGCAACTACCAGGATGCATTTTCACACTATTGAGTTCTTTTGCAAAGATACTAACTAGGAGTGGATCGGGATGAGGGTTATTCATATTGGCACTACAACATATCAATAAACAGAAGTAAGGTTTTGGTTCTATAAATTCATACACAGGTTCAGAAAACAAATAATCACATATGTTATAAAAATACTAAATCTAACATAGTTTATTTTCCAAGGTTTCCAACGAACTGATACAGTGTCCCGTTTAGGCGAGAGTCAAAGCATCATCCATTGAATAGAGTTGTCAATTCATCTAAAATGTCAAACATTCTAGCAACCTTTTATTCGATCAAGATTGGAATTCAGCGTTGTCCCGTTTAGGCGAGAGTCAAGGCAATTCTATCTTATGAGCTTCTACCATTGTTTCGCATTCTTGTAAGTCTTATACAGTCGCCACCATTAGGGTGGTCATGAACCATATAAAAAAAAACTTATAAGAATACTTATCTTTCGAGATTAAACGGCGCTAACTTGCTAATGAACGTTCCTCCATTAGGGAGGATTACTCACTAAAACAATAGCTATGTAAAACCAACAATGGAGATCGAATTTCTCTTGATTAAAGCTCATTATTTAACAATGTATTTTGTTTAATCATTTATATTCCATATCTCAATAATGAAATATTACAAATTAAAGTAAGAACTTTAATTAAATTTCAAAAATGGAATAATTTTGAAAAATATCTTATTTAAGTTGTTTAGAAAAATCTAAATACCCAACTTAAAATATTCTTCAACCAATGACTTAATTAAATATTACCAATTAAGTAGTAACCACTTAATTTAGAAGATATTCCATTTTAAGTTCCCATATTTATAAAATATCAACTTAAAAAAATATCTAAAGAATCTTAATAACCAATTCCCAAAATTCCTCAACTTAATTTATAATAGGAAATTCAAAAATATTCAAATCTAAGTTGATTTGATAGATTTAACTAAATCTCAACTTAAATAGGAATATTTAATGAAATTATAAAATTAAGATTCAGAAAGAATTTATATGGTTATAATTCCATATTTAATTAAAAACAAGAAAAATACATATAGCTTTCCAGAATATAACTATTCAAACTATGTTTTTCTTAAATTAATTTCAAGGAAGAATGAAATTAATTATGTTGCTAATCAATTTTTTTATTAGGTCAAACTAATATAATTAACCTAGCACAGTTATCCAAATCAGGCAAATGGGCCTTCACAATTGGGGTTGTTCATGTGAGGGGGGGCTGGGTCCAGTATGTCGTACCCACTTCTAAGGCTCCCAACTCTCACACAAGGCCCAAAAGAGAGGAATTTAACCTTAAAATGAATAACTGTTATTAATTGAATAGGCTCACTACTAAATGAGCCTAAATAAAATCTATCAGTTATGATATTTTATTTAGCAACAACAACCTATATGTATCTAATATAGAAATTAAACATATAGGCTCACACAGGCATACACATTTGGATGGATCCTATCATGTTGCTAGGTCATACACAGATGAAAGAAGTTTGTAAAAATTACCTGTTACAAATTATTTACTTGATCTATCATCAATTGAACCTTTGGTTAAAATTAGATCATAGGATCTATCATCAAGTTAACCAAGGCAATTTAGATCAAGCAATAATAGGTTTTAGAAAACTTACAAACAATCTAAAACACATACTCCTGCAACAAGGTTAGATTTGGATAGTTGGATGTAGGATTTATTTAATTTTAAACATTTATTTCGAAAATAAAATTAAAATTAAACCTACCATTTTGAAAAATTAGGTTTTGGGTAACCTAAATGTCATTTCAAAATTAAATTGCTAACTTTCCTTTTAAATTTCATGTTATTTAATAAATTAAATAATAAAATAGAAAATGGTAAATACATACCCTTTTCTTGTTTTACAATTTAATTTAATTAAAAATAACAAAATTTAAAAGTTAACAAAAATACCTTATTTCCTCTTTTAAAATTATCATGATTATTTTGATCTTATTTTAATTAAGGTCAAGTTACCAAAAAAAATTAATATCTGACCTTAAAAAAAATAAAATAATCAAATTTTAAAGGAAATAAGAAAAGAGGTAAGCAAAACTTGATTTTTCCTATTTTCAAAATCAAATTACACTAATATCTAAAATTAATTTTAAAAATTAAAATTAATTTATTTCTGATAATTAGATTTGAAATTTGAAAAACAAAAATCAACATACAAAACTACACAAAAAATCGGAATTTAATTCCATGAAATAGCATGAAAAATCGAAAAAATTGAAAAATTGGATGAACTGTACGGATGGCATGCCATGCATGCCCATCCGCGCGCGTATCTGGGGTGAGTGGCCGAGAAATCACGGCACAGGAAGGCTGCAGGCAGCCATTCCGCGTGCGTGATGAGGTTGCTCGTCACCCCGATTTTTCTAATTTTCAAAAATTCATAACTAATTCAAATTAAATCGAAATCGAGTTCTGTAAAAAAGTAAATTGCTTAGAATTTTCCAAACTATCCAACAAAAATAATTATAGAATCAGAACAGTAACCATTTTATCCAGAATTCACAAACAACAATCAAACATCAATATGACACTCAAAGCAACATGATACCATCCAAAAAATAAGCAAATCGTTTTAAGTCCAAATTTCTTGCAAGCAAATCAATTACCATGGCTCTGGTGCCAGTTGTTGGAAGTTATTTTACCAGGATCTTAGATCTACTCACAAGTATGTTGATTTAACAACCTAAATATGAACTTCTAAAACGATAGTTTATTAAACACATAAGAGTATCAGAAATCTTACAGTGATTGCAGCGGAATATATGTCTCCTCCCACTCATATCTCTAACCCTTGTTGTTTCTGAATTCTACACAGCCTTCCTCACTATGATTGAGGTATTACTTGATGTGTGTGGGCACTACTCTAGCACTTATACTTTTCGAAACAGTGAAGGAAGAGAGAGAGAGGGTGGCGGCTCAGAGAGAATTTTTTGAGAGAAAATTCTTTCAGAATAATGTTGTGAAAAGGTTGTACAGTTCTGTTCAACTCTGAAGCCTTTGCCTTCTATTTATAGAAGACCACCCAGGGCTATGATTGACATTTGGAATTGAAAAAATCAAAGAGAAAAGGACGCTAAGTGGCCGGCCTAGGCATTGTGGAAACAAGGCTTGCCACTTTTCCAACTTTCCTTTTCCTAAATTGATAGTTTCCTGTTTTGTCAAAAACTGCCAATTCCTTTGTTCAACCACATAAATGTCAAATCTAATTATTTAATAATTAAAATTAATTATCAAATAATATATTGTCATTTATTTTATTAATAATGAAACTAATTAAAGTTTCCTAATTAATAAATATGCCCTTCAAAATCTCTATTTACTGTTTTGCCCTTAATAAGTGATAAATTCTCAAATAGACAAGTCTATCTTGAGAATTTTTTAATTGATTAATTAAAATAAATTAAATGAGTCTTACAAGTAATATCATCTCAACTAGTGAGGGGACCATGGGTCTATATATCCGAGCTTCCAATAAGCAGATCTAGAATTTACCACTTAAATTCACTGACTTATTAATTCTTCGTTGAATCCACACATAGAACTCAGAATTGCACTCTCAGTATATAGAATGCTCTATATGTTCCACCATATAGACACATTATTAGTTATCCATTGTTATAATCCTAATGTGATCAATGATCCTCTATATGGATGATTTACACTGTAAAGGGACTAAATTACCGTAACACCCTACAATGTATTTTATCCTTAAAACACTTAACCCTGTATAAATGATTTTTCAACTAAGTGAAATGAGTACTCAATCATTTATCTCGTTTGGTTAAGCTCGAAGGAAATCACCCTTTGCTTACTATTCGCCAGATAGAAGCTATAGATTCCATATTTATGTTAGCGCTCCCACTCAATCGCACTACCGTGTTCCCAAAATGTATGTATTGCCCAGACTAAAGATTAGGCTTAACTAACAAATCAAAGAACACGAATAATACTCTTGAAATTAAGCCTAACCATATCAGGATTTCGATCATGTGATCTAGGATCAACTTATGATATTGAATTGAATAGATGTTTACGGTAAGTTTCAAAATCTAATTCAAAGTTCAATATCGGTCCATTCCAATGCATACTCCATGCATCCAACCTGAGCTTTACTTTAACCTATGTTCTGGAAAGAACATAACATTTCTCCAAATGTAAATAAACTCTGTTGTAGATTATCATATCAGTAAAACCCAGTGTTCTGATAAATCTAGGAATACTTTATTCACATAGTCATGTTTATTTTCCACTGTGTTGACAACACAATAAACATGATCAAGTATGTGAAAAGGGGTTTGGATGAATTTATAAATCAAATAGACAAGCAATTGATTAAGTGAACCAAAACATACACAAGTGAATTACTTCTGTTACTTTATTGATATTGAATAATCTGGATTACATTGAAACAGAGTTTTATTTAGGGCATAAAACCCAACATAAAGTCCTATTGATCAAGGGGATAAGTTTAGACTACATTAGTGGAGAGGAGTGCACTAACCCAACTTATGGAGCTTAAATGAATGAAAAAAAAAGTTTAAGGTAGTTTGAGAGAAGTTCAAAGTTTTTGGTGGGATATACTTGTATAAATTGTTGAGTAGGTGACTTTGGGGAGATATTAATGTTATCCAATGAGAAAACTTTACAGGGGCAACATATAAAGTTATGACAAACACGTCTTTTCCATTCCATTTAATTCCATTTTTTTCTGAGAGCATCAATGTTTGCTAGGCCAACTTGAATTTCTATGGAATCTCTCATGTGTCTTGTGTGTGAGTCTTTGTGTAAAATTTGTTGTTGTGTTTTATTTTGTTTATTTTTTGTTGTCATTGCTCGGGGATGAGCAAGATTCTAAGTTTGGGGTGTTGATAACTCTAAGATTTAGAGTTATTTTTATATCTTTAAGCTTGAATTTTAAGTTGAATTGTGGAACAATTAGTATCTATATTATGTAATAGTGTTTAGTTTGTTGTGTCTTTGTAATAAATGGAAGTGTGTGTGTGTTAGTAAGTGTTAAGTAGACTTATGTTGTTGTTATTATGTGTATTAAGCAGAAAAAAATGCAAGAATAGGTATTTGGAAATATTTGGGACAAGGAGGAAAAGGAGCAGAAAAATGCTTATTGCTGACTGACATTGCTATAGGAATCATCGCGTAGCAATTTGTCAGCCCAATAAGTTTATTTTGGCAGAAAGTCCAGCTGGCATTAATGAAGAGAAAAATGAGCTGAGGTGGCGAAATGTGGCTAATGACTTAACAAATAGGTGGAACATGACGGACAAATGGGCGATGACTTGGATTTCCAATTAGGGTAAACTTTAGTACCCTAATTAGGGAGCAAAAAAAAGAGAGGAGGAGAGAATAGAAAGTGGTGGCTGCTACTTTGAAGAACTGGTACGAAATTTCAGTTTAAAAAAGTACAGAGAAAGAAAGAAAAAAGAAGAGAGTACAAAGAAGAGAAGAAGAAGACAAAGAAGAAGGAGAAGAAGGCAACCTACAAAGAGAGGATTTGAGCTTCAAACTCATTTCTCTTGCTCTCCTCTTCATTTTGTATCATTTTCTACTCTCTAGTTTTCTCTTTAACTCCATGAATATTTCATTTTCTTGTTTTGAGTTTTTAATTTCAGCTATGAACTAAACTCTTTGAGATTTGGGTTGTTATGAACCCTTGTATGGACTAGTATTTTGATTTTGCAATGATTAAGTAATCTTGTCTTAGTTCAATTAGTTGTGATTAAATGTTGATTGAATGTTAATTTTTGGCCATCTTTAACATTTAGCAAGCTAGATCTTACTTGGAAAAGTAAGACCTAGTTGAACCCCTCTAATCGATGCATGATTTTTTTTACCTTTTTTTAGGTATTAATTAGTAGTGAAATAGGCATATTTGGCTACCATGCATAACTAAAGATTTGATGCTATATTGGACTATTTGTGATCTAATCTGATGTAGGAATGCATTGTTGAGATTATGAATGGTTTATTGCAAGTTTTGGAAAAAGCTTGCTGGTTTTTTTTTGAAATCTGTTAACTCTGCCAGGATTGCTGAGTCATTGCTGGGTCATTGCTGTATCAACTGGGACATACAAGTGGAAATTAATCACCAAAGTCTATTTTTCAAATCTGAAATTATCACCACTTTAAACACTTTTAGTCTCTTATTTTTAGTTTATTTAGTTTAAAATATTATTTTTCAAGTTTAGAATTAAGGTTAAGAATTTTGCTCTTGAATTGATTTGTTACTTTGTTTTATTTTTATTTGAAATTCTTGGAATTGCTCTTAGTTGATTTTACATTATTTAGTAAAAAGTCCATGTGGAGACGGACTTTGATTACTTATCATTGTATTACTTGTTTGTGATTGTGTACAATTGTGCAATTATAAATCATTATAAATTTTCACAACACATACACAGGTTGTTGCTGCAACAATGACCCAAATTGACCGTACAGAGATTTTATAGTTTAAAGAAAAATTGAATGATAAACTTTTATGCTATTTTATGCTAGTTAAGATATCTTATTCTATTTTATGATATTTTTTTTTAAAAAAAAAATCATGCATTATTACTTATTTAGACAAATTATTATTCACCATATAAAAGCTTTAATATTATTACTTTTATTTTTAACTATATTAAAATTTTATTATTAAAAAGATTTACATTATTATTTTAATATAACTTACACAATTATTCATAAATTATTATAATATTAACATTCATTATTAAATATATTTTTAATTTTTAAAGAAATATTATTTAAAAATATTTTCCTATATTAAATCTTTATTTTTTAAAAAATTATAATTAAAATCTTAAAAATTATGTAACTCTTTACATTTAAATACTTTTTTTGCTTTTATATTTATTTTTAAGGTAAATATTACAATAAATTTTTCATTTATTAAATTTTTTATTTAAAATAAATAAATTATTATTATAAATATTCATTTTTCAATTATTTAAATGTTAAAATTTTATTATTTAATTAATTTTTTTATATTTAATTATTAAGTATTTATTTTATAAAAAAATTTCGTACCTTAAATTTTTATTATTAAAAAAATTATAATTTAGATTCTAAAATCTTATTTAATCATTTACATAAAAAAAAATTATTTTTATTTTTATATACATAAAAATTATTTATATATATTTACATTTATATAATTATAAGTATTTTTTCAATAATATAGATTTATTCTAATTTTTTTACTACATTTTTTTTAAAATAATCAAATAATCAATTATATAACAATTTTATAATCTTGTACCTATTTACAAGTTGTAAATTTTTTTAAAAAATTAATGACATAACATTTTTTAACAAAATTAAATTATAAACTCTATAAATTACATTTATTATTACATAATATATATAATAATATACTGTATATATTGTATATATAGTATATACTGTCTATACAATATATTGTATATACTGTATAAAAATTTAAAATCAAAACTTACACATATTTCTAAATATAATATACTTATTGTATACATTATATATAAACATACAACACATATATATACATATTATATATATAAACAAACTTATACACTCATAATTTACACTATCAACCATATACACATATATATAAATTTATATACCAATTACAAAATTTTTTAAAACACAAAAACCAAAATACCAACAGAAAACTAAAAACACCAACCTCTTAATTTTTGGTAGAAGTTTTGATTCCTCCTCCGACGTTCCAAATCTCCGTTAGTATCGCAGTCGGTCGTACTTAAAACAAAGACAATAAAAAAATAATTACAAAACAAATTTAAAACAGAGATAAATAATAACAAAAAAATGATATTATAAAAGAAACATTACCTATGTAATGGTGGTTCACGGCGATGCAATCCCGACAAAAAATAGAGAAATGGCCACAGATAGAGGAGGAGAAGAGAAAGGGGCAGTGGAAATGAGACTAATCGGGTGGGGAAAATTTTGGGGGAGAAATGAAAAATGTTTTTCAGAGTGAAGGGGGTCTTTTATAAAGTTTTATTACTGACGGGACCTGCTGGTATTAATAGGGGTTTCGTTGGTAATGAAAAAACGGTCAGATTGCCCTACTAATACCGGCGAAACCCGCCTCTAATAATCCACTGATAATAGTCCTTTTAAATTTTGGGGGGTCAAATTCCCGCCCAAGGAATTAGAGGCGGATTTTCCGCCGATAATACTCCTATTCCGCTGATATTAATATTTTTTATTAAATATTAATTTTTTTATTTTTAAAAAGTAATATCGGCAGATTACCTTTTCCGCCGGTAATAACCTAATTAATACTGGCAGTTTGGCTCCACCCGTATTGCTATATAAAAATATTTAAGTGAAGCTCAACTTTTGCTTATTTATTTATTTATTTTTTTTTTTGCTAAAAACTTTTTTTTTCAACTGATGGAGTAATCTCAGCCCATATGATGTAAAAGTGAGAGATTTTTCTAATTTGATAGAAAAATTAAGCATAAAAACTCAATTTTTTTCTAATTTGACTCATTCATGGGTAATACCCATTAAGAGTGCACCCATATATATATGATATAAATGAGTTATATCTCTAGATGGAAGAGTTATATGCTGGACTAAGAGCGGCAAAACTGGTTTCGACACAGCACACAAACACGAATACGACATGAATTTTATGAGTTAGGGTCAAGATAATTAGACGTGGATCGAAAACAGGCCGACACGACTTGACACGAAATAAAAACGGGTCAAACACTATACGATCCACTTAATACAAATTTAACATGTTTGATACGATTTTTTTAACGATTTTTTTTAAATATAATAGAATAAAAAAATATATTAATAATAATATAATTATATAAAAATATATATTTAGTGATTCAATATTAAATTAAAAAATTTTAAATTTAATTTTAATATGAAATAAAATTGAAAATATTTTAAAATTTTTAATTTTCATTATATATATAATAGACTATATATACATAAATATATATAAGTTTTCTAATGGAACCTAATCTATCAATTTTCTCTACAAGCTTCAATAATAGAAAAATGGGACATAGTGGGTGGACACGAACATGACACGATTTTTTACAATTTAGGTTAGGGTTGAGAAAATCAGACACTGAGTCAAAAAATAAGTCGACATGCCTGACACGAAATATAGAAGTGAGTCACATAAGATATGACACAAATATGATACGATGACACGTTTTGCCACTCTATTTTGGATGACTTAAATCTGCACATCTCGAATGAGAAGACTTAATCTCAGATATGGATCTTACATATATTAGATAGGATGACTTACACATCCAAGACATAAGATGTTATACCAAAAACTAAAATAGGAATAAATTTACCGATTGATAATTTTGGCTGAGTCGCAGATAATGTCCCTTTCTTTAAGAGGTTTCACAGCTATGCCTAAAGATTGCACGATAGTCTATCGACCACAACATCTCAAGGATAAAATAACTTCTGTATACAATTTTGTTATCGCTCAATTTTGTTAAAGAGATGTCTTCTCCTATTGTTCAGATGCGACTTATATAGAGAAGTCAATCAAAATATAAAAATTGTTAAATGTAATGGATCGTGGGAGGAACATTGGTTTATAGAAGAAAAAGGTGGATCATTGACTAATCACATTTACTGCTTCAATTAATTAAATATTATAAAATAATTAATAAATAAATAAATAAAACTATTTATTTATTAAAAATAATCTGTAAAAAAATTAAAGTGATACCACACTAATCTGCCCACCAACTCGGCACTACATGACACGATCGGTCGACGACGAAGGTGGCACACGAGTGTGTGGTGGTCCAGTGTGTGAGTCCTCACCTATTCGCACAAAACTAGATGAGATATGCATATGATATACATGAATTATACATCTAGATGGAAGAGTTATATTATGGATGACTTGAACGACTCGAATAGAGATGATCTACACATCTCGGATGAGAATACTTACACATCTCCAATAGGGATCTTATATATCTTAGATAAGATGACTTACACATCTCTGATAAGGATGACTTACACATTATACCGAAAAATAAAATAGGAACGAATTTACCAGTTGATAATCTTGCTGAGTCGTAGATTATGTCACTTTCTTTAAGATATTTTGAGGCTCTACCCAAAGAGTGCACAAAAATCTATCAACCACAGCATCCCTAAGATAAAATAGTTTTTGTATATGATTTCATTATGTACTGAACGTAATCACTCTATTATAGTCCAAAAATATTTGCTTTGAGAAAAATCGTAATTTTTTAGAAGATAAGTTTTTTTTGTGTTAAAGAGATGTCTTCTCTTGTTGTTAAGATGTGAATTATATGAGAAGTCGATCAAAATGAAAAATGGTAAGAAACCTAATGGATCATCGAATGAAAGATGGTTAATGGCAGAGAAAAGTAGATCATTGATTGATCGTATTTACTGCTTCAATTAATTAAACATAAATAAATAAAAATATTTATTTTATTAAATAAGTTTTCTGTAATAAATTAAAGTGAGACCACACCAACCTGCTAGCTATAAGTTGTTTTAAAATAACAAAAATTTTAACTTAAATTATTTTTCAAAATTTAATTAAATAACAAATTAAGTTACTAACCACTTAATTTGAAAAAATATTCCATTTTAAGTTGATCCAAAATTAACAAACTTTCAACTTAAAACAATATTCAAAGAATCTCTCAATAACTAATTCCTAGAATTTCTGAACTTAATTCTGAATTTCAAAAAAAAAATATTCAAATTCAAGTTGATCTAAAATTAGTTATTTATAACTAATTTTCAACTTAAATATATTTTAATGAAATATTAAATAATTAAGCTTCTGAAGAATCTAATTAGTTATAATTTTATATTTAATTAAATGCAAGAAAAATACATATAGTTTATCTTGAATTAGTTTCATTAAACTAAGTGTGTTTTTCTTAAATTAATTTCAAAATATTCAACTGAAAAATTAATTACATATTTTTCAAAATTAATTATGTTGCTAATCAATTTTATTAGGTTAAACTAATTTAATTAACCTAGTACAGTTATTCAAATCAGGCAAATGGGCCTTCACAGTTGGGGTTGTTCATGTGAGGGAGGGCTGGATTCAGTATGTCGTACCCACTGCTATGGCCCCTAACTCTCACACAAGGTTCAAAAGAGAGGACTTTAACCTTAAAAAGAACAAATGTTATTAATTGAATAGGCTCAAATACTAATTGGGCCTAAATAAAATCTATCATATGTGACATTTTATTTAGCAACCTAGTCCATTTTAATTACAAAAATTAAATGGGCTACCTATATGCATCTAAGCCCAAAGCAAACATATAGGCTCACACAGGCACACAGATTTGGATGGATCCTATCATGTTACTAGGTTATACACAGATGAAAGAAGAATGCAAAATTTACCTGTTACAAATTATTTGTTTGACCTATTGACAATTGAACCGTGGGTTAAAATCAGATTATTGCATCTGTCAACAAGTTAATCATGACAATTTAGATCAAACAATAATAGGTTTTATAAAACTTGTTTTAATAATCAAACAATATAAAACACATAAACCTGCAACAAGTTGGATAGTTGGATATAAGGTTTATTTATTTTAAATTAATTTAATTTAATTTAATAATTTCAAAAAATAAATAAAAAATTGGAATAAAATAAATAAATAAATTAAAAAAAAATTAAAATTAAACATATAAATTTGAAAAATTAGGTTTCAACTAACCTAAGTATCTTTTTCAAAAAAAAAAACATGCTAACAACTTTTCAAATTTCATGTTATTTAAAAAAAAAAAAATGTTCAACAAAATACAAATGATAATTTAATATCATTTTTCTGATTTTACAATTTAATTTAAATAAAAAATAACAAAATTTAAAAGTTAGCAAAATATCTTACTTCAATTTAAAATTTCATGATTATAATAATCTTATTTTAAAATTCAAATAAGGTCAATTAATTAAAAAAATGTAAATATCTGACCTTAAATTTAAAAATAAGATAAAATAATCAAACTTTTAAAATAAGATAATTTATTAAGCCAAAAATTAGATTTTTACCTATTTTCAAGCTTCAAATTTAACTAATATCTTAAGTTAATTTAAAAAATACTAATTAATTTAATTATGATAATTAGATTTGAAATATGAAAAAAAAAAATCTAAATACAAAATTACACAAAAAATTCGAAATTAATTCCATGAAAAAGCATGAAAAAATGAAGAAAATTGAAAAAATTGTAAATGGTACGGATGGCATGCATGCGCTGAGCAAAGTGCACGGCCGAGAAACCTCGACCAGAGAGGCTGCCAGCAGCTTTCATACAAAACCAAGGCTTCAGACTGAGAAATCTCGGACAACCTCGTGTCTGAGGCGCGATTGACCGAGTGATCACTCGGATCCGCGCGCATATTGGGTGACACCACCCCTATCCTTTTTTTCAAAACTTCAAAAAATCATAACTAATTCACATTAAATCGAAATCAAGTTTTGTAAAAAAGTGAATTGCTTAATTTTTTCCAAATTATCCAACAAAAATAATTTCAGAACGAAAATTCAATTATTTTTTATAAAAATTTCACAAACATCAATCAATCATTAAATAACACACAGATCAACATGAAACCATCCAAATCACGCATAAATCGTTTTAAGTCCACATTTCTTGAAAGTAAATCAATTACCATGGCTTTGATACCAGTTGTTGGAATTATTTTACCAGAATCTAGATTTACTAACACGTATGTTATTAACATCCTAAATATGAACTTCTAAAACGATATGAAATAAACACATATAAAGTATCAGGAACCTTACAGTGGTTGCAGCGGAATATAATGTCTCCTTCCACTCAGATCTCTAACCCTTGTATCCTTTCTGTAGCAGAGTATCACCAAGATCTGAGTCCGAATCTCCTTCTCTTGAAACTGGATTCTTCACAGCCTTACACACTATGATTGAGTACCACTTGATGTGTGTGGGCACTCACTCTTTCACTATAGGCTTCGGTTTTGAAGAGAGGAAGAGAGAGAGAGAGAGAGGTTTCGTCTAGGTATAGGAAGAAAGGCTAAAAAATTTTACTGAAGGAATGAGATGCATCATCTTTTCCCTTTAGCCATCACTACCTATTTATAGGAAACACCTTAGGGTTAGGTTAGATTTAATTAGCAATAAAATATTAAAAAAATAAATGGTAAATTACTATAGAGTGGCCGACCATGGATTGATATTGGGCCCCACTTTGTAATTTTGCCATTTTCTTACTTTTCCATCTTATTTTCTCAAAAATGCTAATTTTCCAATTTAACCACTTAAATGCCAATTCTAATTATTTAATAACTAAAATAGATTATTAAATAATATTATCATTTAATATATTTATTAATTAGACTTAACAAAGCCTCTTAATTAACAAATAAACCCTAGAAACTCTTTTTTCACAATTAAGCCCTTGCTTAGTGAAAATTCATAAACTAGACATAGTCTAATTTTAGAATTATAATTGATTAATCAAAATCAATTAACTGAGTCTTACAAGTAGTATTGTCTCAACTAGTATCGGGACCATGGGCCTATATATCTGAGCTTCCAATAAGCAGATCTAGAATTTACCAAGTAAATTCACTGACTTATTAATTCCTCATTGCATCCACCATAGAACTTGGAATTGCACTTTCAGTTATATAGAACGCTCTATATGTTCCACGATATAGATACGCTATTAGTTATCCATTAATCCCAATAATCAATGATCCTCTATAGACTATCTACATTGTATAGGGATTAATTTATCGTTACACCCTTGAATGTATTTTATCCTTAAAACACTTAGCCACCTATAAATGATATTTCAGTGAACTAACATAATCACTGAAATGATTACTCAACCATTTATCTCTGTTTAGCCAAGCTCGAAGGAAATCATCATTTCACTTGTATGTCCTCACAGAAGCTATAGATTTCATATCTATGTTTAGCGCTCCCACTCAATTGCACTACCATGTTCCCAAAATGTACATATCACTCTGACCAAAAGTGGGCTTAACTAACAAATCAAAGAACATGTATAATACTCTTGAGATCAAACCTAACCATGTCAGGATTAAGATCATTTGATCTAGGATCAACTAGGTGATATTGAATTGAATAAATATTACGGTAAATTTATCATATCTGATTCAAAGTTCAATATCGGTCCCTTCCAATGCATACTCCATGCATCCAACCCAAGCTTTACTTTAACCAATGCCCTGGAAATGACATAGCACTTATCCAAGGTGTTGTTGGAAATTATTTTACCAGGATCTTGGATCTACTCACAAGTATGTTGATTAACACCCTAAATATGAACTTTCTAAAACGATGAAATAAACACATATAAAGTTTAGGAAATCTTACATTGGGTGCAGCAGAATTAAATGACTCCTTCTGTTCAGATCTCTAACCCTTGTATCCTTTCTATCGCAGAGTATTATCAAGATCTGAACCTGGATCTCTTTCTCTGAATCTTTAATGCTGAAACTCCTTCTTGCTGAAAATCTTTCTTCACGATCTTCCTCACTATGATTGAGGTATCACTTGCTGTGTGTGGACAATACTCTAATCACTAAGGGTTTCGAAATATTAAGGAGAGAGAGAGAGAGAGAGAGAGAGAGAGAGAGAGAGAGAGATAGGGTTAGGTTTGAATTATTTGGCATTAAAATAATGAAAATATCAGAGGTAAAACCCTATAAAAGTGGCCGGCCATGGCATTGTGGATTTGGGCCTCACTTTTTGCAATTTTGCAGTTTTATCACTTTTGCATCTGATTTTCTCAAAAACGCCAATTTTCTAATTCAACCATTTAAATGCCAATTCTAACTATTTAATAACTATAAATAATTATTAAATAATATTGTCATTTATCATATTTATTAATTGAACCATACAAAGTATCATAATTAACAAATATGCCCCTAAAACTCTTTCTTTACAATTTCGCCCTTACTTAGTGAAAAGATTCACAAATAGACATAGTCTAATTTGAGAATTATAATTGATTAATCAAAACCAATTACATGAGTCTTACAAGCAATATTATCTCAACTAGTGGGGGGACCATGGGTCTATATAACCGAGCTTCCAATAAGTAGATCAAGAATTTATTACTAAAATTCACTAACTTATTAATTCTTCGTTGAATCCACGCATAGAACTTAGAATTGCACTCTCAGTATATAGAATGCTCTATATGTTCCACCATATAGACACATCATTAGTTATCCATTGTTATAATCCTCATTTGATCAATGATCCTCTATATGAATGATCTACACTGTAAAGGGATTAGAATACCGTTACACCCTACTAAGTATTTTATCCTTAAAACACTTGACCCCGTATAAATGATATTTCAGCTTATGTGAGATGAGTACTCCACCATTTATGTTCGTTTGGTCAAGCTCGAGGGAGATCATCCTTTGCTTACTATTCGCCAGATAGAAGCTATAGATTCCATGTTTATGTTAGCGCTCCCACTCAATTGCACTACCGTGTTCCCAAAATGTACGTATCACCCTGACCTAAAAGTAGGCTTAACTAAAAAATCAAAGAACACGAATAACCTCCTGAGATTGAGCCTAATCATAACAGGATTAAGATCATTTGATCTAGGATCAACTAGGCGATATTGACTTGAATAGATTTTACGGTAAGTTTAATAAATCTAAGTCAAAGTTCAATATCGGTCCCTTCCGATGCATACTCCATACATCCAACCTGAGCTTTGCTTTAACCAATATTCTGGAAAGAACATAGCATTTCTCCAAATGCAAGTAAACTCTTGTTGTAGATTATCATATCAGTAAAACCCTGTGTCTGATAAATCTAGGAAGCTTTATTCTCATAGTCATGTTTACTTTCCAAAGTGTTGACAACACAATAAACAGGATCAAGTATGTGAAAAGGGTTTATGATGAATTTATAAATCAAATAGACAAGAAATTGATAAAGTGAACCAAAACATACACAAATGAATGAAAAATACTTCTGTTTCTTTATTGATGTTAAATAAAATAGATTACATTGAAATGGAGTTTTATTTAGGGCATAAAACCCAACAGGTGCAAGTAAACTATGTTGTAGATTATCATATCAGTTAAACCCAGTGTACTGATAAATCTAGGAATATATATTTAATCACACAATCTTGATTACTTTCCACTGTGCTGACGACACAATAATCAAGAACATAAATGTGATAAGGATTTGGATGAATTTATAAATCAAATAAACATATAAATGATAACATGAACCAAATGACACCTATCAAGAACAGGGTGTCTAGGCCTTTATTGATATTTAAATAAGTGATGAAAATACTTTTGTCTCTTTATTGATATTTAAGAGATTGAGATTACATTGAAATAGAGTTTTATTTAGGCCACCTATCAAGAACAGGGTGTCTAGGCCTTAGAACAACTTGTTCTCCGATACCCTGGGAAAGAGGGTCACAAAGGTGGCCAGCCAGAGCTTGGGCAGCATGTAACACCCCCTCTCCAAGATTTGACCATTGTCAGACAGTAAAGGTTATGTCCTTGTGTTCGAGGAACTTGGGTGGATTGTTTGTCCATAGTCTACATGCCTGTAGACCCTACCTGTTCTGTTTATGAACCTTCTTTGTAAAGGATCTCTTATTAGATCCTAATCTCTTTTAGTAGTTCTCTCATCGAACTGCCTTATCAGGTTATTGGCTTCTCGACTGCGGCGGTTCAATTCCGCTTGGCAGTCCCGGAGGATGTACTCCTGGTCATCCATCCACTTTAGGAATTCGTGTCTCTGCTGGGGAAAAGCATCGCAACCAGCAGTGTGTGGTTCTTCTTGACCTCTCAAGATTTCGCGTCTCTGCTAGGTGAAAGCATCGCAACCAACAACACGTGGTTCTTCTTTTCCTTTTTGAGTGACCTGGCCTACAACTTCTCTGAGCCTGGCCAGCTCAACATCATCTGCTAGGACCAAGTGAGGCTCACCAATAACTAGTTTAACAATTCCTGACCTTGTTTCTCCTACGTAGCACTGTGGAACAGCCCGAGTTGTGCTCTATGGAGGTTGTTTCATGTTAATCTGCTCCTCTGTATGAGATCTTGTGGGTTGTTCAAGCCTTCGAGGAATGGTGGGATCAACAAGATTCACATGATTGGTTGGATTGATGGTGTTATCCAGATCGGTAGGACCCTCTGTGGTGGGAGGAACACTAACATTAGGACCGTCATGGGATCCTGAGGAGGATCCAAGGGGGAGTTCTTATATTTAGAACCATGGTGATTGATCAGAAAAAGGCTCTTAATGAAAGCACAACAACGTGGACTCAAAATTTGGTCAACTAGCAGCAGAGCCGTATTTATGTTAGACAATCACTACGTGTCAATGAGAACAATAAATGATAAAAGAGACAAAGATTTATAAAGGTTTAGCCTCCTTGTTTAGCGGGTAATGACATACTCTCCTTTTAGTTGTATTAATTCTAGAGATAATACCATGCAGATCATAAGTGAGAACCTTATGAAGTCTAGCGATAGCTCTCTTTGAATGTTACAATGGTGAGAACTACCCTAGGAAGATCAAGAACTGAAGAGTTCTTGTGAAGGACTTAAGAAGATATGACTAATTGTCTAGGTGGCATGGATGAGATATGAGACTTGAAAGAGGGAGAGAGAGATGCACGTGTATGAGGCTTAAGGAAGCCTTTCTAGCATATGGAATGACTTAGGATGACCTCCCCTTTAGGTTTAGCCTAGTGCTCTTTATATAGGAGAGAGCTTACAGAAGTTCTAAGCCAAAGTAGGTTGATCTGTTAGAAATATTTTACCAGGATCTAGATTTACTACCATGTATGTTATTTAACATCCTAAATTTGAATTTCTAAAACAATGTAATTTAAACACATAAAAGTTATGAGAAACCTTATAGTGGGTGCAGCGGAATTAAATGACTCCTTCCACTCGGATCTCTAACCCTTGTATCCTTTTTGGAGCAGAGTATCACCAAGATCTGAGCCCGAAACTCCTTCCTTGTGTTTGGATTCTTCACAGTCTTACACACTATGATTGAGGACCAACTTGATGTGTGTGGGCACTTACTCAATCACTAATGGCTGAATTTATTTTTTGAAGAAAGGCTTAGTGTTTCGAAAAATCAAGAGGAAGAAGAAGAAGAAGGAAGAGGTCTCATCAGAAAGCTAGGTTTTTAGCTTTGGAGGCATACATTTGGATGAAGAGACCATAGCCTTCCTTTTATACTATCATCAATAGGGTTAGGGTTCAATTATTGGGAATAGAAAAAATGATAAAATAGGGTCAAAATTACACTTGATGGCCGACCACTTAATGGGCCCCACTCAAGTTGGAGTTCTGTCATTTTTCCCAACTATTTTACCTATTTTTCATAAATACCACTTTTTGCACTTTCAACCCTATAAATGCCAAAACTATTTATTTAATAATTAAAATAACTATCAAATAAAATTGTCATATATAATATTTATTAATTAGACTCCATAAAGTCTCTTAATTAACAAATAAATCCCAAAACACTATTTTTTCACAATCAAGCCATATCTTAGTGAAAAATTCATAAACTAGACATAGTCTAATTTTAGAATTATAATTGATTAATTAAAATCAATTAACTGAGTCTTACAAGCAGTTTGTCTCAACTAGTATGGGGACCATGGGCCTATATAACCGAGCTTCCAATAAGCAGATTTAGAATTTACTAAGTAAATTCACTAACTTATTAATTCCTCATTGCATCCACCATAGAACTTGGAATTGCACTCTCAGTTACATAGAACGCTCTATATGTTCCACGATAAGATACGCTATTAATTATCCATTGTTATAATCCCAATAATCAATGATCCTCTATAGATGATCTACATTGCATAGCGATAAAATTACTGTTACACCCATTCAATGTATTTTATCCTGAAAACACTTGGCCACCTATAACTGATATTTTAGTGAACTAATATAATCACTAAAATGAGATCTCAATCATTTATCTCTATTCAGCCAAGCTCGAAGGAAATCATCATTTCACTTTTAAATACCTATAGAACCTATAGATTCCATATCTATGTTTAGTGCTCCCACTCAATTGTACTATCATGTTCCCAAAATGTATGTATCACCCTGACCAAAAAGTAGGTTTAACTAACGATTCAAAGAACATGAATAACACTCTTGAGATCGAACCTAATCATGTCAGGATTAAGATCATTTAATCTAGGATCAACTAGGTGATATTGAATTGAATAGATATTACGGTAAATTTATCATATCTAATCCAAGTTCAATATCGGTCCCTTCCAATGTATACTCCATACATCCGATACTGGTAAAGTTTGCCAATGCCCTGGAAAGGACATAACACTTATCCAAGGTGTAAGTATACCTATCGCTGATTATCATGCCAGTCTAAATCCAGTAAACTGACAAATCGGGAAATTAAACTTTTTGAACATATAATCATGATTATATTCCACTGTGCTGACAATACTATAATTATAAACAAATACATATGTTCTGGACTTAATATAATTTATACATTAAAGATAATCATGAAATAAATCATGTGAACCATGCAACATAAAATGATTTCTGATCTTTACTAATTAGTAAATCTGATTATATTGAAATGAATTTTATTTAGGGCATAAAACCCAACATGATCTCCCTTAAAATGAGGAGATATCATCTATTTGTTACATATTAAATATATAAGAAAATAACCTATTAATTATTCCTAAAGAATAGGTAAATATATGAAGTTGAACCCCTATTTTTGTGAGTTATTGAAGCCAACTCATAACTGAGAGTGTGTGTCCAGGTTGAAAGCTGCAGAGACACCAAAAGTGTTTGCCAGAAGAGAAGCTGGTCGACCAACCATTTGCTGGAGGCTGGCCAACCTATGTTGCCCCATGGTAGCCCAGGTATTGCTTCTGCAACCCTGGGATGTGCCATGGCCGCCCAAGTATTGCTCATGCAACCCCGGGATGTGCCTGCCATCTTTGGTAAGTGCTAGTCAACCTCAGTATGTGTTGGCCAGCCTTAGTAGCTTCTTTGTATAACTTTACTTGCAAAGGTCAGACTTCCTTGGTCAAACATGCCCTTTTTGGTCTGACAGTCACTCTTTGGTCGGCCAGCTTGTGCTCAAACCCTGGCCGGCCATACAAGCTTCCTCTGGCAGGCCTATGTACTTCCCTTGGCTAGCCAGACATGGTTGTACATCTTCTTAACAGCTTGCTTAATTCCTTTTGCTTGTTGCTTAACAGTTTTGTCATGTCTTGTAAGGAGACCCTATCCCGCTATGTATTCCACGTGTCCTCATTCTTGATTTATGTAGGCATACCACGTTAGGTGGAAAAAATTGGAGATAACAAGTAGCTTCTTCAAGAGATGTAGGAAGATGGAAACTAAATTTAACCATGTACAAATCAATATGATGATAGTGCCAAAATTGAATTGTTTATTGAATAACATCCAAAAAAAAATAATTATACAATAAAAAAATTTACTTAATTTAACTAAATAGAAATTAAGAATATAACTAAATGGAACACTTCTTCATGGGTATTACCCGTGAATGGTTACTAAACAAATTTAACTATAAATATTAATTTTAAAAATATCAAACCATCGAATTTTGATCTAATAACGAATAATGAAATCACAAATTTAAATTTCTATGCTTAATTTAACTACTTAATTAAAAAAAAAAATATCTCTTTTTACACTATATCAAAAATATGTTCATACAAAAATATTTAACTCAAACTCCACTTTTTCTTTTCAAATTTTTCTTGCTAAAAACTTTTTTTTTAATTTTTTTTTACCGATGGAACAATCTCAGCCCATATGATATAAAAATGAGAGATTTTTTTAATTAGATAGAAAAATTAAGCATAAAACTCAAAATTTTCTAATTTTAGCCATTCATGGGTAATACCCATTAAGAGTGCACCCATAACTATATATACATTTGTAGGAAATTTGATTTTCTATATTTAAAAAATTTTAATATTTTATTATTAAACCAATACATTTTAAACTAAAAAAAATATGACACTTTTTTCAAAATCCCAAAAATGCCCCTCTCATAACTCAAACCCTTTCTCTCTCCTTCCCTCAAACTCTCTCTGCATCTCTCTTTCTCTCTCTATCTCGGCATCTCTTCGCCGCCCCACCCAAACCATCCCACAACCGCCCCACCCAAACCATCCCACCTCCGACGACCACCGAGGACCACCCACCACCGACCACGCACGACCCGGCCCCCCTCTCTCCGTGCACCAGCCCCTCTCTCTCTTCGTCTCTCTCAAACCGAAAAAAAAACCCAGGGGTCTGATGGTCAGAGCATGGGGTCCGATGGGGTCCGACATCAGACCCAATCGGACCCCTTGGGTTTTTTTTCGGTTTGAGAGAGAGGAAGAGAGAGGGGGCTGGGTCCGATGGTCGGACCATGGGGTCTGATGGGTCCGATTGGTCGGACCCCATCGGACCCCATGGTCCGACCATCGGACCCCTGGGGTTTCTTTCGGTTTGAGAGAGACGAAGAGAGAGAGGGGCTGGTGCACGGAGAGAGGGGGTTGGGTGGGCCACTACGCCGTGCGCCGTCACCTTCGGTTGAGGCTTCGGGGTTGAGGCTTTGGGTTCTCGGGGTTGAGGCTTCGGGTCCAAGAGAGGGGGCTGGGTGGGTTGAGGCTTCGGGTCCGACAGAGGGGGCTGGGTGGTCCTCATCGTCGTCGTTGGAGGTGGTGGAGGTGACCCGTGGTCTGTGGAGGTGTTTTGGCCGAGAGAGAGAGAGAGAGAGAGAGAGAGAGAGAGAGAGAGAGAGAGAGAGAGAGAGAGAGAGAGAGAGAGAGAGAGAGAGAGAGAGAGAGAGAGAGAGAGATAGCGAGAAGTTTAGATTTGCTTTGGTTCAAATGTGAGGGGTATTATGGGGATAAAGCAAAAGTAGTCATATATTGCCTATGGTATAACATTTAGGTTTAGGGAAATAATTTTAGGGTTTATTATGTATAGAATTTCAAATTTTCCTTTACAAATTACAAGTAATATTAACTTAATCCTTTACAATATAAAAAGTAAAATTAAAACAAAGAGGGCGAATGTGAAGGTGGAGGTTCTGCCCACATACATTGTTGATAAAATACAAAGATCATCATTTGTTTATGTCTATAAAGAAGCCCCTTTCACGAGCTACAGAATACCAATCTTGAAACTTTCTAAAAACTTCAACTGCTTTAAGTTCCCAATGAATGGCTCAATGGCTCAAGGTAGCTTCCACGAACAGACCATTAATATAGGGAAATTTGAAATTCTATACATAATAAATCCTAATATTATTTCCCTAAACTTAAATAGTATACCATAGGCCATATATGACTACATTTTCATTATCCTCATAATACCCCTCACATTTGAACCAAACAATTCCAAAGCTTCTCTCTTTCTCTCTCGCCCAAACGACCACCCACAACCTCCACGGCTCAACCAAAGAGCACGGCTTCGACAACTCCACGACCTCCAACGACCTCCGACGACCTCCACGACCTCCGAGGACCACCCAGCCCCCTCTCTCTTCCTCTCTCTCTCAACCCGTGCAACCCACCGAAAACCAAAAAAAAAAGAAAAAACAATGGGTCCGATGGTCGGACTGTCATGGGGTCCGATGGTCCTATGACAGTCCGACCATCGGACCCCATGACAGTCCGACCATCGGACCATCGGACCATCGGACCCGTTGTTTTCTCTTTTTTTTTTTTGGTTTTCGGTGGGTTGCACAAGTTGAGAGAGAGAGGAAGAGAGAGGGGGGCTGGGTGGTCCTCGGAGGTCGTGGAGGTCGTCGGAGGTCGTGGAGGTGTCGGAGCCTTGCTCTTTGGTTGAGCCGTGGAGGTTGTGGGTGGTCGTTTGGGCGAGAGAGAAAGAGAGAAGCTTTGGAATTGTTTGGTTCAAATGTGAGGGGTATTATGGGAATATAGGAAATGTAGTCATATATGGCCTATGGTATAACATTTAGGTTTAGGAAAATAATATTAGGGTTTATTATGTATAGAATTTCAAATTTCCCTTAATATATATCTCAACATAATAATCATTTATCACTGCATATGGGCGATGATTGATTGAGCGGTTACATTATATTGTGTCAATTTATATTAACATACGATATATCAATATATATATCTATGTAATACAAAAATAATTGATGTTAATCATGTAGAACACCCTGAGCCTGAGAGAATGGTCATCAACTACTCTCTCTTCCTAGAGATTGGTCTTATACCTTCCTCTACTCCTTGATTTTCATTCTTTCTTTTGGGTCATCCTATTTCTATCTTTTGAATTGATATTTGGTTCCTTCCTCGTCCTGTGCTTGGTCTTTCCTTTGTTTCGTTTGTTTCGTTTTTCCTAGCCGTTTTTTCGTTTGTGTTTTGTGTGCCATTACTGCTGTGTTTTTTTGGCTCGTGGGTGGGGTGTTTATTCCTTTTGCCTTTCTGTCCTGGTTTTGGTTTGTGGGGCAGTGGGATCTAGTTTAGTGGGGTTGGTGGAGTGTCATCTGTGTTTACTCTCTTGTCCTTTGTGGTCTCATTTATGGAGGTAGTTAATACTCTTTGTCCCCTTAATAAAGGCAAAAGCTTCAGTTGTATTGAAGCATATGTTACTCTTTCCCCTAGCACTTCATCTCTTAAGGCTCTCTCTACTCTGTGTTTGTATGGAAAAGTGGTGGCTCCCATGGTGGTTGATGCTGATGCCATTTCGGAGTTTGTGACCAATCGGTGGCAGAAGAAGGTGACTGTTTTTTCTCTTGTTGAAGAGTCATCTATGTTTAATTGTTTCAAGATTGGTTTTGAGAGTGAAGTGGACAGAGATTGGGCATTGGAACAGGGGCCTTGGTCCATTAAAGGTTACACCTTTGCTCTTCGAAAATGGTTTCCTACTGTTGAAGGACCAACCTTGGTGGATTGTTTAAGATTATGGGTGTAGATTTATAATCTTCCCCACGAATACTTCTCTGTGGCTAAGGGAATGCTACTTGGCGCTACTATTGGTAAAGTTTGCAAGGTCGATTTAGAAGAAGATAAACCGGTGGCGTGGAAACTATTTCTCAGGGTCCAAGTCGACATTGATATTGGAAATCCTCTAGTTTCGGGCTGTTTTTTCGATTTGGCCTCTGGAGTTAAAAAGTGGCTTCAATTTAAATATGAGAAGATTGGTATCTTCTGCTATTTTTGTGGTCGCCTGGGCCACCAAAGGAGGGGATGCTCGCTGTCAACCCCGGTCACTGTGGCCAATCTCGATGACATCCCTTTCCCCATGTATGGCCCGTGGATGTCGACGGCGTCTCGATACCATGATGTTTTCTCTAGTGAGGTGATGAAACCGTTGGCAGTTGTTGCTTCGGAAGCTCCAACGACGACTATTGACTGTGCTGGGCCGTCGGCTAATCACCGGGCTGGTGGAGCAAGGCTCGAGATGTTAGGCTCGAGGCGCGAGATGATTAAGACCGGTCGGGGCTTCCTGGAATGGGTACGGTGCAGCAGAGAAAAAAATGGACTCCCAAGAAAGTGACTGGGAAGGGAGTACGAGGTTTTAATGATTTTGGAAAAAAGGTTGATATGAATTTGAAAATAGGAGAAAGGTCTCCTGATAACTTACCTAGGATAGAGCCTTTGACTCTGGAGAAGATGGTGAGTAATCCGTTGGGTAATTCATCTTCTAATAAGGAGGTTGTCCCCTTGAAAAGTGTGCCACCTTTTGCTGAGAAGGATTTGTCTTTTGTTCAGGGGTATGGGCCTTATAAAAGAATGGGAAAAAAGGTATCTAGGAAAGTGGATAAAAACTCTTTTAGTGGGCCTTTTTTGGTGGGACGAGATTGTGTTGCTCCTCGGTTTGGGAGTTCTCTTGGGTCGAAGGGTACTGTGGCTTCTAGTGGGTCGGCGGCCCGTGGGTTAACTGGTTTGTGTCATGAGAAAATTTTAAATAATGGTATGGAGAGTCCTTTTGATGAAGAGGGCCCTACTATGCCTTCTTCTATGCAACCCGTGGGTGATAAAACTCCAAAAGCCCATTTTTTACTTGGCCAGGGAGGAAATGAACGGACTTGCTCTCAAAATGGGCTAGACCAAAAGGAAGTTGATGGCCATGAATTGATCCTAGTGGGTAGTGGACTAGGAAATGGTTTGACTAATGAGGACTCCCATCTTAATAGTGCCAAGGAGAGTTTGGCCGTACCCTCATATGAGGAAGGAAAAGCTTTGGAAAAATTTTTTAAAGCTCAAGAGGAGTTACTTTATGATTGAAACATTTTGGGAAGCTAGACTTGTATGAGATTAAGAGCTTGGGGGGTGACATAGGGGTGTTGACTACTTCGGAAACAAATGAAAGGACTACTCCTTTCAAGAAAAGAAAATTTGAAGGCTCTGCTTCCTTATGCACTAGACCTCACAAGACTATCAGAACTCATCCTGATGTGGTTCGAGATTTTCCCTGGGATAGTGAAGAAAAGGACCGAGAATCAAAGGTGATTTATGATGATCCATCTGAAGAAGCGTCTGACTCTGTGAGCTGCAATGAAGGAATTATGAAGAACCCGCTGAATGGTTCCTTTGTCGTTGAAGACTCTGGCTCTAGCTTATCGGTGTGCCCGCAAAACCTTGTGGAGGAGAATGTCATATCTCCTCCACAGGAGCCATGAGAGGGATTGCTTGGAACTGTAGGGGGTTAGGGCAGACCTCTACAGTTCGTGAACTGAAGTCCCTGGTCAGAGCGCGCTCTCCTAATTTTGTTTTCTGACCGAGCTTAAAGTGGATGCTACTCCTCTGGTACGTATTCTTGAATCCCTCCACTTTTATTTTAATATCATTGTACCATCTATTGGTATTGCTGGAGGTATTATTTTCGCTTGGAAAGTGGGTTTTAGTTTTGAATGTATTGCTTGTTCTCGTAATCATATTTCTGGCATTGTTTACTCGGATCCCCCCTCCAATCCGTGGCTCCTCTCGTGTGTGTATGGACCCCCTTACCTTCACGCTAATAAAAAGTTTTAGGCGGATCTTATGAACCTTGGAGATAGGTTTGGGGGCCCGTGGCTAATTGTAGGAGATACCAATTTTGTTCTTAACAACTCTGAAAGAGAAGGCTCTTCAGGAAGGGACCCTTTTATCCCGTTCATATCCAATCTGGTTGACTCTAGAGGGCTGATCAATCTGTGTATACAAGGGGATAAGATGACTTGGGATAACCACAGGTCGGGGGGTAGTCACGTGAAATCTGCTCTTGATAAAGGGATTATAAATGGAGCTTGGATACAACTGTTTCCTAAAGCTGTTATTCGCTCTTCGCATACAAGCAACTCGGATCATAGACCTCTTTTCTTGGATACTAGTGGTCCTCCCCCTACCTTTAAGAGATTTTTCAAGTTTGAGGAGGGTTCGATGAGGGATGTCAGAAGCAAACTTGTAGTGGCCAATGCTTGGGGTTCGATAGATCATTCTTGGGCTCCGGCCCGAGTATTTAAAAAGCTGGGAGCTACTAGGATTGCTCTTCTTAAGTGGAATAGAACGCAGTTTGGTAGGATTGACTAGGTTATTAAAGACCTGGAGAAAAAATTGGATATCATCCAGAGGCTTCCGGTGGGGGCCCGGGACTGGAATAAGGAATGTGAAATTAGGAAATCTCTGAACGAAATGTTGACCCGGAAAGCGCTTTATTGGAAGCAACGAGCTAGGAACTCTTGGCTCAAGCAAGGTGATAGATGCTCGAAATTCTTTTTCCTCTCGGCAGCAATAAGAGGAAGGAGAAATGCCATTGAAAGTATAATGAACAAGCATAATGTCTGGCTCACTGACAGAGACGCTATTGCCCTTGAATTTACTGATTATTTTAAAGGTATCTTTGAGGGCTCCGGGCTTAACCAGAACTTGGATTGTAGGGGTTTGTTTCAAGAGAGACTTTCCCAAGAGGGGCAGGAGGGCACCCTTCTCTATCCATCCCCGGATGAAATAAAAAGTACTCTGTTTGCTATGAATAGCCATAAGGCTCCTGGGCCGAATGGCATGTCAGTACTTTTTTTCAAACATTATTGGGAGTCCGTGGGAGAGGATTTCTGTGAAGCAGTGTCTGACTTCTTCAGGAATGGTCATATGCACAAAGGAATAAATACTACAAATGTAGTTCTTATCCCGAAGGTCCAGAATCCGAAAAGACCGAGTCAATTCAGACCCATATCACTTTGTAATGTTGTTTACAAGGTTATATCTAAAATAATTGCAAATAGAATCAAACCAGTTCTGCCTTCTATTATTTGCCCTACTCAAGCTGCGTTTGTTCCGGGTAGGAATATTCAAGATAATAATGTGATTGTTCAAGAGATTAGCCACTCGTTCAAACGAAAGAAAGGTAGAGAAGGTTTTTTTGCAATTAAGATTGATCTTGTTAAAGCTTATGACAGGCTTAGCTGGAGGTTTATTGACCATGTTATGAAGTGTGTGGGATTCCCTCAGAAGTTGCGCTCTTGGATTTCGCAATGCATCTCCACTACCACTCTCAACATTTGTTTGATGGGGGCCTCGTTGGAAAAATCATACCGTCGTGTGGTCTCCGTCAGGGAGATCGCCTCTCCCCTTACTTATTTATCTGTGCTACTGAGATTTTCTCGAGGCTCTTGGAAGAGGCTCTTGGGAAGGGCAATATCCATGGAATTAAGTTGTGTAGGGGTGGGCCGATAATTACCCATCTTTTCTTTGCAGATGACCTTATCCTGGTGGGTAGGGCCAACATAAATGAAGCTAGCAATGTTTGGAATTGCTTGGACAGGTTCTGCTCTTGCTCTGGCCAGAAAGTGAATAAACTAAAAACGTCTATTTTCTTCAGTAATAATACCCCTGTCGGTATGAGGAGAGGAATTAAGGAAGCATTGGGAATAAATTCTCCAGAAGGTGCTATAAATTATCTGGGTCTACCCCTGTTCAGATCTAGACAGAAGGATGCTGACTTTAATTTCATCTTGGATAATCTCACCTCTAAATTGCAGGGTTGGATGGCTAAAACGTTGTCAAAGGCAGGTCGAGCTACTCTTATCAAGTCTGTAGGATTGTCGATGCCTATCTATGCGATGCAAACCACCAAACTCTCGAGCCGTATGGTCACTAGAATAGATGGTTTAGTCAGGGATTTTTGGTGGGGTTTTGAAAAAGGAAATCGTGGTCTTCATTTGAAAGTGTGGGACAAGTTGTGCCTCCCTAAATCCTTGGGTGGTCTAGGATTTAGGAAAACAAAGGAGATGAATCTGGCATTCCTTGCTAAGTGGGGTTGGAATTTGTTAAAGGGCTCCCAATCGTTATGTAGCAAAATTTTGGAAGCCAAATATCTAAAAGAGAAGGATTTTCTCAATTGTCGCTACAAGAATTCCGATTCCTGGTTCTGGAAAAATGTCGTGAAAGCCGTTTCTATATTATGGGGGGGGGGGGGCGTGTAAAGTTGTAACAAATGGCAGGGCGATGAGCATCTGGAGGGACCCTTGGATTCCTCATCTAAAAGGTTTTACCCCGAAACCTAAAGGAGGGGTAATAACCAATGATCAATATGTTGCTGACCTACTACTTGCAAATGGTGATTGGGAGATCCCAAAGCTAAATGGCCTGTTTGATAACGAAACGGTGACTGCAATAGTTAAAGGTGGTAAACCCTTCGGCATTGGGGAAGATAGATGGGTTTGGACTCTGGAAAAAAATGGACAATTCTCAAGCAAATCGGCTTATCTGTCTCAAGCCCTGGCTAGGGCTCATCAATGTGAGGTAGCTCCGTCACTATGGAACAAATTGTGGAATAGTAAAATTTTGGAAAGGCAAAAGATCCTATGGTGGTGCATCCTTTCTAATGCGCTCCCTATTGGATCTGTAATTGGTAGACGGTTCCACATTAAGGAAACTTGCTGCCCTCTTTGTGGATTAGGGGAGGAATCCATGGAACATCTGTTCTTGTCTTGCGAGGTGGCGATGCATTTATGGCGATCTTCACCTTGGGGCATCTATCCTGTCTGTAATAACGGGATTCGGGTTTGGGACTGGGTCAAGTTTATATGGAATCTCAAGTCTAGGGGGATCCATGTGGAAGCAGTTTTCCTGTATGCGTCGATTGTTGTTGAAACTATCTGGAGAGTGCGAAATGATTTAATTCATAACAATTCTCGTCTGAATGTTATGAAATGTATTGACCAGATTTGTAATTCTTATGCAGAGCTTCATGATACTTTCTTGCCTTCCCCTGCACCATCTTTGAGTGAGACCTGGAGGGCGCCTCCTCAGGAATGGGTTAAACTGAATTGTGATGTCAGGGTGGGCTTAGACAGTATGTGTACAGCGGTGGTAGCTAGAAACCATCTGGGTAAGGTGGTTCGAGTTTACACGGCTAGGTTGGATTTCTCGGATGCTCTATGTGGAGAAGCAGCGGCTTGTTGTGCAGCGGTTTCGATGGCTCTGGAGGCTAATTTTCAGTTTGTTTTGGTGGAGAGTGACTCGAGAGTAGTCATCAACGCTTTAAATGGGATGGAGTCTCATTGGGCGATTGAGAACTATATCTCCTTTTGTACTAAGTCATCTCCCTCTTTTATTTGTTGTAACTTTGTGTATGCTCGTAGAACTTGTAATTTTGTGGCCCATAATGTAGCTAATTGGGCTTTTGTTAACAAGTTGTATGGTATTATTCCGGTTTCTTCGATACCGGAGAACCTTTTATGTAATGACCAGGAGGTCTAACTATATTTATTTAATTAAATGATTACGCGTTTTTCAAAAAAAAAAAAAATCATGTAGAACACCCTAATACAACATAACATTCACAAGAATCATAGAGTGTCGATCTCCAGGACACTATGATTTTATTTTATTATAAATTTGTTTTATGTGGGAAAAACAAAGGTTAAAACTCCAGGACTACAAACTATGATAAACCAAAAAAAATTATAAAAACATGCCCTCCCAAAAGTATAAGTTCCACCAAATATTCATTCACTCATTCAGTAAACTTTTAAAAGATTATTATTTATATACAAACTCGCTGTTTAAAGCCTGAGCCATAGAGATTATTTTTTTTGTAAACTCATGACAAACTATGGATTGTAAAAACATGCCCTCCCAAACGTATAAGTTCCACCAAATAATCGCAAGCTTGAGTGACTAAACACCACACCACAAAATAATTTCACTCCGGAAGACCACCACACTAGACGATGGCCGGACTTTCTTAAACCCATGCATAATATACCGGGGCAAGGGGCCAAACGAATTACGAACTAAAAGCTGACGGCATTTATACGTAACAGGGGTAGCAATGTCTTTTAAATGATATCAAGTGGTAGAACTAAATGAGACCGTTGGATCTTAATCTAACGGGTATGACATCATCAACACAGGACAAAGTGAGATTACAAATCAAACTGACAAATTTCAAACGGCCACTTTTGTTATTATTGTTTCCAGAGCAAAGCAAAGTCCAGCAAGCATCAAGCGGAGGAGGACGAGGAGGAGATGATAAAGACACTCAATGTCGAAACCCCAATCCTCCTCTCACCACGCTCTCTATGCTTCACCCAAATTGATCAATCAAATGTGGCTTCAGTTCACATCTCCATATTTGGATCAACAACCCCCACTTTTGGCCTTACCCTTTCGCATTCACTTCAAAAACAGATCCAAAACTTCTTCTGTGCTAGAAAAAGGAGAAGGAAAATTGGCTCCCAAAAAACGACAAGATTCATGCTCAATTTATTGGCCGTCATCGCTTCCAACCTCAAGATCTTACCAGAACCCTTGGATTTGGTTCTTGAAGAATTCGCCGGCGGAAATGGAAGTGGTGGGGGTGGAGGGTTAGGGTTCTGGAGGGGTTTTGGATGGGGAGGTTTTGATGGGCGGCGGAAGAAACGAAAGAGAAAGCTATGGTTGTACGGGTTTCTGCTGATTTGTGGATTGGGTTTTGTGTTTGGGAGGGAAATTGAGAGCAATGCGGTTTGGTGGGGTATGGGTTTTGGTCCTTTGGGTGTTGCTATGGTTCATTTTTGTGAAAAGAATGGAGGAATTCAAGGGTGGGTTTTGGGGTGTTTTTGTCTATGGAGTTTTTTGGTGGGTCTGACTTTTAGGAGAGAAGAGTTGCAAAAATGGGTCGGCAAGATAAGCCCTCCATCTTCATTGCTAGAGAATGTAAGAACAGGAGGAAAAAGAAGAAGAAGAAAAACCGGAAGAGCATTTTAGGAAAAGCTGCTATTGTGTTTTTCAAACATGTTTTATTTTCATACCTACTAATACACAATCACCATGAATGAAATGATGATTCCAATTTTTTCTGTAATTTTCTTCATCTGTATTAATTCTTCAATTCAAGAGTATATCAACCAAATTTGAATAATTTTAAGTACTAGAATCGGTAAGTACTAATATGGATTCATTGCTTCATTTCACGGTAGCAATGAAGGATTTGGTTAGTAACCCTTTCTTTCTTTAACAAGTACTGTTTTTTCTTTTAATCAATTTGGCAATATTTTAAAGTTGTTGATTGTTTTAATAACGAGTAACGAACGACGGGACAGAATTCATATACCCAGCAACATGGGTTGGAGATCAGAGACTGTTATACAGAGCAGCAGAGAGAAAAGAGTTGGAAAGATCACTTGGTCTTGATCCTCCTTCATTGAATACCAGTCGAGGACTTAGCAATGTTAATGAGCCTGTTGTTGCATTTGGGCCTCCTGGTACCACCGGCGAGCTTAATGTTAGCGTTATTGTTTCACCAGTTTCTCTTGATTTCAAGTACACCCCTCTCTCTCTCTCTCTCTCTCTCTCTCTCTCTCTCTCTCTCTCTCTCTCTCTCTCTCTCTCTCTCTCTCTCTCTCTCTCTCTCACAATATACAAACTTGTATGCATGTTCATTTGTTATAATGTGTCGGATAAAACTTGTATGTATTTTGTGTTGTTTGTTCACAGAATTGAGGCATTTGGAAGACCGAATGAGGTTGGAGAAACTATAGTTAGAACCATCACAGGATCTGGTAAACGACCTGAAGTGAAAGGAACTTCGGTAAAGTCGAATTTGAGAGAGGATTCGTTAAGAAATATAGCTTACTATGAGCTGGAATTCAGGGTCGAGAGTCCTTCGTTTCGCAGGCATAATGTTGCGGTTTGTTGTGTTCGGAATGGTAGATTGTTTACTCTGAATGCTCAGGCACCGGAATCTGCTTGGCCGGAAGTGAAGTTAGAATTTCAGAGAATTGCTCAATCCTTTTAGTCTGACCTCTTGATACTACGAATAACTTTGCTTTGCTTTAATACTGTTCTGCCATTTTGCCTACAAACAATGGTCTCTAGGTCCCCAATAATTTTTCATTATTGCTTGTTTAAGAATGAAACGGCTATCCTATGTAAACAAGAACAAAAAAAAAACAAAAAGAAGCACATTCTAGTATATAAATTGATTTGACAGATTGTTTTTCTTGAGATGACTATGAGGTACCAACACCTAACTTTGTGAGTGCAAAAAATTAGATTTATACATGACTAAATTTACATATTGAATATAAATCCGAGCCTCATGGCCATCAGGGTGACTTGAATCTTCCTATATTTTCAAGTGTGTGACTAGGTACATATATAGACTAATTCAAGCACAAGCTATCTGCCTTCGCTTGATCATTTTCTCTAAGTTATCAGAAACAAGCCAAGCCTGCAAAGAGGCACAAAGCAAAATTTGCCCAGTTAATAGATTAAGTGTTTTAAGAAATCAGCAACAGAATGTTAAAAAAATTCTTACTTGGGATCAAGCACCAGTTTCTGGACTTCTTTAATAGCTGCACTAGCAGCATAAAGTTATATCTTCCCTACCTGAATTAAAAAGCTCAGTAATCAGACATACATCTTATCCAGACACAAAATTAAAGGCGCGTCAAAAAAGAAAACATAAAAAAGGTAGAGAGCATATAAAAATAAGGCACAGAAAATATCATTTTCTGACCACCAATACTTGAAGTTTTGCTTCGTGCTCATTCGGAAGACAGCGAATTTCTTCAGCTAATTTTACAGCCTCCCCCAGGCTTTCGGGAGATAAGAAATCAAGTCCTAACTGAACATTGGACTGAGAAAAACACACAAAAATTAGTGTAGGTAATCAAAAGATCTCAGACCAAGCAAACATGGACTGGAGAGTTAAAACATAATCAAAAGATCTCAGACAAAGTAAACATAGACTGGAGAGTTAAAATAACCTTGTAAGATGTGAATTCCTATAGCATGAACAAGTTTTGAAGAACTAAAAATTTAGTCTATTCTAATGAAGGAGGCTCAGGCAGTCAAAAGTGAAATTAAGTTTCTGGTATAAACTTTCACAATCCCAGTAAAATGCTGCATAGAATTTTATTTTTAACATTATAAAAACCACCACATCACACCCACTTACCTGAAGATTTCGTACTTGAAAAGGACACCCAGCTGGGACAAATACAGCTTGCCCCAGATGCTGTTCAAACTTCAAAGGACCATGGCTCAACTCCTGAAACACAAGCCAAACATTCTCTACCATTAAAACATTTAATTTAGAAACATCAATATTCTACATTATCAAAACCAAACAAACAGGGATAATAAACAGAGCCATATTTGTTAACAAAAGAAGAACCAATTAGATTCAGTTTCAACAGATTATTGTATAACATTTTGAATCATATGTATCTTAACACAGTTAATTACTTGCAATGCTTTCCTAACATATAAATTGTGCAATTTCAACAAGATAATTTTTAACTGTCAATCTTTCTGGCTCACAATCGCAGCCAAGGATTAGGTTAAAATTATCACTTCTATATCTCCAGTTTATTACCGAAAATTATCAGTAGTATCAGTAAAGAATTTTATTGACTAATTGCAGAAATGATAATCGCAGAAAGCAAAATAACTGTACCAAATGCGGTTCAATTAAGAGTATCAAATTAACTAAAACATAAGCTTGTATCGTACCAAATTCTTCCTTCAGTTTTCGTTTGAGATAACATTGTTAGGTATGATAAAGATTCAATTAGCTTAGACAGATGATTGTTGCCCCATTTTGAGACCATTACAGAGCAGTCTATTTATATGTACCCTTTGAGTTTTGCTCCAATTGGAAAAATGCAAAACCATGGCTGAGCTGAAACAGCTACATTGGCTGACGATAACTACATCAGTTATCAACCTTCTAATAGCTTTCAATTATTTTTCCTTTGAATATCTTCAGGAGATTTGTTTATCATTTTCAAACTTGACTTCCTATAGCATTTGAATGGATATGACTTGTCATTCCCAAATTTAAGAAAAATTTCTTCAGGAATTTTGGTATGAAGACCATAAGGTTGACAGTGGGAAACAAAGGCTCGCTAGCTTAAGCTTCTTCAAAATAACAATGAAAATATAGTTGAAATAATTTCTATATTTATCATTGAAAATTTAGAATAAATACACAAATCTTTGTACATTATTTTTCTACTTTGATCCAGAGAACAAAATTTTCAAAGAATCGCAGCCTGTTATTACCATGTCTGGTGTCTGGCAAGAACTGTAAATGCCACAACGTTTTTGTCCTCCAAGATCTGAGCATTTGAAAATGTAATTTTCCCATGAACCACCACAAATCCATATGGCAACCTCATGTTCAAACTTTTTCCTTTAGATCCCTGATTGTGCAACACTAGAGAACGAACAGGAGTTTGACCCCTTCTTTGTTGAGTTAACAGTTTCAGGAAAACCAGACCTATCTGAAGGGGCGTGGGAAGAAATATCACACAACATCACCAGACACCTGTGCCTCTTCAACATCTTCAGTCAACTAAAAAAAGAAAAGAAAGAATGTGTGAATTAATTAGTTGATGACAAGGAGACCATGAAATTAAATATTCATAAAATATGTATTTTTTTTACAAGGGCAGGGACAATACTTCTCCTACAATGATTATTAGGTACGTAAGAAAACATAAACATAGGTTCTATCAATAAGTCAAAATGATAGGATCTAATGCTGCAGATAAATAAGAACCTTGTCGAATTGGAAGCAAAACAATCAATTTAAGGACAACATTCTAACAGAATTCACTTCAGAAAAAGGAATGAAATTTGCAACACTTGGGACTCAAAAGATTAATCCATTTCAAACCTTTCACTTAAGGTGTCCTTGCACCCGGTGCCATTTTTGGGTTCATCATTTGTCCGATGTTGCCATCATCAGCCATTATCCACACCATTGTCATTATCCTCATCATCACTATCATCCTCATTTTCACCCTCTTCAGAAGCCATGAGGAAAAAGTCCACCATGCAAAAACTATTAGTGATTGACAAGTATTTTTCTCATAGCAGAAAAAATGAAGATAAGTCCCAGTACTTCAACTCGAGACAATATTTGTAGATGTATTTCACCGACCAGAGAAAAAACCATGATTCTGATAAACATCCGGCGCGTTAACATACAAACATGTGTGGGAGGTGTGAACTTGGTAACCCTAGAGTTGGGTTGGTGGCCTGTACATGGTAAACATACATAACATAGTAGGGAACTTCATTGTGCAGTGTCCCATAAATGGTAAACTTACATATGGAACTACATTTGATATATATTAAAATCTCGTGACATTTTGTGCTAAAAAAATATATACCATACCAAATACATTTAACGAGAATTATGAGCATGAATGGTAAATCCAGACCACTAAAGTGGACAGTTATCCAATGGCACTCAAAAAAAGTGTAGTGCTTTGCCGTGTATACAAAGTTCATCATTTCTACTTGAGAAATGTGTGTTTATAGGATGCTGATGCAACAAATTCCACATTTTTGGCTTGTTTATAGCACTGACTTCTGATGTGATGTGACACCTTATAAACAATGTGTTTCTCGAACAAAACTAATGAGCTTGGTAACGTGAATTTTCATAATTGGTATTGTTAGCATGTGTATGTAAAAGGTATCACCAGATTATTATACATGCCTCAACTATGGTAGAAAAGCCAAACCTTACTATTTAGGCAACTATGTTCTTGTTAATATGATATAGACATCCTTCAACAGCTCTTTATCCCCGTTAAAAGGGTCTCCTATAAAACTGCTGGCCTTCACTGGAAAAACCACACTATATACAGCCATATACTCTTTGATATAATATTTTTAAGAGACATCTTCTTTATATATATAAATACATATATTTAAATATATAGATAGATAAAATCATAGCATAATACAATTTCCTCCAAGAAAAATTAGCATATAACTAGTAAATAAACTAGTTATCTCTTAGTTTAAGCTCACCTACCACACCCTAAGAATGGCATAAAAAATCACCTGAGTTATTAGACATTGAATCAAATAAAAACCTCAAGTGCAATTTCTTGTTGAACTAAATGAATAACTGAATCTTTAATCCAGTGTGACTCAATGAAAGAAGTCAAATCAAATATCAGTAATTCTGACGAAAGCAGAGTGACAAAAATAGGTTTCAAGACCTAAAAATATGAATGCTTAATATGCAGTCAAAATATTCAGTAAGCCAAAATGTACTCACTGACGATGTCCTATTGCACATCATTATCATACCGAGCAGTTGCAATTAGACATCCAGAACTGAAGATGCCTTGAAGTTCAAATTACTTTTACAATCATATGAAAAGTTTATAATATAAGTTATTGACAATGAAAATCCCAAAGAGCACAATGATATGGAAGAACAACTGAAATGGAAAGAGAACAAATATAATATATAAGAACAACTGAACTGCTATAAGCCTTAATTTCTCCTATTGACAACAGAGTAAAATTCGTTTCATTTAGTTTGTAAAAAAAGCTAAGTAACCATAAGAAGCATCATATTGTTCAGCTTACAACAGAAATGGAAAGAAAACAAATCTTTACAATTACTATAAATATAAGCAAGTCTAATATTACTCGTCACCTAAGAAGATCATGCCTGAAAGGATGAGCTTGAAAAGGCTGTCCAATAAGTCAAGCATTATATAATTCCCAATTCGCAGTTATATAATTGTACTTTGTTTCACAAATCTGCTTATAACTATGTTTCTATTATAATTCTTCATTTGCAACCTCCATCTACTCTTTGGTTGTTTGAAATTTAGACCGAATTGTGACCTTGCTAACTTGCCCAAGCATATAAACTACCAAAGACTAATTAGCCAGAGCCAGAACAGATGAAGGTTAGCAATCTACATATGAAGGCTAACTTACTACTTCCTTTTACTCCAAAAATCCAAGTAAAGTTAGAATCTCTTCCAAACCTCTATCTCTTCAATTGGTTTATTAGAAAGCTATAACACAGTCATAATACTACTCATTTTCCTTAATCATCAGTATTACATACATTAAATTACTATATAGTTGACTCTAGATAAAAGTCAAAGAGGGGGTAGAAAATTGAACCAAGAAAATGTTCTTCTGACTGAAATTGCATGGAGAGCTTGTATTTTTTCTTTCTTTTTTTCACAATTCGTAATATAGCTGATTTATCTTGGCAGCATATAAATGTGAAAAAACCAATCCACACATTTACTTTAAATATGAAAACACTGTACAATGTAGTATTGTCATATTATAGCCTAATATTCATGGGAAAAACTTTTGTCAACACTAAGGGTCTGTTTGGTTGGGATTAATGAAAACAGGGAACTAAGGATGAAAATAAGTATGGTAATTAAATTGAATGGAAGAAGATTTATATACTTATTTATTTTATCATAAATTAGAATGACTTTTCCTTTTATTTTTGGATGAAATAGCCACTCAAAATGGTTGGAAAGTCCATACCACTGGAATGGCATTCCAACACTAGTTTCTAAGAAAACAAAAAAAAAAAAGGAATAAAAATGGATTCCTTTCCGTTCCCTCCAACCGAATAGGTTCTAAGGCTTTTTGTCGAAGAGAACAAGAAAAATTATAACAATAATAAGGTGTCAGTACAAACAAAATTATACTGCCAAAAGGACATTTTCATTGAGAACAAAATAGCACAACTTATTGTAAATGGCTGAATAGTGCTAAAATTCACTGCTAACAAAAATCTCGAACAGAACAGGTTTACACCAAAGGAAACATAATAAGTTATAGATTCATTCCTAATAAGATCCCAAAGACGAAGTATTGACTCATGACATGAGTTTAAAGCTTTGACTTTTTCCAATATTCTAAGAGATAGGAATGTTTGTTAACGATTTCTTTTAAATAATCTTATGTCATCCTCTATAATTGAAGATGATAACTTATCAGCTTTTATAATTTTTCCCCATCTAATATACTTTTCCTTTTTTATCAAATAACAAGTTAAGAAGAAGATTACAAATGTAAAGAAAGAAATGGTAAAGTAAAACGTCATAATTCCAAAATTTGCCAACTTTGCACATACAAGAAAATATAACAAGCCCTCAACATCACAATAAACTTGGCTAAACCTACCATATCTCCAAAATTAGCACAGCTGTCAAGCTACTTCCCTCAAAATCAGAAGCAATCAGAACTTCCAGTCAGCTACCTGACCACAACACTTTAAACCGTGTTCTATCTATTCATGTGAAGTCCTCACTACATAAAATGCAAAGCTTGTTGGCTGAACTTATTGTTAACCACAAAGAAAATCATTTACATTTTGATTTACCTTTTCTTTACAATGCCTTCCAACATCCCATCAGTCCCAAAAGAACCAGAAAATTGTTCCTCATCAACTGGACCAGGAAGCTGGAAGGAGATAGAGAAATGTCCTGGTGGGCACAAGTTCCGTGTCAGCATGTGAAAGATTTGAGAGTTCTTGCACACTATCTGCTCTCCAGTAGTGGTCACTCCCTTTATTTGTACTTTACCATCAGGTTCAATGTCGCAACTAAATTCTCCTGCAATTGCAAAATCAACAATCAGACTTCATTACTCAGAACCCTACTCATATAGCATTGGATCAAGGTAATCATTTGGTTTTGTCTTAGCAAGTAATTTAAAGATAATATTTTTGTTAGTGACATGAAACCGAATGGTATTGACAAGCGGATACTTAAATTGTTAAATGGACTAAACTGAAACTTTCATAAAACCAAGCAAATAAATTTCTATTGGGTTAAAAAGTACAAGAAAAAACTGACTTCTATCAGATGTAAAGGCACATACATGTATGTCAAGAGAACACATGAGAACACATATTCAACCACAACAGTTTGCTAAACAATGGAAGACACTTGCAAAAGTACAGAGAAACTCTTTTTTTTTTTTGCTAAAGAAGTACAGAGGAACTCACTCTCATCCCTTGATACTCCAGGAAGGGAAACACGAAACAAGTAAGAATCCTCACATTCACCAATGTCCATTAACCCTATAATTGGCCCAATTTTTCCGACAGCAGCACTTCCTGTCAGTGCAACCCCAATTTTGTTAGTGGCCATAATATTCTCCCAGTCCTCCTTTGTTGTGAAAGAAGACAAAAATATAATGGCAGGTCCAATCCTTTCCACATTTTTATTCTCACTTGCAGGTGATGGTGCTGTTGATGGAGGACTGTAACTAAGTGGCAACGGTGGACCAATATATGGCATACTATTAAGAGGTGCCACGGCAAGAACTGTTCTTTGTGGGTTTTTTCGTTCTGTATTGTTACTTTCACTCCTTGACTTTCCAAAACTGTAAGATGAAACGAACTCAAACCACATAAGAACATCATAAATAACATGATGTAGACATTCAAAATAAAAATATCCTAGAGCAATTTTCACTAAACACAATGAAGCTAATCAAATCTACATTCTCCCTCAATCTTTTAGAGTTGCAAACAGATTTACCAACCATAAAGTTACAGGCAAACTTTAGAAAATCCCCGAATAATCATTTTCATTATTAGACAGAAAAACTCAAAACACAACAACAAACCTCACCCAAAAATGTACTAATACCTAAAAGCGAATAACACTACAAGCATTTGCGAATCGGATCAGAAAAGCACCGAGCATACCAATACCTATGAATATGATCTATCAATATAAAGCATCGAATGCATACATGTGGATATACAAAGTTGCGTGTAGAACAACACCAAACAACAAAGAAATAAGTTTAGAGTTAGTTACCTGGGCGGAGAAGCCATTAGAGACCGACGAACTGAGTTGGAGCGGCGAGTTTTTGTCGTTTAGCTTTGTCCGAGTGTTCTTTTGAGCTTTGAATGTGTCAAGTATCAGTTGAAATGGGCTTTTTCCATTCTTGATTTTCTTCTATATTCATCTAGCCGAGTCAATTTTGATTCAACGGCTCCGAAAATACATCTTATTTATTAAGAGGATCGATCCATGTTAACACTGTCATCAGACGCTGATGCGTCCGTAACATTCAACACGTGTGCATATCACCACTCTAGATCCGACATTACCAAAGGAGTTTTTGTTCTTACATATACGAGTAATTACTGCTACAAGTTGAATATTATTCTTATATTACATATCTATCTTATGTAGTCATTCATAACACTCCCCTTTGATGTACTCCGAAAAAACCTTACTAAGTAAAACCCAATAGGAAAAAAACTATCATAGTAAGGGAAAAAGAGTACAGGTGAATAAACTCCCCCTCACAATAACATTACCGGTTACTTCTAATAGATTTTGTATATGATGCATTCCAATACCATGTCTCAATTTTTTTGAGATTGTAGTAGGAAGTGACTTTGTGATAAGATCTGATAGATTCGCATTGGATGTGATGTATTGTATAATTAGATCATTTCTTTTCTCAAGTTCTTGTGTAAATGAGAAAAATTTAGGAGGAATGTGCTTAGTTCTATCGCTTTTGATGTAACCTTCTTTTATTTGAGCAACACATGCAACATTATCTTCATATAAAATGGTCGAATCTTTAAGGGTCAAAAGACCACAACTTTCTTAAATATGTTGTGTTACTAATCTCAACCATACACATTCTCGACTGGCTTCATGTAGTGCGATAACCTCAGCATGATTTGAAGATGTAGCAACAAGAGTTTACTTTTGAGAACGCCATGATATTGCAATGCCTCCATATGTGAACACGTATCTAGTTTGAGATCTAGCTTTATGTGGATCTGATAAATAACCTGCATTTGTAAACCCAACTAATTCTTTGTTTGAGCTTTTTGGGAAAAATAGACCTAAATCTAGTTCCCCGTAAATAACGAAATATATGTTTTATTCCATTCCAATGCCTCTTAGTAGGTGATGAACTAAACCCTAATAACAAATTCACTGTGAAAGCAATATCAGGTCGAGTACAATTAGCAAGATACATAAGAGCTCCAATTGCATTAAGATATGGTACTTCAGTACCAAGTATCTCTTCATTATTTTGACAAGGACGAAATGGGTCTTTTTGGACATTAAGTGATCTAACAACCATTGGGTTACTTAAAGGGTTCGCTTTATCCATATTAAAGCGTTTCAAGACCTTTTCAATGTAGTTTGATTGATGCAACATTATCCCATTGTGGGTATGTTCAATTTGCAAGCCAAGACAATATTTGGTTTTCCCGAAATCTTTCATTTCAAATTATTTCTTCAAGTACAACATTGCCTCATGTAACTCTTTATCAATCCCAATGATATTTAAATCATCAATATAGACAACAATAATTACATATCCTGATTTTGTTTTCTTAATGAAAACACATGGACAAATTGGATTATTATTGTATCCCTTCTTTAATAAATATTCACTTAAACGGTTGTACCACATGCGTCCAGATTGTTTTAAGCCATAAAGGGATATATGTAACTTTATCGAACATATCTCTTTAGGCTTAAAGGTTAGTGCTTCGGGCATCTTAAAACCTTCAGGAATTTTCATATAAATATCATTATCAAGCAATCCGTATAAGTAAGTTGTCACTACATCCATAAGATGCATTTTTAAGTTTTCAGAAACTGTTAGACTGATCAAATATCGAAATGTGATTGCATCCATTACAGGAGAGTATATTTCTTCATAATCAATTCCAGGTCTTTGAGAAAAACCTTGAGCAACAAGCCTAGCTTTGTATCTTACAATTTTATTTTTCTCATTTTGTTTTCGAATGAAGATCCATTTGAATCCTACTGGTTTCACATCTTCAGGTGTGAGAACAATAGGTCCAAAAACATTTCTTTTGTTTAATGACTCTAACTCAACTTGCATAGCATCTTTCCATTTATCCTAATCATGTCTATTTTGACATTCAAAGACAGATTTTGGTTCTTGATCATCTATTTCATTGACTATATTACATGCCACATTATAAGAAAATGTCTCATCAATAACTTTCGAATCATTTTTATTTGATGAGTTTTTACTCCTGACATAATCAACTGAGATCTCTTGACTCACTTCACTTGCTTTCTCTTCTTGAGTGTTTCCCTCATCTTGAATTTTTATATGGTTATTTTCATCCATAGTGGAGTCATCATGCTTATCTGCACCTTTTCTTTTTCGATAATTTTTATCTTTGGAACCAATTGGTCTCCCACGCTTCAGGCATGACTTATACTCATTTGCGACTAAATCTTTAAGTTTTCCTTTTGGTATTTCAATTCTAGAAGGAGCATTTGCAGCCGGTATATATGATTTAGTTACTCCTTTAGTGTCAACAAATGCATCGGGTAATTGATAGTTATATTTTGTAAATGTACAATGTTTCGAACTTCTGATTCACATTGCCTTGTGTAAGGATCAAGATACAATAAAGATGGTTCACACCATGTAATATCTTTATGTAGATTATTCTTTTCTCCCCCTAATGTTGGGAAAATTTCCTCATTAAAGTGACAATCAGCAAAATGTGCATTGAAAATATCACCTGTTAAAGGTTCTAGATATTTGATAATGGAAGGAGATTCAAATCCAACGTATATTCCCAACCTCCTTTGAGGGCCCATCTTTGTGCGTTGTGATGGAGCAATAGGAACATATATAGCACAACCAAAGATTCTTAGGTGAGAAATGTTAGGTTCTTGACCAAGTGCAAGCTGTAATGGGGAATAGTTATGATATGCACTTGGTCTTATGCGAATTAACATTGCAGCATGTAAGATTGCATGACCCCATACTTCTACAGGAAGTTTTGTCCTCATTATTAGCGGTCTAGCAATAAGTTGTAGGTGTTTTATCAATGATTCAGCCAAACCATTTTGAGTATGTACATGAGCAACAAAATGCTCAACAGAAACACCAATTGACATGCAATAATCATTGAATGCTTGAGATGTAAATTCACCAGCATTGTCAAGCCTAACTCTCTTGATTGTATAATCAGGAAATTGCGCTCGCAAATTGATTATTTGAGCCAAAAATCTTGCAAATGCCATATTGCGACTTGACAATAAACATACATGCGACCATCTGTTAGATGCGTCTATTAGTACCATGAAGTATCTAAATGGTCCACACGGTGGACGAATTGGTCCACATATATCCCCTTGAATTCGTTCAAGAAATGAAGGTGATTCAATTGCAAGTTTTCCTGGCGAAGGCCTTGTGAATAATTTTCCAAGGGAACATGCCTCACATGCAAATTTATTTGTTTGAGGTATTTTTTGACCCCTTAATGAATGACCATGTGAGCTTTCAATAAATCTTCGCATCATTATTGAACCAGGATGACCAAGACGATCATGCCAAGTATTTAATATTGAGAGATCTTTACTTTTCTCTTTAACTACCACATGTGACTCAATTACACTTATATATGTATAATGTAGTCCAGTGGGGAGCATTGGTTGTTTTTCTAGTATGTATCTTTTTCTTGCATTACATTTAGTAATGTTCATATATTTCATGTCACTCTCAATAGCAGACTCAGTATCATATCCATGAAGATATATATCATTAAAACTCAACAAATTTCTTTTAGATTTTGGTGAAAACAAAGCATTGTTTATAGAGAACTTTATTCCATTTGGTAATAAAAAATTTGCTTTACCAATACCTTCAATCAAATCTGCAGGACCTGATACGGTGTTGACAATTGCTTTTGTTGGTTTTAAGTCAGAAAAATATTTTTTATTTCTAAGGATAGTATGTGTTGTGCCACTATCTGGTATGCAAAAATCTCTGATATTATCTTTACGTTCATCTTCATTGAGAGTACAATCCATTTAACACTTCAAGAGATAACAATAAGGATGATGTGAGAAATATATATTTATTTATTTCATCAAATAGAAATAGTACAAGACAAAACGTTAATAAAAATACATAATACACGAAACATCACAAGTAATGAAATAAACTGAAAATAAAGGCATAATATATCAAAAATAGTAGTTAATGCTAGATTATACTTAATTTTCTCTGGCATCACAGCCATTAAACTCATTATTATCATTTAAATAGTCTACGAAGTCGGAAACATCTAGATGAGTTGAATCATTCACAGGATCATATTGTTCAATTAAGTTCACTTCCTTCTCCTTTTCTTTTACAGAAATTTGATACAAATCACAAAGGTGTTTCGGCTTACGACATGTACGAGACCAATGCCTTTTTGTACCACATCTATAACATGAATCTTTAGGATTTTGAGGATAGTTACCATGAACATTCTCATCCGCATGTTGTCTCTTCCTTTGGTGGTCAGAATTTCTTTCTGAGGAATTATGACCATTTCGTCCACATCCTTGGTTACGACCACAACCTCTTCCTTGGCTTTAGCCACGACCACGACCTCATCCATAATTAGTTTGTGGCATTTACTTTTAGAAGTGCCATTGAACCAGTAGGTCTTGATTGATGATTCTTCATTAATAGTTCATTATTTTTCTCTGCTACAAGGAGACATGTAATAAGTTCAGAATATTTCTTAAAATTACGCATCCTATATTGTTGTTGCAATGTTAAATTTGATGCATGGAATGTAGAATACTTTTTTTCTAACATTTCCTCTTTTGTGATTTTCTACCCACAGAATTTTAGTTAAGAAACGATTCTGAACATTACTGAATTATAATCATTGACCTTTCTAAAGTCTTGGAAATGTAGACCGTTCCATTCATCACGTGTGGCTGGAAGAACAACATCCTTTTGATGGTCATATCTTTCTTTAAGATCTTTCCATAATGCACTTGGATCTTTTATAGTAAGATATTCATATTTTAAACTTTCATCAAGATGTCGGCAGAGAAAAATCATTGTATTTGCCTTTCCTTGGGATGTTGCATTATTTATCTCCTTAATAGTATCAGTTGGTCCATTGATTCTAGATGCATTTCAACATCAACAATCCAAGACATAATTTTTTCCCATGATATCAAGTGCAGCAAATTCATTCTTCACAAGATTTGACATGGTAGCAACTATAACAGAATACAAAAAAAAAAAAACCAACTTAGATTTAATTATCAAACGTTCACAACATAATATTTGAGAAAAAAAATTACAAAGTGGATACATGGTATGCAAGAAGTAAGAGAGGATAAAAACCAAATATAAGGAAAAAAAAATGAAAAACCAACAAACTTCATCTTCTACACAGTATATCATAAAATGAACTAAAATAAAGATATAAAATAGAACAATTAGATCAAGATTAATCATTTTTTAGATGAGAATTTTTTTTTTGTACACTAAGAAGAAGAATAAAGAGTTAATTTTATAAAATTTTGAGTGAGTATTTATAGAAAAAAAAAATATAGCCGTTGATGAATAGTAAAATAGAGGTTGGAGAAAAATAACCGTTCGTGAATAGTGCAATGGAGGTTTAGAGAGAAAATAAAGTCGTTATTGAATAGTAAGAATAAGAAGAGCAAAAAAAATGGTGATCATGCTCTTGATTTTATGAAATAACAATTAGAAATGAAATAGTAGTAAATAATAACAAATATATTTTTATATTTATTTATATATATGTATAGAAGCATTAGGAGGTATTACCTTCCATTCACACTAATATGTTAAAATTAGATTAGCAATAATAAAGAGTAATAATATATATTAGAAGTTAGATTAATAATAATCAGTTAGACGTTATGTTAGTTATTATGTTAGAAGTTAATTTAGTTATAATAATAATTATGTTAGAAGTTAGCAATATATATTCTCTATATTATAATAATAAATGTTGTGTTAGATATTTAAATTAATATAAAATATATTTACAAAATAATTGAAATATATGTATAAAAGATAGAGTACTTATATGAGTATGATGAGATAGAGTGATCGTGCTGATAACGTGTTATAAATTTAGACAGATATGAGTAATAATACTTGTATTCTTTTCTGCTCTTCGCTTTTGTTCATCTTTCTTCACCAAACTTACACATATATAGGAGAATACATGCATGTATTTGTATATAATCATTATATTTTACTGCTACAAGTTGAATAGTATTCTTATATTATTGTAGTTTTATCATGTAGAGTATACTACATATCTATCATATGTAGTCATTCATAACAATTCAGACTTTTTAAAATAATTTTTGTTTTTATCTTTTACCAATAATACTTGATATATAGAAAGAATATTTTTTTTATATTGATAGTAAATACACGTCGGACCTTTTATACGATACGGGTGTAAGGGGCACAAATATGATTCGGTACAAAAAAAAAATATAAGCTTAGATAAATTGGTATGGTACAAAAAAAATATAATTAAGCACTACATTGCACGACTCATTACGAATAAATTAGTCTAAAAGCACGATAAATTAAAAATTCCTATAATTCAATAATAATGTATATGTATTATTCTAATTATTTTTTTATATAATTATAGTTAAAGTATTAATGAAAAATTATATAAAAAAAATATTGAAACTATATGTATAAAATACATATAATTTAGTGATTAACTCATTAATTGTAAAAAAAAAATAGTAGAAAAGTGGAACCCGATTGCGGCATCTACCTCCTTTGGTCTGTTGGGTTTTGTGCCCTAAATAAAACCCTTTACAATCTGATTAGTTACCAATATAAGAAATTTGAAGTGATTTATGTTTGCATGAATTTTACATGCCTATGGTTTAATATGTTTTAATATATGCACAAAATCTGTTAAGTCCAGAACATATATTTATTCAGAATTACAGTATTGTCAACACAGTGGAATGTAATTGTAATTATATGATTCAAAAGACTAAATCCCTGTTTCATCAGTGTTTTGGATTTACACTGTTGTGATAATCAGCGATGATGTGTACTTACACTTGGAGTAAGTGTTGTGTTTTTTCCAGGACATTGGCAAAGTATACTAGTTTCGAATGTATGGAGTATACATTGGGCTGGACCGATATTGAACTTAGTTAAGATATTATAAACTTACCGTTATATCTTTCCAAGTCAATATCAGTAGTTGACCTTAGATTAAAAGAATCTAAATCCTGATATGCTTAGGTTCAACTCAGGAGTGCTATTCATGTTCTTTGATTTATTAATTAAGCCTACTTTTGGACCAGGTTGATACGTATATTTTAGGAACATGATAGTATGATTGAGTGGGAGCGCTGAACATAAATATGGAATCTATAGCTTCTACTGGTGTATAGAAGTCAAGTGATGATTCCCTTCGAGCTTAGTTAAATAGAAGTAAATGGATGAGCCCTTGTTTCAGTGACTATTTCTTAGATCACTAAAACATCATTTACAGGTAGCTAAGTGTTTTAAGGGGCCAAATACATTGAGGGGTGAAAACGGTAAAATTATCCCATCTCGATGTAAATCATCTATATAGAGGATCTTTGATCACATTAAGATTATAACAATGGTTAAATGAGATAGCATATCTATATCGTGAAACATATAGAATGCTCTATATAAGTCTGAGACTGCAATTCTAAGTTCTAAGAGTGGATTCAACAAGGAATTAATAAGTAGGGATTGATTTAGTAAATTCGGTTCACTTATTGGAAGCTCAGCATATAGATCCACGGTCCCCATTCTAGTTGAGACCATACTGCTTGTAAGACTAAATAATTGGTTTATTATTAATCAATTAAAATTCTAAAGTTAGAATATGTCTAATTTGTGAATTTTCAATAAGCAGGGGTGAAACTGTAAAGAAAAGAGATTCTAGGTTTATTTATTGATTAAGAGACTCTATATGTCTCATTAATAGTTATATTAAATGACAATATTAATTATTAATCTATTTTAGTTATTAAATAATTAGTTTTGGCATTTAAATGGTTAGAATTGGAAAATTGGCGTTTTTGAGAAAATAAAATAAAAATTGTGAAAATTGCAAAATCCAAGTAAGGCCCAATAACACCTGTGGCCGGCCACTTGAGAAGCTTTTTCCAATTAATATTTTCATTATTTTAATGCCAAATAATTACTAACCTAAACCTAGTAGTTGCCTATAAATAGAAAGTGATGGCTCAGTCAAATAATAAGTTTCAACAAGTTTTCTTCCGATTGCTTTTTCCAGAAAAACTGAGCCTTCCACTTTCTCTCTCTATAGCCGACCCTACCTCTCTCTCTTTTCCTCTTCACAATTTTGAAACCTTAGTGATAGAGTAGTGCCCACACACAGCAAGTGGTACATCAATCATAGATTAGAAGACTGTGAAGGATCACACACAAAGAGAAGGATATTCGGGCTCAGATCTTGATAATACTCTGCGACAGAAAGGATACAAGGGTTAGAGATCTGAGTGGAAGGAGATATTATTCTGCTACTACAAATATAAGGTTTTCTTAACTTTATATGTGTTTAATTATCGTTTTAGAAAGTTCTTATTTAGGGTGTTAAACAACATACTTGTGAGTAGATCTAAGATCCTGGTAAAATAAATTCCAACATGGTCTCCATATGTGTCCCTCTTGACACACCCATGTAGCAACTGAAGCATTCCATGTCTATTCCAAAATGAATCATCTCGGTCATCAACTCTCGACCACTGTTGTGACTAACAATAATCTGGCGGTCCACTACCAACAAGCTTCCTTTTCAACAAAAGTGCCTCCTGCGGCTTACGATGTCACTCAGGCAAACTTGACCTAGTGTACCAAGCATGCAGTATGGACTACCCAATCAACCTTGTACTATGCCAACGAGTTTCAAATATTCTACTGCGCCTCTCTACAATTGCACGTGGTAGTTGTCTTTCTAGCATCCTTCCACACGCCTACATCCCCTCTAGGATAGGCCAACCAGGTTCACCTCCCATTTAGATGAACTTTGCTCTGATACCAACTGTCACGGGCTCACCTTTTCAGGCAGCGGAACACCCGTGCGGTACCTTGACTTCTCTAAGCCAAGGTCAGCCTTCCAACCATCCGAGTAACAATTGGCTCATTTTTCGTACTGTGTGCCTCGTGCACACTTTCGTCTCTCGAACAACTCTCGCAGAGTCATACTCGCAAGCATCCATGAGTGCATCCATACATCGTGGCTCTCTAGCCAAGATACTCGCACTGTCCATAGTTCCCACTATGATAAGGCAAATCCCAACACCGACGCTCACCTTGTCACTCGTGACCAAGGTAGTATGTGTGGCAAGATGCCAATACGAAGCCGACGTGCCAACGCTTCTATCATGCCCCATTCGATACTGTACGAAAAGTCTCCCTTGTCGCCCAAGGACTCTCATACGTCCATGGACTAATCCTCAAGGCTTCATGCCTCCACGCATGTTGGCAGGCCCTCGAGACAAGCCACTAAACTAGCAGCATACGTTAGACCTCTGTCTCTTTCCAACATGGTACATCCATCCCATGCGTGTATGCAAACTAGCCCACAAATGACTACTCGTGTCATCTCGTGTTGAGACTCGTGGCCAAGGCACTCCACAACATCTCTTAGAGGTTTGGGCCATGTCCCGTGCAAGCGGCATACCGGCAAGCCAATTAAAACGTACCCGCTAACCTCTGGCAGCTTCTTAAATGCACTACCGGGTCAGCCCGATAATGTCCATGAGTACTCCAACTCATGGAGACATATGAGTCCCCTTTGTGGTCTTCATATGCCTGTCCTACTAGTCCCACTAACTAGTAGTAGCTCACTTAGCACCAAGGTGTCAGGAGGTGGTGGAGAGCTGACACTAGGGTACCCCCTTAAAGAGCATTCTGAGCTTTTAGCCTTCTACTAGGAACATACATGAATTTGGCTCTGTAGACAAACGACCAAACCGTAAACCAAATCACATAGTTTGGCCAAACCGATTGCACCATTGTATTTGTATACCCAAATAAATGGCGAATACCAAGTATTGTCCTAATCCGGACAATATTGAAGATATTTACAAAAATATCATTGTCGTACAAACTAAGCATCAACATTAGGGGTGTTCATCAAACCGCTCAAACTGCCCGCATCGCACCACACCGTAAAAAAAATGCAGTTTGAAATTCTTTACGGTGCGGTCGCGGTTTGAATTTTTTCTAAACCGCGCGGTGCGGTTTGCGGTTTTGAATTGTTAATATGCGATTCAAACCGCACTGCACCGCATATTATAAAAATACCAATTTTTATATTTATTTAGGTCCAATATGTGAAGGCCCAACCCAAGTCCACTAATTATTGTATCATTGAAACTTGAAACTTTTTTTTCATATTTATTTTCAAGCCTTATGATATTTTTGACAAGTGCTGTCAAACTTTGTTGTATTTGTGATAGTTTAATTATTTAGTGATAGTCCAATCCACAAAAATTGCATAAACCGCACCACATCGCACCATTTTTTGAGGTGAAATTTTTGCAGTTTTTTAGTTTCGCGGTGCGGGTGCGGTTTTGGAAATTGAAAAAACCGCTAGTACGAGTTGGTTTGAAAAAATAGTCAAAAACCGCACCACCCGCACCGCGAACACCCCTAATCAGCATGCCCCCAGCATGCGCCACCACATGACCACCACTTGACCAACTTGTGGGCATCACTTAGCTTGTAACATGCCATCTTGGCACGCACGTTACATTCTCCCCCACTTCAACATGTCGATGCCCTCATCGATGGACCGCAGGAAAATTTTCCTGATCTCGACTCCTAAGCTTACTCCAAGCTTCATCCGAATCCTAAGTCTACACTTGTCTCTCTACCTCGGTAGAACCACCCTCTCGGTGACGATCTCCCTCGCCCACTCTTGGACTCGATCAAAGAGCTTGTGCCACTATCGCTATTCAGAATCTCCCATAGAGTAGTGCCTCCGCACTAGAATACTTCCCCCAACATGAACTCCTTCGAGTCCATCACAACGTCCCTCCAGTCAACCAAGTAGCCCTTGCAACACTGACCCTGAAGCTAACACATCCTCTGATAGTAGCTCACCCGCCAATTGTCCAATGCATACTCCTTTTGACAAGGACTAAGTATGATGCACCCCTTGGGGTGAGGTTCGCAAACCAACCGTACCCAACGACACCTACAAAACACGCTTCCACTGAAGCCAAGTCCCTCTGGACAAGTCCCTCCGGAAACTTCACACGCCAACTCCATGGTGCACCATCCTCTTGATGGCCATTGAGCAAGACACTCTGATCGTAGGATAAAATTTGGTGTGTCCCACCTGGACGAGGCTCGCAAGCCAACTGCACCCAATGCAGCACCAATTTCACTCTTACACAAAATTTCTTCGCGAAGTTCTCAACATTGGCCCTCCCGCCCAACCACACACCCACGACTTCATGCAAAAGGTCCCTCTGATCCACTGCATACTTGCTCCTCTGAGCTTCTTTCACGTGGTCAATGATCTAACAATCACCCAAAGCCAAAAATTTGCCCTCTAGCTCCTGCTTATTTCGGCTCTCAAAACTCTGTCACAAGTCCATCTCCCAAAATCACCCTTGCATCCTCTGATGACTCGCTAACTTTTGACAAACTTGATAACACGAAGTCTTACTCTTAAGACTTGAAGTCATCCCAATCCGCAATCTCCCATCGGCATATGCTCTCTGAACCATTCGGCTTCCACTGTCTCATACAACACTAGTGTCCCTATAAACACAAAACAAGCCCATACATGCCACAAACTATCTCAGTCTTGATCTCAGCCTACGCCCCTGCATATTGTCTATCTGCAGCTTGCAGCAATCATGCAAGTCTTTGCACTAAACAAACCATCTGTTGTAGTGTTTCCCTCTGGATTCACACACCAAAACTGAACAAGTACCCTGATTCTTCAAACATATGAATTAGTGGGCTCCCCCACTTCAACTTGGAAAGAACTTCTCTTAGAGGAATACCCCTCAAGATATAGCTCGCAAGCTAACCGCATACTCACATACGGTCCTTCCATTCCAAATTTCACTTTGATGAAGTTGCTGAACTAAAGCCTCGGTCATTTGACTCTTTACCCCTCGACATTTTAATATTGCCTTCGTACTTTAGTCCTACTGACTTTCACCTTAGGCAAATATTGCCATGGTGTTATCTTAGTACTTGAGTCCTGCAGACTTTCACCCTAGATAACTGGCACTGCCTGTGCCCCGAGTCTTCTTGACTTTACATCCTGAACAACAATCAATCTCCATGATACTCATCTTGATGCTTGTAATGAATAAGTAGTCTGTTGAGTGAACCGTGAAGGTCTCTCCCCCATTTCATCTATTGGCATCCTCGACAACATGCCGACACTCGAATGCCTGACCGCCCCAACTCTTCATGCACACCATGCCATCTAAAAGTGCATCCCACAGGATGTGACTCTCGAGTCAACTATCTCATATAGCACCCCATCGATTTTTGTATGCATGCATTGTCCGCTCAACCATCCAACTGATTCACACTTGTCTCACACCCTTCTAGCTCACACGATGTACTAAGTTCCAATGATTCAACCCTCTGGCCATCATGCAAACTTTAAAACCCTTCTCGACCTTCGCAAGCTCACATGACTACTAAGTCTCATTGGCATGGCCCTCTGGCCTCCACACAAACTCTAGTGCCATCTCGAGGCTTGCGCTCGGTCTTCTTAGCCATGTTGGCTTCTTTGATGCATTCATTCCACAACTGCGCATCTCTATTGATGCCCTTATGTGACTTACGCTCGATGGCGCTTTTACAAGCCCACACATCCCACTCAACTGCCTCGGCACTTCCATATGGATCTAATAAAAGTCACATGCGAACACCTCCAAGTACAATCATCCTCTGACGATTGCGGCATCTACCCCCCTTGGTCTCCATGTGCGTCCCTCTTGACACATTCATGTAGCAATTGAAGCATTCCATGTCTATTCCAAATTTAACCATCTTGGTCATCAACTCTCGACCACTGTCGTGACTAACAAGAATCTGGCAGTCCCTGCACTACTTCCACACCCCTGCCAATAAGCTTCCTTTTCAACAAAAGCGCCTCCTGCGGCTTACGATGTCACTCAAGCAAACTTGGCCTAGTGTACCAAGCATACAGTATGGACTACCCAATCAACCTTGTACTATGCCAAAAAGTTTCAAACATTTTGTTGTGCATCTCCACAATTGCACGTGGTAGTTATCTTTCTAGCATCCTTCGACATGCCTACATCCCCTCTAGGATAAGCCAACCAGGTTCACCTCCCACTGAGATGAACTTGGCTCTGATACCAACTATCACGGGCTCACCTTTTCAGGCAGCAGAACACCAGTGCGTCACCTTGACTTCTCTAAGCCAAGGTCAGCCTTCCAACTATCCGAGTAACAATGGGCTCATTTTTTGTGCAACCGTGTGCCTCGTGCACACTTCCGTCTCTCAAAAAACTCCTGCCGAGTGATGCTCGCAAGCATCCATGAGTGCATCCATGCATTGTGGCTCTCTATCCAAGATACTCGCACTGTCCATAGTTCCCACTATGATAAGGCAAATCCCAACACCGACGCTCACCTTGTCACTCGTGACCAAGGTAGTGTTGGAATTATTTTACCAGGATCTAGATTTACTACCATGTATGTTGTTTAACATCCTAAATATGAGTTTCTAAAACAATGTAAATAAACACATATAAAGTTTGAGAAACCTTAAAATGAGTGCAGTAGAATTAAATGACTCCTTCCGCTAAGATCTCTAACCCTTGTATCCTTTCTGTAGTAGAGTATCACCAAGATCTGAGCCCGAAACTCCTTCCTTGTGTTTGGATTCTTCACATTCTTACATACTATGATTGAGGACCAACTTGATGTGTGTGGGCACTTACTCAATCACTAATGGCTGAATTAATTTTGTGAAGAAAGGCTTATTATTTCGAAATTGAAGAGGAAGAAGAAGGAAGAGGTCTCATCAAAAAGCTAGGTTTTTAGCTTTAGAGGCATTAGTTGGATGAAGAGACCATAGCCTCCCTTTTATACTATCTTGAATAGGGTTAGAGTTGAATTATTAGGAATAAAAAAATGATAAAATAGGGTAAAAATTACACTTGATGGCCGACCACTTAATGGGCCCCACTCAAGTTTGGGTTTTGTCATTTTTCCTAACTATTTTACCTATTTTTCATAAATACCACTTTTTTTACAATTTCAACCCTATAAATGCCAAAACTATTTATTTAATAATTAAAATAACTATCAAATAAAATTTTCATTTATAATATTTATTAATTAGCCCCCATAAAGTCTCTTAATTAATAAATAAACCCTAAAACCACTATTTCTTCACAATCAAGCCGTATCTTAGTGAAAAATTGATAAACTAGACATAGTCTAATTTTAGAATTATAAATGATTAATTAGAATCAATTAACTCAGTCTTACAAGCAGTTTGTCTCTACTAGTATGGGAACCATGGGCCTATATAACCGAGCTTCCAATAAGCAGATCTAAAACTTACCAAGTAAATTCACTAACTTATTAATTCCTCATGGCATTCACCATAGAACTTGGAATTGCACTCTCAGTTACATAGAACGCTCTATATGTTCCACGATATAGATACGCTATTAATTATCAATTGTTATAATCTCAATAATTAATGATCCTCTATAGATGATCTACATTGCAAAGGGATAAAATTACCGTTACACCCTTTTTATGTATTTTATCCTTAAAACACTTGGCATCTATAAATGATATTTTAGTGAACTAATATAATCACTAAAATGAGATCTCAATCATTTATCTCTATTCAGCCAAGCTCGAAGGAAATCATCGTTTCACTTCTAAATACCTATAGAAGCTATAGATTCCATATCTATGTTTAGCGCTCCCACTCAATTGTACCATCATGTTCCCAAAATGTACGTATCACCCTGACCAAAAAGTAGGCTTAACTAACAAATCAAAGAACATGAATAACACTCTTGAGATCAAACCTAATCATGTCAAGATTAAGATCATTTGATCTAGGATCAACTAGGTGATATTGAATTGAATAGATATTACAGTAAATATATCATATCTAATCCAAGTTCAATATCGGTCCCTTCCAATGTATACTCCATACAACCGATACTGGTAAACTTTGCTAATGCCCTGGAAAAGACATAACACTTATCCAAGGTGTAAGTATATCTATCGCCGATTATCTTGCAAGTCTAAATCTAGTGAACTGACAAATCAGGGAATTAAACTTTTGAACATATAATCATGATTATATTCCACTGTGTTGACAACACTATAATCATGAACAAATACATATGTTCTGGACTTAATAGAATTTAGACATTAAATATAATCATGAAATAAATCATGTGAACCATGCAACATAAAATGATTTCTGATCTTTATTAATTAGTAAATCTAATTATATTGAAATGGGTTTTATTTAGGGAACAAAACCCAACAGGTAGCATATGTGGCAAGATGCCAACACCAAGTCGACGTGCCAACGCTGTTGGGTTTTGTGCCCTAAATAAAACTCATTTCAATATAATCAAATTTACTAATTAATAAAGATCAGAAATCGCTTTTATGTTGCATGGTTCACATGATTTATTTCATGATTATGTTTAATGTATAAATTCTATTAAGTCCAGAAGTTATGTATTTGTTCATAATTATAGTGTCGTCATCACAGTGGAATATAATCATGATTATATGTTCAAAAGTTTAATTCCCTGATTTGTCAGTTCACTGGATTTAGACTGGCATGATAATCAGCGATAAGTATACTTACACCTTGGATAAGTGGTATGTCCTTTCCAGGGCATTAGAAAAGTTTACCAGTATCGGATGTATGGAGTATACATTGGAAGGGACCGATATTGCTCTTGGATAAGATATCATAAACTTACCGTTATATCTTTCTAAGTCAATATCAATGGTTGATCTTAGGTCTATGGATCTGAATCCTGACATGGTTAGGTTCGATCTCAAGAGTGTTATTTGTGTTCCTTGATTTGTTAGTTAAGCCTACTTTTTGGTCTGAGTGATACGTACATTTTGGGAACATGATAATACAATTGAATGGGAGCGCTAATCTTAGATATGGAATCTATAGCTTCTATAGGTATTTAGAAGTGAAACGATGATCTCCTTCGAGCTTGGCTAAATAGAGATAAGTGATTGAGGCCTCATTTCAGTAATTATATTAGTTTTATTATTTATAGGTAGCTAAGTGTTTTAAGGATAAAATACATTGAAGGGTAGAACGGTAAATTTATCCCTATTTTGTGTAGATCATCTATAAAGGATCCTTGACTATTAGGATTGTAACAATGGATAATCATAACATATCTATATCGTGGTACATATAGAGTATTATATATAACTGAGAGTGTATTCAATTCCAAAATCTATAGTGGAGCAAGGCAGAATTAATAAGTTGAGAATTTACTTGGTGAATCCTAGATCTACTTATTGAAAGCTCGGTTATATAGGCCCATGGTCCCCTCACTAGTTGAGATAATACTGCTTGCAGACGCAGTTAATTGATTTTAATTAATCAATTATAATTCTAAAATTAGACTATCTCTTATTTAAGAATTTTCACTAAGCAAGGCCTTAATTGTGAAGAAAAGAGGTTTTGTGATCAATTTGTTAATTAAGAGGCTTTGTATGGTCTAATTAATAAATTACATAAATGACAATTTTATTTAGTAATTAAATATTTTTGGCATTTATAGGTTTGAATTAGAAAATATGGTATTATTGAAAAGAATAATAAGTGGCTGAAATAAAGTGGCAAAAATCTAACTAGAAAGAGGTCCACTATCTTGTACGGCCAAGGTTGATTTTTTGCCTAATATTTTATTCTTTTTTAATCCATATAATTCAACCCTAAGCCCTAATTGAAACACTATAAAAGGAACATGATACTCTCACTCATCCAACTTTTGTTAACCTGACTATTCAACCAAACCTTGATGAGAGAGTTCCTTCCTTAGTGTTTTCTGTTGGATTTTGTACCCTAAATAAAACCCATTACAATCTGATTAGTTATCAATTTAAGAAATTTGAAGTGATTTATGTTAACATGTATTTTTCTTGCTTATGATTTAATATATATATTTAATATATACACAAAATCAGTTAAGTCGAGAACATATATTTATTCACAATTACAGTATTGTCAACACAGTGGAATGTGATTGTGATTATATGATTCAAAAGACTAAGTCCATGTTTCATTAGTGTTTTGGATTTACACTGATGTGATAATCAGCGATGAAGTATACTTACACTTGGAGTAAGTGTTATGTTCTTTCCAGGACATTGGTAAAGTATACTAGTTTCGAATGTCTGGAGTATACATTAAACTAGACCGATATTGAACTTAGTCAAGATATTATAAACTTACCGTTGTATCTTTCCAAGTCAATATCACTAGTTGATCTTAGATCAAAAGAATCTAAGTCCTGATATGCTTAGGCTAAATCTCAGGAGTGTTATTCATGTTCTTTGATTTATTAGTTAAGCCTACTTTTGGGTCAGGGTGATACGTATATTTTGGGAACATGATAGTATGACTGAGTGGGAGCGCTGAACATAAATATGGAATCTATAGCTTCTACTGGTCTATAGAAGTTAAGTGATGATTCCCTTCGAGCTTAGCTAAATAGAAGTAAATGGATGAGCTCTTGTTTCAGTGACTATATCTTAGTTCACTAAAACATCATTTACAGGTAGCTAAGTGTTTTAAGGGGCCAAATACATTGAGGGGTGAAACAGTAAATTTATCCTTTCTCGGTGTAAATCATCTATATAGAGGATCTTTGATCAAATTAAGATTATAATGATGGTTAAATGTGATAGCATATCTATATCGTGGAACATATAGAGCGCTCTATATAAATCTGAGAGTGCAATTCCAAGTTCTAAGAGTGGATTCAACAAGGAATTAATAAGTTAGAGAATTTACTCGATAAATTCGGTTCGGCTTATTGGAAGCTCAGTAATATAGGTCCATGGTCCCCATTCTAGTTGAGACCATACTGCTTGTAAGACTCAATAATTGATTTATGATTAATCAATTATAATTCTAAAATTAGACTATGTCTAGTTTGTGAATTTTCACTAAGCAAGGGCGAAATTGTAAAGAAAAGAGATTCTAGGATTATTTATTAATTAAGAGACGCTATATGTCTAATTAATAATTATGTTAAATGACAATATTATTTAATAATTTATTTTAGTTATTAAATAATTAGTTTTGGCTATTAAATGGTTAGAATTGGAAAATTGGCGTTTTTGAGAAAATAGAAATGAAAATGGTGAAAACTGCAAAATTCCAAGTGGGGCCCATTAACACCATGGCCGGCCACTTGTATAAGCTTTTTCCAATTATTATTTTCATTATTTTAATGCCAAATAATTACTAACCTAAACCTAGTAGTTGCCTATAAATAGAAAGTGATGGCTCACACTAAAATAAGAATTATTCAGTAATTCAAGAGATTGCCTTTCAGAAAATTGAGCCATCCACCTTCTCTCTATAGCCGACCTCTCTCTCTCTCTCTCTCTCTCTCTCTCTCTCTCTCTCTCTCTCTCTCTCTCTCTCTCTCTCTCTCTCTCTCTCTCTCTCTCTCTCTCTCTCTCTCTCTCTCTCTCTCTCTCTCTCTCTCTCTCTCTCTCTCTCTCTCTCTCTCTCTTTTTCTCTTCCAATTTCGAAATACCCTAGTGATAGAGTAGTGCCCACACACAACAAGTGGTACCTCAATCATCGTCTAGAAGATCATGTAGAATCCAAATCAAAGAGAAGGACATTCGGACTCAGATCTTGATAATACTCTGCGACAGAAAGGATACAAGGGTTAGAGATCTGAGTGGAAGGAGACATATTATTCCGCTGCAACCAATGTAAGGTTTCCTTAACTTTATATGTGTTTATTATCGTTTTAGAAAGTTCATATTTAGGATGTTAAACAACATACTTGTGAGTAGATCTAAGATCCTGGTAAAATAAATTCCAACATTTTCTCACCTCCTTCATTGTTCTTCTTACTACGGCCTATAGTGAGTGAGTGCCATGCCCACACATAGTAAGTTAAGTACT